>NC_092746.1:76668263-77293263 GCF_047496795.1 Chiloscyllium punctatum
GTTTCCACACTGTAAGTAATCTAATCTAATCTAAATCAGAAAATTGGGGAGTATCTCTTCACGCTCCACAGTTAGATTGTAGACAGGCTTTGGGGAGTAAGGACCTGAGTTACTCACCACAGGGTTCTTAACCTCTGACCTGCTCCTGAAGCCATAGTATTTATAAAGCTGTTCCAGTTAAGTTTTTGCTGAATGGTAACCCCCCTCCCCATGAGGAAAATGGCAGATTCAGTGATGGTGATGCCATGGAATGTCAAGAGGCGATGGTTAGATTCTTTCTCCTTGAAAATGATCAATACCTGGCATTTTGCCAAATGAATATCACTTGTTCATTGTTCTTCTCCACTGTCAGAGACCTTATGATATGGTGACCAATACCCCATCAATGTCATTTGATCTACTGGGCCCACCTCATTCCCAAGAACCAGGTCAATCAGTGCTTCTTCACTCCTTGAGCTGCTGCAGAAATTCTCCTGTTTACATTCTTGCTTGGCCTCTCTGCCACTTACACTGCCACTATCTCGATCTACTTCCAGTTACTTAGGTCTCCCATTATGACAACTCTATAATATTTAATAATGAACCCTCTGTGACATTCTGTTTCTCCAGCACTGTATTGTCCTACTTAATGAATACTGCAATTCCTCTTCTTGCATTCCTGAACAGGAATATTTAACCAGTTATGTTGTTCTTTGAGCCAGGTCGCTGTTATAGTGTAAACACCTTAATTCCACATTACCACCTGTGCTTTTAGTTTATCAAATCTCATTTATTGTATGCAATACATTCACAAACATCCTGTTTTAGAATGTTTTAATTGAATAACTGTTGTCTATTATAGTGCTAATTGTCACTGCAAGTATTTTGCAAAGAAGATCCTTTGCAGCCAACAAACCTCAAGTTTATTCATGAGGAAGCCCATGATTTTCCTTGTGGGTTTTGTGTCTTCACACCGTTAAAGTAATTGGAACATCTTGAGAATCAAGCATGGTCTTATTTAACTAGTCTTGCTCCATTTGTATATGTTAAGTGAGAAACCTAGTCAGAAATACTGCAAAGGAGAAATTCTGCTGAGGCTGGCAATCTGAAATAAAAACCTGAAATGCTGGAAGTACTCAGCCGTTTGGGCAGCATCTGTGGAGAGAGAAACAGTTAAGGTTTTCGGGTGGATAATGTTTCATCAAATGAATGGTCATTGATCCAACTCAATTGAACTAAATTTTAGTTCCAGGATCCAATTGTGGCACTCACCTAAATTCAAGGGCACTAGAAGAGATTTTTAGTTAGGCGGCCAAACTAATTAGGCTGTGAGGTCCAATAGGCTGTGGATCACCAAGGCTGTGGATGGCTGGCACTCTGTGAGTTGCTAGCTGTAGGATGGTGACCATAAATGTGCGACAGAATAGAGGCAGCCTCAGAAGTCTCGTAAATGGTGTAAACTGTATTGTGGCCACCCACCACTGCCAAGCCATTCACACAGAGAAGAGCACATTTCCCAGGATACTGCAGTCATGAATCTCATGACCCACTGACCCATGTTCAGCTGCTTTGTGGGATGTGCCTTTAATTGCTGTGGCCTACAGTCATTGAATTGCCAGTATTCAGTCAATGAACTCCAGCCAGATTGGGGGATCTTGGCTGTTAACTAGTAAATTCACAGGGTGTATGAATTCTCTTCACTTCAATCAGCCACCCTTCAATTCCCCCAGAACCTCCCTGAAAATATGCCAGAGGCAGGAACATGCAGATAGAGGAAATAAATTAGTTGATAGCAAGACATTGTTGACATGCCTGACTCCAGCTCAGGATAAATACTCAAACTTTGTATTTGTGAGGCCTTCAACAAGGTCCCACATATTAGATTGGTTAGTAACGTTGGATCACATGGGATCCAGAGAGGGCTAGCCAAGTGGATACAAAATTGGCTTGATGGTAGGAGACAGAGGGTGGAGTAGAGGGTTGTGGATCAGACTGGAGGCTTGTGACCAGTGGTGTGCCACAAGGATTCAGTTTGGTTTCACAGGGCGGTGCAACATCGAGGGCCGAAGGGCCTGTACTGCACTGTAATATTCTGTGTTCTGTGATTGGTGCTGGGTCCGTTGTTGTTCGCCATTTAGATAAACGAGTTGGATGAGTATACAGGACGCATCGTTAGTAAGTTTGTGGATGACACCAAAATTGGTGGTATAATAAACAGTGACGAAAGTTATCAAACCATACAACAGGATCTTCATCAACTGGGTCAGTGGGTCAAGGAATGGAAGATGGAGTTTAACTTACATAAATGTGCGGTGTTGCATTTTGGTGAAACAAGCCAGGGCAGGACTTATGCAGTTAACGATGGGACTGTGGAAGTCTTGGTCAAGCAGAGAGACCAAAGAGTGCAGATACATAGTTCCTTGAACATGGTATCACATGTAGACAAGATGGTGTAGAAGGCATTTGGCAAACTTGCCTTTATTGGTCAGAGGATTGAGTATAGGAGTTGGGATGTCATGTTACGGCTGTACAAGATGTTGATAAAGTCACATTTGAAGTACTGCATGTAATTCTGATCATTCTGCTACAAGAAGGATGTTATTAAACTGGAAAGGGTACAAAATAGATTTACAAGGATGTTACCGAGACTGGAGGGTTTGAGTTATAAGGAGAGGCTGGATAGGCTGGGACTTATTTCCTGGACTGTAGGAAGCTGAGGGGTGACCTTGAAGTTGTATATAAAATCATGAGAGGTATAGATGAGATGAATAGACATAAAGTCTTTTCCCCAGGGTAGAGAGTCCAAATTAGAAGGCACAAGTGCTTTAAAAGGGACCTGAGGGCAACTGCTTCACAGAGGGTGGTGCGTATATGGAACAAGCTGTCAGAGGAAGTGGTAAAGGTGGGTGCAATTACAATATTTAAAAGACATTTGGACAGGTACATGGATAGAAAAGGTTTAGAGGGACATGAGCCAAATGTAGGCAAATGGACTAGTTCAGTTTAGAAAGCCAGGTCGACATGGATGATTTAGGCCGAAGGGTCTGTTTCTTTGCTGTATGATTTTATAATGCCTGGACCTTGTCTAAAGGCCTATTTGATTTTCAGCAGTCGACATACATCCACTAGTGAATCTTAACAAGAAGAAGCTCTTCAATGAGGTGAAACACAACTCCACTTGCCTGGATGAATGTAGCTACAACACTCAAGAGACTTGACACTATCCAGGACAAAGCAGTTTGTTTGATTGTCACTGCATCTGCAAACATTCACACCCTCCTCCACCAATGCTCAGTAGCCGCAGTCGATACCATCTACAAAATGCGCTGCCAATTCACCAAGACTCCTTAGCTAGTACCTCCAAACCCATGATCACTTCAGCTTGAAGGACAAGTGCAGGGGATACATAGGATTACCACCACTTGCAGGTTCCCCTCAAAGCAATTCACCATCCTGACTTGGAAATATATTGCTGACCCAGTGTTGCTGAGTCAAACTCCTGCAACTCACTCCCTAACAGTTCATTGGGTATACCTACATCAAGTGGACTGCAGCAGGTCAAGAAGGCAGCTTACTGCCACCTTTTCAAGTCATTTGGAGAAGGGCAATTGACGCTGGCCCAGCCAGTGAAGCTTACACATTAATTAAAAAATAATTAGGATGATGCCCAAAAAAAACTTAATGATCTATCATTCAATGACATTGTGGCCAATCTGATAGCCCTCCACTCCACTTTCCTTCTTTTCCCACTCGATTCCACAATGAGTAAAAATCTGTCTGCTGAATACGCTCAGTGACCCAGTCTCATTAGCCCTATGTGGAAAAGATTTCAATAGATTCACTACTGTCTCAGAAGAAATTCCTCGTCATCTCTGTTCTATTCTGAAATGATGCCATCTGGTCCTCAATTCTCCCATGAGAAATAACCTCTTCAAATCCATCCTGTCAAGTCCCGAAGGATCTTGTATGTTTCAGTGAGGTTTTCTCTCACTCAGATGAAAGCAGGATTTTGCTTTCCTGAGGACAACTGAAATCAAAACTGCACAGTCCATGTCGTTTGAAGAATTTAGATTTCTATCACACCTTTCGCAACATCAGGATGTCCCAAAGTGCTTTACATCCAAAGGAGTATCTTTGAAATGCATTCACTATTCTAATGTAGGAAACACTAAAGTTAATTTGCTAACATCAAGGTCCTGAAAACAGTAATCACCTAATTAGATTGTTTCACTCAGGTTGTTTGAGGATTAAATAAGGTCAAGGCACTGCTTCTTGCAAAGTGTGCATCTTGTTCATCAATTTACAGTGAGTCTTCAATCTATAGCAATAATAAAGACTAAGTTGTTATCTAACTATAGCTTGTGATCCAAACCATTTCCACTTGGATTGCTATCCGTTTCCCTGCAAACCCTAACAGTGTTACCTTCGTGTTATTTACATAGAATTGACAAGTGAGCTCAATTAAAAAATGATACATTAATTTGTTCAAATATAGTTTACAGTACTCTCATCTGAGTGAATAACATACCATATTCAAGTTGTTGTAATTTGGTCTTTTTTGAAAACCATAACAGTTATGTAACTTATGAGATTTTGAATTCACATGCAAATTCTCTCCAGGTTTTATCTGCTATTCTCTCACTAGAACTGGGGGTCACTATTTAAAAATGAAGGGTCGTTCATTAAAAAGAAAGGCGGGGTTCATTTCTCTCAGCTGGACAGGGGCCTCAGAACTCTCATCCTCGAAAGGTAGTGCAAATAGTATCTTTCAACATTTTTAAGACTGCGGTGGATAGTTTCTTTATAAACTTCCATTCCCATGTTTATCAGGGCTGGGCAGGAATGTGAAATAGTCAGACCACCATGATCGTATAGAAAAAGGGAGCAGGCTTAAGAGTCCAAATGGCTTCCTCCAGCTTGAATCTATATGTTTATGCCTTACGATCTTCCTTTCTGGAATCATGCTGTAGGAAGTGAATGTGATATACAAGTTAAATTTAGCAGTTCAATTGATCAATACTGATTACTGTTCTTCATTAATAGAACATTTGTATTTAATTGCAATGTAGATTTAATTTGTAAAACAAACAAAAGTCACTTTTTTTAAAAAAGATTGGTTCGATCAGATGAAATGGGAGATGTGATTGGACTGTACTTAAGGACAGGGATTCGTTGAGTGTTAGTCTGATAAACTGTGATTTGAAGGTAAGTTTCAGAAGCTGTTAACATGCATTGCATATAAATTTGTAAATATATTGTTTATATTGATCACATGCATCTGGTTTTGAGCATCAATCATGGTTTATTCCAGGACACAGCCGTTATTGAGAAATGTGGCTGCTTGGAGGCATCCATTTGTGTAATTGCATCTGTTTATGTTGTGCATTTAGTAAACTGTATCCTCACCCAGCAGAATTTTATACTTAATTTAAAGAAGAGGAATGAATAATAATAATAAATATGCATTATCTATGCTCTGGGCATTGAAGATAACTTGCTTCCCAAATCTTGAAAGCAATTTTCCTGATCAATGTCAACAATGCATCATAGTCAGGGTAATTTACCTTGCTTCAACACGATACACTAATAATGTGTTTAACCTTTTTTACTTCTAATGCTGTCATCTGTTTTACAGGAAACAGCAGCAGGTTTCAGCTGACCCCTGTCACAGCAGTGAGTGTTCATCTCTTGAATAGTGATGGAACTGAAATCCAAGTGAACGGTCCCATCTGTGTGACCATTCCCCTGCCAGCCAAAAGCTCCTTGAAGCCTAATGATGCTCTCCCAGCATGGAAGTTTGATAAGAAAATTGGTAAGCCATCCAGATAATTTGTCAATATTTTGAAGACTGAAGACGGGAGAGCTAACTAATTGTCTGTTCTCCAAGTGCAGTGCCAGGATATTACACAAGGTTCTGTTTTTGTTTTTCTTCTCAAAAGCTTTTCTTGGCAAGTAGAACACAAAAGATATTGTTCTTGTCTTTTGTGTAAGTTTGTTAATTTCCATCTAATGTGTGCTGTTTTTGTTAGTTCTATTTCTTTTTATCCCATTTTCTGAAAACATGTACCTGTGTTATGCAATTATTAAGATTAGTTTTTGAATTAGTCCACAAATAATTCTATCCTCAAATGTTTCTTTTCACTGCTAATTGTGCTGTTCATGCAGGTTTTACAGTAGTAGTCTTGCCCATTACTGAAAGCTGTTAAGCTCACAAATCCTTGGTGAGAAACTTAAGTGTGCTTGGCCATAGAAACAGGACTCTGCCATTTAGTTCCTTGAATGAGACCATGACTGACCTATGAGCTATCTCTACCCAGGTTTCTATAATGACCTCTAACTTACAGTGAACAATTAGAGTCATAGTGTCATACCATACAAAATCAGAGCGTTTGGCCCAACTCGTCCATGCTCACCAAATTTCCTAAGCTGAACTATCCCATTTGACTGCATTTGGCCCATATCCCTCGAAACCTTTTCTATCCATGTACCAGTCTAAATGTCTTTTAAATGCTGTTAACATATTCTACCACTTCCTCTGGAAATTCCTTCCATATACGCAACATCCTCTGTGTGGAAAAAGTTGCCCTTCAGATCCCTTTTAAATCTTTCCTATCTCACCTTAACCAATGCCCTGTAGTTTTAGACTCCCCTACCATGGGGAAAAGACTTTGGCTATTCATTTTATCTATGTCCCTCATGATTTTATAAACCTCTATATGATCACCGCTCAGCCTCCTACACTCCAGGGAAAAAGCGTCCCAGCCTATCCAGCATGTCCTTATAACTGAAACCCTCCAATCTTGATGATATCCTTGTAAACCTTTTCTGCACCCTTCCCACTTTAATAACATCTCTTCTATAGCAGGGCAGCCAGAATTGTACGCAGTACTCCGAATCTGGCCTTACCAATGTCCTGTACAGCTGTAACATGATGCCCCAACCCTACATTCGATGCTCTGCCTGATGAAGGCAAGCATGCTAGATGTCGTCTTCACCAAATCTAAAACCAACTTCCATTTGTGAAAGAAGTGTTAAAAGCTTCAAGCATCTTTTCTGTGTCGAGATGTGTCGTAATTACACTTCAATATCACGTTCCTGTGACGT
This sequence comes from Chiloscyllium punctatum, assembly GCF_047496795.1. Classification (NCBI taxonomy): domain Eukaryota; kingdom Metazoa; phylum Chordata; class Chondrichthyes; order Orectolobiformes; family Hemiscylliidae; genus Chiloscyllium; species Chiloscyllium punctatum. The sequence goes on from NC_092746.1 coordinate 76,675,347, forward strand.
GGTGTTGCAGTACTCCAAGTGTGATCTAACCTGGACTGTTATAGAGATGAAGCATGACTTGTACCCCCTTGTATTCTACTCCACTGGATATAATTGCTGTCATGCCATAAGCTTTTTGGATTACTTTTTGTACTTACATAATTTAAATACCCTGGATCCCCAAATGTCCACTGTATCTAGCCTTTTGCCATGAAGAAGATAGCTTGTCCTGGCCTTTAAGGTCAAATGTGGATGACCTCATTTGCTTATTTTGAAATCCATTTGCCACAGTTTTTCCCATTCATTTAATCTATTAATATCTATCAATTGTATAGCAAGATGCCTCACCCAGAAGGCGAAACACCAACTACTACTCACTCCCCATCAAGCATATCTCATCGTGGGATATTTCAATGATATTGCTGATAGTTACAAAGGATTGCACTTCCGGACTGTCTCACTCGTTCTACTTTCTGAAGGAGGCTACAAGAGGGGATATTAATGAAAGAAAAGGAAAAAGATGGAATTGAAAGTGCAGTTTGAGGCATGTCCTACCATTCTTTCTTATTAAACCAATGCTTCTAGGTATTTTAATTAACTAAACTGTGTTGTGGTTTCATTTCTAAAATCTATAAATCAAAACAAAACCCTGCCTGATGTTTAGTTTGGAGATTTCAATTTCTCCCTGTTATTTGCTTATCCCAGTATTCCCCTCTGGTTTGGTAAAATCATTTGCCATGTAGATTTAGCCAATTTTTTAGATGGTAAATGGTGTGTCAGAGATGGTGTTCATGTGCTGGTAATTTTGTATTGCATCATTCTGTGTGTTTATACAGAGTTAAGACTGACTAGGCATAAATACGTAGTTGACCTTGAAGTAATCTGCCTTCAGTTTGGCAAGTCTTCATGCTGGTTAGTCATACTTACAGGATGTAGATTTCTCAATTCTGTTCTGTTATATTTCACCATCAAACACACAAGACCTCTTTAGATTTTCTGGTTGGGTGTCAGCCAAATGATACCTCATAATGAGGGTCCAATTAACCAATGCACAGCCGTGATACAGAATCTACTGTAGACTCTCCAGGAAACCATAATTGTATCAGCTTTTGTCAGAGTCATAGAGATGTACAGCACAGAAACAGACCCTTTGGTCCAACTCATCCATCCCAACCAGACATTCTAAATTAATCTAGTCCCGTTTGCCAGCAGTTGGCCCATATCCCTCTAAACTCTTCCTATTCATACATCCGCACACAATATTCCAAAAGGGGCCCAACAAAAGTCCTGTACAGCCCACAACATGACCTCCCAACTTCTATATTCAATGCTCTGTCCAATAAAGGAAAGCATACCAAATGCCTTCTTCATTATCCTATCTACCTGAGCCTGCACTTTCAAGGAAGTTTGCACTCCAAGGTCCCTTTGTTCAGCAACACTGCCCAGGATGCTTACCATTAAGTGCATAAGTTCTGCTCTGATTTGCATTTCCAAAATACTGCATCTCACATTTATCTAAATTAAACTCCATCTGCCACTCCTCAGCCCATTGGCCCATCTGATCAAGATCCAATTGTACTCTGAGGTAACCTTTTCACTGTCCACTACACCTCCCATTTTGGTGTCATCTGCAAATTTACTAACTATACCTCCTACGTTCACATCCAAATCATTTATATAAATGACGAAAAGAAATGGACCCAGCATCAATCCTTGTGGCATACCACTGGTCACAGGTCTCCAGTCTGAAAAACAACCCTCCACCACCACCCTCTGTCTTCTACCTTCGAGCCAGTTCTGTATCCAAATGGCTAGTTCTCCCTGTATTCCATGAGATCTAACCTTGCTAACCAGTCTACCATGAGGAACCTTGTTGAATGCCTTACTGAGGTCCATGGAGATGACGTCCTCATCAATCCTCTTTATTACGTCTTCAAAATCCTTTTACATTTGGAAATCTCCATACTGTTGAATTTTTTTTTCCCCCAGAAGGAAGCTTCTGTTTGTGTCCCAATTAAATATTTCACTTTTTATCATCTTTATTCTTCCAATAGTTGCTCCTCCTAATATTTTTATATCTTTTTGACCATTCCAATTCCTTTTATATTTTTATAAAGCATTTTTATATTTTTCTGCTTTTGGTGCCTTTGATGGTCTAGGTGATTCCAGTAATCTGTGCCAGTTGCCAGTTTTCCATGTGAAATTATCAGAAGAAATGAGACAATTGGTTCGGCTATTAAGTATATGATGCTGAACTGTCCTTTTTAAACAATGTAAAGAGCAGGAAATGTCAATCAAAAGTGTTTTCAAGCACAGAAATACTGTATATGAAATTTCAAATGAAGCAATTTGAAGTAAAAGTCGCAATAATAAAATCGATTAACGTGTGCAGTCAGACTTCCACTGTTCTGTTGAGTTTAATTGCATAGTAACTGAAATTGAAGAAAGCTAAAAAATGTGTTGCTGGAAAAGCGCAGCGGGTCGGGCAGCATCCAAGGAGTAAGGAGAATCGACGTTTCGGGTATAAGCCCTTCTTCAGGAATGAGGAAGGTGTGCCAAGCAGGCTAAGATAAAAATAGGGAGGAGGTACTTAGGGGAGGGGTATTGGGAATGTGATAGGTGGAAGGAGGTTAAGGTGAGGGTGATAGGCCGGAGAGGGTTGGGGGCAGAGAGGTCAGGAAGGAGATTGCAGGTCAAGAAGGTGGTGCTGAGTCCGAGGGTTGGGACTGAAATAAGGTGGGGGGAGGGGAAATGAGGAAGCTGGAGAAATCTGCATTCATCCCTTGTGGTTGGAGTGTTCCTAGGCAGAAGATGAGGCGCTCTTCCTCCAGGCGTCGTGTTGCCATGGTCTGGCGATGGAGGAGGCCTGGCGATGCATGTCCTTGGCAGAGTGGGAGGGGGAGTTAAAGTGTTCAGTCACAGGGCGATTGGGTTGGTTGGTGCAGGTGTGCCAGAGGTGTTCTCTGAAATGTTCCGCAAGTAGGCGGCCTGTCTCCCCAATGTAGAGGAGGCCACATTGGGTGCAGCGGATGTAGTAAATGATGTGAGTGGAGGTGCAGGTGAATTTGTGACACATATTAACGGATCCCTTGGGGCCTTGGAGGGAAGTGAGGGGAGAGGTGTGGGCGCAAGTTTTGCATTTCTTGCAGTTGCAGGGGAAGGTGCTGGGAGTGGAGGTTGGGTTGGTGGGGGGTGTGGACCTAACGAGGGAATCATGGAGGGAGTGGTCTTTCCGGAACGCTGATAGGGGAGGGGAGGGAAATATATCCTTGGTGGTGGGGTCTGTTTGGAGGTGGCGGAAATGATGAAGGGTGATACGATGTATCTGGAGGTTGGTGGGGTGGTAGGTGAGGACCAGTGGGGTTCTGTCCTGGTGGCGATTGGAGGGGTGGGGTTCAAGGGCGGAGGAGTGGGAAGTGGAGGAGATGCAGTGGAGAGCATCGTCAACCACGTTTGAGGGGAAATTGCGGTCTTTGAAGAAGGAGGCCATTTGGGTTGTTCGGTATTGGAATTGGTCCTCCTGGGAGCAGATGCGGCGGAGGCAAAGGAATTGGGAATATGGGATGGCATTTTTACAGGGGGCAGGGTGGGAGGAGGTGTAATCTAGGTAGCTGTGGGAATCGGTGGGTTTATAGTTTGAGTCACCCTCTCGAGATAGAAATGGAGAGATCTAGGAAGGGGAGGGAGGAGTCTGAGACGGTCCAGGTAAATTTGAGGTTGGGGTGGAAGGTGTTAGTAAAGTGGATGAACTGTTCAACCTCCTCGTGGGAGCATGAGCGAGCGCCGATACAGTCATTGATGTAGCGGAGGAAAAGTTGGTGCCAGTGTAGCTGCGGAAGATGGACCTTTTCCTCCGCTACATCGATGACTGTATCGGTGCTACCTCGTGCTCCCACGAGGAGGTTGAACAGTTCATCCACTTTACTAACACTTTCCACCCTGACCTCAAATTTACCTGGACTGTCTCAGACTCCTCCGTCCCCTTCCTAGACCTCTCCATTTCCATCTCGGGCGACCGACTCCCACATCCGCACCAACCAACCCAACCACCCCGTGGCTGAACACTTTAACTCCCCCTCCCACTCCACCAAGGACATGCAGGTCCTTGGCCTCCTCCATCGCCAGACCGTGACAACACGACGCCTGGAACCTAGGAACCCTCCAACCACAAGGGATGAATGCAGATTTCTCCAGCTTCCTCATTTCTGCTCCCCCCACCTTATCTCAGTCCCAACCCTCGGATTCAGCACTGCCTTCTTGACCTGCAATCTTCTTCCCGACCTCTCCGCCCCCACCCCCACTCTGGCCTATCACCCTCACCTTAACCTCCTCCCACCTATCACATTCCCAACGCCCCTCTCCCAAGTCCCTCCTCCCTACCTTTTATCTTCGCCTGCTTGGCACACCTACCCCCTTCCTGAAGAAGGGCTTATGCCCAAAACGTCGATTCTCCTTACTCCTTGGATGCTGTCTGACCTGCTGCGCTTTTCCAGCAACACAATTTTCAGCTCTGATCTCCAGCATCTGCAGTCCTCACTTTCTCCTGAAATTGAGGAAACCCAACTATGGTGATACTGAGCATTTGTTACTAAGTTTCTATTAGAGAATTTATTGACCTGAATATAAAATTCAAAGAATACATGATTCCTTATCAATTGAGCTTAGTTTGCACTTCTAATGGGAACTAGTGAAGCCAGCAGATGTGCATAATGCAGCACTACGCTCAATATGCGGTCTGATTCAAGTGAGATACCTGCCAACAGTGTGTGCACATAACAGAAGTCATGTGACTACATCACACTCGGTGGGAAAATTGTACACAATTCTAATTCAATCCAAAATCCCCTATTAATCCAAAATCCCCTATTAAGCAAGAAAAAAGTACATGCATTATTTTGTGTATTTTGAGTTAGCAAAATTATCAAATATATACATGGTTGATCTCACGGGTTAGCAGTTTGTTATTCTCAGAAGTCTATGCATACAGACTGGATGCACACACAGTCCTGAAATCAGGCTGCTCTCTTTAACAGTACACATGTGATTCTTGTCAGCAGCTGTTTGCCGAACAATGCAGTTCTTCGGGTTGTTTCTGCAAGAAGTGTCGATTGTTGCTATGGCACCCATTGTTCAATTTCTGTTGTTGGGTTGCTGTGGCTCTGATGATTGGTGTGTGGAACTGTTCAGGTGGTATATTCATGTCATCCTGATCGTGCGATTGTAGTATAGTGTAGAGTGATTCCCTGGAACCTTTGGCCAGTACCTCTCTGCTGCCCATCTGGCCTTGCCTGTTGTGCTTCTATTTAGCCAGAGGCTTATTTGTAAAATGAGCTTCTTGCAGTGAGAACACTGTTTTCCCCATGCTGAACATGTCTTGCTCTACTTTCCAAGGTGTCCTCCATATTATTTGCATCCTGCCCTTTGTCTGTGATTGTTCTGCCCTTTGTGCCTGGTGGATGTTTCAGATTAATGCAAGACCTGATCTGGTCTGCCATGAATATGCTCCAGCTGCTGATTCACAATCTCAGCACTTCTCCAAATATCAATTTCTCTCCTGAGTGTAAGTTTCTCTTCTGTCACTAGGCATGTTCTCACTGCAGTGTCTCTTATGCCTAATACATTTCTTTATTTAATATGTCATATGTCAGGTATAAGCATATGCCAGGTATAGACAAGATAAATCCTTAGAAGAGAATGAAGGCAGTAGGAGTATACTTAAGAGGGAAATCAGGAGGGCAAGAAGGGGTCATGAGATAGCTTTGGCAAATAGAGTTAAGGAGATTCCAAAGGGTTTTTACAAATACATTAAGGACAAAAGGGTAACTAGGGACAGAATAGGGCCTCTCAATGATCAGCAAGGTGGCCTTTGTGTGGAGCCGCAGGAGATACTAAACAAGTATTTTGCATCAGTATTTACTGTGGAAAATGACATGGACGATATAGAATGTAGGGAAATAGATGGTGACATCTTGAAAAATGTCCATATTACAGAGGAGGAAGTGCTGGGTGTCTTGAAACACATAACAGTGGATAAATCCCTAGGACCCAATCAGGTGTACCCGAGAACTCTGTGGGAAGCTGGAGACGTGATTGATGGGCCTCCTGCTGAGATATTTATATCATCAATAGTCACAGGTGAGGTGCCAGAAGACTGGAGGTTGGCTAACGTGGTGCCACTGTTTAAGAAGCGTGGTAAGGACAAGCCAGGGAACAGTAGACTGATGAGCCTGACATAAGTTTGGGCATGTTGTTGGAGGGAATCCTAAGGGACAGGATGTACATCTATTTGGAAAGACAAGGACTGGTTAGGGCTAGTCACGTGGCTTTGTGCGTGGGAAACCATGTCTCACAAATTTGATTGAATGTTTTGAAGAAGTAAAAAAGAGGATTGATGAGGGCAGAGCAGTGGATCTCATCTATCTGGACTTCAGTAAGGCGTTTGACAAGGTTCCCCACAGGAGACTGGTTAGCAAGGTTAAATCTCATGGAATACTGGGAGAACTACAATTTGGATACAGAACTGGCTGAAAGGTAGAAAACCGAGGAGGGTTGTTTTTCAGACTGGAGGCCTGTGACCAGTGAAGTGCCACAAGGATCTGTGCTGGGTCCACTACTTTTCATCATTTATATAAATGATCTGGATGTGAGCATAAGAGGTATAGTTAGTAAGTTTGCAGATGACACCAAAATTGGAGGTATATTGGACAGTGAAGAAGGTTACCTCAGATTACAACAGGATCTTGATCAGCTGTGCCAATGGGCTGAGACGTGGCAGATGGAGTTTAATTTTGATACATGTGAATTGCTCCATTTTGGGAAAGCAAATCTTAGCAGGAGTTATACACTTAATGGTAAGGTCCTAGGGAGTGTTGCTGAATAAAGAAACCTTGGAGTTCAGATTTATAGCTCCTTGAAAGTAGAGTCACGGGTAGATAGGACAGTGAGGTAGGCGTTTGGTATGCTTTCCTTTATTGGTCAGAGTATTGAGTACAGGAGTTGGGAGGTCATGTTGTGGCTGTACAGGACATTACTAAGGTAAAACCAATGACTGCAGATGCTGGAAACCAGATTCTGGATTAGTGGTGCTGGAAGAGCACAGCAGTTCAGGCAGCATCCAAGGAGCAGTAAAATCGATGTTTCGGGCAAAAGGCCTTCATCAGGAATACAGTCAGAAAACCTGAAGCGTGGAGAGATAAGTGAGAGGAGGGTGTGGGTGGGGAGAAAGTAGCATAGAGTACAATAGGTGAGTGGGGGAGGGGATGAAGGTGATAGGGTGGAGTGGATAGGTGGAAAGGATGATAGGCAGGTAGGACAGGTCATGGGGACAGTGCTGAGGTGGAAGTTTGGGTGAGGTGGGGGAAAGGGAAATGAGGAAACTGTTGAAGTCCACATTGATGCCCTGGGGTGAAGTGTTCCGAGGCGGAAGATGAGGCGTTCTTCCTCCAGGCGTCTGGTGGTAAGGGAGCGGGGGTGAAGGAGGCCCAGGACCTCCACGTCCTCGGCAGAGTGGGAGGGAGAGTTGAAATGTGACATTACTAAGGCCACTTTTGGAATATATCATGCAATTCTGGTCTCCTTCTTATCGGAAGTACATTCTGAAACTTGAAAGGGTTCAGAAAAGGTTTACAAGGATGTTGCCAGGGTTGGAGGATTTGAGCTGTGGGGAGAGGTTGAATAGGCTGGAGTGTAGGAGGCTAAGGGGGTGACCTTATAGAGGTTTAAAGAATCATAAGGGGCATGGGTAGGATAAATAGACACAGTCTCTTCCCTGGGTTGAAGGAGTCCAGAACTAGAGGGCATACATTTAGAGTGAGAGGTGAAAGCTACAAAAGAGACCTAAGGGGCAATGTTTTCACGCAGAGTGTGATAGGTGTATGGTGCTGCCAGAGGAAATGGTGGAGGCTGGTACAATTGCAACATTTAAAAGGCATCTGGATGGGTATATGCATAGGAAAGGTTTGGAGGGATATGGGCCGGATGCTCGCAGGTGGGACTAGATTGGGTAGGATATCTGGATGGCATGGACGAGTTGGACCAAAGGGTCTGTTTCCGTGCTGTACATCTCTGGCTGTATGACTCTAATTAGAGCACCCATTAATGTGCACCTCATGAGTGAAAGACAATGCGCACATCTCTGTCATTTTGTTTTCTAAAATTGAATACATAGCATTCATATGTAGCATTCATTTTGCACTCAGAGTACCTTCAAAGCAGTTAAACTTTCTATCATATTTTATCTGCTCTTCAGAGAGATTTAGGTGGAATATATTTTGAAAGTGACTTTCCAACAGTGATAAACTTACAATGACTTGTAACTGTTTGTTCAATAAATCTGTTTGCTGTTTCATAATTCTGCCATTATGCACAGAAAAATTCCAGTTTTGCTTAATATCCGCTGTCATTTGAACAGTAGCTGGTAGCAGTTTTTTAACTATAAATGGATATGATCATTCAAAGAACATTAAAAATGTTGCATGGTATGTACATTTGCTTTATTTGTCAGCTATCGCCAGAGGAGAAAGTGAGGACTGCAGATGCTGGAGACCAGAGTTGAAAAATGTGGTGCTGGAAAAACACAGCAGGCCAGGCAGATCCGAGGAGCAGGAGAATCGACGTTTCAGGCATAAGCTCTTCTACAGGACTTGAAGGCCTGAAGAAGGGCTTATGCCCGAAACGTCGATTCTCCTGCTCCTCGGATGCTGCCTGGCCTGCTGTGTTTTTCCAGCACCACATTTTTCAACAGCTATCACCAGAGTTATGCTAAAATAATATTTAGATGGGACATTCTAAGAGCCAAATCACATCTGATGTAAACATTATCCTGTATACATTAAAACAGAAATGTCTGATAAACATAGAATTATTATTTTAAATAGCAGCCTTGCAAAAGCTGTTAATGGATACCTAACAGAAATAGCACAAGAAATAGTCACAGTGAGTAAAATGATACTCTACTACTGCTGGACTAATCTCTGGAGAAATAGCAACAATGGAAAATGTTGGCCGGAAGAGTGTGAAGTTTTAAAAATTAGCAAAAGACAACATTTTAAAGAATACATAAAATTAGAATACAAGAGAAAATTAGCTAGAAAAATGAAAACAGAGTAAACGCATTTCCAAGTCTACAAAAAGGACAAGAATAGCTAAAATAAAGATTAGTGACTTGGAGGATGAGACTAGAGATTTCATAAATGGTAACAGGAAATGGTGAAACTTTGAATGATGACATTGTGTTTAACTTTGTTGTAGAAAACACAAAAAGGATCCCTAGAATAGTGGGAAGTCAGGCAAAACGAGAGAAAGAACTTAAAACAATTACAGTATCTAGAAAAAAGTACAAGGATAACTAATTGTTGGCAGGTCCTCTGGACTGATAACTGACATTTGAAGTCCTAAAAACACAAGAGGTAGCAGAGATGTGGTGGATGTTTAGTAGTAATTTTCCTAACATCCCAAAATCTTGAAAAGGTTCTAGAAATTTTGAAAACTATAAATGTTACACCTCTGCTCAAGAAAGCAGGGAAGTAGAAACCTTTAGCCCTCTTAGGCCAACATTTTTCATCAGGAAGATGTTATAATCTATTATTAAGGAAGTGGTATGAGGGGTTTCAGAAAATCATTAAAAATCTGGCAAAGTCAACATGGTTTTGTGAAAGGGAAATTGTATTTGACAATTAGAGTGCTTTGAGATATAATGTGTAAAGTGGATTAAAGGGAACAAGTAGATGTGAATTTGGATTTCTAAGTTCCAAGAGGATTTCAATAAAAGGTTGCTATGCAGGAAATTGGTTCAGAGTGTTTGGGGTGGTATATCAGCACAGGAATGGGATTAACTAACTGACATAAGTCAGTCAGAATTAATTGGTCATGTTCAACTTGACAAATTGTGATTGGGGGAGTGCCACAGGGATCAGTGATAGGACCTCACTTACTATAGTAATGTGTAATATAGGATTTATTTCATGACTTGGATAAAGGGGACAGAGTGTATTGCTAACAATACATGAAAGACTAAGAAAGTTCCACTTGCTTTCCACTTTCGGCCTGTGGTTGAGTGGATGATTTAACTCGATGACTTCTTGTGATTGGTAGCACACACTCCCATTCTTCAAACAATTTGATTCATTCCTTGTGATATCGAGTAACAATGGATATTGCAAAGCTATGGGATCTGATAACAGTCTGACAATAATATTGAAGACTTGTGCTGCAGCATTCACCGTCACCATCCAAGGTATTCCTGTAAAGCTATAATAATGGCAAATACCTGGTAATGTGGAAAATTTCCAAGGTAAGCCCTATCCACAAAAACCAGGACTAAACCAACCTGGCCAATTACCATCAATCTACGCTCCACCATCTGCAAAGTGATGGAAGGGATCATTGATAATGCAGTCAAGGGACATGTGCACAGTGGAAGATTGATCACTGACACTCCATTTGGGGCCCATCAGTGCCAATCAGCTCCTGACCTCATTAGAACCTGGATCTGAACATGGACAGAAGTACTGAATTCTAGAGGTGAGGTAAGAGCAACTGTCATTGGCATGAAGGGAATTAGAAAGACAATGTTGGCCTTTATTGCAAGGGGAAAAGGAGCATAAAATTAGGGACGTCTTGCTACAGTTGTGCAGGATATTGGTGAGACCACACTTAAAATATTGTGAGCAATTTTGTTCTCCGTGTCGTAGGGTCATAGAGATGTACAGCACAGAAACAGACCATTCAATCCAACTTGTCCATGCTGACCAGATATCCTAACCTAATCTAGTCCCATTTGCCAGCACTTGACCGATATTCCTCCAAACCCTTCCTATTCATATACCCATCAAGATATCTTTTAAATGTTGTAATTGTACCAGCCTTCACCACTTCCTCTGGTCGCTCATTCCAGTCACACACCACCCTCTGTGCGAAAAAGTTGCCCCTTAGGTCCCTTTTAAATTTTTCCCCTCTCACCCTAAATCTATACCCTCTAGTTCTGGACTCAACCACCCCAGGGAAAATACTTTGTCTATTTATCCTATCTATGCCCCTCATGATTTTATAAGTCTCTATAAGATTACCATTCAGCCTCCAATGCTCCAGGAAAAACAGCTCCAGCCCATTCAGCCTCTCCCTATAGCTCAAATCCTCTAATCCTGGCAACATCCTTGTAAATCTTTTCTGAACCTTTTCAAGTTTTACAACATTCTTCTGATAGGTTGTGTTAGAGAAAATTAGCTTGACTGATTCCTAGGATCCTATATCTTATCAGGAAATGTTAAGTAGGATGGGCCAAGGTTCTTTGGAATTTAGAAACAGAATAGGTAATGCTTTTGAAACGTATAAGAGTTTGATGGAGTTGTTGGCAGGGTAGATATTGAGAGGTTGATGTTTCACTTCAAGGCTGGAGGTTAGGGTGCTGAAATCTAGAAATAAATGGATACTGGGTCTCTGAATATATTCAAATATGAGTTGAACAAATTCTTGATCATTTATGGAGTCAAAGCTTATGGAACATAAGGGTTGGGGGTGGGGCAGGCAGGAAAGAGGAATTGAGGTCACAATCAGATTAACTATCATTTTATTGTGGGTCAGGCATGACAGCCTGAATGGGTTACTCCTTCTCTTTGGTTCTTAGTTCACACTTCCTTATGGTATGTGCTGTTTATTTGTCAACAGCTGCCCCTTAATCAAGTATGATTTCTATTCAGTCACGAGTTTTTACCTTTGGTCTTGATGTGGTAGTGGGGATATGTGTGTGTGATAAATTTGTTTGTGTTTGTATGTACATATCTTGCTTTCTCTACAGACCAATAACCTTTAGAGTGATTTGAACATCAATAGTATCTGAAAGAATTATAGATTTCATATTTGAAATAATTCATTGTAACCAATGATGAAAAACATCATTGATGAAAGAGTTTCTTTTTTGTGGGCAACTTATACTTCAAATTGCAGAGGGAATTGTCCATTTTTTCAACTTGTATTAAATTCTGTGTGGAATTACAGTAATTGTAGCAAATAGCCCACACTAACTGAGCTTGAAAGAGGTTACTGTAAAACTACTGTAAAACTGAATAGTAACTTCAATATACTGCCTTGTTCAGTTTTCAGATAGTTTCCTAAATTAGTTTCCTCGGCATCACCCTGTGGTCTCTCACAAAATCAGGCAGCACTTTTTCTCTGTTGACCACATGGAGCTGCTGTCCATCTGAGCTATTAATTGATTTGTATGGCAGCATGTAACCTGATCTCAAAAGTGGAATTCTCCGCCCAGCTCCTCATCAAATACATTAACTTTGCATCCAGACAGAATTCTAATTAGCTTGTGTTTGACCCCAACTCTTTATCAGCTCAGAAAGAATGCACAGCTTAAGTACAACTGTTTATAATCCAGTACTTTCAGTGCCTTTTTGCACTTTGAAAGTCTCAAAGTCTGGCCTTTGTAAATGTAATGACAACATTGTCTTTAAGGGTAAATATCTTGCATGTTCTTCCTAGTGAAGAGATCTGAGCTTTTTATTTGATCTAGTACATTCCAACCTCCCAGACTTGCTGTCAGGCAGACTTCAGAACAGACTTCACATGACCTCTTTCATTTGTTTCCTTTATTAGCACTACAGTAACGGACACAATCCCAAACATCATAAATTGATGAACCACATAGTTGTTTGGGGGTATGCATGTGTCTTTGAAACCTTGGGTTTGACTTCTTTCTCTATTACCTCATCATTCCTTCATTTAGATTTTACAAAAAGTTGAAACATGTAAGTCCATATTTTAGTATAAATAGTATTATTCAGTTATCCTCAGTAGTCTAAGAATGGGCCTGGATTTTGTTACTGTAGCCCAATATAGTAACTGTAATTAAGGAATTTATAAATATTTGAGCCAAGTCTTGTGGACCTGTTCATTCATTTGTTTTGTATTCAGTCTGATTATTGTCCGAGTCAGTTACAATTACAAAAATTACAAATATATTCTGCTTCAGAACTAGGCTAAATTTGGGAGAAAAGTTAAAATTCCAGGCTGAGCTTGTCTCCATTGATATGGGAAGACCTGACCATATTTTGCAGTCCTTGGGCAAATAGCTGCCTGGGGTAATGGCTTCTGTCCCTTTGAGAGATATTCCACCTCTGAGGGCTGCTGTCCCAATTCACAGCCATCAACACACAACAAAACCACTATTTCTTTCCTCTCTTTTACACATTTACAGTGATTCCCACAAACAGAAATATTACCCCTGACAACTACTGCTTTGTTCAGAGAAAATACTGAATATGAGTTTGAAATTCCCACTCAATTCATTCAAGTAGCAATGTATCTTCGTTCACACCACTCTCTTTAAAACTTCTTTTGCAGAATAAAGGTGTTGCCAGATGGGCTAGCATTTATTATCCATCTCTGATTGCCCTGAAGAATGTGGTGGTGACCACCCCCCCCGCCCCTCCCCCGTTTGTTGTGTCATTGAATAATACAGTAGGGAAATCGACCCTTCAGTCCACCTCATCTATGCCAGCTAGATATCCTAAACTGATCCAGTCCCATTTTCCAGTATTTGGCCCATATCATTCTGAACGCTTCCTATTTATGTACCCATCTAGCTGCCTTTTAAATGTTGTAATTATACCAGCCTCCATCACTTCCTCAGGCAGCTCATTCCACACAGACATGAACCCCTACCTGGAAAAGTTGCCCATCAAGTCCTTTTTAACTCTTACCCCTCTCACCTTAAATCTATGCCCTCTAGTTTTGGATTCCCCCTACTCTAGGAAAAAGATGTTGTCTATTCACCCTATCCATGTCCCTCATTATATACCTCTATAAGGTCACCCATCAGCCTCCAATGCCTATTTATGCTCTCCCTTTCTTGAAACACAGCTGTCTGTATGGTGTACATACACCAACAATGCTCAAAGAAATGGAGATCCAGACTTTGACCCAGCCATGGAAATGCAGCAGTGATTTTGTTCCAATTCAGCATGGAGTAAGGGAACTTACAGGTGACAGTACTGGGTGTCTACTGCCTTTGTCCTTCTAAGTGGTAGAGTCGCAAGTTCAATGGTCTGACATTGTATGCATCACAGCAAGTCTTTACAGTGAATTATAAAATTATACTTTTCTTGAAGACGGTTGCTGTCGTGCAACGTAGAATCTCTGATCTTCATTTTTTAATACTCTCAACAACATTCTACTCTTAAGTATATATCTACTGGCAGATCTAAGATGGAGTTCAGCTTTTATGATGTCTGTGTTGATGGTCATGACCTGGGTTGTTCTAGTAACGTGATTATTTAATTCTGTCGTGAGTTCGTTGGACAACATATCCTTACAGTCTTTGCTAAGATTATATAGGTGATTAGTAGAAAGTACACTGCAAGCTTTCTGAAAATGGCTTGACTTCTGTGATCAGTCCCTAAACAACTAGGAGTATAATGAACATGAATGTGATGTAACATAAAATACAGCAGCATACCAGAACCATGATTCTTATATCAGTGAACCAGAAAGACTTTCATTTGTTTAAGGTTGTTTTTATGGTTAGACATTGAAGATTAAGATCTAAAGGATGATCTACATTATAAACCTGTTTTGTTTAAGGTATCCTGTGGAAACAAGAAGACAAGAAAGCTCCTTGAAAGGGCTGGTATGGGGCCCAGTGTTTTGAATGGCCAACTGTGTTGGGACAGTCTAAAGTTCTAAGGAGGTTTTGCACAAGAAATTTTGTTTACATTTGCACCAGATGTTTTATTTAAATGTTGCTAAATTTTAATTATGAAACAAAATACTTTTCACCTATCAGAGTAATTCATTATTTTAATGCTGCCTGTGTATAATAATATATATTAATTATGTGTGATTTATATTGATTAGTTTCTTGTCAAGATCTGCGCAAACAGTGTTAACAAGCCTGTTTCTAAGCTGTTTTAATACTGAGAAAAGGCATTTCTGATGTGTGCTTCACTTAGGTTAACTTGTTCAAAAAAATAACATTATATATCTGTCTATAAAGAGATGGGTAAATGACAGAGTAGTCTTTGATAATGCCTAAAGTCACAATTACAAACACAGGAAATTAAAATCACACTAGCTTCGAAATCTAATGCCTCCAAATAAACCTGTTGGAGTATAACCTGGTGTGTGATTTTGACTTTGTCCACCCTGGTCCAACACTGGTATCTCCAAATCAAAACACAGGAAGGTAGCTAATTGCTTTTGTGTCCTGTATCAAGGTCCACATTCCAGTATGGGACATGATTTATGGAGCTGTAAGCTAATTCATGCAACACCACTGACCTCAGTTTGCAGTATGTCGTGATCAATGTTGTGGGAAGTTTGCCAATGAGTTTCTTTAAGGCAGATTAGAGATGGAAGTAATTTGAAATGCAAAATAACATTTATAGAATAATATAATAAGATAGTGGAGAAGGTTAGGGGTGTATGTTCCTTGCAGTAATAAGTATTATATTAAAAACTATCCCTTTAAACATCAACACTTGCAATTTGCAAATTATGAATACACTTCAATGCACCAAGTCTGTGTACAACTTGAAGCAGTGGACATAAAGATCAGTAAGAAGTGACAGCTGATGAATGAGCAGCTTTGTGTCATGGTGATCTTTTTATCCATCATTCAGCAACTAAAATCTCTTTCTATCCCTGGAAGTGAATACTGCTCAGCTCTCGTCCAGATTTTTTACACCAATGTAGATGCTAGGTAGTACAATCTCCCTTAGATAAATGGGCAAAACTATCAAACTGGAGGAAAGGAGTCAAGAATTGAGTGCCTTGTGAAATAGAACAGCTGTTACAAGAACTGTGGTCAGTGGAAGGCGGTGTTCAATGTTCAAGTTGAAGAAAGGTTTGAGTTGGGGAGAACAAAACTGAGAATTGAAGGCTGGTTGGAAAGATTGAAACTAAGAGCCTGCTTGGAGAGCGTTGTTTCTTTTTTATTTAAAACAGAGATGAGGAGAATCTACTTCTCTCAATGCATCATGAATCAGGGTCTGGGAAGAAGCTGCAGGTTCTTCTTGTATCAGTTTGGAATGTGCTGCTTTGAGATATCCATCAAACTTGGTCAAATAGCTTCAGTGTTTCTGTCCCTAAATTGGTGTCAGCTTACTTGGTGAAAAAATGCACATGAAGTTTCAAGTCTGAACTGTGTTTTGTGCTCAGTTGCATTATACCTCAAGCTTAAGTGAGTCTGGTGGAGAAAATAGGTGCAAGTGCTTCAGCTTACCAAGAATGGAACACAGAGGGTGGACCACAATGAAACTGGCACAGGGCATAAGCTAAAAGGCTTAGCATTCCTTCTGTGGATGAGCTGTCCAAGTGCAGAACTCTCCTACTGGTTTGGGTAGATGTGTACAATCCACTGTGGGAACATGTTCAGTGCTAGTGAAGGTCTAGATACTCTGCATGATCTTTTCTCATTTCTTCATTGTGCAATATCTAGAATAGTAGATACTGGATTAATGTTTCTATGACTACTACATTAAACAGTTCACAAAGCAATATGTTAATGTGAGCATTCTCAACAGTACAATAACTGGTTATAACTGCACCTCCATCTGATACTCCAATAAAGGAATTGGTAGGACCTTAGCCTGATTATGTTTGCTATTCTGTGGTCCATTAAGTTGTCTGTGTTGTGAGAGAAGAGAGAATCTAGAGAAATGAAGAACAGTTGCACTTCTTCTTTCTCTCTTCAGGAAACAAACAAAGTGAGTGATGGGTTAATTGTGGCAAAATACAGGTTTACAACATCTTAAAATGACTAAATTTAAAACAAACATCCAAAAAATGAATTAAACATTGTGCCTGTAGCAGGAGGATCCATATGTGGTTCAGATCTCTCAGCATCTTCTCAAATACAAGTTCCGATTCTGTTTTGGCTTTAATTTTCAAAAGCTGAGTCTGATTAAGATTTGATAAGAACATGTATTATAGGACAGACTTGTTATGAAGAGTTACTGTATAATGTGCCTTTGTTCAGTATCTGATCAACATGACAGCCCTCTGTTTTCATTAGTCAACATTTTTTTTCTTTATGCTAACATTTACAAAGCCTTTCAATTGTTTTACTTAAATTTGTTTTCATAAGGCTGTTAGAAGAATCCTGCTTTCTGGTGCCATGTTGAAAGATTTAACAAACATCAGTATTCTTACAGCTTTACTGGCAGATTTCAATGAGCTTAGTTCAAAATTAAACCAGTTCAATCAAAGTTAGTGTGCACATGGGGAGGAATCATTCTGGAATATTTGTGGACTTTTAAATGTTACACTATTGCTTACATCTGGTTGAACATACTTTATAAATAAACTTGTGGCTCTCCCTTAAACTCGCATTGTAATGCCTGTGAATGCTATCCTGATTTATATCCAAATGAAATCAAGCATGGTGATTCATGTAACTCCTGGGATCAGTAATTTGAGTTGAGCAGGAAGCCATCTGTGACCAGAATCTGGGAGAGTCATTGATGTGCAGTGAACAGAATGTTGTAGATGACTTTACCTGAGGTATGAACAAATATTCCGAAGGAAAGCTGCATTTATTAAAGGTTATACTTTAATTAACATCACTGCAGTCCCCAATTAAGTGTGACTAAGAACTTCTTTTTAAAACTCGTGATAAATTGGTTTTTAGGTTTTTTTTATTGTTTGTTGCATATTGGCCACTTCTGTGAATTACTCTGCAAACTCATTGCAAAAGTGATCAGCTTCTTCAAGAATTAAATTAGAAGTTGTTAAAGTTGTATCATTTTTAAAAATGTCATTGGGATTACTGTGCTGAAAAGCAATGGATCAACTAACTTGTTGTTTCATTCAGAGTTCAGGATTGAGTTAAAATTTAGGTGCTACAGCAAGTACTTTTTTGATAGAACTTTAGTTCACCATGCATTTTGGGAAATTAAGTACCGACACCAATAGAGTGAAAATTGTGAATCTGTTTTGCTATCACAAATAATTTTCCGAATTCACAGAAAAGAGTTTTATGTTTATTTATCCATGGTCTGCATGATGTCTAAATTTCAGAGTTGTTTATTTTGGAAAGTGATTCCCCAGGGTGTTATCAAATTGAAAGATAGCATTTAATTAGCAATCTTTGAATACAACATTTTGTACCAGAGCTGAAACAAGTGGTCTGACTAGCTTCTTAAGAATAATTAAAGGTTATATGACAAAGCAGGAGTCATGTGAGTTATGTTTGCTGGAAAAATCCAAATCTAATCCAGTCCTTATTCTCATTGAAATCAGTTCACCGAGTCTCTGCTAGATCTGTACAGAGCAATCCAGTCAGTCCCACACCTCGGCTGTGTATCTGTCAAACTGTAAAGTTATTATTTCCTTAAAGTGCATATCTAATTTCCTTTTGAAAACATTGATCATCTCTGCTTTTGAACAGTGCCATCCCTATCCCCATTTGTTCCAATATTATTTTTTCCCATAAAAGATACAGTGATGTATGCTTTAAGAGTTCTCTATTTAAAGCCTTATGCCAAGAGTTTTCTAAGTTGGAGGTTGGGATCCTAAGTGGACTCCCGAGCTTAGATTTTCTGGTTGTGAACTATGAGGCAGCAATGGCTGACTGACTCCCAGCCCCTTACTCTAACAGATATTCTCCTACCCCTTCCACAGCTCAATGAGGGGTTGCAACAGATTTCAAGCTTTGGAATGGGGTCTTGGTAGGAAAAGGTTCAAGAAGCACTGCCTTATGCAAATTATCCTAAATTTGTCTTTTTTTTCTCTCTCTGTCAGTTTTACAGTGATGGGCCCTCTTGACCCAGTCATTGGAATTAGGCTCTCGCTATTCACCGTACAAAAGTCTCTATCAAATGGCTGAAGCAACATCTGAAAGTATTTTTTATTTATGCATAGAATGTTGGCGACACTGTTGGAAAAAACTTTGGTGACCATTGGAGTGCATCTTCGAGATAGTTCTGGTAGTGGAGGGAGTGACTATTTAAGGTGGTGAATGGGGACCCAAACAAGTGGGCTACTTTGTCCCGAGTGGTTGAATGCTTCTTGAATTTCATGCAGCTATGATTCTATGCGATATAAGCTGCACTTATCCAGGTAAATGGGGAGTATTCCATCACATTCCTAACTTGTGCCCTTGTAGATGGTGGAGAGAGTCTGAAAGAGTCAGGAAGTGAGCTATTTCCTGTACAATATGCAGCCTCTTGTGGCCATAACATTTTGATGGCTTTTTCAGTTAAGACCTGTGGCAAGCCCAGGATGTTGATGATGTGCAATTCAGTGATGACAATGTCATTATATGTTGAAGAGTGATCAATAAACTCTTGATGGAGGTGGGGATGTGTACTACTTGCCTCAAATGGATCAAGATTGTATATTGTCATAGCTGTGCCAGAACAGAACTATTTGACTCCTTCAGCCTGATCTGCTATTCAATAAAATCATGATTGATCTGGTTGTGGTGTCAATTCCACTTTGTTGTATGCTACCGGTAACTATTGACATCCCGATTCATCAAAAATCAACCTAACTCAGCTCCGAGTAAATTCAGTGACCCAGCCTCCACTGTCTCTGGGGAAGAGAATTCCACATACTGATGACACTCACTGAGGAAGGGAAAATCTCCCGATCTTCATCTTAAAAGGGAGAGTTTTGTCCTTAAGCTCTGTCTTTTACTTCTCGTCTCCACACTCCCACACCACACAAACACACACAAGAGGAAACAATCTCCTGGTAACCACGATATAAAGACCCCTCAGTATTTTCCAATGCAATGACATCATTTGGGAGCGATTTCTTCAACCAGGACGTATTGTTTCTGGCTGCAATTGTATAAGGCCTTGGTGAGACCACACTTGGAACACTGTTTGCAATTTTGGTCTCTTTATTTAAGGAAGGATGTTCTGGCTATGAAGTAAGTGCAATAAAAAATTACCAGACTGATTCCTGGGATGACAAAACTGATGTATGAAAAGAGACTGGACCATTTAGGACTACATTCACTGGAGTTTTAAAAAATGAGGGGGTCATCTCATAGAAAGCTATAAGATTTTAACAGGACAGGACAGCATTTACATAAGGAGGGCGTTCCCCCATAGAGTGGGGAGTCCAGAACTAGAGATCATAGTCTAAGGATACGTGGTAGGTCATTTCAGACTGAAAGTGGTTCAGGCCAAAATATTGGGTGTTTACAAGAAGTTCTGAGGGGTCAAGGGATCAAAGGATATGAGGAGAAAGCCGGAACAAGGCGCTGAGTTGAATGATCAAGGGTCAAATGGTCGACTCCTGCTCTTTGTTTCTTTGGGGTTTTTTTGTAAACAAAGAGAGTAACACTTTAAAAAGAATGCACTGTTTCAGTATCTGAGTGATTTTGGATGGCATGGACCACTTGAAAAAGACAGTTGACTTTTATGAGCTACGATGTTGTGGCCATTATGGAGACTTGGATATCGCCAGGGGCAGGAATGGTTGTTGGATGAAGGAGCACATCGGGAGGCAGATTTTGGAAAGGTGCAGAAGTAAGAGTTGTTGTCATGGGTAACTTCAACTTCCCTAATATTGATTGAAACCTCCTTAGTGCAAATAGTTTGGATGGAGAAGATTTTGCCAGGTGTGTCCAGGAAGGATTCCTGACTCAATTATGTAGATAGGCCTACTAGAGGGGAGGCCATTTTCGATTTGGTGCTTGGCAACAAACTGGCCAGATTTCAGATCTCTCAGTGGGAGAGCAGTTCAGTGACCACAACTCGCTGGCTTTTACTATATTCATGGAGAAGGATAGGAGCTGACTATATAGGAAAGTATTTAATTGAGGAAGGGGGAATTACAATGCTACTAGGCAGGAACTGTGGAGCAGTTGGATAGGTTTGTCCCACTGAAGCAAGGAAAGGATGGTAGGGTGAAGGAACCTTGGATGACAAGAGATATGGAATATCTAGTCAAGAGGAAGAAGGGAGCTTACTTAAGGTTGAGGAAGCAAGGATCAAACAGGGCGCTAGAGTGTTACAAGGTAGCCAGGAAGGAACCGAAGACAGGACTTAGGAGAACTAGAAGGGGGCATGAAAAAGCCTTGGTGAGTAGGATTAAGGAAACCCCCAAGGTGAACTACACTTATGTGAGGAACAAGAGTATGGCCAGAGTGAGGGTAGGGCCAATCAGGGATCGTGGAGGGAATTTGTGCCTGGAGTCAGAAGAGTTAGGAGAAGTCCTTAATAAATACTTTGCTTCAGCATTCACGAGTGAGAGGGACCTTCTCATTTGTGAGGACAGCGTGAAACAGGCTGATATTCCTGAACAGGTTGATGTTAAGGAGGAGGATGTGCTGTAAATTTTGAAAAACATGAGGATAGATAAGTCCTGGGCCAGAAGGGATATACCCTAGGTTACTACGGGAAGCGAGAAAGACATTGCTGTGTCTTTGGTGATGATCTTTGTGTCCTCACTGTCCACTGGATTAGAGCCTGATGATTGGAAGGTGGCAAATGTTATTCCCTTTTTCAACACCCCTTAGAATTTTGGATGCATTTTGGAAGATGCAATTCGAGAGCAAGCTATGCAGTAAATAGAAAAGTCTAGGGGAAAATTGATGTACAGAGAGATCTGGGTGTTCAAGTCCATTGTTCCCTCATGGTGCCAATGCAGGCCTGTAGGATGGTCAAGAAGGCATGCAGCATGTTTTCCTTCATCGGACGGGGTGTTGAGTACAAGAGTTGGCAGGTCATGTTACAGTTGGATAGGACTTTGGTTTGGCCACATTTGAGATACTGCATACAGTGCTGGTTGCCACATTACCAGAAGGATGTGGATGCTTTGGAGAGGGTGCAAAGGAGGGTCACCAGGATGTTGTCTGGTATGGACGGTACTAGCTATGAGGAGAAGTTGAGTAGATTAGAATTATTTTCATTAGAATGAAGGAAGTTGAGGGGGAACTTGATTGAGGCCGACAAAATCATGAGTGGTGCAGACAGGGTGGATAGCAAGAAACTTTTTCCCAGAGTGGGGGACTCAATTACTAGGGGTCACAAGTTCAAAGTGAGAGGGGAAAAGTTTAGGGGAGATATATATGGAAAGTTCTTCACGCAGAGGGTGGTGGGTGCCTGGAATGCATTGCCAGCGGAGGTGGTAGGGGCGGGAACTATAGCGCATTTAAGATGTATCGAGATAGATACATGATTGGGAAGAGAGCAAAGGGATACAGATCTTTAGAAAATAGGCAGCAGGTTTAGATAGAGGATCTGGATCAGCACAGGCTTGGAGGGCCGAAGGGCCTGTACCTGTGCTGTAATGTTCTTTGTTCGTTTCCTCTGTATTTACAGACCAATCAATCTTACTTCATGGTGGGCAAATTATTGAAGAGGAGTCTGAGAGACAGGATTTATGATTATTTGGAAAACCATAGTTTGATTAGAGATAGTCAACATGGCTTTGTGAGGGGAAGGTCATGCCTCACATGCCTTATTGAATTCTTGGAAGATGCGGCAAAATACATTGATGAAGGTAGAGCAGTGGATGTGGTGTACATGAATTTTCACAAGGTATTTGATAACTTTCCCCACTCTAGGATCATTCAGAAAGTAAGGAGGCGTGGAATACAGGGAAATCTGGCTGTGTGGAGGAACCGAGAGATTTGGGGTCCACATCCATAAATCCCTTAAAGTTGCCATCCAGGTTGATAGAGTTGTAAAGAAGGTGTATGGTGTATTGGCTTTTATTAACAGGGGAATTGAGTTCAAGCGTCGTGAGGTTATGCTGCAGCTCTATAAAGCCCTGGTTAGACCACACTTGGAATATTGTGTTCAGTTCTGGTCGTCTCATGGTAGGAAAGATGTGAAAGTTCTAGAAAGGGTGCAGAGGTGATTTACCAGAATGTTTCCTGGACTGGAGGGCATGTCTTATGAAGAAATGTTGAGTGAGCTAGGACTTTTTTTTTATTGGAGCAAAGAAGGATGAGAGGTGACTTGATAGATGTGTCCAAGATGTTGAGAGGCAAAGACAGTTTGGATAGCCAGAGACTTTTTTCCAAGGCGGAAATGTCTATCACAAGGGGGCATAATTTTAAGATAATTGGAGGAAGGTTTAGGGGTGATGTCAAAGGTGTGTTCTTGACACACAGAATGGTGGGTGCATTGAATGCACTACCAGCGGTGGTAGTAAAGTCTGATACATTAGGACATTTAATATGACTCTCAGATAGACACGTGGAAGATAGTACAGTGAAGGGTATGTAGGTTAGTTTGATCTTACAGTAGGATAAAAGATGGGCACTATATCGAGGGCTGAAGGGCCAGTACTGTATTGTACCCTTATGTTCCATGTTCTATAATAGAGGCAAGGTCTTTTCAAGAAGCCACTGAAGAGAGTTGATCCCAAGTTAGTGGTTTTGAAGAACTCCAGAGGCAACATTGTAAGGCAAAGATGACTGGCCTTCAATCGCAACAACCATCCTCCTTTGTTCTGAGTATCACTGCGGCTGGTAGAATACTTTTCTATGATGTCCATCGACTCCAATTGTTTGAGACCAGATTCTTGCTTGAAAGCAGCAAGGTCCCTGTTAGCAGGGATGATTGCTTATTGTTGATTTCATTACCTGCAAATCTTACCTCTGTAATGTGCAGCTTTGTATCCTACCACTCGCCATGTGGATACTAGACATCAACAACTCCTGACATGGAAGTCTGGTGACTTCAGCTCATTGCTTATTCCTGTGGGCCATCACCTTGGATATCCATCAACAATATCTCTGCACCCACCAGGGCACCTACTGCCCTCACCCTATCTGAGACACCAGCAAGCAATGCCTTCCAGCCTTTCAGTATTGTCATGGCACCTTTCCAGTTCGCCTAGTGTCTCAGAGGTCTGCAGCATGGAAAAAGACCCTTCAGCCAATCTGCACCAGTTAAGCATAAACACCAGCTGATCTAATCTCATTTTCCAGCACTTGGCCCATGGCCTTGTAATAGGAGAAAGTGAGGACTGCATATGCTGGAGATCAGAGTCAAGATGAGTTTGATGCTGGAAAAGCACAGCAGGTCAGGCAGCATCTGAGGAGCAGGAAAGTCAGCATTTGGTGAAGGGCTCCTGCCCGAAACATTGACTTTCCTGCTCCTTGGATGCTGCCTGACCTGCTGTGCCTTTCCAGCACCACTCTAATCTTAACCATAGCCTTGTAATGTCTTGGCATCGCAAGTGCATATCTAAATATTTTTAAGATGTAATGAGGGTTTCTGTTTCTACCACCCTTACAGGTAGTGAAATCCAGATTACCACTGAAAATATTTTTCTTCATATCCACTCCAAGCCTCTTGCCCCTTAACTTAAATCTGTGACCCCTGATCATGATCCATGCATCAAGGGGGCAGAGTTCCTTCCTGACTGTCCTATCTATGCCCTCACTTTTTTAATACATTTCCATCTTCACCACCCACCTACCCACCTCCCAAATCTCCTCTGCTCCAAGGAATTCAAC
Source organism: Chiloscyllium punctatum (assembly GCF_047496795.1). NCBI lineage: Eukaryota > Metazoa > Chordata > Chondrichthyes > Orectolobiformes > Hemiscylliidae > Chiloscyllium > Chiloscyllium punctatum. Next base: position 76,699,756 of record NC_092746.1, read on the forward strand.
TCCCGTCTATCCAATCTCTCCACATACCTACCTTACAGAGCACTTCTGCCCTTTCAAGCTGAACTTCAAGGAGGACCAGCATGTAGCATTGCCATGCTGCGACAAGGGCACTTTGGGCACAGGGACAGCTTCCCAGCTCATGTATTGTACTGGGTTTCAGCACAAGTGAATGCTTGCTGTCTTAGTGTCACTCAACTTGAGCCTGCCTGGATGCTCACAGCCCTGCCTTGCCTTGCATTCTTGCACTTTGCCACCCCCACCAATGCGACCAAGCTTCTATCTTGCCATTTAGCGCAGGCACAAAGCCAGGAAGGTTGTCATAGTTAACAGTCCTCAGTCAGGTCAAGGGAGACCTTTAGTGTTCTGGTACAGTAAGGTGAGGGCAGCTACTGATATCAGTCCAGGAGCTTGGATGTGGTCAGTTGGCCACTTTGTGGAGGTCACTGTAAGGATCCTGTCCTTGTAAGGGGTGAGGAGCCAAATGTGACAGTAAATGTGACTGACGTAACTGCCCTCAGAAATGTCCTGGAAAACCATTCAGTTATATCAAACCCCTCAGTTATTTCAAACTGCTAAAAAATCTCAAAGGAATGGACCCCCTGGTATCACCCAGGAACAGGAAATTATAAACTCAGGACTGTGAATACTGCAAAGTTGTCCTCAATAATATCTGGGGGGCTCGTGCCAAAATTGGGAAAGCTGCCTCACAGATGAGTCAAGTATTAGGATTTAGGACACCCTATTGTTGTAGAGTAATGCCCACTTGATATTAGTACCAGATAGATCAGATGCCTAACAGGCTGGATAGATCATAAGTTTTCTTTAGTTTTGTTACCAAAGTGATATTTTATGAAAGTATAATCATGCAATGGTGCATCTTTGTTTTAATAATAAAGCAAAACAAAGTTTATTAACAGAAATGAAGGTAAACAAAAAGAAAAATCACTCTATCCTCTTATAACACAGATTCAAAGATTTTTTTAGAAACAACTTAAGCACTCTTTACAAATTGAAAAGAAACAATAGCTTTGTATCAATATCAGTAAAGGTAAAAGTCACCAGAGTCCTCCCAGACCAAAGGACTGCTCTCCCATTAGAAAGGGATGACTGGTGTCAGTTTAACCTGAAAGTCACCAGACCTCAGGGGAGGGGAGAGTTAGAGAAGGAGGGTCCTTCAAAGTAACATCAGCCAGTGCAGGAACAAACGAACTGATGGCATCAAGCTGCATTGCAAACCATCCAGCTAACTGACCCTTTCTTAAGTCACCATAGTTCGACTGGATTGTCAGGCTGCTCTCTCACTGGGGAGAGATGATTTGTGATGGTTAATTTTAGGGTCACCACACCTTAGGGAGAGGTTGAGAAGGAGATTCCTTCATGATAACGTCAGCTGGTACAGAAATTGAACCCATGCTTTTAACATGACTCGAGATCACAAACCAGCTGTCCAGCTAACTGAGGTAACAAACCCCATCATATCAGAACCAGTTACCTGATACAGCTGTCTAACATTGTTCCAATTTGTACAACTTGTGCTGTACCTATGGCAAGACCCAGTCAGCTAATTTGCAACTCATTGTTTTTTTTTAAATGTAGATTGACTTGAAGTAATTAAGATTTCAACCCATTTGCTGGAACTGCAGATGATTTGTTCTTTATTATTATACTGACATCGCTTAATTCTTGTGTTACACTATCACTGATGCAGTTTCAATTCCTTTTGTTTTTCAAAAAATAGTTAACTTCATTTCCACCAACTGTATCCAAATATTCCAGTCTAGAATTTTTATAAACTTCTTATTCTAAGATAATTTCATTACTTTAAACTCCTTTCCTTAGGAGTGCTGCTTAGCACTTTTTACTTAAATCAAAAGACGATTTACCACTTTGGAACTTTATATATTCTCTCTCAAAGGTCTTTCCTGCACAGACTAAAAAAATGAAATAGGCACCTAGGTACTCTGGGTAATTCTAAGTTCAGACTCTGGATAATTTTTTCTTACTTGGAGGTATGTTATTGTATTCTTTAAAAGCAATCCAAAAACACTGACAAAGCCATATGTTTAACTTAGAATTCATGTCATAGGCCAGACAACATATTTCCTTCCCAAGAGGACATTAATGGACCAGGTGGGTTTTAAAAATAATTGACAATTGTCACCATTAGACTTTTTATTCCAGATTGGTTTTTAAAAATTCATATTCTACTGTTTGCTACAGTAACACCAAAAATGCTCAGCCCTTCCCTAACTACAGTTGCAGTTCCAAAGAATCATGTCTTAAAATCTCAAATCTTTTCATTATTAAAGACTTTTTTTTGATGTAATGCTCAACACGTTGTTGATTTAATATTTGTCTGCTCATTATGTGAACATGTCCATGTTCTCCTGAAGCCACTATCTGCCTGGTTTCTTGGGGCTCCCTTCATTTATTTCCATTCCTGCCTATCTGAGCAGAGCTAAGGCATTTTCTACAATTCCTTCCCTAATCATAATGACTTACGACTCTTAGCTTTTATATAACAGTAAGTATAATAGCATGCTATAATGTCTTAAATTGCTGCCTATCAAAGCAAAGTAATCCTTCGATGGCAGATGTCCTACATTTTGGTGAAAAGGGAAAATAAATTTAACTGATTTTTTGTTATTCAGTGACTGCATTTACAAAACAAAAACACATCTGCGCCCCTGATGTAGACTGCTTTGAATGTGAATGTTACACAGTTGTGTTTCACATGGGGACAGAAAAATGCCAGGAAGGGATGTTTACTTAAATGGAAAGAAAATAATGTGGACAGAAAATGAATGCCATCTGAGGCCTCTGATTGACAGTAAATTGAAGCTATGGCAACAATGTTCAATGGCACTGAGTAAAGCAAATCAGATGTTAGGATGTATTAAAGGTGAGTGTTGAGCCAAAATTGTGAGGTAATCTTAGCACTTCATAAATCACACAGCTGCACTTACTGTGTTATTGCCACAATACAAAAGGGATATTGCGGCTCTTGAAAAACTGTAGAACATAGAAACATAATGATTGAAGGAATGGAATAATTCCATAAATTGGTCATGTTCTCATTGGAAAATAGAAAATCGAGAGGTGATATGTTTGCTGTTTTATGGTTTGACAGAACAAGATCATATAAACCCACGGTGAATTGTTTCACCTTGTCCAGAGCAGTAGACTCAGAGGGTATGCGCTATGCTTGAAAGGGCTAAGTCAAAACGAACCATTAGAAACAGTGACCCAGAATTTATCGAAGCAGCTCACCTGGTGATAAGCGCTATAAGTTCATAGAGTCATACAGCATGTAAACAGACCCTTCAGTCCAACTTGTCCATGCCGACCTGATATCCTAAATTAATCTAATCCCATTTGCCAGCATTTAGCGCATATTCCTCTCAACGCTTACTATTCCTATACCCATCCAGATGCCTTTTAAATGTTGTAATTATACCAGTCTCCATCACTCCCTCTGGTACGTCATTCCTATACACACTACTCTCTGCATGAAAAAGTTACCCCTCTTTCCCCTTCCATCTTAAACCAATGCCCTCTAGTTGTGGACTCCCCTCACCTGGGAAAAAGAGCTTGGCCATTTATCCTATCCACGCCCCTCAAGATTTTATAAACCTCTTTAAAGTCACCCCATAGTCTCTGGCACTCCAGGGAAAATAGCCCCAGCCTCTCCCTATAGCTCAAATCCCCCAACATCCTTGTAACCCTTTTCTGAACTGTTTCAAGTTTAACATCATCTTTCCTATAGCACAGAGACCAGAACTGAACATTTGAGTTGAATGAATTTATTTTCCTCACCTTTCAGTTCTGGTTTTGTCTAAATATTTCATGAGCTCTATGTCCAGGGAGCAGTGAAGGCAACAGCCATCTGAGAGCTTAGTGACAATGGGACACATGGTCTCACTATTTAACCAGTGAACGTTTAAGGATTTTACAAGCTAGCAAAGTTCTGAAGTGGTAGCTTGGTTATCTGATTATTTAATGAGCCATGGTGAGACTTGGGGCAGGACTCACCAAGACTTCCAATGAGTCTCAGCTCAGTGTCAGTAGCATCTCACTGTATTTTTAATGCTTTTGACAGGTTAATAATCCAAATTTCATGGTTAGTGTTTCGCATTGATGTGCAGGTGCTGGTGTTTGACTGGGGTGAACCAAGTTAAAAATCACACACAACAGGCTTATAGTCCAACAGGTTTATTTGGAACTGCAAGCTTTCAGAGTGTTGCTCTTGACGAAGATACCTGACAAAGGAGCAGCCTTCCAAAAGTTTGCACTTCCAAATAAACCTGTTGGACTGTAACCTGGTGTTGTGTGATTTTTAACAATATTCAGCATGCCATCTTACCAAACATGCCAACCAAGCTCTATTTCAGGCAAACTTGCTGTGGAAACCAGAGCAGCTACAGGGAAGTTTTCAAAGGACTCCATCTTGCAGGAGATCAAACAGCAACTCCGGGCACGATCCATAGGTGTCAGCTGGATGTACCGCTCGTCCACAAACATTGACATCCAGCATTTGCCAACCTGTCCTAACCATCAGGGAATCTCTCCAATAGACTGGCGGACAGCTCATGAAGCGCAAACTGTTGCTCGACAGGGTGCACTGGCAAGTGGTTATGAAAGCCTGCTTCAAGGCCACCTTGTGTGCCACGCCAGGTACCCATTACAAGGATTGGCCCAGCCATATGTTGGGGCTGCTTGTTTGTTACCTTAGTGCTGACTCACTTCTTGGCTACCCGCATGCTGTACCATTTATACTTGGCTGTGTCAAGCCAGTTAACGCAGTTACACAGCCAGGCAGGATGCCACGTTGGTGGCAAGGGGGTAGACATCTTGCTGTACAGCAGTGTGTTACATCAATATCACGCCTCCTCCATGTGTCAGGACATTGTGTGGCAAGTACACTGCATGTGCAGCAAGCAAGCTACCTTGTGCTAAAGTCTAATCAACGTGGTTCTCAATGAAGTCCAAGATGGACGTGGGAAGAAGTGAGGACTGCAGGTGCTGGGGATCTGAGTCAAAACGTGTGGCACTGGAAAAGCACAGTTGGTCGGACAGCATCCAAGGAGAAGGAGTATCAAAGTTTTGAGCATAAGCTTTTCATGAGGAATGTGAAGGGGGAAGGGGGCTGAGAGATAATAGGAGTGTGGGGCTGGGGGGAAGGTAGCTGGGAAGGAGATAAGTTGATGCAGGTGGAGGGCAATGGTGATAGGTCAGAGCAGATAGGTGGGAAGGAAGATGGTCAGGTAGAACAGTTCAAGAGGGAGGTGCCATGTTGGAGGGTTGCATCTGGGATAAGATGGGGGGAGGGGAGATTTGGAAACTAGTGACATTGACATTGATGCTGTGTGGTTGAAGGGACCCAAGGTGAAAGATGAGGTATTCTTCCTCCAGTTGTCATGATCACCAATGGCCTGGTGTCTGATTGGGGTGATCCTGGTCAGGATGCCCATGTCTCTACAGTCAAGGAAGTAGGTCCCAGGCATTGGGTGTGCAGGAGGCAGCCTTGTTGTTACTCACTCCAAGTCTCTGTACTATTGCCCTCCGAGGGAGCCAGGAAGGTTGAGGGGGTAAGTTGATTGCAAGTGAGTGAGGGGAGATTTTACAAGTATAGTGAGTGTGAAAAAGCATAGACCAAGCTGCCAGTATCGGATGGTACAGACCCCTCTGCCAGTCCTATGGGAAACTGACTCTTCTCCTTTGCACCACCCTCTTGACCCACGAACTCCAGGTCCTTGTTGGAGAATCATGGCACCATCTTCCCCTTCTCCAACAAATCTAGAAATATCTTTGGCCAAGCAGGGCAACTTCGAAATACCAGTGCTTGTCTGGGAGCACAATGACCTGTTAAATATGGCGTGGGTGCACGGGATACTGCTCTGTCGACTGATATCCTCCAATTGGCAAGTTGTTCTGCAAGTGGCACATGGTAAGGTGAAGGAAAATAGTTTAAAAATGTTGGGACTATCTATCCTCATTCCAAGGAACATTTTTATAAGTGCTTTCTGTCCTCATGTGAATGGCTTCACATCTTTCCTAAAGTGTGGCCATTTCCTAAAGTAGATGTGGTACTCCAGTTGAAGCTGAACCATATTCTAGAAATGTTAGTACAACACCCTCGTTCTTACAGTCTATGCCTGTATTAATGCAGTCGGGGTGCTGTCTGCTTTATTAGCCACTCTTTTGGTCTGCTGTACCACCTTTGATTGATTTTATGTATATATAATCCAAGTGTCTGTATTCCTGCAGCCCCTTTGTTTGATGTTGGGCACTTCTGTATTCTTCCTAAAAATGAATTGGTTCACACATCTCTACATTGAATTTCCTCTTCCATGTGTCCACAAACTCCACTTATCTATGATGAAAAATGTGGTGCTGGAAAAGCACAGCAAGTCAGACAGCATCCAAGGAGCAGGAGAGTTGACATTTCGGGCATAACCCTTCATCATAAGCCCTTCATCAGTAATATGATGAAGGGTTATGCCCGAAATGTCAACTCTCCTGCCCCTTGGATGCTGTCTGACTTGCTGTGCTTTTCCAGTGTCACACATTACAACTCTGACTCTCCAGCATCTGCAGTCCTCACTTTCTCCCTTAATGATGGCCTTCTGAAGTTCTGCATTATCCTGCTCACAATTTACAATGCTGCCAACTTTCATATCGGAGGTTATCCTTGCATTGACAGGTAGTGACTACTAGGTTACCATAAGATTCAATCCTTGGACCCAGCTCTTCACAGTAAATACCAATGGACTTCCAATCAGCATAACATTTTCACATTTGTAGTTGATACGAAGCTAAACAGGAATGTTGTGTTGCAAAGAAGATGTAAAATGTTTTTAAGTGGATCTGGACAAGTTTTGTGACTGGGAAATACCATGTTAAATGAAATCTAATATGGAAATTGTGTGTTGATCCACTTTAGTACAAACGAAAGAGAATTTCTTCAATGCTCTGTTCCTGTGAGGGTGAAAGATAAGGATGACAATTTTGCAAACCTTGGATGACGAGCGATATTAAAATGTTAGATAAAAATAAAAGGAAGCTCATATAAAGTTTAGTAAACTGAAATCAAACAAGGTCGTTGAGGTGTATAAAGGAAACAGAAAAGAACTTAAGCGAGATATTAGGAGGGCTGGAAGGGGCATTGAGTTGTCCTTGATAAGTAGCATTAAGCCCAATGTTTTTTTTAAGTATATGAGCAGGAAGAGGGAAGCCATGAAAAGGGTAGGTCCACTCAAGGAAAAAGGAGGAAATTATCACATGGAGCCACAGGACGTTGGTGAAGTCTTTAATGAGTACTTTGCATTGATATTAATTAAGGAGAGGGACATAGATGATGGTGAGATTAGAGAGGGGTTTGTTGATATTTTGCATGCCATTATTAAGACGGAGGAGATTTTGGGTGTGTTGAAAAGCATTAAGATAGATATGTGCCCAGGGCCTGATGGAATCTATCCCCGTATACTAAAGGAGGAATGGGAGGGGATTGCTGGGGCCTTGACACGGATCTTTGTAGCCTCTTTAGCCACAGGTGAGTTCCCAGAAGACTGGCAAACAGCCAATGTTGTTTCTCTGATTATAAAGTGCAAAAGGGATAATCCAGGAAATTATGCGCTGGTGAATGTTATTTCAATGGTAGGAAGATTATTGGAGAAGATTCTTATGCACAGGATTTACTCACATTTAGAGAAGAGCTTATTAGGGAAAAACAGCATGGCTTTTTGTTGGGAAGGTGTTGTCTCACAAACTTTGAGTTTTTTGCAAGTGACAAAGATGATTGAGGGTAGGGCAGTGGTTATTGTCTCCTCGGACTTTACTAATGCATTTGACATGGTGGGCATCCAGAAGATTCAATCACATGGGTTACATTGGCGAGTTGGGAAGTTAGATACAAAATTAGGTTGGTCACAGAAGACCGACGGTAGTTGTGGAGCAGTGCTTTTCTGACTGAAAGTGTGTTACCAGTGATGTTCTGCAATGATCAGATACTAGGACCTCTGTGTTTGTAATATATGTAGATGACTTCAATGAATAGGAAGTTTGGAGACGGTACAAGAATTGGTGGAGTTGTTGATGGTGAGGAAATATATCAAAGGATACGGTACGATATGGACTAGTTGGAAAGTTGGGTGGAGAAATGCAGATTGAGTTTAATGCAAACAAGACTGAGGTGCTGTATTTGGGGGATGGTGGTGTCAAATGCAAGAAGGAAGTATACAGGAAATGCCAGGACCATTTGGAGTACTGTTGTACAGAGTGATCTTGGGGTCTAAGTCCATAGCTCCTTGAAAGTGGAAACACAAGTAGGTAAGATGGGAAAGAAGGCATATGGCATGCTTGCTTTCATCAGAGGGGCAATTAAGTATAAAAGTCACATTGCAAGTGTGAAAAGCATTAGTTAGGCCACATTTACAGTATTGTGTGCAGTTCTAGTAAAGCACACTACAGGAAAGATATGGAGACTTTGAAGAGAGCATAAAAAAGGTTTACCAGAGTATTGCCTAGATTGAAGTGAATCAGCTATAAAGAGAGATTGGATTGTTTTTACGAAAGCATCAGAGGCTGAGGGGCTACCTGACTGAAGTACATAAAGTTATGAGAGACATGGATAGGGTGGATAGTTAAGTCTTTTAGTAGGCTGGTAGTCAAATACTGGAGATCAAATAGACATTTGACAGTTAAAAGGGCATATATCTACACTGTGGGAGCAATGATGTGATACAGTTGATACAAGTGCTTTTAAAGTGGAGATAAGTTCTGTGTAAGCATCATGATTTGAGGAACTTTGGCATGAAAAAACAAACTTGAGCTAAAGCAACTAATGACAATTTCAAATAAAAAAGCTTTAATTGGCAATCCATCTGGTCATGTAGTTTCCAAAGAGGTCTTTGTTGACATTTCCCCTCGGGCTGTTTTGTTTTGAATGCTTGGCTGAGCTTCAAAAAAATGTATTGTATCAGTGGTGTTGGCAGTTTGATCAATAGTTTAATTAAGCTAGTAAAAGATTAACTATCTTTGTGGGTCACCTTGGCATTGGCCCATCAAAGATCTGCTTCTGGGATTGTTAGTCAAAACTCAATCCTACTTCTATCTCCCTGCAGTTAAAGTAAGATCATTATTGTCCCCCTGCTATTACCAACTAAGTTCAAAAGGTCCTGACACATTCAGGTTTACTTCCTAGGTGAATCACATCCCACCCCCTTCTCCTGCAAGTAACCTAGGATGATGGCAAGGCTTCCCCATCAGGCTCCCACCTGTAATTTCTAAAGGCCTGCAGCATCTTCAAATCTCCACAAAAATGCAGCCTTTATTTGTTTCTGTCAAAATGGTCCAGACTTCTTCGCATAGTTTAATAATAGAGAAGACAGAGTGAAGTTTTGAATGGGCAATTTCAAACCATGAATTACTTTGCTACTTTAGTAACTTTGTCACAAGACAACAGACCATATGATAAAGCCAAAGAAACACCAATTTTATTTCCTTCTGTTTTACAGAAAAATGTGATATCATAGGTTTAGTTCATATATTCCTGACAAACTGATCAGAATCTCATTACTGTTCTAAACATTCACATCTATGGGCTTGCATATGTTCTCTGGTAATGCTGATCCTTTAACAAGTTTATGTTGCCCTTGGTTTTTTTTTTCAGGAGATCGTAAAAACACAGTTTCCAAAAGCTCTGGGTTTTAATGGATTTTAGGACCAATTTGATTATAGCTAACAAATACTGTCTCGGACAAAGGATTTTCAAGTTTTTAGAAAGAGCAATTGTGTAGTGAAAAGGGAGTGGCCAGTTCTCCCAGCTCAGCTTTTCTCTAGTTTTGTTTGGTCTGGCTATTCACTGAAAGCAGTCAGGCAGTTTTAAAGCAGGTCCATGCTGATCCTCCTCTCTCTCTGACATCTCTCCGGTAAGGTCCTGGGTTTAATTTTACCCTTTGTGTTAAGGGTGTATATGGGGATTGTTGCAAGTATTTAGAACCTAAAACAATATAATATAGCACAGAACAGGCCCTTCAGCCTCTGTTGCGCTGACCTGTGAACTATTTTCAGCTCATCCCCCTACACTATCCCAAAATCATCCATGTGCTTATCTAACGATTGTTTAAATCTCCCTAATGTACTTGGAGAACAGCATCATTAAGGTGGGATGATCTGTTGAGTTTTCGGATAGGTTAAGTTATTCAGGAATGCTCTCTTTTGTTTGCATTTCATTCGGTAACCTTGCAAATAAATTCTGTTTTGTTTAAGACTATGTGGTTTGACTAACTGCATCCCTCCTGGAATATCTGCGTTACACCCACTTAAAATAACTAGCAAAGTTAGGGTCTCAGCTATGTTCTTGAAATGTTTTGGGTGGTCTGGCCTGGTCCACAACAGTTCCATCCTGAGATATTGCATATACGACATTAAAGATAAATTCATTGAGAAACATCACACTTGTTCATTATGGAAATGCTATGTAAAGCACTGATGACCTTTTTTTAAAACTATTTACTTGTGGACTATCACTGGCTAAACCAGAATTTATTGCCCCCCTCCCCCGTTGCCATTGAATGAGTTGCCTTCTTGAACCACCATTTATTTTGCAGACTAATATCTGAGCTCAAGCTTTGCTGGGATCAACTTTATACAGGTCTGCTGAATGTATAATTTTGAACTGATTTTATCAGTGGAAAGCTGTACTTACTTCTGTAAATTCTAAGAAGACGCTTGCAAGGTATTCTTTGTCAGGCTTGTTTTGTCTTGATAACTGTATTCATCAACCATGCACCTTTTGCTCATATGAGAATGCCATCTGGTTTTGTATATTGAACAAACAGTTGTGCAACTACCTTAATTTGGTATTTGGCCTTAATTGTGAAGAAATGTTAACAATACATTCTTGTTCTTTATATGATGTTATGTACTGTGCATATATGCCCTCTAGTGATTGATGAGAAACTTGCACTAGAGTCACACATTTCTGAACAATTGGAATTGCTAAGTGCAAGTTATGAGAAATATTCCATACCAATTGCTCACTGTAATTAGAAAATAGACAGTAATTTGCTAATGTTTACTGGTTTGAGATAAACTGAACTTCTCAAGGATTGTAATACCAATATCCAGAAGTGGAGGAAAAGCGACTGAGAAGGCAAATTTTCAAAATACCATTTTTCCATCTACCTTCTCAACAGTATCACTTACTTTGATTTCCCTTAGTTCATTGATAATTAAGTTCATTTGAAGAGATTAGGTGCGGTTCTTTACTAGGGTGCCCAATTTTCCAATGTTAATTTAATGAGGTAAATTTCTTTTTGATAATATATGACAATGATTTGAACCAAAGTTTCCTTTTTGATGGCTTTTATTTTAGGTGCTTGGCTGAAGAGTGGATTGGGCCTTGTACAAAGAGAAGGGGATTATCTCACTTGGACATACTTCGCGCCACAGTTGGGTTACTGGGTTGCAGCTATGTCCCCTCAAAGCCCAGGTAAATAATTCAGGAAAATAGTAGCAAAGTTTCAGGGTCACTATGGATGGTAGAATTTAGGAAGTAATGCACTAGAACACTGAAATACTGAATTGATATTTACTAATATTGAAGTTGAAGGTGCCTGATAAGTGTAGGTGTTACTTACTTTCACAATTCTAAGTATTTGACATTAAATGAACAGTATTTCACCTTTTTTAATGTTATGCAGTACAGAGGGATCCCATCTCCTTCATAAAATTATTCTGTTGATACTTGCTAAATTATTCATTTTAACAAAAATAAGCTGTTTGATATAATATAATTTGTATATTTTAGGTAATATGGGACCTGAAGGAGCCAGTGACATCACTGTCTATCACACAGCCTTCCTGTTGGCCATTCTTGGAGGAATGACTGTCATTCTGCTGGTTCTGCTTTGTTTACTCATCTATTATTGCAGGTAACGTTTCATGGGAAAACAAACCAGTACACATCAAAATAACCCTTTTCCAAAAGATGGGATTTCTTTTATTAACCACAGAATTTTAAGTCTTAATTTCTGATAGACTGCTTGCTATGTCTTGCATGATTTGTCTGATTATTAGTGATTTTTTTTTAAACTGTTGGCAACCAGAGCTATATGAAAAATTATTAATTTTTTTGAATAATTTTGAGTTATGTTAATGTGTTTTATCCAGTATGCGTACCCCAGTGACATGGAAAATTGCTCCATGCAGTGATTCTCCTTTGAATCCCAGTCTTAGCCTTGCTCTCAAGAAAGCATCTGATGGGGAGAATAAAATGCAGATTGGAGAAACTATGGCAATATGCTTTCATGCAATCATTATAGTACAGAAGAGGTCCTTCAGCCCATTGAGTCTAGAATGCCAAATGAAAAGCTTGATTTATGTATATGTTCATTCATTATCAGTCATTAGTATATAGTTTATTCATTATGAAGCCGATTGGCATAAATAAAATACAAGAATCAAGACGCTGCTTTTTAAGTTGCCAGGTATATGCCCCTCGAAAAGATTTGATGCATTTGGCTTATTCTTAAAATATATAAAGTTTAACATGAAATTTGTTAATTTTATGAGCACTTTTTCTCAGTACATTCTGAAATATTCTTTTCTTCCACCCCAATCAATTTCATTGCAGGAGAAAATGTTTAAAGCCCCGTCAGCACCATAGAAAAATTCAGCTGTCCTCTGCACTGGACAGTTCTAAGAAGGACCAAGCAACATCCATGTCTCACCTCAACTTAATCAGTGCAGTCCACATGGAATTGGTATCATCCAATGGAGAGGCAGATGTTCATACACCAATGCTGAAACCCTCATACAGTACTTCACGAGAATTCAGTTCTAGAGAAGAATTAATTTCACACAAAGACCCATCTTTAAGGGAGACCTTAAAGGAGGAATATTGTCGGTCTCCTCCTAGAAGCTATCACCTCAAAATGGCAAGATCCATCGATGTTCCAGAAGACTTTGAATCTTCTGTGAGAGAAGACTATAGAAAAAGCTACAATTCCGTTGTTTCACAGCCACTATTGGACAAAAGAGATAAAGAAGTTCAGGCTTCAATTAGACTTCTTCCCACAGACAGTAAAAGTAGTATTCAAGAGCCAGATTATCAACTATCATATGTTCCTGACAAAGCACAAAAAATGGACAGAAAGACAACTGATTACATGATGTCCCGGTCAGTTGACCACCTTGAAAGGCCAACCTCTTTTCCTCAGCCAGGCCAGTTGCTCTGTTGCAGTTCGGCAGATGAGGTGAATGACAATGTTTATAGAAAAGTGTTACCCACGTTAGTTATTCCTGCCCATTATATGAAGTTGCCCATGGAATATCAGTCCATGGGGCAGCCTTTATCTGCCCCCGCAGAACAGCAGCTGGAGTTCGAAAGATTACAAGCAGAGCTTTCTATTTCTCACCAACAGATGCATCCTCATTCTGAACAGCAAGTGACACCACAAACTTTATCGCAGCAGCAACTTCAGGAAACAGAAGTTGGAGACTGGAGTCCCCAGTCATCCACCATGTCAGAATCTGTCTCCATCCCAGCATCACTAAGCGAAGCAGCAATGGCTCAGATGAATAGTGAAGTCCAGCTCTTTGCAGAAAAAGCACTGTTAGAGCTAACAGGAGGAAAGCCTCTCCCTCACCCCAGAGCTTGGTTTGTCTCCTTAGATGGCCGTGCAAATGCCCAGGTTAGGCATTCTTACATTGACTTGCAGAAAGCTGGCAAAAATGGGAGCAACGATGCAAGTTTGGATTCTGGTGTGGACATGAATGAACCAAAGCCTTCCCGAAAGGGAAAGGAAGCACGAGAACAGAATCTTTCTGGCAGTATGACGTACACCAGGCTGGTGTATGTAGATGACATGGAACAGAGTGGTAGTGAAAGTGGTACAGCTGTATGTAGTCCAGAGGACACCTCAATGAAACCACTAATGGATGGGTCAGCTGAAAGAGAAGGTGGCACAACAGTGGGATTACAGAATGAAAATATCCAGCGAATTGAAGAAATGGAGGAGTGTCTTCCAACTAGTCCACAACACACAGAGAATGCTGAAACTGATGATAAGATGATGAATGATGAAAACGACCGTATTAATGACAATGATCAAATCAATGATGACAATGACAGCACTGAAGACCAAGATGAGGATAAAAAAAGCCCTTGGCAGAAACGGGAGGAAAGACCTTTAATGGCTTTTAATTTGAAGTGATCACTTACAGGTTTGCTCTCATTGGAGTTAAAATGAAGTTGCCAAATATGTTATGAAAGTGCGTGTTCAATTGTAGGAACCTGAGATAAAGAAAGAGGGAGAAGACATAAATATATTTGAAAGGAACTGTGAATGCTGTGCTGATGTTTCAGACTTTGTAGGGAAAGTGTTTAGAGTTTTCTGAACAATTGTTGCTTAAATGAAGGCCTATGAGACAGCCAGATAACTATAGAAAGATAATGTCTTCAAATTTATTTTTGCCATAAATGACCTATTGTATGAAATAATCAGTTCCATGCCAGATATTTTACCTGAATATCCCAACAGTGGCAGTGGTTGATGGATTTCTACTTATTTGCCAGAATTATACTGTAATAGTGTATTAAAGGGCATCACGCTGTGTCCACAGTTATAGAATATTTGAAAGAAAGGCTATGCATTGCTGCTTTTAAAATTATGTTGCTTAATTCACTTGTCACGTCTAATATTTGTTGTAAACTATTTTCTTTAAGATTACTTATTCTATTAGACTCAATATCGTTAGAGCATTTAGCTACCAGTATGCTGTGAATGACAACACTCAGTGATGGCAGAAGCCACTGATTAAAACCAAACTGTCCTCTTTATTAAAAAAAAACTGGTCCGGTATTCTCCAAGTGCCTTCATGTTTTCCACTGAACGAACCCTATTTCAATAGTTCTTGTCTCTGGACTCTTGAAATTCTGCTTTTCATAATTGTCAGTTTTTTGACAGTTCGACATTGATTTGCATGCAATCATCAACCATTTGTGCTTTTTTGTCATGCTTAAATTGCAACAGTATATTGTAGATAGTAATGTGTATTGTATTACTGGTTTGCTGTTGAACTACAGATAGACTAGAGAACTTTTACAGGGACATGAAAAAAGTAGCCATGAATGGATGTTCTGTATATATTGTATGTTTGGCTGCAGTTGAATATTTTAATTGCTAGCATTTCCAATGTCTTCCCGATCTGGGATAATTGAGTGGTCAAGACTGAGTGATCAATGTGTTCGAGTCAACATTTTATCCTTCTGTGTCATTTTACAGTACAAGGATTCCTTTTCTGTACATTTGTTTGAATTGGTTGCTTGTTTCTACAAGGCTAATTATTCAAAATAAATCTTGGGTAAAAGTTGAACTTTCGTGTATTTTTTTTAAAGGATTTCCAGTCAGTCTTTTTTTTAATCCTGATTTATGATACGTTTCTTTATATAAAAGGCCATTTTTTGTGCACTTGGTCTCAGGTTGAATGAGACATTGAATATTTGCTTACTCCGTGATCATATTAACTGTTTTATAGGTTACAATAAATCCAATTGTCGAACATGCTCCCTTGTCTCACTGAAATTGATACATATTTAAGATATTGTAATTTCTTTTTATTCTGGGGTTATAGAATAATATATATTTAAAGGTCCAAAGACAAAATTGCTGTATAAAAACACCAATTTCTGCTTTTGTGCATTTTGGATCTGCAGTTCTTTGTTTTGTTTTTATTTTTAAAGATAGTTAGCCAAATGTTAACACTTTTAAAAGTATCACACATAGTCAACTCTTCAGCAGAAATCCTAGTGACAAATAGTCAGCCCTCTGAGCACTGACCCCTCCAGACATGCAGGATCAATGGAAAATCTTAATGTTTAAATAATATGATGGGTATCACGTGGCCAAAGAGTTTCTGAAATCTCATCAGCTCTCACAACTTTAACAAGTCTGGGGTCTTCGTTTATTTGAAGCTGGCATTTACACCCTATCCCACAAAGAACAGTTGAGAACATTTTGATCCCTTTTGTGATTGAGTCAATGATAAAAAGAATACCTGACCTGTCTTCTGAATTCCAAGCCCTGGATCATGAGATGGGCTGTACCTTTGGTGGCCTATTTCATACTTGGCATATCAAACCACAACCTGAACACAAGACAGTACCATTGTCCCTTTATGTTAAGAATACAGAACATTGATAGCACACATAATCTGACAGCTTGAAAAACAGGTAACAGAACACCTGCTAATATTTATAAAAGAAAATTTAAGACACTGTAAAATGATATAATTTTATCTTACTTTATTTTTGTCAACTAAAATGGGAAAAAGATTATTTTAAAATTTGCCACCAAAGATTCCCCAAACAAATCCATCGGGTTCAGTACATGGGGGTTGATTTATGGCCATGAGACTAGAGGTCCATTAAAATTGATTAGGTAGAAGTTCTTGAATACATAAAGGCAAATGCTCAATGTTGGCTTAGGTCTTCATGTTTTCAGAAAGGCTCACAGGAGCATTTCAGCAGTTTTGCAAGCACAAGTTAAAGAATGGGCTGTCAAATATTCTACAAGTGGAAGATGACATAGTGGTATTGTTTCTTCTGAAAGCAAAATTCAGTGCCGTATATAAGATTGTTAAGAGAGTCAGTAAAATGGTTAATCTGATAGATACTCCTGAAAACCAAATCGGTAATGTCACGTAAACATGTTGAAATAATGCCATGACAAGGAAGAGGACAAAGAAGAATAAGTGTATCAGGTGATAAAATGACAGAAACAATAAGGCTGAAAGAAAGAGAGAGAGTTTTTAATGCCAACTTCCTACAATTACAGAAATACTGCCACTGTTGGAAACTGTGTTTTTCTATCTTAAGGAAGGACAATGGGATTTACGCGATAATCTGGAGAGATATACCTGGATGTACTACATTAGCTAGGCATGATGCAGGACAGCCAGTATGAATAAAACAGCGATCTTATCCGTTCAACCCAATTAAACAAGCTCAGATTGAAAACAGAGATTCAGTCCAAACTGGAAAATCACTTTGTTGAACCTAGTCAAAACAGGTGAAGTTCACCAATAGTGTTGGTTCCTAAATGGGATTGATCAAGTAAATTCCATGAAGACTACAGAAAAGCAAATGCAGTCATGGAAACAGATTTGTACTCAATTTCAAAAATACTGGAAACTCTAATGGAATTTGTTGTTCCTAAAACAACATAAGAAATCATGAGATTTTTAAGAATGCATGAGTTTTGTCAGAAATGTGTGCATTAATTTCAGTAATATAGCTATTCCTTTTAAAAAAATATTTGTTAATTAGGCAAGTAAAAGAGGTAGGGTCAGCAGAATGCCATTCAACCTTTCAGAAGCTGAACCCAATCTTAATAAAGGAACCATTGTTGATCACATTTAAAATGGAGATTGGTGCTCATAACCTGGGGGTAGGTGCAGTCTTGGAACAGAATGATGAGTTGGGAGTAGAGAAGCCGGTGTGCTACTTTTCTAAGAAATTAAACAAGTATCAGAGAAAGTATTGTAGTGTAGAAAATTCAACTTTGGGAATATTATCATCCCTGCAACAAATTAATATCTATGTCTGATATGGTAACAAAGAACAATTAATCTACATGGACCTTAATCCACTGGGATTCACTAAAATATTAAGACTTGAAACACAAGACTATTCACATGGAGCTGGGTTTTCTTTTCAACCATTTAATATAAAGATTATACATTTTACTGGAAAAAGTATTGTGATGGCTGAATGTAAAAGGATGGAATAAGTTCAAGGTCTAAGAAATGCTGAACCATTATATAAGGAATGCTGTCTAAAGGGAATGAAGAAAGAGTGAATGGATACAAATTTAGTATTTTCTTGTTTGTGTGTCACATACTTTGTGATGAAACCTGTTTTTAAATAATGTTTCATCTCTCATAAGGGTGCATAAAGATCACATATTTTGGTTTTTCTTTTGTTTTGGACATGGACTAAAATGGGAAAAGGTGGGGGAGTGGGACCCAGGGAGATAGTGAGGAAAGAGATCGATCTGAGAGGGGTACAGCTGAGAACAGAAGTGGGTCAAACAGTCAGGGCAGGCAGGGACAAGGTAGGACTAATAAATTAAACTGCATTTATTTCAATGCAAGGGGCCTAAAAGGAAAGGCAGATGAACTCAGGGCATGTTAGGTACATGGGACTGGGATATCATAGCAATTATGGAAACATGGTTCAGGGATGGGCAGGACTGGCAGCTTAATGTTCCAGGATACAAATGCTACAGGAAGGATAGAAAGGGAGGCAAGAGAGGAGGGGGGGTGGCATTTTTGATAAGGGATAGCATTACAGCTATGCTGAGGGAGGATATTCCCAGAAGTACATCCAGGGATGTTATTTGGATGGGACTGAGAAATAAGAAAGGGATGATCACCTTTTTGGGATTGTATTATAGACCCCCCAATACTCAGGGGGAAATTGAGAAACAAACTTGGAAGGAGATCTCAGCTATCTGTAAGAATAATAGGGTGGTTATGGTAGGGGATTTTAACTTTCCAAACATCGACTGGGACTGCCATAGTGTTAAGGGTTTAGATGGAGAGGAATTTCTTAAGTGTGTACAAGACAATTTTCTGATTCAGTATGTGGATGTACCTACTAGAGAAGGTGCAAAACTTGACCTACTCTTGGGAAATAAGGCAGGGCAGGTGACTGAGGTATCAGTGGGGCAGCACTTTGGGGCCAGCGACCATAATTCTATTCGTTTTAAAATAGTGATGAAAAAAGGTTAGACCAGATCTAAAAGTTGAAGTCCAAAATTGGAGAAAGGCCAATTTTGACAGTATTTGGCAAGAACTTTTGAAAGCTGATTGGAGGCAGATGTTCGCAGGTAAAGGGACAGCTGGAAAATGGGAAACCTTCAGAAATGAGATAACAAGAATCCAGAGAAAGTATATTCCTGTCAGGGTGAAAGGGAAGGCTGGTAGGTATAGGGAATGCTGGATGACTAAAGAAATTGAGGGTTTGGTTAAGAAAAAGAAGGAAACATATGTCAGGTATAGACAGGAGAGATCGAGTGAATCCTTAGAAGAGTATAAAGAAAGTAGGAGTATACTTAAGAGGGAAATCAGGAGGGCAAAAAGGGGACATGAGATAGCTTTGGCAAATAGAATTAAGGAGAATCCAATGGGCTTTAACAAATATATTAAGGACAAAAGGGTAACTAGGGAGAGAATAGGGCCCCTCAAAGATCAGCAAGGCGGCCTTTGTGTGGAGCCACAGAAAATGAGGGAGATACTAAATGAATATTTTGCATCAGTATTTACTGTGGAAAAGGATATGGAAGATATAGACTGCAGGGAAATAGATGGTGATATCTTGCAAAATGTCCAAATTACAGAGGAGGAAGTGCTGGATGTCTTGAAACGGTTAAAAGTGGATAAATCCCCAGGACCTGATCAGGTGTACCCGAGAACTCTGTGGGAAGCTAGAGAAGTGATTGCTGGGCCTCTTGCTGAGATATTTGTATCATCGATAGTCACAGGTGAGGTGCCAGAAGACTGGAGGTTAGCAAACGTGGTGCCACTGTTTAAGAAGCGCGGTAAAGACAGGCCAGGGAACTATAGACCGGTGAGCCTGACCTCGGTGGTGGGCAAGTTGTTGGAGGGAATCCTGAGGGACAGGATGTACATGTATTTGGAAAGGCAAGGACCGATTCGGGATAGTCACCGTGGCTTTGTGTGTGGGAAATCATGTCTCACAAACTTGATTGAGTTTTTTGAAGAAGTAATAAAGAGGATTGATGAGGGCAGAGCAGTAGATGTGATCTATATGGACTTCAGAAAGGCGTTCAACAAGGTTCCACATGGGAGACTGTTTAGCAAGGTTAGATCTCATGGAATACAGGGAGAACTAGCCATTTGGATACAGAACTGGCCTTAAGGTCAGAAGACAGAGGGTGGTGGAGTGTTGTTTTTCAGACTGGAGGCCTGTGACCAATGGAGTGCCAAAAAGATCGGTGCTGGGCCGTCTACTTTTGTCATTTACATAAATGATTTGGATGCGAGCATAAGAGGTACAGTTAGTAAGTTTGCAGATGACACCAAAATTGGAGGTGTAGTGGACAGCGAAGAGGGTTACCTCAGATTACAACAGGATCTGGACCAGACGGCCAATGGGCTGAAAAGTGGCAGATGGAGTTTAATTCCGATAAATGCGAGGTGCTGCATTTTGGGAAAGCAAATCTTAGCAGGACTTATACACTTAATTATAAGGTCCTAGGGAGTGTTGCTGAACAAAGAGACCTTGGAGTGCAGGTTCATAGCTCCTTGAAAGTGGAATCACAGGTAGATAGGATAGCGAAGAAGGTGTTTGGTATGCTTTCCTTTATTGGTCAGAGTATTGAGTACAGGAGTTGGAAGGTCATGTTGCAGCTATACAGGACATTGGTTAGGCCACTGTTGAGATATTGCATGCAATTCTGGTCTCCTTCCTATCATTGTTGTGAAACTTGTAAGGGTTCAGAAAAGATTTAAAAGGATGTTGCCAGGGTTGGAGGATCTGAGCTACAGGGAGAGGCTGAACAGGCTGAGCTGGGTGCCCTGGAGCGTTGGTGGCTGAGGGGTGACCTTATAGAGGTTTACAAAATTATGAGGGGCATGGATAGGATAAATAGACAAAGTCTTTTCCCTGGGGTCGGGGAGTCCAGAACTAGAGGGCATAGGTTTAAGGTGAGAGGGGAAAGATATAAAAGAGACCTACGGGGCAACTTTTTCATGCAGAGGGTGGTACGTGTATGGAATGAGCTGCCAGAGGAAGTGGTGGAGGCTGTTACAATTGCAACATTTAAGAGGCATTTGGATGGGTATATGAATAGGAAGGGTTTGGAGGGATATGGGCTGTGTGTTGGCAGGTGGGACTAGATTGGGTTGGGATGTCTGGTCGGCATGGATGGGTTGGACTGAAGGGTCGGTTTCTATGACTCTGTCTAACTGGAAGGAATTACAGCAATTTTAAAACAAATTATTGGAATTCATTGTATGTCGTGTTTACAATATTGCTTTTTTTAAGCAGTAAGGGAGGAACGAGAAGATACCATGGAAGCATGTAAGTGCACAAAGTTTGTCCAACCATAGATTGCTGATTGGTTTGTAGTTGTCACAAGCCATCAGCTTGATAACAGTGCTGTCATTGGTGCGTGGGCAGGTGAACAGTTTGGTTTTTATGATAGAGAAAAAAAGCCTCTGGACTTCTGAAGGAGAAGCTTCTGTGTCTATCTCTCTGCGGTGTGAGATCACCTATTGACCCTTAACTTGATACTATCCTTTCCCCTGTCCCAGTTTGTTAATCGTTTTGTCTCTTTTGTATTGGCTTTCACTTCATTCTGATGTGTCACACTTTCACATTTGATCCCTTGCCTATGCAGTTGGCATAAATTCTGGTTCCCACAGGGTTTAGTTAGAGATAAGTCCATTGATACAGGTCCCACTTTCATCACTACTGGTACCAGTATCCCATGAACATATCTTACTTCTCCATCACACTGTTTTTTGAGCAATCTCTTTCAACTAATTTCCCCTGTGCTAATTTACACATGGCTCAGGTAATAAAAGGAAAAGTATGAACCCCAACAGCAGAATCAGCCTTCACATCCACACAATGTTACAGCTATGCCTTGGCAAAAGTACCAAAACATACGTTTGCACGGCATGGGGACAACTGCTTCTCTAAAGCTCCTTTGCTTTTTGACTTAACAACACAATGAGTGTAAACCACTATTGGCATGATTAGCACTATTTTCAGTTTATTTGGGTCAGATAATGTCAGAAAAAAGATCACAGTTCACCTGCAAATCACTTCAAGATGAGTATTAAGTGGAGTGTGGATCATATCCTACCTCTAAATCACCATTGACACTCATTGTACAGCAGAATGTATGGTGCATACGTGTATGAGCAACAAACCATGATTCTTGCTTTGTATTGTGGCATTTTCCTGCAACACGAATTTAATGAGGAATTACCAAGCCCAACACAATTTATGCTCAGAAGGCAAGTGTAGACAATCTTGCCCAGGAACCAATTGTTTAATCATTTCAGGACCGAGGATATTCTTCTCCAAAGACACAGGAGAATCAAAGAGTTGTGTGAAAGATGAGTGACTAGGTAGACAGCAACCGATTTGAAATGCTGGTCTTGCACACCCTTCCTCTATGTATAATTATTATGTTCAAAATGTAATTGCATTTTATGGATGTCTTTTTTTCTAATAGGAAATTACATAAGCATTGTCTCATCAGGTTAGGAAAATTCCTGTTGAAAAACATACACAGTGCTGGTGGTGTCTATCATGGGTAAAGTGATGGAAGGTGTCATCAACAGTGCTTTCAAGCAGCATCTGTTCAGCAGCAACCTGCTCAGTGAAGCCCAGTTTGGGCTCCACCAGGGACACTTAGCTCCTAATCTCATCATAGCCTTGATTCAAATGTTGTCAAAAGCGTTGCATTTGTGACAGTCCTTGACATCAAGGCTGCATTCGACCGAGTGTCACCCCGTGGAGCCCTCACAAAACAGGAATCAATGAGTACCAGTGGGCAAAGTCTCTGCTGGTTAGGTCATACCTAACACAAAGGAAAATGGTTCTGGCTTTTAAGGTCGGTCATCTCAGCTCCAGGACATCTATTCAGGAGTTCCTCAGGGTAGTGCCTTATATCTGAACACCTTCAGCTGCTTCTTCAATGACCTTCCCTCCATCATAAGGTCATAAGTGGAGATGTTCTCTGATGATTGCACAATATTCAGCACCATTCATGACTCCTCAGATACTGAAGCAGTCAATTGTCAAAATGTAGCAAGACCTGGACAATATCCAGGCTTGAGTTGACAACTGGAAAGTAATAATCACACCGCAAGAATGCCAAGCAATGACCATCTCCAACAAGGTGTAGTCATTGCTTGACATTTAATCTCATTACCAAGGCTGAATCACCTACTGCCTGGGGATCACCTTTGATCAAAAACTCAATTGGACTATGCTTCTCAATACTGAGGCTACAAGAGTAGATCTGAGGCTAGAAATACTGCAGTGAGTTAATCACCTCCTCTTACCCCAAAGCCTGTCCACTATCAACATGGCACAAGTCAGGAGTCTGCTGGAACACTCCCCAGTTGCCTGGATGGATTAGTTCCAATAACATTCAAGAAGCTTGACAGGACTAAGCAGCCCATTTGATTGGCACTTCATCCACAAATCTATGACTCACTGGCTCAGTGGTTAGCACTGCTGCCTCACAACACCAGGGACCTGGGTTTGATTCTAACCTTTGGCGACTGTCTGAGTGGAGTTTGCACATTCTCCGTGTGTCTGTGTGGGTTTCCTCCGGGTTCCCTGGTTTCCTCCCACAGTCTAAAGAGGTGCAGGTTTGGTGAGTTTGCCATGCTAAATTGCACATAGTGTTTACAGAATGTGTATGTTAGGTGCATTGATCAGGGGAAATGTAAAGTAATAAGGTAGGGGAACGGATATGGGTGGGATACTCTTTGGAGGGTCGGTGTGGACTTTTTGGGCCAAATGGCCTGTTTCCACACTGTAGGGATTTATTTAATACATGGTAGCTATTTGATTTTTGTGAAGTAAAATTCTTTTGTTTTAAACTATGAACTGCCAGTATGTCCCTTTAGAATTAGATTAGTTACAGTATTTTTTTTAATTTATTCACGGATGTGGACATTTCTGGCTGAGCCAGCATTTCTTGCCAATTCCAAGTTGCTTTTGAAAAGATGGGGGTGAGCTGCTTTCCTTGAATCGCTGCAATCATTTGCTTTAGATAGATGCACACTGCCAGTAGGAATGGAATTCCAGAATTTTGACTCAGTGACACTCAAGGAATAGTGAGAAACAGTGTGTACCATTTACGTGATGCACTGCAAAAATTCAAAAAAGCTCCTTAAACAGCACTTCCAAACCCAAAAACACTACCATCTGCTGGTTAAGCAATCCTGAGTGCTACCATTATGCAGATACCTATGAGGGTTTACACAAAGAAGAATATTGTATTTAATGTTATAAAATATGAAATGCAGTCACTACCATTCCAGAGACATGCTTGACAGGGACCCTTGGCACCTAGCTACAAATGGATCTTAAATAAAATAGTCTCTTCATCAAAATTTCATAAAAGGCAGAATTGAATGTCATAGAGTCATAGAGATGTACAGCATGGAAACAGACCTTTCGGTCCAACCCGTCCATGCCGACCAGATATCCTAACCCAATCTAGTCCCATCTGCCAGCACCCAGCCCATATCCCTCCAAACCCTTCCTATTCATATAACCATCCAAATGCCTCTTAAATTTTGCAATTGTACCAGCCTCTACCATATCCTCTGGCAGCTCATTCCATACACGTACCACCCTCTGCGTGAAAACATTGCCCCTGAGGTCTCTTTTATATCTTTCCTCTCTCACCCCCAATCTATGCCCTCTAGTTCTGAACTCCCCGACCCCAGGGAAAAGACTTTGTCTATTTATCCTATCCATGCCCCTCATAATTTTGTAAACCTCTATAAGGTCACCCCTCAGCCTCTGACGCTCCAGGGAAAACAGTCCCATCCTATTCAGCCTCTCCCTGTAGCTCAGATCCACCAACCCTGGCAACATTCTTGTAAATCTTTTCTGAACCCATTCAAGTTTCACAACATCTTTCCAATAGGAAGGAGACCAGAATTGCATGCAATATTTCAACAGTGGCCTAACCAATGTCCTGTACAGCCACAACATGACCTCCCAACTCCTGTACTCAATACTCTGACCAATAAAGGAAAGCATACCAAACGCCTTCTTCACTATCCTATCTACCTGTGATTCCACTTTCAAGGAGCTATGAACCTGCACTCCAAGGTCTCTTTATTCAGCAACACTCCCTAGGACCTTAACATTAAGCGTATAAGTCCTGCTAAGATTTGCTTTCCCAAAATGCAGCACCTCGCATTTAGATTAGATTTAGATTAGGTTACTTTACAGTGTGGAGTGCCCAACAAGTCCACACCGACTCACCAAAGCGCAACCCACCTATACCCCTACATCTACCCCTTACCTAACACTACGGGCAATTTAGCATGGCCAATTCACCTGACCTGCACATCTTTGGACTGTGGGAGGAAACCGGAGCACCCAGAGGAAACCCACGCAGACACGGGAGAATGTGCAAACTCCACACAGTCAGTCACCTGAGATGAGAATTAAACCCGGGTCTCTGGCACTGTGAGGCAGCAGTGCTAACCACTGTGCCACCGTGCCGCCCACATTTATCTGAATTAAACTCCATCTGTCACTTTTCAGCCCATTAGCCCATCTGGTCCAGATCCTGTTGTAATCTGAGGTAACTCTCTTCGCTGTCCACTACACCTCCAATCTTGGTGTCATCTGCAAACTTACTAACTGTACCTCTTATGCTCACATCCAAATTGTTTATGTAAATGACAAAAAGTAGAGGGCCCAGCACCGATCCTTGTGACACTCCACTGGTCACCAGCCTCCAGTCTGAAAAACAACCCTCCACCACCACCCTCTGTCTTCTACCTTTGAATGTATAGAGTTTTGTTTGATTAGAATGGTTTAAAGTAATAATTGGGCAAAACAAATAGCCAGCGTCCCTTACCCTGATAAATCCTACAATTTTTTTTTGTGTTCAGCATCAGTTGTGAAATTTACTGCCTGATAACATTCAATTTCACATAAATTGTATGAAAAATTCAAGTTCTGTACAGTACTGTTCAAATGTTGGTTAGAGCCGGTGTAGCACTATGTTCTACTCTTCTTTCCCGTGGGTCATTTTAAATTGATCTTACGGAACATCTATTCACTTCATTAGAAATGAACTGGTTCTGACCACTTACATCTTGATCATTAGATGCCATCTGCCAGTTGAGCACCATTAGGAAGAACTAATTGGAAAATGTAACTGTTTAAATTTGCTGAAAGTTAATTGTTTACAGCAATCAATAAATTCTTCATTCATCACAAAACAAAGCTACGTAACGTGCATTTACTTTAATAACTTCAAACCATGTTTACTGATTCACAATTATTATTTATGATGACTTTAGAATGGGTTTCGTTCCTCAGTCCATTTGCAAGGTGATTTGTATGCAAGTCGGAGCACAATGCAAAACAATACAAAGTAACCATTTGTAAGTACAGGAAATGTTGATATGTCAGATCTTTAAAATTACTCCCCTGTATGGGATCACGTTGGTAAGTATAAGAATTGGAAAGTCAGGCATTCATAAACCGGAAAGCTCCTGTATGCAAGAACAGGAGAACTGACGTATGAAAACGTGATGCCAAACAGGGTATAACAAAAATAGAAATTGCTGGAATTTCAGAACACTGAAGAAGGGTCACTAACCCAAAATGTTAATTCTACTTTCTTTCCACAGATGCTGCCAGTTTTTTCCAGCAATTTCTGTCTTTGATTCTGATTTCTAGCATCCGCAAATCTTTTGGTTTTTAATATCTATCACGAGTATGTTGAGTTTTTGAGGAAGTGATGAAGGTGGGCAGTGGATGCTGTCTATATGGACTACACGAAAACATTTGACAAGGTCCCTCATGGTATGCTGGTCCAGAAGATTTGGAATGGGATCCAAGGTACCATCCCTAACTACCATCAGTTCTGAGGAAGCCTCACTCGACCACGATGTTAACTCTGATTTCTCTCCACAGATGCTGCCAGACCTGCTGAGCTTTTCCAGCAATTTCTGGTTTTTTTTACAGCATCTGCAGTTCTTTCAGTTTTTAGATACGAAATTGGTTTGGTATGAGAAAACAGAGGGTAGTTATAGAGGGGTATATTTCTGACTGGAGGTCTGTGTCACAAAAATTGGTAAACTTATGGACTGTGAAGAAGGTTATCAAAGGACACAAGGATATAGATCAGTTGTAAAGTTGGGAAGGGAAATGACAGATGTATTTTGGGAGGTCAAATGAAAGAAGAAATTATACAGTAAATGGCAGGACCCTTAGGAGCATTGATATACAGGGAGATTTTGGGGTCCTTAAGACCATAAGATATAGGAGCAAAAATTAGGCCAATCAGCCCATCAAGCCCATTCAATCATGGCTGATAAGTTTCTCAATGCCATTCTTCTGCTTTCTCCCTATAACCTTTGATCCCCTTGGTACTCAAGAACCTATCTACCTGAGTCTTAAAATACTCAATGACGTGGCCTCCATAGTCTTCTGTGGTGATGAATTCCATAGATTCACCACTCTTAGGCTGACGAAGTTTCTCCTTATCCCCGTTCTAAAAAGGCCTTACATTTATTCTAAGACTACGCCCTCGGATCCTAGTCTCTCCTACGAATGGAAACATCTTCCTAACATCTACTCTGTCCAGGCCATTCAGTATTCTGTATGTTTCAATTAGATCCCCCCTCATCCTTATAAACTCTATCGAGTATGGACCCAGTGTCCTCAAACATTCCTCATATGTTAAGCTTTCCAATCCTAGGAGAATTCTCATGAACCTCCTCTGAACACCCTCCAGGGCCAGTACATCCTTCCTGAGATATGGAGCCCAAAACTGCACACAATACTTCAAACATGGTCTGACTAGAACCTTAAAGAGCCTCAGAAGTGCATCCCTGCTTTTATATTCAAGTCCTCTCAAAATAAATGTGATCTTTGTATTTGCCTTCCTAATTATTGACTCAAATTATCTGCAAATTTAGATTGAGAGAATCCTTGCGAGTTTCCAAGTCTATAGCACCTTAAAATAGCCACACAAGTAGATAAGATGGTAAAGAAGGCATGTGGCATATGTCCTTTCATCTGTCAGGACACTGAGTATAAAAGTTGGCAAGTCATGTTACAGCTAACTAAAGTACAAGACTTTAGTTAGGCTACATTTGGAGATCTGTGTGCTGTTCTCCTCGCCACACTATATGAAGGGCAAGAGGCTTTGGAGAGGGGGCAGAGATAGTTTACCAGGATTGGAGCATATTAGCTATAAGGAGAGATTGGACAAACTTAAATTATATCCACTAGAGCATTAGAGTCTGAGGGGTAGCCTAACAAAAGGATATAAAATTATCAGAAACGTGAATAGGGTGGATAGTCAAATCTTTTTCCCAGGATGGAAATGTCAAATACTAGAGGCCATAGATTTTAGGTGGGCGGAGAAAAGTTTAAGGAAGATGTGCGAGGAATATCTTTTACACAGAGGTTTGTAGATGCCTGGATTGCCCCGTCAGGGGAAGTGGTAAGAGCAAATACATTAACAAAGTTAAAGAGGCATTTAGACAGACACATGAACAGAGAATAGAGGGATACAGATCCTGCGCAGGCAGGTAGGATTAGTTTGTAATGGCCTCATGATTGGCACAGATATGGCAGGCTGAAAGGCCTGTTCCTGTGCTGTTCCATGTTCCATTTTTAAAAAGAATGACTTCCAACCAACATGATGTAGCATGGTTTGAATTTGAGATGTATAGCTTATTTTAAACCACAAAGTTAGGCCCAGCCTATTCAAAATAAAGCAACACTGATCTGAAGTTACAAAATGAATGGCAATTCACATTTTAAGAGAAAATCAATTCAATTTGGTTGCAATAAAACCACCTGTATTACCAAAATAAAGTGTCATTCTTAACCATGCAATGAAAATCCGACTGATCTGTTATAGATGACGAATTCTGAATCACTGTACACATGGTATATGTGGTGATCATATTCAGCTGAACTAGCTGAGATGTCTTGGATATCATTGCCACCAATCCTTTGTATTGATATGAATGTAAGTCATGGACACTAAGTGGGGAATGATGCCCAACAAAGTTTTTGGCAGAAGTGAAGTTTTGTCTTAATAAACAAAATAAGATCATTACATAGAACTTAACAGATAGTAACATTACATCTGAGATACATAATACATCAGGCTATACTTGGGAATAAGTGTGCATTGCAGTTAGCTACATAGACTTAGCATTACAACAACTGCAACTGTGCATTGGTTAGTTCCTCCCAAGAGCAGTCACTGATCTCCCAATGGGTAGAGCTTGTGTCCTGCCAGTTAATTTTTTCAGGCATCAACTGCCTTATACAATAGGATCTTCACTAAAATGAGATTTATCTGGCCTTCACAAGGCAGTGACTTTAAGTGGTGCAATGTAGTCATGCCCCATACAGATGTGAATGGTGGAGACAATTAAACACCTAACAGGAGCAGGCTCCACAAATAACCCCACACTCAATGATGGGGGAACCCAATGCAAAATATGAGATTGAAGCACCTTGAGCCATAAAACCCAAGTGATGAGCCATCTCATCCTCCTAACCAGCATTACTGGTTCCAAAGGCAAGTAATTTATTCCACATGATGTCAAGAAATAGCTGAAGGCACTAGAAACTGCAAAAGCTTGGACTCAGACAACGTTGCAGTGATTGTACTAAAGATGTATGCTCCACAATTGATTATACTGTTAACCACACTGTTCTAGTACAGCAATCCAATGACACTTGCTCACCAATAAACTGCCTACTAATGCTCAAATGTATCAGGGCCACTCAGCTCCAGATCTCATTTCAACCTTTGTCCAAACCTGGAAGAAAGAGTTGAATTCCACAGGAAAGTTGAGATATTAGTATTTGTCTGATGGAGCATTGAGGTGACCCAGTAATTTGTAATCCAAGAGAATGAGGGACAGTATGGAAAACCTCTCACTGGATAGATTCATACCTAGTACAAAAGAAGGTGGTTGGGGTTGTTGTAAAGTCTATTCATCTAAATCCCAGGATATTGCTGCGATAGTTCCTCAGCATCAAATCCTAGACTGTCAACTGTTTTATCAATGACTGTTCTCCTTTAGAAGTGAGGGTGTTCACTGATGATTCACTGATATTCAGTACCATTTGTAAACCCATAAATACTCAAGCAGTCCATGTCCCTTTCAAATTGTCACAGACAGCTTTGAAATTTGGGCTATATTCATCAGTAATATTTGTATCAATCATGTCCATTCCCAAGAAGGCAAAAAATATCATCTCTCCTTGACACCCAAAGGCATTTCATTCCTGACCTCCTCACAATCACCATTGACTAGAAATTTAACTGGTGCTGAAAATGTGTTGCTGGAAAAGCGCAGCAGGTCAGGCAGCATCCAAGAAGCAGGAGAATCGATGTTTCGGGCATGAGCCCTTCTTCAGGAAGGGCTGCGCTTTTCCAGCAACACATTTTCAGCTCTGATCTCCAGCATCTGCAGTCCTCACTTTCTCCTAGAAATTTAACTGGACCAACTATATAATTACAGTGGATATGCAAGCAGGTCAGAGGCCAGGAATTGTGCAGCAAGTAACACAGTTCATCATACCTCATAGCCTTTCTCTATCTACAAGACACAAGTCAGAGAAGTGATAAATACACTGCACTGTTGGAATGAACTTAGCTCCAATACTACTTCAGCAGCTCAACATTATCCTAGACAAAACAGTCTATCTCAAAGAATGTGGTCACACACCATCACATTTGGAACGAGCTTGTTGTGTACTTTGCTGGGTTAAAACCCTGGACTACCTTCCCAGCAATACTGTTGATGTACCTACATTATATGGCCTACAACAGTTCAAGAAAATGCCTCACAAGCACATACTCAAAGGTAATAAAGGATGGGCATTAAATAAAAAACACAATGACATCAGACAATTCAATTTATTTCAATGCCGGGTCTTTTAGGTACTAATGGAGCATAGTTTCCAGAGGAACAAGGCAACTCAGATCATACTCTCCTGATCTCTGTGTTTATTGGTGTGTGGTTATTTGAAGTTGCTGTCCAATAAATTATTATTCTGTTCTAAAAGTAATTCATAATTTAGTAATTCCTGCACACTAATAGTCACACTTACTACAGCAAAATCTAGCTTATGAAATTGTTTGTTGTAAAAATGCATAGATAACTTGTAAATTAGTTTACTTTTGTTTTTTTTCTCTCTGCCAGTCTTTAATAATTAATAACCGATGCTTTCTACTTGCTATTCATCATACTGCTGAATGATGGGCATGGGGAGATGATGTTGGGGACACTTTTGTATTCCCCTCCTGGTTACACACTAGGCATTCATACTTGTTTAACTGCTTATATATGTGAGGTAAGATCAGTGGAGGCAGACACCTCAGTACTGAATACCTGCAAAGTGATACTGCATGTTTAGTTGTTGAAATATGTTGATAGCTCAATTTATCTAACACTTTTCAGGCTTTCAGCAGCATGAATGCACAATACTGCAGGGAGGACATTGTGTTAGAGCTGAAGAATGGAAAAAGGATTAGTACAGAAATACACAAATGCTAGAATGCTTGAAATCCAGGGTTGGGAATAAAAGAATTTAGGATTTAGAAAGAAAAGAAATGGAAAAAATTTGAGCATTAAATTTGACAAATGAAACACCAAATACAATGGTAACTAAAATATATAGAAATACAGATAAAGAAAAGCAATATGAAGAATAAGTGAAAGGAAATTTCTCAGCAAGCTCTCCAGGGAAATGCTTGACTTTGGGTTTAACATGAGACAATTAGTAAACATTTAGCACTTCAACAGATCAGAAAGTATGTTGGCGATTGAAAGGAAAATAGCAACTGAAATTAAATTAAGGATAATATATATATCTCAAAATAAATGTGTGCAGTGTTCCTAATATTTTGCTGCAACAGGTTGAACAGTCAGTAATATTATTGAAATATATAAATTAGCAAAGTGCACAATATAAGATTACAGAGGGTATAAGGAACAGAAACATTCAGCAGATTCTAGTTTTTATATCCCAGCTTATTTCCAACAAGATAACTGCATGTTTGAATTTCAGCAAACACAATCACCAAATCATGACTAAATGTTTGGAGGAGAATTTCACACAATGTTTGGTGTATTTTCCAGGCCTTATTGAGGGCAGGAATTTTTATTGCTAACAAAAGGTGCAAAGGCCACATAGAAGTTCAGAAATCTTTCAATGAATAATTTGTTAGCAGTATGTAGGTGTTGCTGATTAGGCCGGTGTTCCTCAAAGCTAATTGTCCTTGAGAAGGTGATAGTGAGCCATCTTAGCGAACTGTAGCAGTGGGTGAAGGGAAGTGCATCAGCTGTATTGTTGTGAAGGGAGTTTACAGGATTTTGACTCAGCAACAGTGAAAGATTGGCAGTGAATTTCTAACTCAGGATGGTGTGTGGTTTGGATATGGAAATAGTAGGTGGGGGAGTTTCTGTTCATCCAACCACTTTTCAATTACTTCAGAAACCTATTTCAGACATTAAAACGGGTTATGGAAACTTACAGCCAATATGCAAATATTGCATTTTTTCTCCAGGGTTCAATCTTATATGGGAAAATTCAAGTCCAGTCTGACTTACAGATGTGTCAGAGCATGAAAAAAATGCAGTTGTGATAACAGCTTCCAAATCTTGGTAGGTTACCATCTGTGGATTCAGTTGAAGCAGTAGAATCTGAAGACAAATTGTGGAGTAGAGGGTAGGATCCAGAAGTTTGCACATGACATGAACATTAGCAGGGTGATAAACAGTGAGAAGGATGGTCGTAAACTGCAGGAGGATATGAATGGACTGGAATCGGGTTCCACAGGAGTCAGTGCTAGAGCCACAATTGTTCACGTTACACATTAGCGATCTGGATGAAGGAACTAACGGCAATGTTGTTATGTTGCAGATGACACAAAAATATGTGGAAGGGCAGATCATGTTGCAGAAGTGAGGAGGCTGAAGAAGGCCTTGGACAGGATAGGAAAGTGGACAATGGAAGACAATGTGGGAAACTGTGAGGTTGTGCGCTTTGGCAAGAAGAATAGAGGCATGGATTATTTTCTAAATGGAGAAAAGTTTCAGAAATCTGAAGCACTAAGGGACTTGGGAATCCTAGTTCATGATTCTCTTCAAGTTCACATGTAGGTTCAGTTGGCAGTTAGGAAGGCAAGTGCAATGTTAGCATTCATTTCAAGAGGGCTAGAGCACGAGAACAGACATGTACAGCTGTATAAAGCTCAGGTCAGAAAGCATTTGAAAGGTTGTGAGCAATTTTAGGTCCCTTTTCTAAGGAAGATGTACCTGTGTTAGAGGGAGGCTAGCAGATGTTTATAAGTATTCTCCTGGAGATGAAGGGCTTATCAAATGAGGAACAGTTGAGGGCTCTGGGTCTGTACTTGATGAAGTTTAGAAGGATGAAGGTGAATCTGCCCGAAACTTACAGAATACTGTGGGTCTGGACAGAGTAGACTTGGAGAAAATGTTTCCACTAATATAAGGAAGGCTAGTACCTGCGGGAACTGTGTCAAAGTGAAGGGACAGTGCTTTGGAACTGAAATGAAGAGGAATTTCATCAGCCAAAGGGTAGTGAATCTGTTGAACTCATTGTTGCAAAGTGCTGTGAAGGCGAAGTTATTGAATATATTTAAGACAGAGATAGATAGGTTCTTGATTGGTCAGGTGATCAAGAGTTACGGAAAAAGGCAGGAGAACAAAGTTGGCAAACATACCAGTCTTGATCAAATGATAGAGCAGATTGGATGGGCCAAATGGCCTAATCCTACCCCTTTATCTTATGGTCCTACAGACACAACTGAACACTGTGAGGTAATGCACCAGGGGAGGGATAGCTAGGCAAGAGATTACACTTTGTATGGTAAGACCCTGGAAAATACTGAAGATCAGATGGACCTTGATATGCATAGCAACAGCTCCCTGAATGTAGCAGGTCAGACAGATAAGGTGGTTAAGAATGCATTTGGGATACTTGTCTTTATTATCTGAGGCATAGAATATAAGAGCAGGGAGTTTAGGTTGGAATTGTGTAAAATGCTGATTAGGCCACTGAGGTTTGCAGTCTGAAAGGGTGGTTGAGTCAGAAAATCTCACAACATTAGACAGTATTTAGATATTCACTCTTATTGCCATGTCTCCAGGTATTTGGGCAAAAGCTGGAAATTGGGATGAATGTAGCTACATCTTTGTTATGAAACAGACATTATACATGGAAGAGTCACCTTTGATGCTTTAAATGTCTATGAATCATCTGAGTTTAATATTCAGTTCACAGTATTGGCCATGAAACAGACATTGAATAACAGGTGTGGAATTGAAATACAAACACCCTCTGCTGGTTGAAAGCAGGAAAGAATATACAACAGAGAATAGAAAAGTACAGCGCAGAACAGGCCCTTTGGCCCATGATGTTGTGCTAAGGATTAATCCTAAAGTAAATTAAAATAACTTTACCTACGCACCCATCAGTTCACTGCTACCCATGTCCCTCATGACTCTGCTTCCACCACCACCGCTGGAAATGCATTCCATGCATTCACAACTCTCTGCATAAAGAACCTTCCTCTGACATCCTCTCTATACCTTTCTCCTAATGCCTTAAAACTATGACCCCCCGCCCCCGTACCAGTCAATCCTGTCCTGGAGAAAAGCCTCTGGCTACTGACTCTATCCATTTCTCTCATTATCTCGTATACCTCAATCAGGTCATCTCTCTTCCTCCTTCTCTCCAGAGAGAAAAGTCCGGGCTTAGTCAACCTCTCTTCATAAGGTAAGCCCTCCAGTCCAGGCAGCATCCTGGTAAAGCTGAAAATGTGTTGCTGGAAAAGTGCAGCAGGTCAGGCCAAGGAACAGGAGAATCGACGTTTCGGGCATCAGCCCTTCTTCAGGAATGAGGAAAGTGTGTCCAGCAGACTAAGATAAAAGGTAGGGAGGAGGGACTTGGGGGAGGGGCATTGGAAATGCAATAGGTGGAAGGAGGTCAAGGTGAGGGTGATAGGCCGGAGTGGGGTGGGGGTGGAGAGGTCAGGAAGAAGATTGCAGGTTAGGAAGGCGGTGCTGAGTTCGAGGGATTTTACTGAGACAAGGTGGGGGGAGGGGAAATGATGAAACTGGAGAAATCTGAGTTCGTCCCTTGTGGTTGGAGGGTTCCCAGGTGGAGGATGAGGCGCTCTTCCTCCAACCATCGTGTTGCTATGGTCTGGCGATGGAGGAGTCCAAGGACCTGCATGTCCTTAGTGGAGTGGGAGGGGGAGTTGAAGTGTTGAGCTACGGGGTGGTTGGGTTGGTTGGTCCGGGTGTCCCAGAGGTGTTCTCTGAAACGTTCCACAAGTAGGCGGCCTGAATCCCCAATATAGAGGAGGCCACATCAGGTGCAGCGGATGCAATAGATGATGTGTGTGGAGGTGCAGGTGAATTTGTGGCTGATATGGAAGTATCCCTTGGGGCCTTGGAGGGAAGTAAGGGAGGGGAGGTGTGGGCGCAAGTTTTGCATTTCTTGCAGTTGCAGGGGAAGGTGCCGGGAGTGGAGGTTAGGTTGGTGGGGGGTGTGGACCTGACGAGGGAGTCACGGAGGGAGTGGTCTTTTCGGAACGCTGATAGGGGAGGGAAGGGAAATATATCCCTGGTGGTGGGGTCTGTTTGGAGGTGGCGGAAATGACGGCGGATGATACACTGTACATGGAGGTTGGTGGGGTGGTAGGTGAGGACCAGTGGGGTTCTGTCCTGGTGGCGGTTGGAGGGGCGGGGCTCAAGGGCGGAGGAGCGGGAAGTGGAAGAGATGCGGTGGAGGGCATCGTCGATCACATCTGGGGGGAAATTGCGGTCCTTGAAGAAGGAGGCCATCTGGGTTGTACGGTTTTGGAACTGGTCCTCCTGGGAGCAGATGCGGTGGAGAAAAAGGAATTGGGAATATGGGATGGCGTTTTTACAGGGGGCAGGGTGGGAGGAGGTGTAGTCTAGGTAGCTGTGGGAGTTGGTCGGTTTATAATAAATATCCATGTTGATTCGGTCTCCCGGAGATAGAAATGGAAAGGTCTAGGAAGGGGAGGGAGGAGTCTGAGACGGTCCAGGTGAATTTGAGGTCAGGGTGGAAGGTGTTAGTAAAGTGGATGAACTGTTCAACCTCCTCATGGGAGCACGAGGCAGTACCGATACAGTCATCGATGTAGCGGAGGAAAAGGTGGGGGGTGGTGCCAGTGTAGCTGCGGAAGATGGACTGTTCCACATATCCTACGAAGAGGCAGGCATAGCTGGGGCCCATGCGGGTGCCCATGGCTACTCCTTTGGTTTGGAGGAAGTGGGAGGATTGGAGAGAGAAGTTGTTCAGGGTGAGGACCAGTTCAGTCAGTCGAAGGAGGGTGTCAGTGGAAGGGTACTGGTTGGTACGGCGGGAAAGGAAGAAGCGGAGGGCTTTGAGTCCTTCGTGATGGGGGATGGAGGTGTATAGGGACTGGATGTCCATGGTGAAGATAAGGCGTTGGGGACCGGGGAAGCGAAAATCGTGGAGGAGGTGGAGGGCGTGGGTGGTGTCCCGAACGTAGGTGGGGAGTTCGTGGGTGGTGTCCCGAACGTAGGTGGGGAGTTCGTGGGTGGTGTCCCGAATGTAGGTGGGGAGTTCGTGGGTGGTAAACCTTCTTTGCACCCTCTCCAAAGCCTCTGTATCTTTCCTATAGTAGGGTGAACAGAACTGAACACAATATTCCAAGTGTGGTCTCACCAGGGACTTGTAGAGCTGTAGCAAAATCTCACGGCTCTTAAACTCGATCCCCCTGTTAATGAAAGCCAAAACACCATATGCTTTCTTAACAACCCTCTCCACTTGGATGGCAACTATGAGGGATCTGTGTACTTGAACACCAAGATCCCTCTGTTCCTCCACACTGCCAAGAATCCTGTCTTTAATCCTATATTCAGCATTCGAGTTCAACCTTCCAAAATGCACCACTTCACCTTTACCTGGGTTGAACTCCATTTGCTATTTCTCAGCTCAGCTCTGCATCCAGTCTATGTTGCGCTGCAGCCTGCAACAGCCCTCGATACTATCAACGGCACCTCCAACCTTTGTGTCATCTGCAAATTTACTAACCCACCCCTCAACCTCCTCATCCAAGTCATTTATAAAAACTACAAAGAGCAGATGCCCAAGAACAGAGCCCTGTGGGACCCTGTCAACACTGACCTCCAGGGAGAATACTTTCCATCTACAACCACTCTCTGCCTGCTGTCAGGCAACCAATTCTGAATCCAGATAGCCAAATATCATTGTATCCCATACCTCCTGACTTTATGAATGAGCCTACCATGGGGAACCTTATCAAATGTCTTGCTGAAGTCCATATACACCACATCCACTGCTCAACCATCATCGACCTGTCTTGACACCTCCTCAAACAACTCAATAAGTTTTGTGAGGCATGACCTGTCCCTCACAAAGCCATGCTGACTGCCTTTAATCAAGCTATACTTTGCCAAATAAATCCTATCCCTCAGAATTCTTTCCAAAACTTTGCTGACCACAGACGTAAGACTGACTGGTCTGAAATTGCCAGGGATTTCCCTATTACCCTTCTTGAAAAGAGGAACAACATTCACTTCCTTCCAATCCTCCAGTACAACTCCCGTGGAGAGTGAGGTGACAAAGATCTTCGCCAGCGCCGTAGCAACCTCCTTTTCACTTCCCAGAGCAACCTAGGATAAATCTGGTCTGGCCCTGAGGACCTATCAATCTTAATGTTTGCCAAAATTTCCAAAACATCGACTTCATCATTCTTGATCTGGTCAAGTCTGTATCCCAGCTCCTCAAAGTTCTCATTCACAACAAGGTCCCTTTCCTTAGAGAAGACCAAAGCATAAAACTCATTTGGGGCTTCCCCTATCTGCTCAGACTCCATGCACAAGATCCCTACCCTATCCCTGATCAGCCCTACCTTCTCTCCCTGATCATTCTCTTATTCCTCACATATGAGTAAAATACCTTTGGGTTCTCCCTAATCCTTCTTGCCAAGTCTTTTTCATGCTCCCTCCTGACTCTCCTCAGTCCATTTCTGAGCTCCTTTCTAGCAAACCTGTAATCCTCTAAAGCTGTGCTGAATCCTTGCTTCCTCCAACTTACATAAGCTGCCTTCTTCCTTTTGATGAGAAGCTCCTCTGTTCTTGTCATCTAAGGTTCCTTAATCTTACCCCTTCTTACCTGTCTCAGTCACAACAACTGCTCCTTAAATAGTCTCCACACGTCTGCTGTGCCCTTTCTGTGGAACAATTGCTCCCAGTCTGTACTTCCCAACTCCTGTCTGATAACGTCATAATTTCCTTTTCCCCAATTAAATATCTACACTCGGTAACTGCTCCTTTCACTCTCCAAGGCTATGCTAAATGTGAGGCAGTTGTGATCACTGTCACCAAAGTGTCACCGCATGATCTGACACCTGTCCTGGCTCATTGCTGAGAACCAAATCCAAAATGGCCTCTCCCCTCGTTGGTCTGTCTACATACTGAGTAAGGAAACCCTCCTGAACACACCTGACAAAAACGGCTCCATCCAAATCATCTGCACTTAGGAGGTTCCAGTCGATATTGGGGAAGTTGAAATCACCCATGATAACTACTCTGCTACATCTGCATTTTTCCAGAATCTACCAGCCTATGAATTCTTCAATCTCTCTACTTCTATTAGGGGTTTTGTAGAAAACCCCCCAAAGCAGTGACTGTTCCCTTGCTGTTCCTAACTTCCACCCATACTGACTCAGTAGACAGACCTTCCTCAACAACCTTCGTTTCTGTAGCTGTGATGCACTCTCTGATTAGCAATGCTACACCCTCTTTTTCCACCTTCCCCCTTGTTCATTTTAAGCTTTCTAAACACTGGAATTCAAGCAACCATTCCTGCCCCTGTGAAACCCACACCTCCGTTATGGCCAGAACATCATAGCCCCAAGTACTGATCCATGCTCTAAGTTCTTCACTCTTATTTCGGACACTCTTTGTGTTAAAACAGACACACTTTAACCGTTCCCTTTGTTTTCATCGCATGAGAAACCTTCCCGAAAGATTCACTACATCCTGTCACTGCCCCATCTGCAATTGCCCCAGTCTCAGATATGTAGCTTTGGTTCCCACCCATCTGCCAAACTCGTTTAAACCCTGCTGAACTGCATGAGCAAATTTCCCACCCAGGACATTTGTGCCCCTCCAGTTCAGGTGCAACCCGTCCTTCATGTACAGGTCCCACCTTCCCCAGAAGGTATGACAATGGTCTAGGTATCTGAAGCCTTCCCTCCTGCACCAGCCTTGCAGCCACATGTTAAGCTGCACTCACTGACTGTTCCTCATCTCACTATTTCATGGCACCAGTAGCAAACCTACTCTACCGGTATCACTACTCTACTCGTCCTGCCCTTCAGCTTCCAACCTAGCTCTCTGTCGTCACTTTTCAGATCCTCAATCCCTTTCCTGGCTATATGAAAATTACACTCGACATATTAAGCACAGCTGTCACACCTAGTAACTAGATGAAGTTTTTTTAAAGAAGTATTTAGTCTTTACTGTTTTCAGAATTTCAGGGTCATAATCATAATTTCAGAACTGTATTGCCAAGCAATGATGTAAAGTTTTGGATTAGTTGCCCATTTATTTTTATGTCAAGGAATATCAGATGGTTTGTTAAGTTGACATTGCCTGTTTTACATCATTGCCCAAAGTTATAATTATCACCAAAGCCTCCAAAGATAAATAAAATAAGTCAGAGGTCTTTGACTATCGAAGCCACAGAAATGCTCAACAATTGGTGTTTGGAAGTAAATTCCTTCTGGAACCAGCAAATGCATTGTGAAAAAACCCCAGAGTGAAAATCCTCTCATGGGAGGCTCTCCTCATCTGACTGACCATTTTCCAATCTCAGATACAAACTGATGACCAGAGAGTATAACTCAGTTGTGTCCAGTATTCCCTTAAAGGCATCACTGACTGCTGGACACAATGGGCTAACAATTGTTTAATTAAAAAAATAGACAAAATTGTTCCTTAAACGTATTGTGTTTTTTTTTAATTTTGAAAAGCTGAGTGCATTATATTAATAACCTCCTACCTCTGGGGAGACACTTACTGTTGATCTTTGATAGAATGATTATACTTAAAATCAATGATGTGAAGCATGCTGTTGAA
Organism: Chiloscyllium punctatum; assembly: GCF_047496795.1. Lineage (NCBI taxonomy): Eukaryota > Metazoa > Chordata > Chondrichthyes > Orectolobiformes > Hemiscylliidae > Chiloscyllium > Chiloscyllium punctatum. The sequence continues at coordinate 76,739,746 of NC_092746.1, forward strand.
CAAATGTGAGTTACTGATAAACTAATTTGCAAAAATGCAATAACAAAGTCGAAATATATGTTGTCAATTTATTAATTGTTGGTTATTATTCTAGATGATTAATGACAATCAATATCTGGTGAAGTCGTTATGGTGTCCCAACCTTCAATCTTGTGATAAATATTAACAGAACAGAAAAACGTAAGAACATGGAATATGATCATGGGAGCATTGATGAACATATGGAAAATTGTATTGATCTTATAATTTACTATCTAAGACAATGAATTGGCTGAAAAGTTAATGGTCAAGGTTGTAGAGTCTAGAGTTCTGATAATGAATATATAACATACATTGATTTTGAGCAAACTGCTGAAAGTCCTAAGAAAAACAATGCCTGGTTTGTAGGTTTCTCACCGATGGAATGCTGAAAACTTAAGTATCTTAACACAATTTGATGTTGACATTTCTAATTACATTTCTGTGCTAACAGTAGATTGTGGGATGAATTTTAGAATAGATGAGGATTTATAACACATGATATTTTTCCATCCCACAAGTTGAAAATAATTTATATTAAATATGTAATCACTTATGGAAATACAGCATTTGCCACTTTTCTGATGACTTTAACACAAGCGATGGATCAGGCAAAGTTTCAACATAAATGTGCTTCCATTATCATGGCAATGGCAAGCCTATTTTCATTATACACAGGATTTGAGAGAGGTGATAGCCTAGTGGTTTTCTTGTTTTATTGTTAATCCAGCAAATCAGGTAATGTTCTGGGGACCCAAGTTCAAATCCTGGCACAGCTATTCAATAAAAGAGTCTAACAATGACTAGATAAACCTATCCGGTTCGTTAATGTATTTTAGGGAGAGATACTGCTCTCAGCTACCTTCTCCCCAGCCCCACCCCCCCCCCCCTCCCATTTATCTCTCCACCCCCGAGGCTCCCAGCCGCATTCCTGGTTTTCCTTCTCCTCGGATGCTGCCTGACCTGCATTGCTTTTCCAGCACTACTCTAATTTTGACTACTGCCATCCTTACCTGGTCTGACCTACATGTAACTCCACTGCAATATGGTTGACTTTTAACTGCTTTCTGGGTAATTAGGGATGGGCAATAAATGCTGGTCTAACCTGCAATGCCCACATCCCATGAATGAACAAAAACAAAATTATTGCTGGCTGGGACAGCATTTATAGCCTATCCATCACTGCCTTGAGAAGGTGATGGTGTGCTGCATTCTTGAACCGCTGCAGTCTATTTGATGCAGCTACATCCACAAGACATTCCAGCATTGCAACCCAACACCTCTAAAGGAACGGCAATATATCTCTAAACCAGGATGGTATTTGGTTTGGGAGAGAACTTTGTAGTGATATTCCCATGTATCTGCTGCTGTGTCCTTCAAAATTGGATTGATCGTGAACTCAGAGGCTGTTATCTGAGGAGTCTTTGTGAATTTCTTCATTATATCTTATGACTGGCACACACTACTGCAACAGAACACAATGCTTGGAGTGAATTTTGTTGATGCGGTGACAATCAAGTGGGCTGCTTCATCCTGGATGGTGTCAAGGTCCTTGAGTGTTGCTGAAGTAGCACTCACACAGGCAAGTCAGGAGTATTCCATCACACTGTAGATAGTGGACAGGCCTTGGTGAGTCAGGAAGTGAGTTACATGCGGTAGGATTCCTAGTCTCTGACCTGCTTTTATAGGCTGTTCAGTTCAGAATGTTGATATTGGGGATTTCAGCAATGATAATTCCACTAAATGTCAAGAGGTGATAGTTAGATTGTATCTTGTTGGAGATTGTCATCACCCAGAACATGTAGGGCATGAATGTTACTTGCCATTTGTCAGCCCAAACCTGGATACTATCCAGGGCTTGCTGCATTTGGATCAGTCACAAATGGTGTTGAACATTATGTAATCACCAGCAAACTACACCTTATAATGTTTGAGCTAGGGCACTACTCTGGGGAGCACTTGCAGAAATGTCCTGAAATTGAGATGACTGACCTCCAACAAATGCAACCATCAGTTGTGGTAGGTTTGACTCCAATGCATGGAGAATATTCCCTGGTTCCCATTGACTCCAGTTTTGACTCTGCTTGCTCAAATGCTGCCTCTGAATGACAGTCATTCTTACCTCACCTCTGGAATTCAGCTCTTTTGTTCGTGTTTGACGAAAGGCTGTAATAACATCAGAAGTGCAGGTGGAAATCAAACTGAGCATCAGTGAGCAGGTTATTGCTAAGTAATTGCAGCTTGATATGACTTTTGATGCCATTTTTGGCCCTAAATATGACTCCAGGACAGCATGCTGCTTCCCATGTGCCAGTGTCTAGGATATCATGGAATAGCTGCAGGGCAATGTGAAATGGCAGGGTGAACCGTCCATTATGACAAGGGAAGAAAGAGAAATGAGGTCATGCAAGGAGACCTTAGGAAGCTGGGTAGGAAATTGAAGACGAGGACTTCAACTGTAGCATTCTCTGGATTGCCTCCAGTGCCGAGCAGCAGCAAGAATCGGAACAGAAGGATGGAGCAGATGAATGCATGGCTGGAGAGATGGCGCAGATGTGGGGGTTTCCTGATGCTTCACAGGGCCATGTAACTACTAAAGTCTCTTTCTTGATGGTGACATACCAGACTTCTGTATCTGATAATGCCTGGGAAGAATAATAAATATGTTTTTTGTATCCTTCCTGCTGTTCTTGAGAAAGCAAAACTGCACCAATACCTGTTGCTGAGATATTTGCAGCAATAAATGCAGAATATAGAGTCTTCGAGTCATAGAGTTATACAGCAAATGACCAGAGAGTATAACTCAGTTGTGTCCAGTATTCACTTGAAGGCATCACTGACTGCTGGACACAATGGGCTAACAATTGTTTAATGAAAAAAACAGACAAAATTGTTCCTTAAGCTTATTGTGTTTTTTTAATTTTGGAAAGCAATATAGGCCAATGCTGGCAATTGAGACTAGATTAATTTAGGATATCTGGTTGGCATGGACAAGTTGGACTGAAGGGTCCAACTTCAGTCCAACTTGTCCATGCCAACCAGATATCCTAAATTAATCTAGTCCCACTTGCCAGCATTGGTCTATATTGCTCCAAACCCATCCTATTCATATACCCATCCAGATGCCTTTCAAACGTTGTAATTGTTCCAGCCTCCACCAGTTCTTCTGACAGCTCATTCCATAAACGTATCACTCTCTGCATGAAAATGTTGCTACTTCAGTCCCATTTAAATCTTTCCCATCTCATCTTAACCCTATGCACCCTGGTTTTGGACTTGGCTACACTAGGGAAAATACCTTAGCTATTCACCCTATCTATATCCCTCATGATTTTATAAACTTCTATAAGATATCACCTCAACCTCTAAAGCTCCAGGGGAAATAGCCCCATCCTGTTCAACCTCTCCTTATAGCTAAAACCCTCCAACCCTGGCAACATCCTTGTAAATCATTCCTGAACCTTTTCAAGTTTCACAACATCCTGTCTATAGCAGGGAGGAAATTGCAGACAATATTCCAAAACTGGCCTAACCAATGTCCTGTACAGCCTCAACATGACATTCCAACTCCTATACCCAATCACTGATTAATAAAGGTAAGCATATCAAATGCCTTCTTCACTATCCTATCTACCTGAGTCTCCACTTTCAAGGAACTGTATATAAGTATATCATGTATATAATGTATATCATGTATATAAGTCCTGCTCTGATTTGACTTTCCAAAATGCAGCAGCTCACATTTATTTAAATTAAACGCCAACTGCCACTCCTCAGCCCATTGGCCCATCTGATCAAGATCCCGTTGTACTCTGAAGTAACCTTCTTCACTGTCCACTACACCTCCAATTTTGGTGTCATCTGCAAACTTACTAACTATACGTCCTATGTTCACATCCAAAACATGTATATAAATGACAAAAAGCAGTGGACCAAGCACCGATCCTTGTGGCACATCGCTTGTCACAGGCCTCCAATCTGAAAAGCAGCCCTTCACCATCATCCTCTGTCTTGTAGCTTGGAGGCAGATCTGTATCCAAGTGGCAAGTTCTCCCCATATTCCATGAGATCTAACCTTGCCAACCATGAGGAACCTTGTCAAACACCTTACTGAAGTCCATATAGATCACGTCCAGTGTCTGTCTTCATCAACCTACTTCATTACTTCTTCAAATAATTTCATTAAGTTTGTGAGACATCGTTTTCCACACACAAAGCCATGTTGACTATCTCTAATCAGTCCTTACTTTTCAAAATACATGTAAACCCTTTCCATCAGGTTCCCGTCCAACAACTTGCCCACCACCAATGTCAGGCTCATCTGTCCATACTTCCCTGGCTTGTCTTTATCACTTTCTTAAACAGTGGCACCACATTAGCCAATGTCCAGCTTTACAGCGCCTCACCTGTGACTATTGATTTTACAAATATCTCAGCAAGGGGCACAGCAATCACTTCCATAGCTTCCCTCAAAGTTCTAGGGTACACCTGATTAGGTCTTGGGGATTTATCCATTTTAAGACATCCAGCACCACCTCCTCTGTAATATCGATATTTTTCAAGCTGTCACTATTTATTTCCCCTCATTCTCTATCTTCCATATGCTGGTCCACAGTAAACACTGATGCAAAATACTTATCTGGTATCTCTCCCATCTACTGCAGTTCCACACATGGGCTGCCTTGATCTTTAAGGGGCCCTATTCTCTCCCTAGTTACCCTTTTATCCTTAATATATTTGTAGAATCCCTTTGGATTCTCCTTAACCCTATTTCCCTCTTCAGTATACTTGTACTATCTTTATAGTTTTCTACAAATTCACTCGATCTCTATTGTCTATACCTGACATATGCTTCCTTCTTTCTCTTGATCAAAACCTCAATGTCTCTTGTCATCCAGCGTTCCCTACACCTAGCAGCCATACTCTTCACCCTAACAGGAACATGCTATGATAGATTGGAATGGATTAGATAGATTAGACCTGAAGTGCTTACACAGCACTACCTACATTTGCTGAAGGTGACAATAACATAGCTTTAAGAATGTATTTGGCCTTTTTTTATTATGAGATAGAGGTGTAGAGCAGTCTGTTCCAAGCCAATAAGGTAAACAGCTTGTGAGGCCTTACATTTTATTTTAAAACATTAGAACAATAGAAGCAGCATGAATAGGGAGAGTCAAGCTCCCACAGAACCAGGGTTTTACTTTAGCTTTCAATAGTCATTGGGATTTTGAAGCTGTCATACAACTCTCCCTTCTACAGGAAATGCTCAAGTTCTCTCTCTTTGCCAGAATTTTCTCTTCATATTCTTTCCTCCTCGACTGGAGAAATGTTGCATGTGAGACAATTTATCTTACTGAATTTGCCTTTGCCAAGAGTGTGTTTATAGGATGTTGCTATTTTGAACAGCTGCTGTTTGGTAGTTAAATAATCTATTATTCTGTTAAGTATTCCAGTCGAGTTAAAGTTATACCAATTCTTCTTTCTTTTGTTTGCATTTTAACTGTTGAGAAAGAATATAATATGTTTTGCTTAAAGCTGACTAGTGTAACCAATCAAATTACACTTGAAATACAGTACCTTACAATTGCCCTTAAATACGCAAAAGCTAGGGTCAAGGCTATCTCCTTGATATATTTGAAGAGGACTTGGGCTGCACTTTAACAAATTGGGAGTGCTTGTTGGGATCAAAATCTCTAATTCCATGTTGGGTTCAGGGGATTTCGACTCAAAGACAATGTGGTGAGTATTGATGAGGTGAAATAGTGTATATTGTTTTGAAGGTATGGAAGTGTACTGTACCTTTAAGAGAGTTAAAAGCAACAGAACTACCTGACAGCACCAAGTATTCTGAAAAAAGATATAATGTAACCTTTTGATCCAGCAGTTAGTGTAGCTGGTTGCCTGGAGACAAAACAGATTTGAATTAGACCAATCAGTTTAAATTATACCCCAAAAAAACCAAACTCCAATCAAGTTTGAATACAGTATATTGATAATCTTAAAAGCCAATGACACAATCCAATGCTTTGGGGGTATAAGACTGGGGAAACTTGGGAGGAGAACTGTCAAGCCAATGACATCTGCAAACTGCCCAGAGAATAGCTCTCTTAAAGGTACCTTTATCGATCAATAACCTGTGATGCAGCATCTCCAAGAAGAAGAAAGAAGAGAGGAATACAGAGAAGAACCAAAAGCTGGCTGGATTTGAGATAAGAAATTTTGTTTTGGAAATCTTAATCAGGAGTTTTATCAGGCTAGTATTAAAGAAGGGAAGGTAAAAGATAGGTTAGAGGAAGGAGTTGTAAATAGTTGTAAGTTAATTATTTTCTGTTATACTTTAAGATATAAAGTTGTTAATTTTTAATTTAAATACTTCATGGCCTCTCGAATTTTCACAGATTACTGCACAGGATAAATATTTGCTGTGTTGCTGGTTTTAAATTAAGCAGGAGTGTTTACCACGTGTCATAACAATATGATCTAGTGCAAGAAGCCTAGAGACATTTTAGGAACCTGAGGAAGGAACCTGGTCAAAAGTAAAGTGTTTGCAAGGATCAAACAAAGTAACAGTGATAGGTGGACAATAGCATTGAAAATGGATCAGACATAGGACACTGTTAGAAATACTGTTAGTTTGGAGGAATTCAAAAATCCACTTCATGAAGTAATGAGAGCTCGTGTGGAACAGCAGAGAGTTAAAACTGCGAGATTAGCAGCAGAAATAGCAAAGTTCATAAATCAATCAAAGTTTAGTTTTCAACATCAATTTCAATGTGGGAGAGATATATAAATTGGGGAAAATAGATATCCTCAGGTAGTAAAGGACAAGGAGATCTCATTGAACAGAGTAGAGATAGTTTACCGCATGTTAAAAAAGAAACCCATGGTGTGTGGGAGGTGGGGGGCGGGTGGTGGTGGGCGGGGGGGAGAGAATTAAAAACCCTCTGTGTTTTCACTGCTTTAAAGTATGACACATGAAGGCATAGTTTTGGTGCTTTAAGAAAAGCACTGAGAAGATGGATATGGTAAAACAAGATAAGACTGGAGTTTATTAGAGTGGTAAAGGTAAGTCCAGTGGAAACTAAAGAGCCACAAAAGAATATACTGCTGGCCAGGGGTTGGTTAGGTAAGGAAGTACCAGATCTCTTTAAAGAATTTACCTATGTGGATAAGGTTTACTCATGTGTACCAGGAGTCATAATCAGTCATTATCATGAATTCAAACTATATAGCCTTAATCCCACAGACACAATCACACAGCACAAAGACACAAAAGTCTGGGCAGAGAAGGTATTTTATAGAAAAAAAAGTTGGAAAACAATATCTGCTGGTCGAAGGTCTGGGTTTCTCATGGTCAATAAAAGTGAAATGCTGATAGCCATGGAATGATATAAAATGTGTATAATTGATTGTCATGGCACTGTCTTTGGAAATTAATCAGTATACCTTTTTAGATTTAAAAGAAATTTGGCCAGAAATTCTGGGAAATACAACGTTATCCTGTTCCTACGGAATTCAGTTGAGAAAGTAATTATTTGCGATATAGGTCCAGATTATTTGTAGGTCTGAATTCTTTGTTGGTTGGATCTGGATTATTTGAGGATCTGGAATGTCTTGAGGGTCCAGACTGTTTGCAGGCCTAGATTGTTTGTGGGTGTGACATGTTTGCAGGTCTGGATTGATTGCGAGGGTGTTATATTTGCGAACCAAATTGTTTGCGGGTGTGTTATGTTTGCAGCTCTGGATTGTCTTTGGGTGAGTTATATTTGCCGAACGAGTTGTTTGCGGGTGGGTGATATTTGCAGACTGAGTTGCTTGTGGGTGAGTTATATTTGTGGGTCTGGATTGTTTGTGGGATACTGCACACTGTTAGTGGGATTGGATTATTTGCGGGATACTGCACCCTGTTCGATGCTTGGGATTATTTCCCCAATACTGCAGACTGTCAGTGAGTCTGGATTGTTTGTGAGATACTGCACACTGTTTGTGGGGCTGGATTGTTTCGTGGGTTCAGAGGCAGTAGCTGTGCCTGCCTGTCGGGGGCGCTGTTTTGGGGGGGTTCAGAGGCAGTAACTGTGCCTGCCTGTCGGGGGCGCTGTTTCGGGGGGTTCAGAGGCAGTAGCTGTGCCTGCCTGTCGGGGGCGCTGTTTTGGGGGGTTCAGAGGCAGTAACTGTGCCTGCCTGTCGGGGGCGCTGTTTTGGGGGCGGTTCAGTGGCAGTAGCTGTGCCTGCCTGTCGGGGGCGCTGTTTCGGGGGGTTCAGAGGCAGTGTTTTGGGGGCGGTTCAGTGGCAGTAGCAGTGCCTGCCTGTCAGGGGCGCTGTTTCGGGGGGAGTTCAGAGGCAGTAGCTGTGCCTGCCTGTCGGGGGCGCTGTTTCGGGGGGGTCAGCGGCAGTAGCTGTGCCTGCCTGTCGGGGGCGCTGTTTTGGGGGCGGTTCAGTGGCAGTAGCTGTGCCTGCCTGTCAGGGGCGCTGTTTTGGGGGCGGTTCAGTGGCAGTAGCTGTGCCTGCCTGTCAGGGGCGCTGTTTTGGGGGCGGTTCAGTGGCAGTAACTGTGCCTGCCTGTCGGGGGCGCTATTTTGGGGGCGGTTCAGTGGCAGTAGCTGTGCCTGCCTGTCGGGGGCGCTGTTTTGGGGGCGGTTCAGTGGCAGTAGCTGTGCCTGCCTGTCGGGGGCGCTGTTTTGGGGGCGGTTCAGTGGCAGTAGCTGTGCCTGCCTGTCGGGGGCGCTGTTTTGGGGGCGGTTCAGTGGCAGTAGCTGTGCCTGCCTGTCGGGGGCGCTGTTTACGGCGGGCCGGCGGTTGGACGATGGCGGAGGACAGTGAGTCGGCGGCAAGTCAGCAGAGCCTGGAGCTGGACGATCACGACACCTGCGGCATCGACGGAGACAACGAGGAGGAAAATGAGCAAACGCACAGGTAGTGGTCGGCGGGGAGAGTCTCCCTGCGGTTGCCCGGGTGTGTGTGTCTGTGTGTCTGGGGGAGTCGGGGCCCAGGGCCCGGCCTGGCCTGAGGCTCGGGGATTTGTGCGCTGTCTACAATTATCAGGTAAACCGTGAGGACATTGAGTCTCTGCACCGTGTATACATCGGGCTAGTAAATAAAGCGAGAGGATCTCGCCTCTGGACCGTGCAGCTTGGCAGCTTGAATGTGCTGCGCCATGTGGGTTTGGCAGGTTAATTGTGGCAGGGAGGAGGAGGAGGTAACTGGCTGGGCTGAGGTCTGGGCATCTACCCCCCCCCCCCCCCCCCCCCAAACGCCTTATCTGAAAGCTTGCAAGGTCAAGAAATCAGTAAAGTCTTTCCAGCCAGCCTGTTACCAATTCCATCCTCCTCCTCAGTAACCTGCCCCTGCCTCCAGTCTGTTGTTTGTGACATGGAACTGACTGCAATCTTCAACAAAAAAAAATCAAATTGCTTGGAAAAACGCAGCAGGTCTGGCAACGTCTGTGGGGAGAAAGCAGGTTAAAGTTTCGGGTCCAGTGATCCTTCTTCAAAACCTGCTGCGTTTTTTCCAGCAGTCAATTGAACACTACCACAGCCAAGTTTGTAAATTCATACTTTTTAAAATTATAAGTAGTCATTGAACATTAAAGCAAGGAGAACGTTTGCAAACTTCACAAATTTCTGTTTAGCCCTCAGTGGAATTTTCAGTGACCATTTCGGGAAATATGTAAATATCCCAGAGTATAGAAGATTACTAAGGCATCACGAAAATCAAGAGACTTCAGTCATGAGGAGAGATTGGAGATGTTAGGGCTGTTTCCCTTGGAACGTCGAAGGTGAAGAGTTGCCTGCCAAGGTGCCGTATTATAATAGGGTAGGTAGAAATAAACTATTCCCCTGGCAGGTGTCAGTAACTTGAGATCATAGATTTAAAAACATTGGCAGAAGACGTTTTTTTCATTCATTCTTTTCATAGGATTAGATATCCATCCCTAATTGGTCTTGAACTGAGTGACTTGCAAGGCCATTCATTGAACAGTTGAGATAAGCTTTTTATTCCATTGAATTCAAATTCCACCATTGCTGCAGAGAGATTTGATCCAACGGTTTCAGAATTACTAGTCCAGTGATGTTAGTACTACACCACCATCTCACATCAGAAGAAGTTCTTTACTCAGTGTATGGTTGAGATCTAGAATACTCTACCTTAAATGTTGTGGAAGTTGATTCCATAAACACTTAGTGTAATTTTAAAGCAAATGTAACACTACTTTGTAAGAAAGGAATGAGACAGAAATCATAAAACCTAATGCCAGTTAATCTAGCATCTTTCTGGGAAAATGCTGAAATCCATTATTAAAGTAATAGTAGTGTTTAGAAAATTAAGCAGAGTGAACACAGTTTCATGGAAGAGACATTTTGTTTGACAGATTTCTTTGGAGTTCCTTGAGGATATAACATGTAAGGCAGAGAAAGGGGAACCAGTAATGTATATTTTGATTTTGAAAAGGCATTCAATAAGGTATCTCTCAAATAGTTACCAAGCAAATAAGAACTCATGGTGCTAAGAATAAAATTAACATGGGCAAAATATTGCCTAACTAAAACCATTGTCTCAACTAATTAGTGACTTGAATAAAGAGACCAAGACTGGTGTTACCAAATTTGTTGTTGATATAAAATTAAGGTAGGGAAGCAAGGTGTGAGAAGGACACAAAGAGCCTGCAAGGATTAGAAGATAAGCTAAGTGCATAATGTAGCTAAATGAGTATATTATCGAAAAAAAATGTGAGGTTTGCTACTTTGGCAGGAACAATGAAACAGATTATTGTTTAAATTGAGACTGCGAAATGCTGTGGTACATTGGGATCTGGGTGCCCTTTTATATGGATCACAGAGTGCAGCTACTTCAAGTAATTAGGAGGGTAAATAGAATGTTGGTTTTATTGTAAGGGATTAGAGTGTGTTATGATCCCATCTATGGCCCTATAGAACAAATCAGATCCCAGAATGAAGCCTGGCCTGATAGATCTATGGTTAGTTAACATTGTGCTTGATACATATTCATACAAGGCTGCAGATATTGTTTAATAGCAGAACCTAAATTTATTACACAAAAGAGGCAGAAGCAAATCAAACAATATAGAAGAGAGTTTAAAAGGTTCTGAACGCAGGTGGCAAAATAATTGTTTCCCAACACTACCTATTACAGATACTGACTCCAGAGTAATTATAACACCAAGGAGAAAGTGAGGACTGCAGATGCTGGAGATCAGAACTGAAAATGTGTTGCTGGAAAAGCACAGCAGGTCAGGCAGCATCCAAGGAGCAGGAGAATCGACGTTTCGGGCATGAGCCCTTCTTCAGGATTGGCCAAAGAAGGGCTCATGCCCGAAACATCGATTCTCCTGCTCCTTGGATGCTGCCTGACCTGCTGTGCTTTTCCAGCGAAACATTTTCAGCTAATTATAACTCAAGTTTCTACTTAAATGATCCCTTCCAATTTCTTTTAATTGACCCTGGGGACAATTTTACACTTGTTTTGTGAGTTTTCACGTATTATCGTTTCATAATTCTGAGGACCTAAATTTTCTCAGTTTTAACAGCTTCCATTGGATCTCTCCACTTGGAAACCGTTCTACTGAAGTGACTGATTCCTCTGATCAGAACTAAAAAAAAATTAATTTCCCCTGCTCGGAAAAACTATTCCATCTTCCAATCTAAAGTCCAGATTCTTCTGATGTAACTTGGAACTTGCTGTTCTGAAGTCAAAACTAAACAAATTGCCATTATGTGCTTACTCTGCCTGTTCTAAATACAACATTATAAACACTTAATCCAATAAAATAGCAAGAGTCTGGTAGGCTGTGAACTGAAGTTACATGCCTTCTGATCAATGATTTATTTAGGTTACTGTTCTAAAATGACTTTCTGACTTGTTAAACAAACCTTACAGAACTGCTAAAACAGTTTGTCTCTATTTTAAAATCCACCTTCTCAGAATGATGGTCATGATAAATAATGGTACGCAATAACATAGAACATAGAACAATACAGCACAGAACAGGCCCTTCGGCCCACGATGTTGTGCCGAACTTCTAACCTAGATTAAGCACCCATCCATGTACCTATCCAAATGCCGCTTAAAGGTCGCCAATGATTCTGACTCCACCACTCCCACGGGCAGCGCATTCCATGCCCCCACTACTCTCTGGGTAAAGAACCCACCCCTGACATCTCCCCTATACCTTCCACCCTTCACCTTAAATTTATGTCCCCTTGTAACACTCTGTTGTACCCGGGGAAAAAGTTTCTGACTGTCTACTCTATCTATTCCTCTGATCATCTTATAAACCTCTATCAAGTCACCCCTCATCCTTCGCCATTCCAACGAGAAAAGGCCGAGAACTCTCAACCTATCCTCGTACGACCTATTCTCCATTCCAGGCAACATCCTGGTAAAACTTCTCTGCACCCTCTCCAAAGCTTCCACATCTTTCCTAAAGTGAGGCGACCAGAACTGCACACAGTACTCCAACTGTGGCCTAACCAAAGTCCTGTACAGCTGCAACATCACTTCACGACTCTTGAATTCAATCCCTCTGCTAATGAACGATAATACTCCATAGGCCTTCTTACAAACTCTATCCACCTGAGTGGCAACCTTCAAAGATCTATGTACATAGACCCCAAGATCCCTCTGTTCCTCCACCTGACTAAGAACCCTACCATTAACCCTGTATTCCGCATTCTTATTTGTTCTTCCAAAATGGACAACCTCACACTTGGCAGGGTTGAACTCCATCTGCCACTCCTCAGCCCAGCTCTGCATCACATCTAAGTCCCTCTGCAGCCGACAACAGCCCTCCTCACTGTCCACAACTCCACCTATCTTCGTATCATCTGCAAATTTACTGACCCACCCTTCGACTCCCTCATCTAAGTCATTAATAAAAATTACAAACAGCAGAGGACCCAGAACTGAACCCTGCGGAACTCCACTTGTAACTGGGCTCCAGTTGAATATTTACCATCTACCACCACTCTCTGACTTCGACCGGTTAGCCAGTTTTCTATCCAATTGACCAAATTTCCCTCTATCCCATGCCTCCTGACTTTCCGCATAAGCCTACCATGGGGAACCTTATCAAATGCCTTACTAAAATCCATGTACACTACATCCACTGCTCTACCCTCATCCACATGCTTCGTCACCTCCTCGAAGAATTCAATAAGACTTGTAAGGCAAGACCTACCCTTCACAAATCCGTGCTGGCTGTCCCTAATCAAGCAGTGTCTTTCCAGATACTCGTAAATCCTATCCCTCAGTACCCTTTCCATTACTTTGCCTACCACCGAAGAAAGACTAATCGGCCTGTAATTCCCGGGGTTATCCCTATTCCCTTTTTTGAACAGGGGCACAACATTCGCTACTCTCCAGTCCCCTGGTACCACCCCCGTTGCCAGTGAAGACGAGAAGATCATTGCCAACGGTACTGCAATTTCCTCTCTTGCTTCCCACATAATCCTAGGATATATCCCGTCAGGCCCGGGGGACTTGTCTATCCTCAAGTTGTTCAAAATGTCCAACACATCTTCCTTCCTAACAGGTATCTCTTCTAGCTTAACACTCCGTTTCACACTCTCCTTTTCAACAATACGGTCCCTCTCGTTCATAAATACTGAAGAGAAGTACTTGTTCAAGACCTCTCCTATCTCTTCCGACTCAATACACAGTCTCCCACTACTGTCCTTGATCGGACCTACCCTCGTTCTCGTCATTCTCAGGTTTCTCACATACGCATAAAATGCCTTGGGGTTATCCTTGATCCTATCCGCCAAGGATTTTTCATGCCCTCTCTTAGCTCTCCTAATCCCTTTCTTCAGGTCCCTTCTGGCTATCCTGTATCCCTCCACTGCTCTGTCTGAACCCTGTTTCCTCAACCTTATGTAAGCCTCCTTCTTCCTCTTTACTAGACATTCAACCTCCCTCGTCAACCAAGGCTCCCTCACACGACCATTTCTTTCCTGCCTGATAGGTACATACATATCAAGGACACGTCCTATCTGCTCCTTGAAAAAGTTCCACATTTCCACCACATCCTTCCCTGACAGCCTTTGCTCCCAACGTATGCTCCTCAAATCCTGTCTTACAGCAACGTAATTTCCCTTCCCCCAATTGTAAAATCTACCTTGTTGTGCGCACCTATCTCTCTCCATAACCAAGGTGAAAGTCACAGAATTGTGGTCACCATCACCAAAATGTTCACCCACTAACAAGCCCACCACTTGTCCCGGTTCATTACCGAGTACCAAATCCAATATGGCCTCCCCTCTGGTTGGACACTCTACATACTGCGTTAGAAAAGCTTCCTGGACACACTGCACAAACACCGCCCCATCCAATCTATTTGATCTAAAGAGCTTCCAATCAATATTTGGGAAGTTGAAGTCGCCCATGACTACGACCCTGTGGCTTCTGCACCTTTCCAAAATCTGTTTCCCAATCTGTTTCTCCACATCTCTGCTGCTATTGGGGGGCCTATAATAAACACCCAACAAGGTGACTGCACCTTTCCTATTTCTGACTTCAGCCCATACTACCTCCAGAGGCAGATCCCCCTCAAACTTCCTTTCTGCAGCCGTTATACCATTTCTAATTAGCAATGCCAACCCCCCTCCTTTTTTACCACCCTCCCTAATCTTACTGAAACATCTGTAACCAGGAACCTCCAACAGCCATTCCTGTCCCTCATCTATCCATGTTTCTGTGATGGCCACAACATCGTAGTCCCAGGTACCGATCCACGCTTTAAGTTCACCCACCTTATTTCTGATACTCCTTGCGTTAAAGTATACGCACTTGAGCCCATCTCTGTGTCCGCAAGTAGTCCCTGTCAGTGCTGCCTTCTCCACAGCCTCCCTACAGTCTTGGGCATCCTGACACACAGCTAGCTTATTTGCTGGACTACAAGTCCAGATCCCATCCCCCTGCCAAATTAGTTTAAACCCCCCCGAAGAGTGCTAGCAAACCTACCCCCCAGGATATTGGTGCCCTTCTGGTTCAGGTGCAACCCGTCCTGTTTATACAGGTCCCACCTTCCCCAGAATGCAGTCCAATTGTCCAAATATCTGAAGCCCTCCCTCCTACACCATCCTTGCAGCCACGTGTTCAACTGCACTCTCTCCCTATTCTTTGCCTCACTGTCACGTGGCACTGGCAACAACCCAGAGATGACGACTCTGTCTGTCCTAGCTTTTAGCTTCCAGCCTAACTCCTTGAGCTCTTGAATGACCTCCCCACCCCTCTTCCTACCTATGTCGTTGGTGCCAATGTGTACCACGACTTCTGGCTGCACACCCTCCCCCTTAAGGATTCTGAAGACACGGTCCGAGACGTCTCGGACCCTAGCACCCGGGAGGCAACAAACCATCCGAGAGTCTCGCCCATGTCCACAGAACCGCCTGTCCGTCCCTCTAACTAGAGAGTCCCCTATAACTAGCGCTCTCCTCCTCTCCCCCTTTCCCTTCTGAGTCTCAGAGCCACAGACCCCTTCACTGCAGCTTACAGTTCCAGCTCCAGTTCCAGTTCCCTAACTCGTTTGGTGAGGATCAGGATCTGATTGCATTTCCTGCAGACGAAGTCGGCAGGAGTATCGGTGGTCACCCCTACCTCAAACATCCTGCAGGAGGAACATTCCACCGCCTGCGCTGCCATGACTGTACACTTTGACTCCAAAAACAAGAACACTGAGTCAATAACACTGAGTCACTTACCTGTGGACTTTAAAGTTAGGTTAGAGGAGGAGGCCCTACGAAAGTAGGACCTGGGGTCTAGAACACACCCACTCAAATACTAATCACTTACCTTCCCGCCCAGCTATGCGCTCCAACCTCACTTCCGCTGCCCGCTACAGGTAAGTAATTTTGAAACGAACTGTCTTACCTTAGCTGTAGTCTCCCGGGTTCGCTTTTCCTCGGCCGCTGCTCCCACTCAAATGACCATTGGTGATTAAAGGTTTGTGAAGGTTATAAAAAGGAATATTGTAAAAAGGAAAGAGTAAGAGAAAAGTAAAAAACGAAAAGGAAAAAATAAACATAAGTAAATGTTCATTAGCTCAACAGTTCGTCAGTTACAGTCAGAAATAGGGGAAGTTATAATGGGGAACAAAATTTGACCTTTTACAAAGGAGGATGCAAATAACATTCCCAAGTATGAGGGAACTCAAGATCAAGTGAAAGGATAAATCTAATTGAAATCAGTGTTGTAGGGAAATGCTGTTGAGGAAATTGATGGTATTAAAGACTGATAAATTCCCCAGGGCCTGATAACCTACGTCCCAAAGTATTTAAGAAAGTGGCCCTAGAAATAGTGGATGGATTGATGGTCATCTTTCAAAATTCTAGAGGCTCTGGAACAGTTCCTATGGATTGGCGTGTAGCTATTGTAATCCCACAATTTTAAAACAAGAGTGAAACAGAGTTACAGGCAAGTTAGCCTGACATTGGTATTGGGGAAAATGCTTGATTTCATTATAGAAGATTTTACAACAGAACACTTGGAAATCAGTCACAAGATTGGACAGAGTCAGCATGGGTCAATCATAAAAGCGAAATCATGCTTGACAAATCCAATGGAATTTTTTAAGGATATAACTAGTATGGTTGATAAGGGGAAGCCGGTGAATGTGGTTTACTTGGACTTTCAAAAGCTTTTGATACTGTCCCATATGAGAGTCTAGTATGTTATATTAAGGCAT
The DNA here is from genome assembly GCF_047496795.1 of Chiloscyllium punctatum. Taxonomy (NCBI): domain Eukaryota; kingdom Metazoa; phylum Chordata; class Chondrichthyes; order Orectolobiformes; family Hemiscylliidae; genus Chiloscyllium; species Chiloscyllium punctatum. The sequence goes on from NC_092746.1 coordinate 76,756,466, forward strand.
ATGGGTTTGGGGATAGGGTTCTGACATGGATAGGACACTGGTCAGCAGACAGAAGTAATTTTCCAAGTGGCAGGTACTGACTAGTGGGATAACACAAGGACCAATGCTCGGACCCCAACTATTCATAATATATATTAATCAATGGATGAGAGAACTGAATGTCATGTCTATAAATTTGCAGATGACACAAAACTGGTTGGGAGGTGAGCTGTGAGGAGGATGTAGAGATGTTTCAGTGTGATTTAGACAAGTTCACTGAGTGGGCAAATGCATGGTAGATGATGTACAGTGTGTGGATAAATGTGAAGTTATCCACTTTATTAACAAAAGCATGAGGAAGATTATTATCTGTATGGTGATAGTTTGGGGAAGAGGGGTTGCAACACGGTCTGGGTGTTCTTGCACACCAGTCACTGAAAGTAAGAAGTTGAGCTTTTGTGGTACAATAGTACAAACCAGTCTTTGAGTCATAAGGCCCAGGTTCAAGTCCCATCTGTTCCAGGGGTATGTTGGTCTGAACAGGTTTATTAAAAATATCTGCAGATGAAGTAAACTTTGCAGAAAGCAATTGGTATGTTGGCCTTCATGATGAGTGGACTGAAGTACAGGAGCAGGGATGTCTTGCTGTATACGGCCTTGGTGAAATTGCACATAAGAACCAGGAGCAGGAGTAGGCAAGTGCCCCTTGACCCTGCTTCGCTATTCAATGGCTGACCTCATCTCAGACTCAACTCCATATTCTGGCCTCCCCTTACCACCTGGAGTATTTTTTGAACATTATTCATTATTGGAATTCGGGCATTTCTGGCTGTGCCACCATTTATTGCCCATCATAGTTACCCTTGAGAAGGTGGTGCTGAGCTGCCTTCTTGAACCACTGAAGTCCCTGGCTGTAGATAGGTCCACAATGCTGTGAGGGAGGAAATTCCAGGACTTTGACCCAGTGACACTGAAGGAATGGCAATATATTTCCAAGTCAGTGGATTGAAGGGGAACTTGCAGGTGGTATTGTTCCTCTCTATCTGCCACCTTCTAAGTGTAGGTGGTTGTGGATTTAGGTGATGCTACTAAGGATCTTTGGCAAATTTCTGCACTGCATCTTGTAAGTAGTACACACTGCTGCCACCATCGGGTCAGTAGTTGAGAGAGTAGACATTTGTGAATGTAGTGCCAGTCAAGCAGGTTACTTTAGCCTGGATCATGTCACTATTGAGTGTTGTTGGAACTGTGCCCATCCAGGCAATTGGGGATTATTCTGTCACATTCCTGATTTGTGCCTTGTAAATGGTGGACAGACTTTGGGGAGTCAGGAGGTGAGTCACTCACTATAGACTGGTACAAAAAGAGAAGTCACATGGTATCAGGGGTGAACTGGATACAGAACTGGCCTTAGTCATTGGAGACAGGTGGTAACAGTGGAAGGATAATTTTCAGAATGGAGGGTTGTGACTAGTGGTGTTTGGGACCTCTGCTGCTCATGGTCTACAGAAGTGATTTGGAGGAAAATATGGCTGGTCTAATTCGTAAGTTTGCAGACTATACAAAGGTAGGTGGAGTTGTGAATAGTGAGGAGGATTGTCAGAAGATACAGTAGGATATAGATCAGTTGGAGGCATGGGCTGAAAAATGGTAGATGGAGTTTAATCTAGACAAATAGAACGTGATGCATTTTGGAAGGTCAATTGTAGGTGGAAATTATACAGTGAATGGCAGAACCTTTAAGAGTATTGATCTGCAGAGGGATCTGGGTGTGCAGGTCCACAGATCACTGAAGGTGGCAGCAGTAGATAAGGCCTGTGGCATGCTTGCCTTCATTGGAAAGGGCATTGAGTGTAAGGATAGGCAAGTTATGTTACATCTTTTAGACCACACTTGGAATACTGCGTACAGTTCTGTTCACTATATTACCAAAAGGACGTGGATGCTTTGGACAGGGTACAGAAGACTTTTACCAGGATGTTGCCTTGTGTGAGGGATTTTAGCTATGAAGAAAGGTTGGATAGACTGGGTCTATTTTCATTAGAATGCAGGAGGTTGAGCTGTGCCCTGATAGAAGTTTAAATGATTATGGATGGAATGGAATGTATGAGGCTTTTTCCTCCGGTGGAGGGGTCAATTACTAGGGAACACAGGTTTAGGGTGTGAGGGGGAATGTTAAAAGGAATGTGCAAGGCCTCCCGTTCCTCTGTTTTGGAGCTTTGCACCGAGCATAGCAGTTCTGCATTCTGTGTTTTTTTTTGTTTTTGCTTTTGCTTTTTTTTAGATCTGTTAGTTATTTGCTTATTTATTGGTGTTGCTTTGCACAGTGTTAGGGTTTGTTTTGTATTATATGGTAGGTTAGTAGTTAGTAGACAGTTGTATTGTAATTTGTGTTTTTTTTCTTTTTATTATACTGATATTTGTTATTGATTGTAACTTTCAATAATTTTATATGTTTGTAAAGTTAAAAAAATTGCTAATAAATATATTTATTCAAAAGAAAAGAATGTGCAAGGCAAGTTTTTCACACAGAGTGCCTGGAAAGTGCTGCCAGAAGAGGTGGTGGAGGCAGACACACTTGTAGCATTCAAGAAACACTTGGACAAATACAAGCCGAGGAAGGGAATAGAGGGATAAGGATCCTGTAAATGAAGACAGTTTTAGTATGAAAGGGCAAACTGTGTTGACGCAGGCCTGGAGGGCAGAAGGGCCTGACTTGGTGTGTGCTGTACTTTCTTTTGTTCTTTAAGCCTCTGACCTACCCTTGTAGCCATTGTTTATATGATGTTCAGTTTCAAGTCAGTGGTAACCCCGAGGATGTTGATTATGGGCATTCAGTGATGGTCACATCATTGAATTTCAAGGTGCGGTGGTTAGACTGTGTCTGATTGGAGATGGTCATTGCCTGGCATTACTTGGTGTTGTGAATGTTACTTGCCACTTTTCACCCCAAATTTGGATATTGTCCGTATCTTTTTGTATTTGAACATGGACTGTATCAGTGTCTGAGGAGTCTCAAAGGATTCAATTAGATTACTTACAGTGTGGAAACAGGCCCTTCAGCCCAACAAGTCCACATCGACCCTCCAAAGAACAACCCACCCAGACCCTTTTACCTAACACTATGGACAATTTAGCATGGCCAATTCACCTGACCTGCACATTTTTTTTTGGACTGTGGGAGGAAACCGGAGCACTCGGAGGAAACCCACGCAGACACGGGGAAAAAAGTAGCAAACTCCACACAGACAGTTGCCTGAAGTGGGAATTGAACCCAGGCCTCTGGCGCTATGAGGCAGCAGTGCTAACTACTGTGCCACCATGCCGCCCAATACTGAACATTGTGCACTTCTATGTAGTTTTCATCTCCTTGTCTGAGGAAGGATGTTCTAGCTTTGAAGGAAGTGCAACAAAGATTTATCAGACTGTTTTCTGGGATGACAGACTGATGTATGAAGAGAGACTGGATAAGTTAGGACTATATTCACTGGAGTTCAGAAGAATGAGAGGATGGTGACTCATAGAGATCGATTAAATTCCAATGGGACAAGACAAGAAGGATGTTCCCAAAGACTGGGGAGTCTAGAACCAGGGATCAGAATGTAAGGATATGACAATAGTGGAGTAGGTCACAGGGCTGAATGGCTTGCTCCTGCACCTATTTTGTATGTTTCTATTGTATGGGCCACCAACATTTTGTCAATAAACCCTGATACCACTGCAATTAAAAACAAAACCTCAGGGAATTTTTTAAGCAGTATAATTTTACATTTGCATGAATTTTATTATAATTTAAATTATTAATCAAACTTTTTAAGGATGTTAAAAATTGCTGTTATCTTGCTGCAAATAAATTTTTTTGCAAAACAGTAAAAATCAAAATGAGATGATGATTCAGTCATTAGTGAGAATTCTGTAGTTGAATTTCATTGGCAAGCATGATAATTCTTTCCAGTCCCTCCTCGATGAACCTTCATGTCGCAACCAGTGGCTCATGCCCATTAGAGTAAAAAATAGCAAAACATCGCCCATCCATTCAAGAAAGGAGGGAGACAGAAAACAGGAAATTACAGACCAGTTAGCTTGTCATCTGTTGTGGGAGAGGTGTTAGAATCAATCATAATGGAGGTTATAACTGGACATGTGGAACTACTTAAGGTAATCAGAACGTGCCAGCATGGTTTCGTAAAATTGAAATCGTATTTCGCCAATTTATTGGAATTTTCTGAAAGAGTAACGTATAGTGTGGATAAAGGCAGTCTCTTGATCAACTGTACTTAGCTTTTCAGAAGTCAAATGGCCTCTTTCTATGCTGAGGTTGCCTATGATTTGAGTTCATCAGAGCAAACTATTACTATATTTATGTCAGATGCCTTACTATGAGTACCAGTTTTCTGTTATAGCAGTGTGGAAACATGATGCTAATGATTTTAGTGATCTTCCCACAAAATCTTTGTTTTATTAGCTCACACAGACCATGCTCAAATAGCTTACTTTTCCAAAACACAAAGCAATATGCCACCTGTAAGCCATCATTTTGCAATTGGGTAACACTTGCTGCACAGTCCTGAATGCACTAATAGCTGTATGAACAACTAATTTAAGATAATCAAACTTGCAATGTGACTCATTTATGCTTGCAAGAAGTGATATGCATTCATGTGTAGGGGTCCCTTTACAAACAAGAGGACCATATTTAAGCTTTGTGCCTTTTTGAATTACCAGAAGCTTGGGAGCTTATCATTTCCTGCAGCTTTCTCCTTAGCAACACCTTCATTAACCAAGGTTGATTTATCAGCTTGTTTTCACTCTTTTCACTTATGGTATAAATTGTTGTGATCATTTGAAATTCAGCAATCTTACATTTGCTGTGATGATTGTAAGACAAAATGTTCTAGTAATATGCCTCTCTTTTCAGTAATATTTAAGTTCTTTACGATGAAGGGGCTGGTTGTTGTAAATGGTAATTTTCTCCTTATTTTATCTAAATTTGCTGACAGAAGTCCTGGAGGGGAAACTGGGGCCAGAAAGAAGAAGAAAAAGCAGAAAAAGAAGAAAGAGAAGCCTAGTTCTGCGAGCACCAAGTCAGATTCTGCCTCCGATTCACAGGAAATCAAAGTTCAACAGCCCGCTTCAAAAGTGAAGTCATATTTTTAATGTCTTACTAACTTCTTTAAAATGTATTCAGAAAAGAAAAATATGCTTGATTTCTTTAGTAAATGTGCCTTTAACTATGCTTAATGTGAGCACAATTTGCTAAACCTCAAATTCCTGCTCATATTCTTCGTTTCCATGTAAATGGACCAATGCTTAAAATGTGAGATAATTTATTTGCTAGTTTGCTCCTGAGATGACTGCTAGTGTAGAAGCTGTACACATTAATGGCACGCTTCTTTGACAGCATAGTTTGGTATTGACCTGATATTTCTCTGTTGAATTTGCTGCCAGGGCTACCTTGAGCATTATTTTTTCCAATTTCATTCAATTTTGTCAGTACCTTTATGTACCAAACAATAATATAACTTTTTGGACTGATGCTCAGTCATCATCTGTCAGAGTACTATTAGATGTAGAATTTGATCATTTCTTCCGAAACAAATGAAGCATCTTTAAATTAGTTGTTACATTTTGCAGGCATAACTTTGTAGCAAGCTCTTTAAGCCCCAAGTGATCATTTTTCTTCAATTGTTGAAGTATTTATGTTTACAGATGTTGTTGTTTAAGTTGTATATATTCCCATTTTCACTCTTGAACCACACCATGTGCGCACTGAAATGACTGTGACCATGTGTCTAAATGGTTCTTTCTAAATTTAGATTTGAGCAGGTTTTTTTAATTTTACCCCTGCTGAACTTGGAATATGATGGTTTGTGAGATGATTTGAGATCTTTTTTGTACCTTTTCTTTCAGCAAGACACTTTTTTTTCCCAGTCTGATTCAAAGTCTATTTCCAAGAAATATTTTCCTTAGTGAAATTTTCACTTTGCTGATGAGAAGTCTGTTGAGAAATAGTTTTTGAGCTGTACTGTGCCTAAATCATGTTCTAACCTGAGGTCACCATCAAGTTCCTGCCTTCTCAATTTCATCCCCTCACCTGAGGCATGGTGACCTCCAGGTTAAACCACCACCAGTCATCTCTCAGCATTGAGAGAGCAGCAACATGGTCCTCTGGGACTGTAGCAACTTTACCACAATCATTGCAGGAAAATGTAAAATGAGATGGACTAATTATAGCAAATTTCCTGAACTGAGAAGTTTATGTTGTTGTTCTTTTTTTTTAAACAATGCGCAATGCTAAACTCTTTATAGGTGACTTACAGAGTCATACAGTACAAAAACAGACCCTTCGGTCCAACTCATCTGCGCCAACCAGATATCCCAATCTGACTTAGTCCCATTTGCCAGCATTTGGAACATATCCATCTAACCCCTTCCTATTCATATACCCATCCGGATGCCCTTTAAATGTTGTAATTGTACCGGTCTCTACTACTTCCTCTTGCACCTCGTCCCATTCACGCACCATCCTCTCTATGAAAAAGTTACCCTTCACATCCTTTTTAAATCTTTCCCCTCTCACCTTAAACCTATGCCCTCTAGTTTTGGACTGCCCCACCCTAAGAAAAAGACCTTGGCTATTCAACCTATCAATGCCCCCATTTGTAGGTCATTTTAAAGCTGTATAAATAACTGCTGGAAGAATGCAAACTTCTTGAAAGATGTGTCAATATTCATCACAATCAGCAGCCTTTGTTCTTTGTTGTCATTCAGTTTCCTTTTCCTCCTTTTTGATTAATGCTGTGTATGATTTACAGGTCTCAAAAATCACTTTATTTATTGATAGGCTCCTTCCAGATGTAAGAGTCAAAGCAGTGAATCCCAGAAGCCTACTTCCAGGCTTTAACGACGCACAGTCTATTTTTATTCAATATTTTCTGGGCTGGTCCAGTTTACCAGTTTCATTCTCCTATCATATCTTGTATCATGTGTAGTAGTGCAATGGAGAAGTAATGCAACATGTGAGCTCCTCAGCCCAGGAGTCTGGAGGTTGTCTCTCTGCTTTCTTTTTTCCTCTTTCTATGATCTTTAAAAGATGCTTCCATTTATTATGGTACCTTCCCTTCTTTTAACAACTTCAGCGGAAGGCATCTTCTCCGTTCCAGGCCCAGCAACAATGTGGCTTCCAGCGGCCCAGAATGGCAGTTTAAGCCTGTTAGGTGGTCTCCTGGAGTGGCGGTCTTGTCAGGGATGGGCGGTCTTGGCCTGCATGGCGGTCCTGTCCCAACGTGGAGGTCTTTGGTGGCTTATGGGTATTCCAGCAGCCCAATATGAAAGTCTAGTCCCAGAACGAGGTCTCATCCATGTTTTGGAGGTGCTTCTGTATCCAGCGGCCCAGCATGGAGGTCTCAGCCCGGCCCTGAGTGGTGATTTCGACCTGGTTTTCCATCATACCCCAAATTCAGGCGCTGTTTATCGAACTGTGGTGAACGCTTTCTTGTTACTTGCTGTTCGTGACTTTAGTTATTAATTTGGGCGTCGCAGTATGGCGACTTCAAAAACTTTTCACTGCATTTTGAATGCCTGGACTGTGTACAAGGTTTTTTTTTAACATCAGAATTTTGAGGAACCAACCAGAGGAACAGGTCATCCTTGATTTGGTTTTGTGTACTGATAAAGGGTTAATTAATAATCTTTTGTTATAGGTTCTTGAGGAATAATTGACCATAACACAATAGAACTCGTCATTGTGACAGAAAGTGAAGTCATCAAATCTGAAACTAGAATTCTTATGTCTTTAAAAAAAAGTACCAAGGCACGAAGGATTACGCTGGCTGGGATAGATTGTGTAATTTAATTAAAAGGCATGACAGAGGATAGGCAATAATTAATAGTTATTTAACAAAAGTGTGCATTGTAACCGTTAGACATTCATTTCAAGAGAAAGAACACAACAGGAAAAGTTGCCCGACCATGGCTAACAAAAGAAATTAATGATACTATTACATTGAAACATGATTTGTAGTTGTTGGAAAAAGTAGGAATCCTGAGGAAAAACAAGAGAGGGGTCCCTGGACTTGAAACGTTAACTCTGCTATCTCTCCACAGATGTTGTCAGACCTGTTGAATTTTCTCCAGCAATTTCTGTTTTTGTTTCAGATCTTCAACATCCACAGTTCTTTGTTTTACTGTAGCAATCCTGAAGACTGGGAGCAGTTTAGGATTCAGCAAAGATTGAGAGTAGAAAAATACAGTGTGTGAGTAAACTTGCAAGGAATGTAAAAGCAACTTGTAAAAGTTTCTGAAAGTGTATAAAAAGGAAGAGAAATGAAGGTCCCTGACAATCTGAAACAGGAAAATTGATAATGAAGAACAAGGAAATGGCACAGTAATTAAACCACTTTAGTTCTGGCTTCACAGATTAGAACTCTGATAACTTCACAGATGCTAGAGAAGCAAGGCTCTGTTGGGAAGGAGGAATTGAAGGAGACTAATATTAAATAAAGTAAGTGGAGAAATTAAAGAGACTGAAAGCTAATAAATTCCCAGATCCAAAAAATTTACAACCTAGTGTGCCAAAGGAGGTTGTCAAAGAAATAGTGGATGCATTAGTTGTAATCTTCCAAAATTCTGTAGATTTTGGAATAGCCCTAGCAGATTGGGGGTGGCAAGCATAACCCCACCATTTAAAAAATAAAGATAGGAGGAAAGCAGGAATTTATAGATTCATTTACATCAGCAGTAGGGAAATTGCTGAACTCTCTATAACAGAGGTTGTGGTGGTAGAATATCATAGAAAATGTCACTGGTATTACACAAAGACAGCAAGGATTTACGATAGTGAAATTATGTTTGGCAAACCTTATTGGTGTGCTTTTCAGGATGCAACTTACAGAATAGATGAAAAGTGTTTGTGGTATATTTGAATTTTAGAAAGTTTTTGGTAAAGTTCTGCATAAGAAGTTAGTGTACACAATTAAAGTTGATGGGATTGGTGGTAATATACTGGCATGATTAAGAATTGGTTAACAGACACGAGTTGAGAATTGGAATAAATGGGCCATTTTCAGTGTGGAAGGTAGCTGATGGATCAGCACTCGGGTTCCCTTCTCTCAATGTATATCAATATTTTGGACAATGGAATCAAATACAAACCTACCAAGTTTGTTGACCACAGAAAAGTTGATTCAATTGTGAGTTGTGGGGAAGATGTAAAGAGGTTTTTACATCAATTTAGACAAGTTGAGTGAGTGAGAAAATTATATTGATAATTGTGTTGATGTCCACTTTGGTAGGAGAAACAGAATCCTTAATTGTCTAGAGAGCACTTAAGAGTCAACCACGTTGTAGATCTGAAGTTGCATATACACCAGACCAGGTAAAGATGGCAGATTTCCTTCCTGAAAGGACATTAATGATATATGACAATTGACAGTGATCACATAGTCACCATTAAACTAGCCATTTATTTCAGATTTTTACTGATTTCTGATTTCACTGTTTGCCATGGTAGGATTTGTGCTCATGTCCACAATATTAACCTGAAATTCTGGATTGCTTGTCTAGTGACAGTACCATTATTCCACCATCTCTCCTGTGCTGAAAGATTGGGTAAATTTGATGTGCACAGGGACCTGGGTGTCCTTGTACAGTGGTGACTGAAAACGAGCATGTCAAGTGCAGCAAGCTATTAGGAAATGGTTCATTTGCTTTCATTGACCAAAGAAGTCTTGGTGCATTTGTATAGTGCCTTGAAAGCCCATGCTTGGAATATTAAGTGCAAGTTTGATCTGTTTACTGAAGAAATGTTGTACTTGCCAAAGAGGGAATACAATGAACTTTCACAAACTGATACCCAGAATGGTAAGTTAGTCATATGATGTGAGTTTGGATCTATATTCACTGGAGTTTAGAATAATGAAAGGGTATATAATTGAACCGCATAAAAAAATCTAGTGGACAGACTTGATGCAGAAATGATTGGATTAAGAATTGAGACCATGTTCCCAGGAAATAAGATAGACCATTTTGGACTGAGTTCCGGAGAATTTTCTTCAGTCAGAAGGTGCTAAACCTGTGGAATTCTGTACCGCAGGAAGCTTTGGAAGCTGTATTGCTGTTTGATTTCTAAAGGCTAAAGGTGGCGATGAGCATGACATTGAGCTAGAAAGTCAGCAATCATCATGCTGAATGGCAAAGTGGTAAATAGCCTACTCTTGCTCCTGTTTTCTATGTTAAGAACTACATTTGGATTCTGGTGTGATGTGGGCTGTTGCACTGATTTTTCTGCCACTATAAAGCAAATTGTTCAACAAACTGGAATTTCACCAGGACACTGGTGATATTATTTATATGAACTGCACCCTGGAAAATTTACCAGACTCAAATATAGGCCTTTGGAGTGGATAGAACCCACACTTCACCAAAGATGTGCTGAAGTTCTGCCTGTTGATCCCTCAGAGTGGATTTGTCACTAGCTGTTTGGTATTATTAGCCTCTTAATCCTTTGAGCTTTATTTATTTTTTCCTTTATAATACTCAACTCTTTTATTTGTATCTTGCAAACTGTATAGTAATTATAAGAGAATACCAGTAGAATATTTAAAACATTTACTGCGACAATTGGTACTACAACTGACTTTAGAGTGGGTATGTTATTAAGTATCAAGCAGGCAAATATTCCATACCTAATGCAGACTGAATGTTATCTTCAGCCACGTTTGATGAACAATTTACTCATTTTGGTGCCCTTTACAAAATAGAATCTCTGTAATTTTGCACACTGATGCGTCATTTCAGCATGTCAAAATCATTTGTTAGATGGGCCGATAGGCTGAGAAGTGGCAGATGTAGCTTAGTTTAGAAAAATGCAAGGTGCTGCAGTTTGGAAAGACAAATTAGAGCAGGACTTCTACACTTAATGATAAGGTCCTAGGGAGTTTTGCAGAACAAAGAGACCTTGGAGTGCAGGTTCATAGCTCCTTGAAAGTAGAGTCGCAGGTAGAAAGGATAATGAAGAAGGTGTTTACTATGCTTTCCTTTATTGATCAGAGCAGTGAGTATAGGAGTTTGGAGGTCATGTTACGGCTGTACAGGACATTGGTTAGGCCACTGTTGGAATATTACGTGCAGTTCTGGTCTCCATCCTATCGAAAGATGTTGTGAAAGTTGAAAGGGTCCAGAAAAGACTTACAAGGATGTTGCCAGGATTGGAAGATTTGAGCTATAAGGAGAGGCTGAATAGTCAGGGCTGTTTTCCCTGGAGCATCAAAGGCTGAGTGGTGACCTAATGGAGGTTTTAAAAATCATGAGGGGCATCGATAGGATAAATAGACAAAGTAATTTCCCTGGGGTGGGGGAGTCCAGAACTAGAGGGTTTAGGGTAAAAGGAGAAAGACATAAAAGGGACCTAAAGGTAAACTTTTTCACACAGTGGGTGGTGCGTATATGGAATGAGCTGCCAGAGGAAGTGGTGGTGGCTGGTACTATTACAACATTTAAAAGGCATCTGGATGGGTATATGCCAAGTGCTGGTAAATGGGACTGGATTAGGTTAGGATACCTGGTCGGCATGGACAAGTTGGACGGAAGGGTCTGTTTCCGTGCTGTACGTCTCTATGACTCTCTTCAGTAAATGAAGAAAAGAAATCATTGTTAAAGTAATGCTGATTTTCTTTTTTATTTGTTTATGGGATGTAGGTGTTGATGGTAAGGCCAGCATATATTACCCATTTCTGCCTTCTTGAATCACTGTTGTCTGTACTATAGGTACACCACACTGCCATTAGACAGAGACATCCAAGATTTCAGTCTGGTGACAGTGAAACAATGGCAATAGTCAGAATTAAAAATCTCACAACACCAGGTTATAGTCCAACAGGTTTATATGGAAGTACAAGCTTTTGGAGCATTGCTCCTTCGTCAGATAGCCAGCAGGGCAGAATCATAGGACACAGAATTTATAGTAAAAAAAATCAGTGTGTTACAACTGATGCGATGTACTGAACGCACCTAGAATGCTGTTTAGTCTTTAATCACTTAGAATGGGTTGCTGGTTTTGATTCATTTATATGTAAATCCCAGAAGTTCTTTCAAGTCACATACCCGAGATAACTTAAGGTTTTATAAAAAAGGTGAATCTCAGCTCAGATAGTGCATTAAAGGTGTGAGTTTAGAGTCTGTCTGTATTCCAATCTTGACTGCTTCTATTTCTAAAGTAAGAATTATAAAATGTCACATCAACTGATTGCTTACAGATTGTGTGCTTGCTGAACAAAATAGAATATATCTGTAAATGCACATTCACCTCATAGACTTATATGTTTGGGTTATAAGTTTGTTCACTAAGCTGGCAAATTTGTTTTCAGCTCAATAAGCAAACATAAAACCTGAACCTCAACCTGAGCTACAAATCTTCTCAAAAATCGCAAAAACTAGTATGTGTGCCTGCGTGTATGCCTGAGAGGGAGAGAATGTGTGAGCTTGTGCGTGCTTGATAGAATGTGTGCACGTAGGTGACGGAGTATATGCCTGTGGTGGGGGCGTGTGTATGTATGTATGAGAGTGGGTCCACGTGAGTGTGATTGTGTAGAGGAGTTTGTGAGAATATAGTATAGTGGAATCACCTGTAGTGTGGCATGAACCCAAGATCCCAGTTGAGGCCGTCCTCATGGGTACTGAACTTGGCTGCGAACAATATTGGCTGAGTCACATGAGTACCTGCGACGCACGTGGTAGGTGGTGTCCACACATGTAATGGTTGTATCCATTGTCGACACTCTGACACATCTTGCAGTGGTTGTATCGTGTTATGGTTGATGTCCTGAAGGCTGGGCAGTTTGCTGCAAGCAGTGGTCAGTTTAAGATTTGGCAGTTGTTTTAAAGGCGAGAAGTAGAGGTGTTGGAAAGATCTTGGCGAGGTGCTCTTCCTTATCGATAATGTGTTGAAGCTGTGAAGAACATGGAAAAGTTTCTCCGCTCCTCGGAAGTACGGGACAATGAAGGGTACCCTATTGGTTGTATCCCTTGTCTGCCTCCTAAGGAGGTCATTACAGTTTCTCGCTGTGGCATGTCGGAACTGGCCAAAGTTGTCTATGTCATACGCTGCAGGCAAGGATGCCCTGAGGCATGGTACCTTGGCAAAACCAACAGATGCTACAACAATGGATGAATGGACACCACACAACTATCACCAGAGAGGGATGTTCCCTCCAGTCAGGGACCACTTCAGTGGTCAAGGACATTTGGCCTTGGATCTTTGGCTGACCATCCTCCAAGGTGGACTTTGGGATAGGCAACAATGCAGAGCTGTGAGCAGAGGCTGATAGCCAAATTCGGTACCCATGAGGATGGCCTCAACCAGGATCTTGGGTTCATGTCACACTGCAGGTGACCCCACTGTACTATGCACACACACATAAGCACACGCACTCCTACACACGATCACACTCACACTCGTGCAGACCCTCTCTCTCTGAGACACACACTCCCACACTCAAGCACACACCCTGTCACAGGCATATACTCTGTCACATGCGCATGCATATACTCTCATGCCACATGTGCACTCGCATACTCTCTCTCCTCTCTCACAAGAATACTCCATCACATGCGCATGCACACACACTCTTGCTACACACACGCACTCACATACTCTGACTCTCCCTCTGCCTCACAAGCATGCACACACACTTACATCTATGGGGTAAATTATGCATTTGCAGATTTGTATTTGGAGATTCATTGTATTTTGTTCAAAAAGCACACAGTCTGCAGGCAGTCAGTCCAGGTGACATTTTATAAATTCCTACTTTATAAATAGAACCAGTCTGACTCAAGGTTGGAATACACACAGACTCTAACCTCACAGCTTTAATGCATTGTCTGAGCTGAGATGTCACCATTTTTATAAAATCTTATGTTATCTCAGGAATGTGACTTGAAAGAAGTTCTGGGATTAAAATATTAATGAATCAAAACCTGCAACCCATTCTAAGTGATTAAAGACTTAACAGCATTCCAGGTGTGTTCAATACATTGCATCAGTTGTATGACATTTTGATCTTTTGCTGTAAATTCTGTGTTTTATGATTCTGCCTCACTAGCTACCTGATGAAGGAGCAATGTACCAAAAGCTTGTACTTCCACATAAATCTGTTGGACTGTAATCTGATGTTGAGTGATTTTTAACTTTGTCCACCCCAGTCCAAAACTGGTAGCTCCACGTAAAAGTCAGAATGGAATACAGCTCGAAGAGGAACTTGTTGATGATGTTCCCATGCACCTCAAATCCTTTTTTCTTCTTGGTGATAGAGTTTGCATGTTTGAAAGCTATTTTTGGAGAAATCTTGGTGGTTGCTGCAGCGCATCTCCTAGAACATATGGCAACTATGACAGACTAATGATGGAGGAAGTGTATGTTTAAGGTGAAGAAACATTAACATTGGCATTTGCTCCAAATTATGTGACAAGTTTGTGCATTATCAACACAGATAGGAATATTTTAGGCACATTGTTCAGTCTATTATAGACTTGGATTTATGCACTGGTGATTTTCTGTTGAAACCATAAAATGTTTTTCAGCACTATCCTGTCATTTCTATAGGATCCTATTTCTGGTTTTGGCATTGTAGTAGCTTCATGTAAGCAAGTTATTTCTGAAGTTTTAAAATATAAAGCTACTAGCATCCCCAGTATTCTCTCTTACCACGGCTGCTGATATATACATAGATGAGCACACTGTAAGAAACGTTCTCAGTTTTACAGATTTTCTCCATGTAATTTCTACCAGGGTTGGCAGGGGGAGGTAACATAGTTAAAACTTGACTAATACATCACCTAACCTCTGGAGTACACTTTAGTGAAGAATGGGGATAGAGAAAACATTTTAGTTCGAACAGAACAGGATAACTTCTCCTTCCCCTGCTGTCCAGTGTTGCCAAGGTCCATTGTAGAATTATATTTCTGTTTTAAGTAGGAGCATCTATTGCAGGTAGAAATTAAAAGTTTAACTTCCTAGATTATTTGGACCATTAAGTGATTCCCATTATGAAGGTGGATCTGAATGAGGTCTGGTCAAAGTGGATTCTGTACTCGTCTATGTTGACTCCATTGCTGTTTATTTTCACCAATGATTTAAATTATGACATTAGTGTAAGTATTTGTAAGTTTGCAGATAGCATGAAAATGTATGCACAATTACATTAACAAAGACAAAAGTAGTAGAGTGAATGTTTGTTTAGATAACAAGTTACCGTGGTGTTGCCATGGTTCTATAGTGCCATTAATGTAGGAAAATGTCCAAAATGCTGGACTTCTTTTTTAAAAAACATCTGTTTTTTTTAAAACTGATGTTCTTTCTCATTAGAATCCCTCCGTTCCAATGCAAAAGCTTCAGGACATTCAAAGAGCAATGGAATTGCTTACAGCATGCCAAGGCCCTGGCAAGAGTCTGGAGGAGGCCAGTCAACACAGATACCACTTCTGGGACACCCAACCGGTACCCAAACTTAGTACGTTTAACAATATTCTGACTGACCACAGTACATGTACATGTAGAAGTCTTCAGTTGTTGTGAGGGGTATTGCTTCAGCATAGGAGCCCTTGTAGTAAAGGAAGGATTCCTAAGTGACTCCTGTATTTTGTTGCTGAAGACAAGTTGTTAACGACATGAGGTTCCTTGATACATAGTTCAGAGAAAAATTCAAAATTCATCATGACTATTTGAGAATCTGAATTCAGGTTTTAAAAAGTTGATTTTAAAATTAACTAGCTCCAGTAAAAGTGAAGCAAAGTTTGATTTTTGTAAGAGACCAGTTGGTTTGCTAAAGTATCTTAGAGAAGAAAACTTTCCTCTTTTGGCCTATGTGTAATTTCAATTTCTCATTGATGTGGTTGACTTTTAACTAACTCTAAATTGACATGGCAAGCCACTCCGTTATTTCCATCTTCAACTAGATTTGGGCAGTAAATGCTAGTGTTGGTGAAAATGCTCAGATATTGACAATGATTTTAGAAAAGAATGGCATCAAAATAACAATTATTTGAAAAACAAATTGACATTGGTCAAATATTGCTTGTCATTATAATTTTTTTTAAGATGTAGAAACAGGTTTTTATGTAATTTTTTGTATTTTTATATTAAAATGATTTCATGAGGAGAAAAGTTCCTAGTTTAGGGAAACAGAACAAAATCATTGAACGTTAACTGAATAGCAATAGATTCCAAGTCCTATAATAGCAAAAGAAAATTCTCTGATGTCAATTTGATAAACAGTGTTTTATTTTCAACTAATGTTTCAGTTCTGATCACTATATTCTGTCTTTCAATCAAATCTCAAATTTGTTATACGACCATTGATGTTTGCAAGGTAGAAAAGCAACTATGCCAACTTGTTTAGTCTTGATTTGGTGATGCCAGTGTTGGACTGGAGTGTACAAAGTTAAAAATCACACAACACCAGGTTATAGTCCAACAGGTTTAATTGGAAGCACACTAACTTTTGGAGTGTTGCCCCTTCATCAGGTGGTAGTGTCCTTCACAACCACCTGATGAAGGACCAGCATTCCGAAAACTAGTGTGCTTCTAATTAAACCTGTTGGACCAAAACCTGGTGTTGTGTGATTTTTAACTTGTTTAGTCTGTGTGCTATCATTTCTCCAGAAATTTAATACCAAGAGAGCTCAGTACTATCCCCATATCATATATTTTCCTTTTAAATACTTATTTTCTTTTCTTACAATGATTACTGCCTCAGTCATGCCCTATGGCAAAGCATCACATGTTCCAATGGCCTGTTTAAGCAACATAATTTTTCCTTCAGCTTTTCTAATTTCATATTGACAATTCTAAATTGATTGTCTTCATCACAATTTCTCCTTCTCTGTTCAATATATTAAAACAATTCATACATTTAGTCTTCTGTGCATCAGTAGAAATAGCACCAGTATTTCAAGATTCTCCTCATAACTGTAAATGTATTCTTAGTTCCAGGCATCACTCTGTTTAATTTACATTGTAATTTCTGCATATCCTCGTGCACTATCTACAACGATATTAGAAGTCACATGACACTAGCTTAGAGTCCAACAGGTTTATTTGAAATCACAAGCATTCAGAGAGCTGTTCCTTCATCAGGTAAAGTGAAATTTCACCTGACAAAGCAGCACTTTGATAGCTTGTGAATGCAAATAAACCTGTTGGACTATAACCAGGTGTTATGTGACTTCTGACCTTACCCACCCTAGTCCAACATCGGCACCTCCATAACATGTATAAGAATTGAGGTAAACAAGATAATGAGAGGAATGGATAGAGTCAATAGCCAGAGACATTTCCCCAGGGCAGGATGGATTGGTACGAGGGGTCATAGTTTTAAGATATTAGGAGAAATGTGTAGAGGGGACGTCAGAGGTAGGTTCTTTACGCAGAGAGGTGTGAATGCATGGAATGCATTGCCAGCTGTGGTGGTGGAAGCAGAGTCATTAGGGACATTTAAGTGATTGCTGGACATGCACATGGATAGCAGTGAGTTGAGGGGTGCATAGGTTAAATAATTTAAGTTATTTTATTTTGCATTAGGATTAACCCTCGGCACAACATTGTGGGCCAAAGGGCATGTTCCGTGCTGTACTTCTCTATGTTCTATGTTCTAATGTCAACCGTGCAAACTAAAATTATTGAAATCTAATGTTGATTCTATAACTATAGCTGTATAAGGAACTCTCTGTTTCTGATGACCTTTAGGGAAGGATGTATGCCGTCCTTATCTCCTGGTGCCTGTGTGTGATTCCACACTTTTAGCAATATATTTGACTCTTGAATGTTCTCTGAATAGGCCAACTAAGCCACTCAGTTGTATCCAACCACTTAGGATGTCTTACCATGCTGGATACGCAGCATTGTCCATGGCAACTCCAATCATGTCAATCATGCAAAACCCTCTTTGGTAACATCTGGGAGCTTATGATAACATTGGGGGAGTGTCCCATGGACAAGTTAAACAACAGCTTAACGTAGTTATTTTTACAAAGATAGTTTGTGCAGTGAGTATCCCAAACACTGCCACTATAATCCCCGTATGTCCTACCACCAGGATAAATTTACCAAAGGTGGCAGAATAAAGGCTTAAATTTGGGAGGGAGCAGCCCCAGGGAGGCACAGTGGCACAGTGATTAGCACTGCTGCCTCACAGCGCCAGAGACCCGGGTTCAATTCCCACCTCAGGCGACTGTCTATGTGGCGTTTGCACATTTTCCCCATGTCTGTGTGGGTTTCCTCCAGGTGCTCCGGTTTCCTCCCACAGTCCAAAAATGTGCAGATTAGGTGAATTGACCATGCTAAATTGCCCATAGTGTTAGGTGAATGGGGTAAATGTAGGGGAATGGGTCTGGGTGGGTTGCTCGTTGGAGGTTCGGTGTGGACTTGTTGGGCCAAAGGACCTGTTTGCACGCTGTAGGTAATCTAATCTACTCTAGAATCCTCCTCATTGTCTCTGGATCCCATGAAGCCTCATGGCATCATGTCACAAATACATTTTTTAAAAAGCTGCTAAATAGGATAGATTTTAAACTGGTTTAGCAACTGATCACCAGACATCCATGGGGTGCTTTGAGCAGTCAATAATAACAGAATTGAATGAAGCAGTTGAATGCTGTATGACCTGGCAAACCTTCTCTATCATTGCTGTCAAGCCAGAGAACAGTGTGGCTGAATGAAGAATGCTGGAGGACATGCCAGGAGGAACACTGGATCTAAAAATGCTACAGCATGGAGCCACTTACAAACCAAATAACAGAAGCAGCATGTAAGCTTAGTGTTCTCAAAACCAGAAGATCAAATCAAAGCTACTTGGCTGACAAGTGGTAAATAACATTCTCACCACACAAATGCCAGGCCATCTCCAATAAGAGACAGTCTGACTACTGTCCTTGACAGGTGTGAATTCAAAGGTGTTATATTTGCGGAAACCTCCACTATCGACATTTTGGGGGTTACCATTGGCCAGAAACTCAACTGGACTTGTGATATTAAATAGAGTGGCTGCAAGATCCGGTCAGAGGTTAAGAATACTGTGGTGAGTAACTCACCTCCTGACTCTCCCAAGTCTGTCCTCCACCTACAAGGCACAAGGCAAGAGTATGATGAAACACTTCCCACTTGCCTGTATCACATGGACTGCAGCGGTTTAAGAAGCTCACTACCACATTCTCGAGGACAACTGGGGACAAGTAATAAATACTGGCTAGCCATCAATCCCCACATCCCAGGAGTGAATAAAAAATGTCCTGCCAGCCATTAATATGGTGGATGGCGTAAATATCTTGTCTTTGTTTTTCTATATTTTTAATTGTGGACTGAAATAAGAAAAGAACCATTTTAGAAACCAAGGGTGAATGGTAGATTGCTGCATGTTTTGAAAGCAAATAGCCTGAGACTCATTGCAAATATCATTTAAATTGAAGTGTTGTCTGTTGTTGAGCTGAAGTCAAACGGATGTATAAAAATGAAGCTTTGTGTGGCAACAGAAAGCTGATTCATCTACGGACTAGACACCAGTAGCAATGATTTCAGGCCTTCTACCAACAACTGTGTGATTGGTTTTCAGCTAGTTGAACAGCTTGGGACTATGAATAATAAAGAGAGAAGCCATCAGACCTCCACTCGTCCCCTCTGTTCGCTGCAGTAAAAGTTATTTTAATTAATAAGTCCTCTTATAATTACATTTTATAAATATGAAATAGTCCCCTATGTTGCCTGCAAACCAGTGAAAGCTTCAAGGAAGGGAAGATTGCGAAGCAGCATTCTGACCAGTGCAAGAATCATTTCAGTGACCTTGTAAACAGAAACCACTGAATTGCCTTCCTATTCCTTCCCTCCATTCATAAGGATAGTTTGTGTGGGTGTGGGTGTGTATGTGTAAGGGGGACTTACATATGAACAAACCAACAGGATATTCAACTCTGCCAATCGAGCCTGCTCGACCATTCAATGGCTGATCTGATTTTAACCTCCACTCGACATTCCTGCATACCATCAATATTCTTTTATCTCTTTGAGAATCAAGTGTATCTACCATTGCTTAAAAAAATTTTTACATTCACTGCCTTTTGAGGAAGGGAATTCCAAAAATTCAAACATCACAGCTCAGATATGGGAAGATTGTCCTGCAGTCAACATTACAGTGAAGCATTCTAAAAAAAGTTACTTATCGTTAGTTCTTGTTGAGTAAAACAAAGCATCACACAGTCTCTATTTTTATTGGCTGATATTGGAAAGGGAGGATGTGCAGCCTAATCATAACCTTATCACAGGCAGGAAGCTCAAATCAAATATCAGATGCTTGTTTCATCAGAAGTGAATATTCTTTATTAGTTTAAGCCTGTTATCAAGTTTTTAACATGGTAGATATGTTGGCACTACAGTTAATAAATACATAAAATGCAACGTCTTTAACTGATAGCTAAATAAATAATTAAAAACTCACTAAGAACCGCAGTATACAGGTTGTATGTCAAAAACTACAGTATGATGGAGTTGAAGGACACTTGGGCCTGGTATTCTTGTGAACAGCATAATTAGAGAAGTAGAGCAGGCTAACTCATGGGGGCAAGAGCCCAAATTTGAGAAGTTGAGGTGAATCAGTTGAGGGGAATGGCCACAGAGAAAGGAATCAATGTGGGAAATGACAAACCGACAATGACAGGAAGGGACAGAGAATACAGATCCAAGAGCAAATCAGATAACTAGATGTTACAAAAATAACAGAAGCACAAAACTTAAGGCACTGCATTTGAATTCAAAACAAAATAGATGTATCACTAGTATAAATTGATATAAATAAGTATGATCTACCGACTGTTACTGCAGTGTGACTGCAAGACGAGCTAGAATGGGATCTGAATATTGAAGGGAGTGTGATGTTTAGGAAGGGCATGATGCTAGGAAAGGGTGCAGAATTGGCTTTGTTAAATAAGGATGACATTAGCACAATAGAGAGGGATGAATTAAACTCAGGAAACCAGGATATAGAAGCAATCTGGGTAGAGATGAGGATTGATAAAGGCAAGAGGTCACTTGTGGAAGTTGCGCATAGGCCCCTAACAGTAGCACATAGTAGGAAAATGTATCAAGGAAGGAATAATGAAAGTTTATCAAAAGCATACAGTGATTATCTTTGGGGATTTTAACCTATATGTAGGGAGGAATCAGATGGGAAAAAATAGTCTATCTGAGGAATTCATTTAATGTTTTCAAGACAATTTATGAGACCTGAATGTTATAGTACCAACCAGAGAGCAGGGTATAATGGACCTGGTTTTTGACCAATGAGGTAGGATTAATTATGACCCTAATATGATTGAATTTTCCATGCCATTTAAGGGAGAGAGTGTGTGTCTAAGAGTACCATTATGAATTTTTAAAAGGGCAATAATGAGAGAATGAAAGCAGTACTTAATCACCAGTGAACTGGTAGTTTAGGTTAGAGGATAGGTCAATAGCAATGCAGTGTTTTGAAATGTGCAATTGTCCATTTTGGCAGAAAGAATAAAAAATAAGCATATTATCTTAAATGGACAAAGTTAGTTGTGGTTGTGGCGGCACTCCAAAAGCTCATGCTTCCAAATAAACCTGTTGGACTATAACCTGGTGCTGTGTGATTTTTAACTTTGTTCACCCCAGTTCAACACCTGCACCTCCAAGACATGCCTTAAATGATAAATGGATGCAGAGAGATCTAGGTCACCTGGTGTATGAATCACATATGAAGGTTCATATGCAGGTGCAGCAAATAATCAAGAAAGATAACTGGATGTTATTTTTTATTGCAAGGGGAATTAATGTAAGAATAGAGAGGAATGGTGTACTGGTCACCATCCCTATTGAAGGTTAGATTAGATTACATTACAGTGTGGAAACAGGCCCTTCGGCCCAATAAGTCCACACCGACCCGGCGAAGCGCAACACACCCATACCCCTACATTTACCCCTTACCTAACACTACGGGCAATTTAGCATGGCCAATTCACCTGACCTGCATATCTTTGGACTGTGGGAGAAAACCGGAGCACCCGGAGGAAACCCACGCAGACACGGAGAGAACGTGCAAACTCCACACAGTCGCCTGAGGCGGGAATTGAACCCGGGTCTCTGGCGCTGTGAGGCAGCAGTGCTAACCACTGTGCCACCATGCCGCCCACAGGTTGTCAGTGCATTGGAAGAAGTTCAGAGAAGAGTAACTAAACTAATACCTGAAATAAGCAGATTGCCTTCTGATGAGAGGCTAGACAGGTTGGGCCTGTATCCTTTGATTTAGAAATGTCAGAGATGACTTAATTAAAACAAATAAGATTCTGAGGGGACTTGAATGTAGAAAGTTTGCTTTCTCTTGTGGGTGAATATAGATCTAGTGGTCAGAGTTTCAGAATAGGAGGTTGCCCATTTAAGATGGTGAGGATTGTGAATCTGTGCAGGTCTATAAGAGAGTTTACTAATTAAAACTCTAATTTCCCTAGATAGTTATTTTGCAAAAGTTAAGTTGTTTACCTTTAGCTACAATTTAATGATGTGGAATAAATAGTAATTTTTGTCAAGTGCAAAAACTTGGCCTTTGCTTTCTATCAACCTGGGTGTCAAAAACATAAATTTAGGGATTCTATGTACTTTTTCTGATTGTTAACTTTTGTGATGACTCTCTGAATAATGGGACGTGATTTCAGCAAACAACCCCACTGAGGCATAACAGAAGTCAAATGACTAACAGGAGAAGGAGATTGCACTGGTATCATCCTCAGCAAAAGGGGAACCCAAGCACCATGATGCACTAGACAAGAATGAGGCATTTGCAATGATCTTCAACCAGAATTGACAAATGAATGATTCACCATAACCTTTACCTAAGGTCCCTAGGATGCCTTTAGCCACTCCCTGTGATATTGGGAAGCTGCTGAAGGCATTCGATACTGCAAAGGTTCGTAGCTTTGACCGTGTTCCAGTATAGCTGCAGCATCAGCATTACATGGCAATATGGAAATTTGTTCAAGTATGCCATGACACAGATAAGCAGGACAAATCCAGTTACCAATTACCACCCCATCAGTTTATTCCCACTGATTAGGAAGAAGTACTTGCTTAGTAATTGCTGCTTTAATTGGTTCATCCAGTGCCTATTTATTCCTGAACTTCTTATAGTCTTGATCCAAGAAGGTTCATTTTTAGATGTTTCGTCACCATACTAGGTGATATCTTCAGTGAGCCTCCAGACGAAGCACTGCTGATGATTCCTGCTTTTTATTTATTTCCTGTGGTGATGTCATTTCCTGTTCTTTTTCTCAGAAATGAGGTTTGTTGATAGAGTTCCGGTTGGAATGCCATGCTTCTAGGAATTCTCGTGTGTGTCTCTGTTCGGCTTGTCCTAGGATGGATGTGTTGTCCCAGTCGAAGTGGTGTCCTTCGTTATCTGGATGTAAGAGACAAGAATCCCTAGAAGCATGGCATCCAACTGGAACTCTATTAACAAACACATTGAGTTGGGCCCCATTTACCACCCCCTAAGAAAAGAACAGGAAATGATATCACTGTAGGAAATGACATCACCAGCCCAAATAAATCCAAACACATAAATAGAAAGCAGGAATCATCAGTACTTCGTCCTGAGGCTCACTGAAGAAGTTACCTAGTATGGTGACGAAACATCTGAAAATGAACCCTCCAGCACAGTGAGCAAAACCTCCATACAGAACCTCAACCTGACCTACAGATCTTCTTAAAACTCACTAGTCTTGATCCAAACATAGGCAAACAGTTGAACTCTCAAGAGGGAGGTAAAAGTGACTGCAGTTGAGTATGGCACCAAGGACCCTTGCAAAACTGGAGTCAGTGAGAATTGGAGAGAAATGTCTCCACTCATTGTGGAGTTATACCAAGCACAAAGAAGATGGTCATGGTTATTGGGGATCACTCGTCTCAATCCCAGGACATCACTGCATGAGTTCCTAGGCTCAGTTATTTTCAGCTTCATCAAAGAACTTCCCACCGTCACAAGGTCAGGAGGTAGAATGGTCACTAATGTTAGCAGTGTTCAGCACCATTCACAACAGCTCAGATACCGAAGCATTGTGTTCATGTGCTGCAAAAACCTGAATAAAATTCAGGCTTGTGCTCAGAAGTGGCAAGTAAGATTCATGTAAAGCAAGTACCAGAAATGACCATCTCCAAAAGGAGAGAATCTAACTATCCTCAATTGACATTCAAAGGCATTTCCATCGGTAAATCCCTCACCATCAAAATCTTGGATGTTAGAATTGATCAGAAACTGAACTGGACCAGACATCTAAACACTGTGCTGTCAAGAGCAAGTTGGAAGGTAGGAATTCTTCAACACATACGTCACTTTCTATCTTCCCTATGCCTGTCCAATATCTTAGAGACTCAAAACAGGAGTTCACAGAATGTTATCCACTTTCCTGGATGGGTGCAGCTCCCACAGCATTCAAAATAAAGGACATCACCCAGGACAAAGCAGCCCACTTGATTGACACCTTATCTACCACTTTCAATATCTACTGCCTTCACCACAGATAACACAGTAGCAGCATTGTACACTATCTGCAAGGTGCACTGCACCAACTAATCAAACACCTTTGGCAGTGCCTTCTAAACCAGAAACCTTGGCCACATCGATTGACAAAGGCAACAGATGCATGGGGGCAGCACTGCCCTCAGGTACCTCTCCAAGCCACATTTACTAACTGACTTGGAACTGTCTCACTCTTTGTTCACTGTCACTGGGTCAAAATCGTGGAACTCCCTCCCTGACAGCATTGTGAATATACCTTGCCACTATAAACCCTGCCATGAACTGTAGCAATTTAAGAAGGCAGCTCACCAGCAACCACGTACATTTTGTTAATATTTTTTAAAAGTAGGTAAAACAGCAAAAATAAAACTTGTCACTATTCTAACTCACTTAGAATTGAATGTAGTGTAGTGCTACTCTTGATGCAGCTTAATACTTGGTTTCCTTTATTAACTAGAATTTTGTATGTTTTGGCTTTCGGGGAATGGTTTATCAGCATTTTTATATTGTTTATTCGATCCTTACATTTTTAAAGTATGACAATTTTGAAGTTATTTTATTATGATTTAATATTAATGCGTGAAGCTCAGTAAAGTAAGATATATTTATCTAAATACTTGGTGAATTTATGTGTCAGTTTCTATGTTCAGTTCCCCACAGCTTCATGAGCTATGTAGAGTTGCAAATATAAATAGCTACTTATAATTCTACAAGATTTATAAATAGTAGACAAATAGTAGTAAACTTCCTTTGATAAGGTCCTACATGGAAGAATGGACCAAAAGGTAGGATGGTCCATGTGATTCAAGGCAACAACTTGGACATAAACATAGAAGGTATAATTAGTAAGTTGCAGATGACACACAAATTTATGGTGGTGTTGATAGTGAGCAACATGGTCTCAGGCTACAGTGTGATATTGATCAGTTAATAAATTGGGCAGAGGAAATTCAATTCTGATAAGTGCGAGATCATCACCTTGGGATGTCTAATAAGTGAATGATATACACAATGAATAGAACGTACCAAGAGGGAAACAAAGGACATTGGTGTGCAAGTACATAGAACCATGAAGGTACCAGCCCAGGTAGGCAGGGTGGTGAAGAAGGCATATGGGATGCAGCATAGAATATGGGAGCAAGGAAGTCTTGGTACAACTTTATAAAACATTAGTCATGCAATAGATGGAATATTGTGCACATCTGGTCACTACACTATCATAAGGACGTGATTGCACTGGAGAAGTTGCAAAGACAATTCACCAGGATGTTCTCTGGGATGGAAAGCCTCAGTTGTGATGAGAGACTAGATAGATTGAATTTGGTTTCTTTGGAGAAGTGGAGGCTGAGGACGGATCTTATTTGTCTGTGCCGCTCACAATTTTGTGTATCTCAAGAGTAGATTGTGAGAATCTCTTACCCATAGCAAATGTGCCTAAGACCAGAGGGCATAAGCTTAAGGTGAGGATCAAGTGGTTTAGGGGAGATCTGAGGGAAAGAAAAAAACCTTCATTCAGAGAGCGCAAATATATGGAACATGCTACCTGAGAAGGTGGAGGCAGGTGCTCTCGGAACATTTTGAGAAGCATCTGGGTGAGCACTTAAAATACCAGGACTTAGTGGGCTATGGACCAAGAGCAAGTAAATGGAATTGTAGTTTTGTGTTTGTTGGTCAGCATAGATATGGTGGGCTATGTCTATGACTGTGTAGCTCTGTGAGATTCTAAAATTTTAATTACTTAATTTCATGAAATTGTGTGTGTACGAGGAAAACAGTGGGCAGAATTGACTTCTTATACTTCTGGACTTCAACAAAATTGTGTCTGCACATTGACTGCTTAGGTTAATGAAATAACTCCCTTGGTTGTAGCATTGTAGACTGGCACAGTTACTAATGTGATTTACTTGTTTGATTTAGGGTGCCAGTTTTAGTACGGAGCAAGATGGAAGGTGACAGAAGGAGGAAATGGCACTTGAGTGTCTCAGTTTTTCAATTGGAAATAAAAAAGCATAAACAATTTGGGAAATTTTGCAGATCCCACCAGTTTGAATTGTTTATATTTAAAGGAGAATAAGTTTCAAAGCTAATTGATTGGGATATTCGTACCAAATAACATCTCAATTTAATTTTATGATTTTACAACTAGTCAGAAAAATTATTGTTGACCTAGTCTGTCTCCTCTATCTAAACATGATTGAATTATGTTAGCATCTACATTGCATTACTGGTACTTTATGTCTGCAGTGAATTTATAAAAGAGAGTTCTCTGTTTTGGTCCCTGCAGATGAGGTTGTGACAACTCATGGTTCTATTGAACCAGATAAAGAGAATATTCGTCAAGAGCCATATTCATTACCTCATGGATTCATGTGGGATACTCTGGATATGGGCAGTTCTGAAGAGGTTTGTAATTCAAATATTTTACATTTGTACAAAATAACTGCTAGTTTGTTCTATTTTTCTTATAAATATAACTTTTTAACAAAAGTTCAGTTTCCATATTATTTGTACATTATCCTCCCCTTTCCTTGTTCCCAGCTGAGAAAACGGGGCAATGTGGGAAATTCACTTGATCTCTTACATTAGCTGGGAGGGGAGTGGAGCTTGGAATTGTAGTGAGCTAGTCTTGGAGGAAGTGTTGAACGCAATCTGAATCCACTCCAGTTTGTTGAGAGGAAAGTCCTTTCTTTCTGCCTGGAAAAACCTTGTTCAGATATTTCTTAAACAACCTGTACAAAGATGTAATGACATACCTCAAGAGCTGGTGGTACTTGAATCCAGGCTTCCTGGCTCAGATGTAGGGGCAATACCACTGCACCACAAGAACCCCAAGTTTCCTGCTCAAATGATTTTGAGAAATTCAACTTATATGCCAGAAAATGAGAGCCCTCCACTAAATCGAAGCTGTCTTGGGGGTAATTGATATAGGAAATTAAAATCCAACTGTTGTTAAATTGGTGGATGTGATATATATGCACTTCAATAATGCATTCAACAAGGTTCCCCAGGGGAGACTGGTTGGCAAGGTTAGATCTCATGGAATACAAGGAGAACTAGTCATTTGGATACAGAACTGGCTCAAAGGTAAAAGACAGAGGGTGGCGATGGAGGATTGTTTTTCCAGACTGGAGGGCTGTGACCATTGGAGTGCCACAAGGATCGGTGCTAGGTCCACTACTTTTCATCATTTATATAAATGATTTGGATGTGAGCATAAGAGGTATAGTTAGCAAGTTTGCTGATGACACCATAATTGGAGGTGTAGTGGAAAGTGAAGAAGGTTACCTCAGATTACAACGGGACCTTGATCAGATGGGCCAATGGGCTGAGAACTGGCAGATGGAGTTTAATTTAGATAAATATGAGGTGCTGAATTTTAGGAAAGCAATCTTAGCAGCACTTATACAGTTAATGGTAACAGCCTCGGGAGTGTTGCTGAACAAAAAGACCTTGGAGTGCAGGTTCATAGCTCCTTGAAAGTGGAGTCACAGGTAGAAAGGATAGCCAAGAAGGCATTTTATATGCTTTCCTTTATTGGTCAGAGTATTGAGTACAGGAATTGGGAGGTCATGTTGCGGCTGTACAGGACATTGGTTACGCCACTGTTGAAATATTGCATGCGGTTTTGGTCTCCTTTCTATTGGAAAGATGTTGTGAAACTTGAAAGGGTTCAGAAAAGATTTACAAGGATGTTGCCAGGGTTGGAGAATTTGAGCTATAGGGACAGGTTGAATAGGCTGGGGCTGTTTTCCCTGGAGCATTGGAGGCTGAGGGGTGACCTTATAGTTTAAACCTCATGGTTTATTAAATCGTGAGGGGCGTGGATAGGATAAACAGACAAAGTCTTTTCCATGGGGTGGGGAGTCCAGAACTAGAGTGCATAGGTTTATGGTGAGAGGGGAAAGATAATAAAAGAGACCTAAGGGGCAACTGTTTCATGCAGAGGGTAGTACGTGTATGGAATGAGCTGCCAGAGGAAGTGGTGGAGGCTAGTACAACTGCAACATTTAAAAGGCATCTGGATGGGTATATGAATAGGAAGGGTTTGGAGGGATATGGGCCAGATCCTGGCAGGTGGGACTAGATTGGGTTGGGATATCTGGCATGGAAGAGTTGAACCAAAGGGTATGTTTCTGTGCTGTACATCTCTATAACACTATATAGGTGAAGTTGGATCAAAATTTGCAGCATATGTTTAGAATTGTATATAGTAGTACCTAAAAGTAGTTTGTAAAATTATTTCAAGAAACTTCATAGCCTATATATTGTGGCCGTCCTGAATAAGATTGGAACTGTCCAATTTTGTCCTTCATCTGCTACAACTAAAGAAGTTGATTTGATCATTAAACTCATTACTGTTTGTGGAATTTATTATAAACCAATTGCACTGATGCATTTCCCTATATTACAACAGTAACTCCCTTCAAAATACTTTACAGGGTTCCAACAAAATTTAAGATGTGGTGGTTCTGGTGTTTGACTGCGATGATACTGCTAACAAAATTAAGTGATAGTGATAATGACTAGGGACTTGCTGTCGTAAGCGTGGTGGAAGCAGAGGCAATCAATGATTTCAGAAAGGAAATTCGATGGCTACTTTAAGGCAATAAACTTGCAGGTATACAGGTTAGCGTAGAGCAATGGCTCGTTGGCTGGATTGCCAATTTTAAAAAGTCAGTCTGAGATATCAGTAAAAGCTATTAAAAGCCGGTTAGGTGCCCATTTCTCTCATTTGTACAGTAACTACAATTGACTTGTTATAAGGTCACACCAAATCTACATTTTGAATTTTATTCTAGGAAATATTATTCCATTTCACGTTTTAAATAAAATCTGAACTTGCTGTACAATTTCTGACTAGTGTTAGAATTATTGGGTGTTAAAATGTTTCACAGAGTTTTGAAATTGAACACTTGGTTACTGACATGAAGCATAAGTATTTTTTTTTGGAACTGAGCTTTACTGGAATGTTCTTGCTTTCAGCTGAAAGAATTATATACATTGCTAAATGAAAATTATGTGGAGGATGATGACAATATGTTTAGATTTGATTACTCTCCTCAGTTTTTGCAGTGGTGAGTACACAATTATAGTTACTGATGCCTTTTTGAAATTTTATTTTAATTTGATATTAATTGGGATTGTTAATCTAAAAGTTGCATGTTCCTTCAGGGCACTTCGTCCTCCAGGCTGGTTACCACAATGGCACTGTGGAGTTCGTGTATCTTCAAATAGAAAATTAGTAGGATTCATCAGTGCAATTCCTGCCAATATTCGTATTTATGAAACGTAGGTTCTCCTTCTATTTTATTTGTTTCAAATGTCTGTAAATTGTTTCACTGATTATTATGTCTGTTTTCACATGTGTGAGCTCTGATAGTGGTGCTCACGTCAATCTGCTGCAATTATGTTGCTGTCAAGCTCTCTTTGGCATTGGAGATTTGACTTTAGTTGCAAAAAGTATGGATTACAAAAGTAAGGAAGTCTTGCTACACTGTACAGGGCATTGGTGGGATCACATCTGGTGTACTGTGTACAGCTTTCATTGGACTGATGTATACTTGCTTTGGAAGCAGTTCAGACAAGATTCATTGGGCTGATCCATGGGATAAAGGGATAATCTTATGCAGAGAGGTTGGGTCTAAATTCATTTGCATTTTATACAATTAGAGATGATCTTATTTGAAATATAAGATTCTGAGGGGCATACGAGAGAATCGTTGCCCTGGTTAGGGAATCTAAAACTAGGGGCACAATTTAAAGATGCTGATTCTCAAAGGTGGAGGGATTTCATCTTTCAGAGTGTTACCATTCTTTAGAATTCTCTTCCTTTGAGAGTAGTGGAGCTGAGGCCATGGAATATGTTCAGGACTGAGTTCAGTAGATTTTCAATTGATGAGAGCTATTGAGTAAAGGCAAGAAAGTGGTGGTAAGGCTGCAATCTTATTGAGTGTGGAGCAGGTTTGATGATATGATTGGCCTGTTCATGTTCCTATTTCTTGTAATCTTAGTATTATGATTTTAATTACTGTATTCCTAATGCTTCAGTGCAGCTTTGTACCAAATTCAGGCCACAGTCAGTTTGTGACAGCATTCACCCAGCTGACAAAAGTCCTTCATTAATAAATAAACTGCATTTTCTTGCAAAATTGTTTCTAAATGCAATTAAATACCAATACCACTTGAACATACCTGGACTTGGGGTCGCACATAAAATAATCACCTTGCCAAACTTCATTTCAATCTTCATGTAATAGGCTGGGTTTTTTTTAAATGTGTATGAATAATAATTTTAAAATTGCTTGTTAATGTTGAACAGCTTTGTTACATAAGGTCACATTTTGCAGTTTGGCTAACATGGCAACTGTAACCATATTGTTGCTACTAGCAACAACGTTATTATCTTACAATTGCCAGTATGCAACACATGAATGCATTTTAAATAAGTTATAAGTCATGTAGGTCATTTTAATTCAATGGAAAGAATAATTGTTTTTTGATTACAATGCTAATCTGTACAATACCTATGAATTAGTTTTCATTGGCAGTACAGTTGTCTAGTTGGTATTTATGTTGAGATGTGCAGTGATTTCCATTTTCCTGGAAAGAAAGCATGAAGTGAATGTTTTAATTCCGTGCATTCATTAATCCTATTTTTACTAGCCGACACCTGCAAATCATTTTGAAGTGAGGTATCACTATTATGACAGTACAATAAAACTGTTCACATCTAATCCCTCTGTTGCTATATCCATCATCTTTCATATCATCCCTATCTTCCCAATTGCATGCTTCCCTTGCATCTGCCCTTCCCATGCTACCTTCCCCTCCCACCTGGTCCCTTGTCAATCCTCCACCCTTTCATGCTACCCAGCACCTACAGTGCTGTCTATTTTGCCCATCCTTCCCAATTCAACCAGCGAGGGCACAGTGAAAACAGTGTAACGATAAGTCATCTGGTACTGAGGAATGTTTTAGAAATGATATATCAGGACAAAATTAACAGTCAAATGGACAAATTCAGATTAATTAAGGAAAGCCAGCATAGACTTATTAAGATCAAATCATATTAAACTAATTAATTTTTAATAAAGTAATAGAGAATGGATGGGGTAATATGGTTGTCTGGAATACATGGATGTCATAAAGATATTTAGTAAAGTTCCACATAACTGACTTGTGAGAAAATTTTGTGGTGTAAGAGGAACAGGAGCAACATCAACATGAAATTGGCTGAGTGGCAAGAAAAAATTTAATGCAGAGAATTGTGGAGTGATTGGAATGACTGCACTTTGATTGGAAGAACATGAAGAGGCAATATATAACAAAGGGTAAAGTTCTCAGGGTGCAAGAGCAGTGGGTCTTCAGGATATGCAGGTTCACATTGTTGAAGGTAACATGGCAGGTTGAGTGGTTCACAAACTGTCCAGGATAATGGGGATTATAAATGGGAGAGAAAGCAAAAAAGTTAAGATAAACCTGTATAAAGCATTGACTCAGTTTCGGCTGGAGTACGAAGTCAAGTTTTATGCACTACACTTTATGAATGGCATTAAGACATTCAAGAGTGTGCAAAGAAGATTCATAAGAGTGGTTCAAGGGAAGAGAAACTTTAGTTGCATGGATAGATTAGGATTATCTGGGGTTATTCTCATTGGAAAAGAGACGCTTGATGGGATATTTGATAGAAGTGTTTGGAATCATGCAGTGCGGAGAGAATAGGTAGAAAGAAACTGTTTCCATTGGCTGGAGAATTGAGAACATAAGACACTAATCTAGGGAGATTGGTTAAAAAAAGCAATGATGTCGTGAAGAAAATTACTTTATTTTTATGTTAGATGCATAATTTAGTGTTTTCTAATTATTTCTGTCAGCGAGAAGAAGATGGTTGAAATTAATTTTCTTTGTGTGCACAAGAAGCTGCGGTCAAAACGTGTTGCTCCAGTTTTAATCCGTGAAATTACACGAAGAGTGAATTTGGAAGGGATCTTTCAAGCAGTGTACACAGCAGGAGTGGTTCTTCCAAAACCTGTAGCGACATGCAGGTAGTATGCTATTCTTGTTGAAAAAAATTACACTTCATAAATTAATAATAAGTGATACATCAGCATATTTATTAGAGCTAATATAATGATTGTTGTTAAACCTTTTTGTCTGTATACAAGTCATTGATTTTATTTTCAGTATTTTAGTAATAAGTGATGGATTTAACGTCAAAGCAATTAGAAGTGAATTACTTTCTAAAGTGCAGCAGTCGCTATGTAGAAAAATCCAACCATTCCTTACCAGTCGTCCCACAAACAGACAAGATGTGAATAAACCAATTTGTTTTTAAGTACAGATGTTAATTGGTGTGGGAGAGAGGGATATGGTGAGGCTGGATCAGATGCTGTTTGGAGGGTCAGTGTGGACTTGATGGGTGGAATGGCCTGCTTCCATGTTAAAGGAATTCTTTGATGATTCTATGATTTACTGCTCTCACCACTCAGCAGTTGTGATCTGGTTTTAACTTAATTTTCTTAATTAGAAAAACTGATCCTATAATTCTTTCAGGCTGTATTTAGTTTGCCGTTAATGTTCTTGGAAGTTTGTGATCCATTGCATTGTTGCTAAGCTACCAATGAATATTATTTATGTTTAATACTGCTGTTATATTCAAAGGTATTGGCATCGATCTCTAAACCCTAGAAAGCTGGTAGAAGTGAAGTTCTCTCATCTCAGCAGAAACATGACTTTACAGAGAACTATGAAGCTGTACAGGTTACCAGATGTAAGCACCACAAATCACATCCTTCCTAAAATAGATGCTGTGGAAATAGTGAAGCCCTTTTCTAATTTACTACTTAATGCCCCTTTCCTAAGGTATTTATTTCAGTGAGAGAAAAAATTAGGCCAATTTCAAGTCTGCAATACTTGGTAATTTGTCCATTTTAAATTGTATTTTATACTGCAGTATTTGTTTTGTCAAACTATTGGGTAGAATAATTCCTTGTCACTGAAATAATTACCTTATAAAGCATATGCAGTGGCGTAGTTGTTGGAAAGTTAGTTTTGAAACTAAATATTAACATTATGCTAGTTGTCATTGATGGCTATGCTCGTATTGCTACAGCTTTGGGTTTAAATAAGTTTCATGGTATGAAGGGAAGCCATGTAGCATTTTGGGTAGAAGTAGCAATACCAAATTCTGTTTATCACCATGACAATTCTATTATTTCTTTTCTGCTAGACTCCCAAGACAACAGGTTTGAGGCCAATGGAGCAAAAGGACATGAAACAAGTACAAGAGCTGCTCTTCAATTACCTGAAGCAATTTGAGCTTGCTCCAGTGATGAATGAGGAAGAAGTAGTCCACTGGTTGTTGCCCCGTGAAAACATTATTGATACTTATGTGGTAGAGGTAATGCAGTTGTATTGTTTGTCTGCATGTGTAGTGTTCTGTTTTGAAAACAAAATAGGATAAACTTTTCATTTACTCCTCCATTCCTTGACAGTCAGCTAAACCAACCAAGAAAAATAGTCATGTCGATCAAAAGCCTTATATGAAATTTAATCCAAGGATCAATCATTTTCTTTAAGGGGTAAGGAAAAATAAACAGTAACAAAACAGAAATTGGACCTGAAGCATTAACTCTGCTTTCTCTCCATAGCTATTGCCAAACCCACTGAGTATTTGCAAATTTCTGTTTTTGTTTCAGATTTCCAGCATTGACATTTTTGTTTTGTTTTTCAGGGTTTCTTTTAAGAAAAACTTTCTAAAAGTGAATCAGAATTTTTTTGTTGAATTGGGTACTTTGCTTTAAAAACTTGTATGTTATATACTTATAATTAAGAATATGTTGTAAGGTCATCTTATTGTGCATCACAGGTATAGATTATTATAGATTCATAAAATAATTTATTCAGAGTTTGATTTGTTACAAAAATTTAGGCACTGCTTGAACTCATGCTGAGGATACTGGCAGAAGAGGAAGCTATGTTGCTGAACACCATTTAACAAAGGAATACACTCATGGCAACATACTTTAAAAGCATTTGATACAAAATGTAGAATATTCTTGTTAGAGAATTTGCTGTTTTTCGCCATCCTACTAGTTTTACACAGTGATGGGAGGAATGCACTCATAATTAAACCCTGCCTGTTGGACAGGATTGTGGTGAAAGTGTCTGGAAGTTATGATTCTGAGAATATGACTTGTTTGACTAGTCTTTGGAACAGCTGTCCTAATGTTTGTGTTTTCACTCAGATGTTGGTAAAAAGGATTTGGCAGATTCAGTGGGGCTGCGATTTGCATTATTATTTCCTGTCGATTCCAGGGTCTGTCTGAGTCCATTTCTTTCTTTAGAGTTTGTAACAGTTGATACAACTGAGTGACTTGCTACACTATTTCAGAGAGCAATTGAGAGTCAATCATATTACTTCATCTTATATAGATATTTTTATTAGAAATTTAACATTTTTACAAGTTTACAAAAATAAATAAAACTCTCAAATACAAACATTGATATACAATTAAATCAAATATACAATAGCCAAAACTTAAAAAAAAACAGAAAGTAAACAAAACAAAACTCAACTTTCTACTAATCTAACCTACAACTAAACAGAGTGTATATTTAAGTCTCTTACATGCTCGGAATGTGTTAACATCAGATGTAATAAAACCCGTATTCATGCGGGATTCCTCTCCTATGGGGCCCCGGACCAGCCAGGTTTGTAATCCCAATTAACTAAAAGCCCTTGATAGGATAGCCGAAATATCTGTACTTACGTAATTCAAGAAGGGCTGCCATATTTTATAAAATAATTCGGTCTTTCGGTGCACCATATTTGTAAGGAAGTCAAGGGGAATACATTCCATAATTAATCTGTGCCAATTTGAAAGTCCAGGGGGGCCCTCAGCCACCCAGTTCACCAAAATATTTTTCCTTGCACAGAAAGAGAGAATAGAAAAAATAGTCTCTTCCCATACATGTCCAGGGAGGGAAAGTTCGAAAAGCCCAAAAGGAGAGATACGGGGTCCTTTAATTTCCGTTCCTAAAATTTCTGTCAGGGTACTTGCTACTTTAGTCCAATATCTACGGATCTTATTTCAGGTCCATAGGCAATGTACAAGAGTGCCCACCTCTATTTTACATTTGGGACACATTGGAGATGCTCCTGCCTTAAATTTTGCCAGTCGAACCGGTGCTATGTGGGCCCCATGAAGTATCTTCAGCTGGATAGTCTGGGTTCTGTTACAGATAGTAATTCTTCTAGCGTTTTGCCAAATATCATTCCACGTTTCTATATAGATTTCTAGTCCCAAATCCTGAACCCATGTTTTAAGCAGATTGTCCATATCTCCCGATACTTCATCATGTAGTAAATGATAAATAGTACTGACGGAAGATGCCCCCACTGGTCTTAGGACACTACATTCTCTATCTGATTTATAAAGACTATCTAATAACGTAGTCTTCTTCTGTATATAATCTTGAATTTGGAAGTATCGAAAGAGGTCTCCATTAGGTAATCCGAATTTCTGACGCAGCTGTTCAAAAGACATCAGGACCCTTCTTTAAATAGGTCCCTTAAACATGAGATACCCCTGGATCTCCAGAGTTTAAAAGTGGCATCTGTAAACCCCGGTTGGAATCCCCATGCTCCCACTATCGGTGCATAGGGGGATGTTTTATGTGAATTACCCTCATTTTGCCACATTATATTCCAAGCCTTAATTGTGTTTAGTATTATAGGGTTTTTACAGTGATCTGTAATGATTTTCCTCTTGTCTGAAAATAAGAGGTTAATAAGTGGGTATTTTACTTGATGGGCCGCCTATGATTCCAGATAAAGGAACCCAACCAGCCATATAATTTACGTAGAGCCATCCTCGGCAGCATCACCGGAAGCATTCTCATAGGATATAGGAGACGGGCAGACATTCATTTTAATTAGTGCTATTCTACCCAACCAGGAAATTGGAAGGTCTCCCCATCGCTGGAGGTCCTGCCTTATCCTTTCCAGTAAATGCACAAAATTAGCCTTATACAACTCACCAAATACTGGAGTAATAAAAATGCCTAAATATAAGAAGCCCTCCAGGGACCAACGAAAGGGAAAAAGGGATCCGTCCACTAAGTGGGGTGTTATAGCAAGGCCACCCATTGGCATAGCCTCTGATTTTGAAAAATTAATTTTATAGCCTGAGATTGCTTCATCTTGAACACTACGGTAGTGTGACTAAGAAACGAACTCAAGATATTTGGGTAATCTTTGTCAGCTAGTGACAAATTATCAGGAGGTGGGCAAGATAACTGAGCTAGTTGCCTGGTGCAGTTGGGGACCTGATTGATCCCTCACTTCTGTGGATGAAATGCACTACTGAAATGAAAAGTGCCTCCTGTTTGCAAAAGACAATTAGAGGCCAAAAGAGAAAATGCTGGAAAATCTCAGCAGGTCTGGCAGCATCTGTAAGAAGATGTAGTTTTGACAAAGGGTCAGTTAGACTCGAAACGTCAGCTGTTTTCTCTCCTTACAGATGCTGTTAGACCTGCTGAAATGTTCCAGCGTTTTCTCTTTTGGTTTCAGATTCCAGTATCTGAAGTAATTTGCTTTTATGACAATTAGGAGGTTGGCAGTCAGAACCTGCTGAATAATTTAACCCTTAGAACCTATTCTTTTGAATGTACATTGCACACTTTCAACAAGATCAGTTCATCTTTCCTGTCAAATGGAATCTGACAAAGGTTCTACACAACTGCAAAATGACTTATTCCTTTTTATATTCCACACTCATTGAGATAATTCCATTAGCCCTGCATACTTTTGTACCTATTTGCTGACTTTTCATGATTTGTGTATTTGCTCTCCCAAATTACTTTGCAAACAGTTGAACTCTGTTTGCCCACTGACTTAACCTGTCTAGTCCTAGTGTCTCTTGGCATGGTGATGGTGTCCCTACCTCCTGGTTCAAATACCCTATTGTTGTATCGAAAAGGATGGATTAAAATAACTATCTGTCTAGTCCCGTGTAACTTTCTGCCCCATCTTTCCTACTTAGTGTAGCTCTTAACTTGATATTTGCAAACTTCAACAAGTAAACACTCCATTATTTTATTCAGTTCATGAATTAATAATATAAAGAATAGATTATTGGAAAACACTCCTTGTCTATTGCTATCAATTACAATTCAGATGCTCTATCTCCACTTTATCCCAACCGATTCTGGTGACAGAATAGCGAATTTTAAGGGAAAATTAAAAAGTTTATTTTTAAAAGTGAAGTTAGCTTAAAAAAAAAACACAGCATGTGTAGCTGATTACAGCCTGAGAATGTAGAATCCAGTATCATGAAAATTTTGGAAATTAATGTTTAAATGTTAATACTATTTTCCATATTTCAAATCTCTGCATGCTGTCCAGCAAGTAACTGACCAGCTGTGTTGTCTATTAACATTACCATTCAAGCACCGTAAAGGCATTTAAGTTTCCTTCCCTCTCCCTGCTAATAGCTAATTGGGAATTGAGAATCAAAATGATTCATTGTCCAGGAAACATGAGAAAAAGGTGATGTTTCTTTAAATATCTTAGTTTCTTAACATATTTCTTCATCAAATTGCCTGTCTATGTGGCAACATGATATGTTCATGCCCGGTTTCCATGCTGCTTTACATTTCTGAGCTAATGGTACTCCCGTAGAAGTGAAGCTAGCTTAATCTTTAATCAACCTGGTATCTACCCTTCTACAAATTGCTTCACACTATTGTTCAGTTAAGTTTTAGAGATGAATATTTTCAGTTTTTTAAAAAGTAAATGTAGAATAGGTCTTTTAGAAATGTAGGTAATAGATCTTAACAATGTTGGTAAGGCTGGGTATTTGATCTTTTGTCTGCATTTATGTGCTTCTCTTTTTTTATACATGTTAACTCTTGTTCATGATGGTTAAGATTAGTGCAAGGTTACTTGTGGACGACATCAGGAAATCGTTCATGCAAAGTGTTCATTGTTTGGAAGCAACTACTAAATAAAATAGCAGAGATGAAAATCCTGGAGGCATTAGGTACTGTACTACGAAGAGGTAGTATGGTTTTTGGATGCCTGAATTTGAAAGGGTTGGATTAATTAGTTTTACAGCTATCTGATTATGCGGATTGACAGTGTCCAGTCAAATAAGGCAGGTGCAGGAGGTCATTGGGACTAAATTCAAACGAGTTGTTCTGACATCATATACTCAGTGGCGAGGCTAATTCTGGACTATGGAGTGTCCCTACCTTAATAAAGATTGAGATGCTTTAGAAGAGGTTCCAAGAAATGTTCACAATGATTTCATGCCTTATGCACACTAATTTGTAAAGAGACACTGAACTTATTAAATTGAGTTTCACTGGAAAAAGGACTGAGCTAAGACTTGTATATGCCTTCCAAATAATAGAGTATAGTTGAAGTGAAATTAAACAAGTTTTGAATTAGAATACACCATAGTTTGTATGTTAGAGTCTAAATTTGTTTCAAACTACTTTGATTTTTAACATTTTGACAATTGGCCTTCTTAAACAACTATTTATTTTCTTTCAGGGTGCTAATGGCGAGCTGACAGACTTTGTGAGCTTCTACACTTTACCTTCCACAGTTATGCATCATCCCGTCCACAAGAATCTTAAGGCTGCCTATTCCTTTTATAACGTTCACACCGAAACCCCATTAATTGATCTTATGAATGATGCACTAATAATTGCAAAATCGGTAAACTTTTTTTGTTATTTCATCTCTTGAAGTGTACACATAATAGCTACAGCGTAATAAAATCATTCATGATTAACTGAGTTACAAAGATGTTTTGAACGCAATCATTAGGTTTAGCATGAATTGTTTGTGTGGGATGTTTTCAAGAATGTTCTAGTAAATTGAAGTGATGTAATCAATAGTGTTTGTTTCTGGAATAAATAACATGAGGTGAAATATATGTTTGAATTAGCTGTAATTAAACATGGTCTCTATTTGACAGCTGCATTTTGATGTATACCCTGCTGACTCATACATGGCTAAAACTTCTAACTGTAGTTTTTGGGAAACATTTTTTAATGTAGCTTAATACATGAAGGAGCAGAGTTAAAATTTGACCTTTAAGTATTTGAAGACTAATGGGAGAAGTAGAATGTGGAATGCAAGTGCATCTTAAAGTTGAAACACATTGACTTTCTTTGGGTTTCCATTTTAGACATCCTCAAGATAACACAAATTCTGACTGCTACGGTTTGAAGATACCTATACATTCATACTTAATTGCTATAAACATCTGCTCACTCAATACATTAGTGTTACAGAAGTTGGTATCTATGATTAGAGAAGAAGCGGCAAGGTGGCGGAGTGGTTAGGACTGCTGCCTCACAGCGCCAGAGACCCGGGTTCAATTCCCTCCTCGGGCGACAGACTGTGTGGAGTTTGCACATTCTCTCTCTCCGTGTCTGCATGGGTTTCCTCTGGGTGCTCCGGTTTCCTCCCACATTCCAAAGATGTGCAGGTTAGGTGAATTGGCCATCCTAAATTGCCCGTAGTGTTAGGTGAAGGAGTAAATGTAGGGGAGGCGGTCTGGGTGGGTTGCGCTTCAGCGGGTTGGTGTGGACTTGTTGGGCTGAAGGGCCTGTTTCCACACTGTAAGTAATCTAATCTAATTCAGAGTAGTTTCTAAAAAAGAGGTGCACTGTATTTCAATAGTCAGGTGACAGTCATAAAATTTAGAAACCCCTGAATCTACTCACCAATTCAGATGAGCTTGAGGCTGATGAAGAATGATGTGAATTTTAACAGAAGTATTGCACTTATGTGAGATGATGCATGATTAAGCTGTTATCCTATCCTATCCTTTAATTAGTAGCTTGCTGGCAGCCACTGTCTAGATAAATACACAAAAGAAGAGCTGTTTATGTGAGCTTTGAGTGTGTAGCAAATGCATGCTTGGCACAATAGGACTGCTGCCTGGTAAGAGTCAGCATTTTCAGTACAAGG
This sequence comes from Chiloscyllium punctatum, assembly GCF_047496795.1. NCBI lineage: Eukaryota > Metazoa > Chordata > Chondrichthyes > Orectolobiformes > Hemiscylliidae > Chiloscyllium > Chiloscyllium punctatum. The sequence goes on from NC_092746.1 coordinate 76,797,011, forward strand.
GTATAATTTTATGCTTGTAAGATATGTAATTTTAATTTAATCTTTACAGTCCAGGAAAGTATTTAACTTCGGTAATCATACTGACTGACTGTTTCCTTAGAATGATGTTAGTAATACAGAATGAGAAAGGCCTGTTTAGGAAGCAGGAGATAGAAAATTATTCTCTTACACATTCAAGAATGAGATATTTTCAAGCTCAAGTTGAAACGCAGAAACTCAGAGTCATAGAGATGTACTGCATGGAAACGGACCCTTCGGTCCAACTTGTCCATGCCAACCAGAAATCCCTAGTCCCACCTGCCAGAACCTGGCCCATATCCCTCTAAACCCTTCCTATTCACGTGCCCATCCAGATGCCTTTTAAATGTTGCAATTGTACTAGCCTACACCACTTCCTCTGGCAACCCATTCCATACACGTACCACCCTCTGCCTGAAAAGGTTGCCCCTTAAGTCTCTTTTGAATCTTTCCCTTCTCACCCTAATCCTATGCCCTGTAGTTCTGGACTCCCCCACCCCAGGGAAAAGACCTTGCCTATTTACCCTATCCATGCCCCTCATGATTTTATAAACTTCTATAAGGTCATCCCTCAGCCTTCGACAGTCCAGGAAAAACAGCCCTAGCCTATTCAAGCTCTCCCAATAGCTCAAATCCTCCAACCCTGGCAATATCCTTGTAAATCTTTTCTGAACCCTTTCATGTTTCACAACATCCTTCAGGTAGGAAGACCAGATTGCAAGCAATATTCCAAAAGTGGCCGAACTAATGTCCTGTACAGCCGCAACATGTACTCCCACCTCCTGTACTCAATACTCTGACCAACAAAAGAAAGCAGTATTATTGTCATGATTTTATTCTGATCTCCAGTTCTGTATTTTGTTCTCTGCTTTCTTCCTGCACACGACTATTTCTGGACTATTAGCAGCTCTCATTGTCGTCTGGTAAACAGTTATTTATCAATATATTTTAAAAGTTGTGCTGTTCTTGTTTGGCAAGTGAAGTTATTCAGGCACCATGCAAGAAAATTCTTTACCAAGGAAATGATTTTTGATGGTTTTCTGGTGCTATCAATCCCACTTTTTTTCCCTGATAAATATTCCATTTTCCCTTTACAGAAAGGATTTGATGTGTTGAATGCACTTGATCTGATGGAAAACAAAACATTCCTAGAAAAATTAAAATTTGGCATAGGTGATGGTAACTTACAGTACTATTTGTACAATTGGAGGTGCCCAGACATGGAACCGGAAAAGGTGAGAAACATTTATATCTAAATTATAAACACTGAGGCTACTTGTTCTTGGACCTGCACTACCCTTTCTTTGTTTCTTTCATGGGATATAGGTATTGCTTGCAAGGCAGTTAAGAGTCAACCATGTTACTATCTGTCTGAAGTCACATGTAAGCCAACTCGCATATAGATAGCACATTTCTTTCCCTGAAGGTAGTTACTGAGCCAGATGGGTTTTACAGCATCCAAAGATTGTTTAATGGCACCATTATTGAGACTAGCTTTCATGTTTCAGCTTTTTTTTATTGATTGATTTTAAATTCTGTGGTAGGATTTGAAGCCATGGACCCCACACTATTTGCCTGGTCTTCTCATTTTCTAGTCTCCCATGATCTCCCCTTCCAAATGTGAGCAATCATTCAGTTAATTTTTCTGATTGCACTATCAGTTTGCAAGTGCACTAGGGCAGCCAATTTCAGTCATCCAAATACTTAGATGGTTAAGTGTTTTATTGCCAGCATTGGACTTCAGACCCAGGTTCAGAGTGCAGCGATAGGAATTTCCTAATTCTGCATAATTAACCAAGGTAACCTGGGAGTTTGGATGTTCATTCCAGGCTGGTGGAGTTCCCCAGGAGCTGGGCTGGATAAACCTGGAAGGAGAGTGGAAGCTTCTGACTGTCAATAGGAACTAGACACAGCATTGTGTGGTTAAGATTGTTAGGAAAATTCATGCAACCAAAGCCAGCATTCACCCCTCATACACTATCTATCCCAGATGTACACTTCCCATGCTCCATCCACGCTAACCTATGCCACCCAATGCTCTGAATCCACTTTCCTTGAACCCCATATCAAGCCATGGCCCTAGTCATTCCTATGGCCCTTAATAACCCCAATCCCAACCCTGACTCTCCACCCAAGCTTTCATACTAATTTACCAAGCCACCACCATGTCCAAAGTGCAGGAGCCATGCTGAAATAAAATGCCCATTGATTACTTCACTATTTTAAAAAAAGCACACATTGAATTTTTCTTCAAATTCAGTATATTGAAATTTCCTCAGTTAATCTCTTCTAAAACACATTCACATTCCACGTTCTTTGACTGTTCAACAGCTCGAGTAGGTTTATGGACTTTTTAAGTATGTTCCTGAGTATTAGAATAATCTCCCTAGTATTTGGTGCACATAGGGAATGGGACTTGCCAATTAGCTGAATCTGTTGGTTGCATGAGAAACACTACTGGCAGCTAGGAAAAGCTCATCTCACAACGACCACGAGATGGATGTATGTTTTAAAAATGACTGCTGATAAATACCGTCAGCAAGGTATTGATTAAAACAGGAGAGGGAGAGGGGCAACCAAACAATCTGTTCCCAGAGCAAGGAGTCCTGGAGCTGAGATGACTGACCTCCAGTAACCCCACCTACCTTCCTTTTATGCCCGTTAGGACTCCAACAAGTAAAATGTCCCTGTGTCTCCTCCTCCCACACAGATACACACAAAACCTAGAATCCTATTAACTCAAATTTTGCTAAATGCCTTGATACCACATGGTCAAAGGCAGCCTTGATGTCAAAGTCAATCTCCCCACCATCTCTGGAATTCAGCTCTTTTGTCCATGTTTGATTTAAGGTTGTCATGAGGTCAGCAGTTTTGGGGTCCAGGTGGAACACATACTGAATGTTATTGAGCAGGTTAGCTGCTTGATTGTATTTCAAGCTATTTCTTCCAGCCCTTGCAGTGTAGGGTAGATCGTAAATCAGGATATTACGTTACAAGTTTTAAGGATAATAAAATTTGGGTGTTGGGATGAGTTTCTTTAATCTTCATATAGGCTGGGCAAACTGAATTTGTGACAGTAATGTTGGGGACAAAATTCATAAAAAATCTCAAAATCATTTACTTAATAATCTTTCACTGGCAATTCACTGGGAAGAAGAGATAATAACAACAGAATTTTATATTGGGTTTGGTAGTGATCTAATTAAATACTGAATTCAAATCTTAAATCTAATCAAAGCAATCTATGAAGATCTGAGGGATGAGATAGTTAAGGTAGATTGTGAAACTAGATTTTTAAAATATGATGGCAGTTAGGTGATGGTAAGTTTTCGAAGAATTATGCATTTCTTTGAGGATTAAACTACCAATCAAGGGATGATCCAACCATGGCTAATGAGACATTAAAAGAATATTAGATGAAAGGAAGAGACTTGTAATACTTCCAAACATATTAGTGAACCTGAGGATTCAGTTGATTGAAAAAGTAAACAAAAGCTGACAAACTGACAAAAAATGAGATTCAACTTGTAAAACATGTAAAAATTTCTCTCTCCATTTTACGTTAGCTACCTAGAGATTAATGAAAGTAAACATTATGGAAGTTAAAAAAAACTTCACAAGAACTGTAACAAACACTGCATTGGACAAACAGGGCGAAAACTAACCACCAGGATATGTGAACATCAACTAGCCACAAAAAGACATGACCCTCTCTCACTAGTATCCTTACATACAGATGAGGAAGGACACCACTTCGACTGGGACAACACAACCATCCTCGGACAAGCCAAACAGAGACACGCATGAGAATTCCTAGAAGCATGGCATTCCAATTAGAACTCAATCAACAAACTCATTGACTTGGATCCCATTTACCATCCCCTGAGAAAAAGAACAGAAAATGATGTCACCGCAGGAAATTACATAGCCACCACTAGGAAACACAAACATAAATAGAAAGCGGGCTACACCACCAGTGCTCCATCCAGAGGCTCACTGAAGATGTTACCTAGTATGGCGACGAAATATCTGAAAATGAACCTTCCAACTCAGCGAACAAACCTGCATCCAGAACCTCAATCTGAGCTACAGTCTTAAAGGCAGAGATAGCAATTGGAATGAGGAACATGGAAGTGTCAGATATTAAACAAATATTTCAGATTTGTCTGAAAGTTTGAAAAAAGTGATGTAGCGATCATGAAAACTAAGAATCCATTCAAAGTAGGAACTTAGGATAGTATATTAATAGAGAAATAGGACTGGAGAAATTAATAGAACTTCATGATGTCCTGCACCCTAGAACTTTAAAAGGGATAGCTACAGAAGTAGTATTTGCCTTGTTTTCAATTTTGCCAAATTCGTAAATTCTAAAACAATTTGTGGAAATTGGGCGGTAGTAAACTCAATGCCATTATTTGAGAAGGGAGGCAGGGATCAAAAAGTGAACTATAGGTCATGTGGCCTGACATCAGCAGTAAGAAACATGCTAGAAAATATTATTGGGTCGTGATAACAAGGTACTTAATAGTTTGTATCTTTGGGCAAAGTCAACACATAGTATTGAGGAGCATCAGATTTGATAAATCTAGATTTTGTTTGAGGAGGTGGCTGTAAGGGTGCGTCACAGGATCCATTGATATAATCTATTTGAATTTTCAAAAATTATGCCAGTGGTAATTAGATAAAATTAAGGCGATTGGGATTGAGGGTAATATATCTCACATTGATTTAGGATTAGTTAACCAACAGTAAACAGACTAGGAATAACAGGTTATTTTCAGATTAACAGGTTATAACTATTGGGGTGTTACAAGGAACATTGGGCCTGAACTATTTACAAGCTGTATTAATGACTTGGATAAGGAGCTAGAGTATTAATATGTTCACATGTGCGACTGATAAGAATTTCAGTGGGAATGTATGCTGTGAGATGGACATAAAGAAGCCAGGAAAGTACTCAGATTTTTATTTTTTAAATGTGATATGCACATTTCTGGCAAGCCTGATATTTGTTGGCCTTCTATAATTAGCCTGGTCTGAGTGTATTCCAGTAGACCATTGGAAAAGGCAGTTAACCAGTCAGCCAGATGGCTGTGCGTCTGGAGTAATTTGTGTAATTTCAGACCTCGTAAGGATAGCTGATAGCCTTCCCTAAAAGCCATTAGTGAATGAGATGAGATTTTATCCGAATCTATAGTTTCATGGTCATTATTCATGCGACTAGCTTTTATTTCCAAATGTGTCCATTGAATTTGAATTTTGATCAGAAGTTCTGATTGAATTGGATTGAATTTATTGTGCGGTGAAAAGCTTTGACTTGTGAGCATTTCAGGCAGATCCTAGCATTAAGTAGCATAGACAAGTAAATAATAGGTAAACAGCGGCAAAAACAAAAACACAGGGACAAGCGAATGTTAAGAGTCTGTGAGTCCATTCAGCGTTCTAATAACAGTAGGGTAGAAACTGTTACCAAACCAGCTGGTGCATGTGTTCAGGCTTCTGTATCTTCTCCCTTATGGTAGAGGTTGTAGAAAAACATTGCCAGGTGGGATGGATTTTTGAGAATGCTGGCGGCCTTTCCTTGACAACGGGCATGGTAGATGGATTCTATACATGGAGGTTAGCCTTTGTGATTATCTGGGCCAAGTTCACCGTCTGTAACCGTCTCCGATCTTGAATGGTACAGTTGCCATACCAGGTAGTGATACATCAAGACAGTATGCTGTTGATGGCGCACCTATAGAGGTTGGCAAGGATATTTGCTGTCATGCCAGATTTCCTTGAAGAGATGTTGTTGGGCCTTTGTAACCAGTGCATTCACATGAAAGGTCCAAGAAAGCTTGTTGTGGATGACCATTTTCAGGAGCTTGACATTCTCCACTCGTTCCACCTCTGTGCTGTGAATGTGTTGGGGGACATGAATAACATCCTGCCAAAAGTCAATAATGAGTTCCTTGCTTTTGCTGGCATTGAGAACTAGGTTGTTCTCAGTGCACCATTTTCCCAGGTCTTCCACCTCCTGTCTGTAGTCTGAGTCACTGGACTGGAAATATTAACTCTGCTTTCTTCCCACAGATGCTGCGAGATCTGCTGAGTTTCTCCAGCAATTTCTGTTTTTGTTTTAGATCTCCAGCATCCTCAGTTCTTTGTTTTAAATTACTCTAAACATTTGCCACTTTATTCATAATAACTTTTAAACCCTACACCTGGTTCTACTTTCTTGTCTTTTAAAACAAAACTACCTTCTGCCAAGTAAAACTCAAGTTTCAGTGATATTCATGTTTAATTATCAAATTTTTGAACTGTTGAGCTCAAATTTCTACAGCCTTTTCCAAAGCTTATATATCCTCCCCCTGCTTTACTGAATGTTTTGAATTTTGTTTCTTGCAGGTTGGTCTAGTGCTACAGTAGAACACCACTACTGCTGTAGAAGTCTCTTCATTGAAGCCCAGGATCCAATATCATGCCTTTGTTCAGTGACAGTATTCTACCAGCTCAACAGAGAATTCTGTAAAAGGAGCTATAGTTGCAACCATATTTTGCTTGCAACAGAATGGAGACAATTAATTCTTTATTTAGGATTTGATTTGTTGTGCAGTAAAGTGTTGCATTATTCTATGGTGTTTCTTGGGAATTGGAACCACTATGAATGTTACTTTTTAATTATTTGCAACCTAAATAAGATTTTTCATCAATGCCTAAAATGATTTTGAATGCACTTTTGTTAATTTCAAGAGGCTAATCTACATTTAGACATTCATGAAGAACATGTTGCTGCTACATGAGGTAATGAGGAACTGGAGGCTTCTTCTGCAGAATGACAACTCAGTCTTTTGTACAAATAAAGTGCAGTAGTAATTGTGAAGAATATTGTTATATCCACTGGGTGGTCTTGCACTGCCAGACAGATTTATATTTATTGAACGGTGTTTTTTTAAGTGTTCACTATAGGAATATTGAAAGGCCTATAGTGCAAGCTAATTTTTATCCATTTGTCATGTTTGTAATAGAAAGTGGGAATTTTTGCAATAACTCGATAGTGCAAATTCAGAATTTCCAGCAATGCAAGTACATTGGAAAATGTCCCAGTCTATTCCATATGCATCTGCAATGTCAACAATGCAGTCTGGCTGCTCATTGGTAGTGTTCATGGCTTATTTGTGAAAGAGGCCACATTCCCCATGTTTTTGTGTAAAGTTGGGGGCGAAGCTTTGTCACTGTTAATTTCTAAGCTTTTTTTTAAAATGCCACCTGGCGTGGCCCGATAGAAGTGGTGAAAGTGCTCACTTTACAGTTCATAAATCAGGGATTGATGTCTTGGAGCTGCTGACATTTGAGATGGGCGCCTGGTTTTGTGACTAAGTTTCAGGTCTGGGCAAACCACAACTGAAGTTAACAGAGTTGGTAGCAGTTAAGAGGAGCTGAAGGCTGCATGTCAAAACAATCTCGCAGATACATGTAGATTTAAAATATTAAAACAATCATGATGGATAAGAAATTTTCTCTTGCCAAATCTCTTTTTCATTCTCTACATATGAACATTGGCTATTTCATTTTCTCCAGATACCTTGATAATGGAGTCAGATATGTTTTTTTAAGCGTAAATGCACATGTGAATACTGACAATGAAACTAAATCAAAGGGAAGTTGTTTTTTTTAAATGAAAGCTGAAAGCTTTGTTCCATGTTGTGTTTTGCACAAGTTATGTTGAGAAGAAGGATATGGGGCTTGTTTGTTAAAGCATGTTTAGCTGTTGAGCTTAAAACTTCGCCTGGTCAAATGACGGGTTGTGTACAGTTTACTATTATTGCTATGCATGCTTCACTGAAAAGGCCCCCAATGTGTGCTAAAAATGACCTATTCCTAAATCAGTTCTGGAATGGTTTAAATGTTGCCAGAGAAAGAATGTACTTTTCTGATTTTAGTAATGTTTGAGGTCACCAGCATGACTGTTTGATGTCTGAATTAATAAAAGTCATTACAACTTTGCTATTACTTGTGCATGCTTTCATTCCTTCAATTAATCAGTTTTTTTGACACTTTTATTTTCTCTCAGAATATACAAGCTTTAGATAGTTGAAAATATTAGTCATTCTATCAGAAAAGCCTAATTTTGACAGCATGTGTATATATTTCCAAATGGATGGATTTTTCACTTTTTTTTTCTAGGTCTCCACTTTTTAATAACTTGTTTTACTGGAGAACAGATAATTCTGAGTGAGCTAACTTTAAGCAATTTGAGTCACTTGTTGCAATCATCCCTGCTTGTCCCCCTCCTCATTTGATCCCAACAAGTTTTTTTTGGGAAAGATATACTTGCCAATTCAGTGAATGTGTAACTGTTTACATGTTGTGATCATATAGAAGACACAATCAGTCAGATTTCATTGTTGTAAAAAAGGCAAGTTTTACTGTATTTAACTTAATCTAAGTAAAATTGTGAAGAAAAATTCCAATTTCTTTCTCTCTCTCAACATCTTTGGTGGTCTTTCAGGTTCAAAGATGACTTGCTTCCACCCAGGGTGAAATGTTGGGTTCTGCGGTGGTTGAATAATCTGATACTGGAGCCTCAAACTCTGCCCCAGATGTTGTTTGAGGCAAGGAGGGGTGAGACTCTTTGGATTCTACATGCTCTTTCTGCTGCTCACACTTGGCTTCCAGGTGCTCCACTCAGTGGTTGCTGCCTTCACTGGCGCTTCACCATTTTGTGCATTCTAGGCCAAGCGATGGCAGTGTTTCAATGCGGATTTTGTATTTGCTTAGGAAGGCTTTCAGGTGTAGCATTTTATCTGCATTCCTAGTGAATCCTATTCATTGCAGAGCTCGGAGTATTGCACTTATGTTAGGCATGCAGATAATGTGGGCTGCCCATCACAACTGGTCATATGGACCTTAATGCTGGAGATATTGGTCTGAGAGAGGACTATCTCACTGGTACACCTGTTTGCCAGTAGATTAGAAGTGTACCAAGGTGGAGGTAGTTATAACTCTGCAGGGTTTTCAGGTGTCTGCTGTACAAGGTCTATGTTTCTCATGTATATAGGAGAGTGGGGACTATGCTGCTCTGTAGACCATGAGCTTAATGGCAGGTTTGAGTTCTTGGACTTTGAACATGATTCCTGAGGCATCTAAAAACTGCCCTGGTACATTTGGGTTAATATTGGGTTTCATTGTCAACATCTGCTCACAGTGAGAGAAAACTACTGAGGTAAGGGAAATGATTCATGTTGTCTAGGCCTAGGATCTTGCCGTGGATTTTGATGGCGGGGTAGGCTGTGTGTGGAATAGTCTGGTAGAGTACCTTTTATTTCTGGATATTTAATCTAAAGCTCATTTTCTAAAATGCCTTGCTCAATGTGTTGTTGATGTTTTGTAGCTAGGTCTCTGAGTGTGCACACAGGCTAGCGTCTGGCCTGGAAATGTCAACGGTTGAACGGTTTCCCACTCTTCATGTAGGTTAGCTCCACTCTGGCCAGGAACTTCATGGAGACAGACCGTTGCAGCAAGGAAGATTTGGAAAGAGCAATCATGCAGCACTGCTTGACCCAGTTTGCATATCTATTGTGTCTGATGGATCCATTGGTGAGAATCTCAGGATTCATATCATGAAGCAGAGAATGGTGACAACTTCCTGCAGACAGTCAAATTCGAGACAGATTTTCCACAATCTCCCTCAGTTTTATTTAAGCAAAGAACCTTTTTAAAAAAAACCTCTAACGTTTCTGTCTCTGAGTTAATGTTTGTATTTGCAGAATCTGATAACAGTGGGACAATAAATTAACTATTCAGAGACAATGCAACAGTGAAGGGGTGTTTGACTCAAAAGCTTGTGACTTGGCTGGCTTCCGGCTGATCTCAGTCCTGTTGCTGTTGGCATCAAGATGCCTTGATGGTGTAGCTGGACAGGTTCTGTTTCACTGAAGGTGGCAGCTTTTGGATTGAATACTTTTTTTAAAAAGAGGAGCAGGAAAATCGACATTTCGGGACAAAGCCCTTCATGAAGAATGAAGGGTTTTGTCCCAAAGTGTTAATTTTCCTGCTCCATGGATGCTGCCTGACCTGCTGTGCTTTTCCAGCACCACTCTAATCTTGACTCTGATCTCCAGCCTCTGCAGCCCCTTTCGCCTCCTTTTTTTTAAAAAGCATTATAGCAGTTAGTTAAAATCAGAGCCAGTGTTTGAAATTTAAGTTGTCTGGAGAGGGAGAAACCACTCATTGCTTTGTTCCTTCTGCAACTCCGCTGTTGTCCCATTCTAGAACAAATAGTAAACACACACCAGGCTAGATCACGTGTCACATGATCTCTTTCAAACTGATCAATGATCTAAATAGGGTCATGGATAGTGTAGGCCTGATATTGCAATACGTAATGTGATTATGTCTGAACATATTTATAGCCAGAGTATCATTGTTCAAGTGATTATGACTAATGGATCACCTCAAGCAGTTGTATACCCAGATGATTAGATGATTTGCTAATGGTGTAAGAAATAGTCCCCACTCTGTCCTTTGTTCTTGGTTTAGCTTTTCCAGACAAAAATTAGAATATTGAAGTTAAGGTGATGCAATTCTGAAACCATCTTTGACTATGATCTGTATTAACTGGAGTGTGGCTTGAGTGTTTTTAAACTGTTCAATGTGTTTCCAACCAGAAAAACCAAAAATCAGAATTGGTCTTTTTTTCCCAGCTAATTTGTGATATTGAGATTAGAAAATTGAGAAGAATCGTGGACATCAACCAGCAACTTTGCATGTTTCAATGAAGTTTCTATTTTATTGTTCCATTTTATTTTTGCCAAGAGGTGCGAGGGGGGAGCAAAGGAATTCTGGGAAGGTGAGTCTAACCGTTTAAAAGACTTACCTCAGGCATCGGGGCCTCCATTTGCCGAGAGGTGCGAGCGAATTCTGGGAATTAAGTGGGTGAGTTCTAAACCAGAAACCCTACACCGTAGGGCCGCCCTCCCACCCACCACCTCTAACCTTACTAAGAGTCTGTAAACTAGGTAAGTTTTCAGATTTCTGTTTTTTTTTCCTTCTCTTCCCTTGTTTAGTTCTGTGCGGGCTATCAGAAAAGCGGGATATGGATGTTAGGGCAGTTGCATGTCTCTCCTGCAGAATGTGGCAGGTGAGAGACACTTCAAATGTCTCTGCCAACTACATCTGCGGGAAGTGCACCCAACTCCAGCTCCTCGAAAACCGAGTTAGGGAGCTAGAGTTGGAGCTGAATGAACTACAGATCATCCGGGAGACCTAGGGGGAAATTGAGAGGATGTACAGGGAGGTGGTCACTCCCCAGTCACAGGGTAAGGACATCTGGGTTACTGTCAAGGGGAGGAAAGGGAACCAACGGTCAGAGCAGGGATCCCCTGTGGCTGTTCCCCTCAATAATAAGTATACCACTTTGGATACTGCTGGTGGGGACAGCCTACCAGGGGAAAGCCATAGTTGTCAGATCTCTGGCACTGTGGCTCAGAAGGGAAGGGGGGAAAATAGAAAAGCGCTAGTGGTAGGGGACTCAATAGATGGATTGACAGGAGATTTTGTGGTCAGGAACGGGACTCCCGAAAGGCATGTTGCCTCCCTGGTGCCAGGGTCTAGGATGTTGCCGATCGGGTTTACAAGATTCTGAAGGGGGAGGGTGAGATTAGATTAGATTACTTAGTGTGGAAACAGGCCCTTCAGCCCAACAAGTCCACACCAACCTGCCGAAGCGCAACCCAACCAGACCCCCCTCTCCCCTACATTTACTCCTTCACCTAACACTACAGGCAATTTAGGATGGCCAATTCACCTAACCTGCACATTTTTGGAATGTGGGAGGAAACCGGAGCACCCGGAGAAAACCCATGCAGACGTGGGGAGAACGTGCAAACTCCACACAGTCTGTCGCCCGAGGAGGGAATTGAACCCGAGTCTCTGGCGCTGTGAGGCAGCAGTGCTAACCACTCTGCCACCGTGCCGCTTCTTCTCTAATCATAGATACCAACTTCTGTAACACTAATGCATTGAGTGAGCAGATGTTTATAGCAATTAAGTATGAATGTATAGGTATCTTCAAACCGTAGCAGTCAGAATTTGTGTTATCTTGAGGATGTCTAAAATGGAAACCCAAAGAAAGTCAATGTGTTTCAACTTTAAGATGCACTTGCATTCCACATTCTACTTCTCCCATTAGTCTTCAAATACTTAAAGGTCAAATTTTAACTCTGCTCCTTCATGTATTAAGCTACATTAAAAAATGTTTCCCAAAAACTACAGTTAGAAGTTTTAGCCATGTATGAGTCAGCAGGGTATACATCAAAATGCAGCTGTCAAATAGAGACCATGTTTAATTACAGCTAATTCAAACATATAGTGAGCAGCCAGAAATCGTGGTACATATTGACACCAATGATATAGCCAGGAAAAGGACTGAGGATCTGAAAAGTGACTTCAGAGAGTTAGGTTGGAAGCTGAAGAGCAGGACAAGTAGTGATCTCAGATCCTCTCAATTTCTCTGGTGCCACAAGATAGTGAGATGAGGAACAGTCAGCGAATGCAGCTTAACATATGGCTGCGAGGCTGGTGCAGGAGGGAAGGCTTCAGATACCTAGACTGTTAGGATACCTTCTAGGGAAGGTGGGACCTGTACAAGAAGGAGGGGTTGCACCTGAACTGGAGGGGCACAAATGTCCTGGGTGGGAGATTTGCTTGTGTGATTCATGTGGGTTAAACTACTTTGGCAGGGCGGTGGGAATCAGAGCCACATGTCTGAGAGGGGATCCATTGCAGACAGGATAGTGATAGATTCAATATATCCTATCAGGAAGGTTTCTCACGTGATGAAACAAAGGGATCGGATAAAGTGTGTCTGCTTTAATGCAAGGAGTGTCCGAAATAAGAGTGACAAACTTAGAGCATGGATCAGTACTTGGGTCTACGATGTTGTGGCCATAACAGAGACCTGGGTTTCACAGGCAGGAATGGTTGCTTGATGTTCCAGGGTTTAGAACGTTTAGAAAGAACAGGGAGGGTGGAAAAAGAGGAGGGGATGTAGCATTGCTAATCAGAGAGTGCATCACAGCTACAGAAGTGAAGGTTGTTGAGGAAGGTTTGTCTCCTGAGTCAGTATGGGTGCAAGGGAATAACCACTGCATTGGGGGTTTTCTACAGACCACCTCTCAGAGGTGGGCAGATTCTGGAAAAGTGCAAAAGTAGCAGGGTTGTTGTTACGAGTGATTTCAACTTTCCCAATATCAACTGGAACCTCCTGAGTGCAGATGGTTTGGATGGAGCCGTTTTTGTCAGGTGTGTTCAGGAGGGTTTCCTTATTCAGTATATAGACAGACTGAGGGGGAGGCCATTTTTGATTTGGTGCTCTGCAATGAGCCAGGACAGATGTCAGATCTCGTGGTGGGAGAACACTTTGGTGACAGTGATCACAACTGCCTCACATTTAGCATAGCCTTGGAGAGTGAAAGGAGCAGTTACTGAGGGAAGGTATTTAATTGGGGAAAAGGAAATTATGATGCTATCAGACAGGAGTTGGGAAGTACAGACCCCAGTTCCACAGAAGGGGCACAGCAGACATGTGGAGACTATTTAAGGAGCAGTTGTTGCGAGTGGTGCAAATTTGTTCCTCTGAGACAGGTAAGATTAAGGAATCTTGGATGACAAGAACAGAGGAACTTCTCGTCAAAAGGAAGAAGGCAGCTTACGTAAGGTGGAGGAAGCAAGGTTCTAGCACAGCTTTAGAGGCTTGGTAGAAAGGAGCTCAGGATTGAACTGAAGAGAGCCAGGAGGGGGTACGAAAAAGACTTGGCAAGAAGGATTAGGGAGAACCCAAAGGCATTTTACTCGTACATGAGGAATAAGAGAATGATCAGGGAGAAGGTAGGGCTGATCAAGGATAGCGTAGGGAACTTGTGCATGGAGTCTGAGCAGATAGGGGAAGCCCTAAATGAGTTTTTTGCTTTGGTTTTCACCAAGGAAAAGGTTCTTGTTGTAAATGAAAACTTAGAGGAGCTGGGGAACAGGCTTGACCAGATCAAGATTGATGAAGTCGATGTGCTGGAAATTTTGGAAAACATTAAGATTGATAAGTCTCCAGGGCCAGACCAGATTTATCCCAGGCTGCTCCAGGAAATGAGAAAGGAGGTTGCTAAGCCGCTGGTGAGGATATTTGCCTCCTCACTCTCCACAGGAGTCGTACCAGAGGATTGGAAGGAGGCAAATATTGTTCCTCTGTTCAAGAAGGGTAATAGGGAAATCCCTGGCAATTACAAACCAGTCAGTCTTACGTCTGTGGTCAGCAAAGTTTTGAAAACAATTCTGAGGGATAGGATTTATGATTATTTGGCAAAGCATAGTGTAATTAAAGGCAGTCAGCATGGCTTTGTGAGGGGCAGATCATGCCTCTCAAATCTTATGGAGTTCTTTGAGGAGGTATCAAGACAGGTCAACGAAGGTCAAACAGTGAATGTGGTGTATATGGATTTCAGCAAGGCATTTGATAGGCTCATTCATAAAGTCAGGAAGTATGGGGTACAGGGAGATTCGGATATCTGGATTCAGAATTGGCTGGCTGACAGAAGGCAGAGAGAGTGGTTGTAGATGGAAAGTATTCTGCCTGGTGGACAGTGCTGAGTGGGGTCCTGCAGGGCTCTGTTCTTGGGCCTCTGCTCTTTATAAAAACTACAAATGACTTGGATGAGAAGGTTGGGGGATGGGTTAGTAAATTTGCAGATGACACAAAGATTGGAGGTGTCGTTGATAGTATCGAGGGTTACTGCAGGCTGCAGTGCGACATAGACTGGATGCAGAGCTGAGCTGAGAAATAGCAGATAGAGTTCAACCTGGATAAATATGAAGTGATGCATTTTGGAAGGTCGAACTCGAATGCTGAATTTAAGATTAAAGACAGGATTCTTGGCAGTGTGGAGGAACAGAGGGATCCCTCATAGTTGCCACCCAAGTGGATAGGGTTGTTCAGAAAGCAAATGTTTTGGCTTTCATTAACAGGGGGATCGAGTTTAAGAGCCGTGAGGTTTTGCTGCAGCTCTACAAGTCCCTGGTGAGACCACACTTGGGATATTGTGTCCAGTTCTGGTCGCCCTACTATAGGAAAGATACAGAGGCTTTGGAGAGGGGGCAAAGGTTTACCAGGATGCTGCCTGGACTGGAGGGCTTGCCTTATGAAGAAAGGTTGAATAAGCTCAAACTTTTCTCCCTGGAGAGGAGGAGGAAGAGAGGAGCCCTGATTGAGGTGTACAAGATAATGAGAGGAATAGATAGAATCAATAGCCAGAGATTTTTCCCCAGGGCAGGATTGACTGGTATGAGAAGTCATAGTTTGAAAATATTGGGAGGAAGGTTTAAAGGAGGCATCAGAGGTAGGTTCTTTACACAGAGAGCTGTGGTGATGGTAGCAGAGTCATTGGGGACATTAAAGCAACTGCTGGACATGCACATGGATAGTAGTGAGTCGAGGGGTGCATAGGTTAAGTTACTATATTTTACGTTAGGATTAAATCTCAGCACAACATTGTGGTCCAAAGGGCCTGTTCTGTGCTGTACTTTTCTATGTTCTATAAAACGTATTGAAAAATAATTTTCTGTAAGTTAGATGAGAGCACTATCGTAATTTATGTAAGTAAACTCAGTCAGAAGCCAGGGATCTGACCACACCTTCAGTTAACTTAGTGCTAAATTCTGGAATTTTTGTTAGTACTGCTCCACCTTAATTTCATCATTTTAAGGCACTCAAACCATACACATATCTTAACATGGCTCAAATACAGAGGAGATAGCAGATTAAAAAAAACAGCATGAACACATCAGTATAATGCAGTGAGCATGGTGACATACCCACTACCCACTCAGTGAATAGGTAGCTTTGTGGCACATCACAATGTTTAGATATAGCACCCAAAACCTCTCCCAGAATACAATGCACATTGTACTTCTCTGATGCAGTAGAGTTACAAGGCATCAGAGACACATGTTTCACTCTCAAATGAGCCCATTTTAAAGTGGTTCAGGGTTTCAATCACCTCAAAAGCTACTCTACTCAGGCCCTCTATCTCTAGATTGAATATAGAGAATCAGCTTTTTATAGTTTCTCTCTCTCTAGCCATTCCTCCACTTACAAAGCCTCACATTTTCCCATATTATATTTCATCTGCCAATCTATGCCCACACAACTTCTGTATATCCCTCTGTACACACTCCTGTCATGATCACCACTTACCTTCCCATCTAGTTTTGTCAAGCTTGGTGGTAGTAAATTCACTGCCCTCCTCCATGTCATTGATACTGTAAATAATGGTACCCTGCACTGATCCCGATGGCTGGTTTGCTATTCTGAAAGTGTACCCTTTATCTCAAATTTTCCTTTTATATAGTTAGCCAATCATCTATCCATGCTAACAGAACATAGAAACGTACAGCATAGAACAGGCCTTTCGGCCCATGATGATGTGCTGAGGATTATTCCTAATCTAAAATAAAATAACCTAACCTAACCTATGCACCCCTCAATTCACTGCTGTCCATGTGCATGTCCAGCAGTCGCTTAAATGTCTCTAATGCCTCTGCTTCCACCACCACAGCTGGCAACGCATTCCACACATTCACAATTTCTGCATAAAGAGCCTACCTCTGACATCTCTATACCTTCCTCCTAATATCTTAAAACTATGACCCCTCGTGCCAGTCAATCCAGCCCTGGGGAAATGTCTCTGCTATTGACAGTATCTATGCCTCTCATTACCTTGTATACCTTAATCAGGTCACCTCTCTTCCTCCTCCTCTCCAGAGGAGAATAGTCCAAGCTTAGTTAACCTCTTTTTAAGATAAGCCCTCCAGTCCAGGCAGCATCCTGGTAAAACTTCTTTGCACCCGCTCCAAAGCCTCCGTATCTTTTCTATAATAGGGCGACTAGAACTGGACACAATATTCCAAGTGTGGTTTCACCAGTGACTTGTGGAGCTGTAGCAAAACCTCGCAGCTCTTAAACTCAATACTCCTTTTAATGAAAGCCAAAACACCATATGCTTTCTTAACAACTTGGGTGGCAACTTTGAGGGATCTATGCACTTGAACACCAAGATCCCTCCATTCCTCCATACTGCCAAGAATCCTGTCTTTAATCCTATATTCAGCATTCAAGTTCGAACTTCCAAAGTGCATTACTTCACATTTATCC
This sequence comes from Chiloscyllium punctatum, assembly GCF_047496795.1. Classification (NCBI taxonomy): domain Eukaryota; kingdom Metazoa; phylum Chordata; class Chondrichthyes; order Orectolobiformes; family Hemiscylliidae; genus Chiloscyllium; species Chiloscyllium punctatum. The sequence continues at coordinate 76,814,214 of NC_092746.1, forward strand.
AGGTTGAACTCTATCTGCCATTTCTCAGCCCAGCTCTGCGTCCTGTCTATGTCGCACTGCAGCCTGCAATAGTCCTTGATATTATCCACAGTACCTCCAACCTTTGTGTCATCAGCAAATTTACTAACCCACCTCTCAACCTCATCAGTCATTTATTAAAAACTACAAAGTGCAGAGGCCCAGGAACAGAGCCCTGCGGGACCCCACTCATCACTGACCACCAGGCAGAATACTTTCCATCTACAACCACTCTCTGCCTTATGTCACCCAACCAATTCTAAATCCAGACAGCCAAATCTCCCTGTACCCCATACCTCCTGATTTTATGAATGAGCCTACCATGGGGAACCTTATCAAATGCCTTGCTGAAATCCATATACACCACATCCACTGTTCAACCTTTGTCGACCTGTCGCATCCCCTCCTCAAAGAACTCAATAAGTTTTGTGACGCATGACCTGCCCCTCACAAAGCCATGCTGATTGCCTTTAATCGCGCTATGTTTTTCCAAATACCCATAAATCCTATCCCTCAGAATTCTTTTCAAAACTTTGCTGACCACAGATGTAAGACTGACTGGTCTGTAATTGCCAGGGATTTCCCTATTCCCCTTTTTGAAAAGAGGAACATTTGCCTCCCTCTAATCCTCCGGTACAAGGGGACATAAATTTAAGGTGAAGGGTGGAAGGTATAGGGGAGATGTCAGGGGTGGGTTCTTTACCCAGAGAGTGGTGGGGGCATGGAATGCGCTGCCCGTGGGAGTGGTAGAGTCAGAATCATTGGCGACCTTTAAGCGGCATTTGGATAGGTACATGGATGGGTGCTTAATCTAGGATAGAAGTTTGGCACAACATCGTGGGCCGAAGGGCCTGTTCTGTGCTGTATTGTTCTATGTTCTATGTTCTATGTTCCTGCGGAGAGTGAGGAAGCAAAAATCTTCACCAACACCTTAGCAGCCTCCTTTCTCACTTCCTGGAGCAGCCTAGGATAAATCTGGTCTGGCCCTGGAGACTTATCAATCTTAATGTTTGCCAAAGTTTCCAGCACATCAACTTCATCAATCTTGATCTGGTCAAGCCTGTATCCCAGCTCCTCAAAGTTCTCATTCACAACAAGGTCCCTTTCCTTCATGAAAATCAAAGCACAAAACTCATTTAGAGCTCCCCCTATCTGCTCAGACTCCACGCATAAGTTCCTTACGCTATACCTCACTGACCCTACCTTCTCCCTGATCATTCTTTTATTCCTCACATATGTATAAATGCCTTTGGGTTCTCCCTTATCCTTCCTGGCAAGCCTTTTTTGTGCCCCATCCTGGCTTTCCTCAGTCCATTTCTGAGCTCCTTTCTAGCAAGCCTGTAATCCTCTAAAGCTGTGCTAGATCCTTGATTCTTTCACCTTACGGAAACTGCCTTCTTTCTTTTGGCGAGAAGCACCTCTGTTCTTGTCATCCAAGGCTCCTTAATCTTACCCCTTCTTGCCTGTCTCAGAGGAACAAATTTGTGCTTCACTCACAACAACTGTCTGTTGTGCCCTTTCTGTGGAACAATTGCTCCCAATCTGTACTTCCCAATTCCTGTCTGATAGCATCATAATTTTTATTCCCCAATTAAATATCTTCCCTTTGTAACTGCTCCCTTCCCTCTCCAAGACTATGGTAAATGTGAGGCAGTAGTGGTCACTTTCACCAAAGTGCTCTCCCACTGTGAGATCTGACACCTGTTCAACCTCATTGCTGAGCACCAAATCCAAAATGGCCTCTCCCCTCATCAGCCTGTCTACATACTAAGTAAGGAAACCCACCTGAACACACCTGACAAAAACAGCTCCATCCAAACCATTTGCATGAAGGAGGTTCCAGTCGATATTGGGAAAGTTGAAGTCACCCATAACAACAACCCTGCTATATCTGCATTTTTCCAAAATCTGCTGGCCTATGAGATCTTCAATCTCCCTACTACTATTAGGGGGTCTTTAGAAAACCCCCAATGAGGTGACTGTTCCTAACTTCAACCCACACTGACTCAGTAGAAAAACTTTCCTCGACAACTTTCATACCTGTAGCTGTGATGGACTCCCTGATTAGCAATGCTCCACCCTCTTCTTTTTCCAACCTCACTGTTCTTTTTAAACGTTTTAAACCCCGGAACAGCTAACAACCATTCCTGCCCCTGTGAAATCCACGTCTCCGTTATGGCCACAACACCATAGCCCCAAGTACTGATTCATGCTCTAAGTGCATTACTTTTATTTCTGACACTCCTAGTGTTAAAGCAGACCTACATTAACTGATCCCTTTGTTCCATCACATGAATAACATTCTCGATAGATTCACTACATCTTATCACTTTCTCATATCTAACTACCCCTCTCTCAGATATGTAACCTCTGATTCCCACCCCCTGCCAAACTAGTTTAAATCCTCCCAAAACAAGTGAGCAAATCTCCCACCCAGGACATTTGTGCCCCTCCAGTTCAGGTGCGACCTGTCCTTCATGTACAGGTTCCCACCTTCCCTAGAAGGTATCCCAATGGTCTAGGTATCTGAAGCCCTCCCTCCTGCACCAGCCTTGCAGCCACCTGTTAAGCTGCACTCACTGACTGTTCCTCACCTTATTATCTCGTGGCACCAGTAGCAAACCTGAGATCACTACTCTACTTGTCCTGCTTTTCAGATTCCAACCTCTCTACAGTCACTTTTCAGATCCTCAATCCCTTTCCTGGCTATGTCATTGGTGCCAATATGTAAACGATCTCTGGCTGCTCACCCTTCTCCCCCGCCCCCCTTTCAGAATCCTGTAAACCCAATCAGCGACATCCCGGATCCTGGCACCGGAGAGGTAACACACCTTCTGGGAGTCCCGTTCCTGACCACAACATCTCCTGTCAATCCGTCTAACTAGTGAGTCCCCTACCACTAGCGCTTTTCTATTCCCACTGTTCCTTCTGAGCCACAGTGCCAGGCTCAGTGTCAGAGACCTCACAACTATGGCTATCCCCTGGCAGGCCATCCCCACCAGCAGTATCCAAAACGGTATACTTATTGCTGAGGGGAACAGCCACAGGGGATCCCTGCCCTGACTGTCCATTCACTTTCCTCGCCCAGCTGTCCTTATCCTGTGTCTGAGGAGTGACCACCTCCCTGTACCTCCTCTTAATGTCCCCCCCCCCCCCCAGCCTCCTGGATGATCCACAGTTCATCCAGTTCCAGCTCCAGTTTTCGAGGAGCTGGAGTTGGGTGCACTTCCCGCAAATGTGATCGGCAGAGACATGTGCCATGTCTCTCACCTGCCATATTCTGCAGCAGGAACATGTAACTGCCCTAACAGCCATACCCCTCTCATCTGAAAGCCCACACAGAACTAAACAAGGAAGAGAAGAAGGAAAATTAGAAAACCTAAAGAGTTACCGAGTTTACAGACTCTTAGTAAGGTTAGAGGTGGTGGGTGGGAGGGAGGCCATATAGTGTAGGGTCTTGGGTTTACATCTCACCCACTTAAAAACTTCCCTTTCTCTCCGCCCTCTGTCCTCACCACTCTGTTCAAAATGGAGGCACAAATTTTGAGTTAAGTCCCTTTTTAAGTAGGAAAAACTGACTTACCTGGCAGCCCTGGTTTCTCTCCTCGCCAATCTGTTCAAAATGGAGTAAACTACCACTAATATACTATCTCTACTTCCATGGGCTCTTAGATGCCTTACATGCAGTACAGGAAGTTCTTTGATAACACTGTTGCATTCCAGCACAACCTTGCAAAGAAAAAGTCAAAATGCTGACCAGATATCCCAACCCAATCTTGTCCCACCTGCCAGCACCCGGTCCATATCCCTCCAAACCCTTCCTATTCATATACCCATCCATATGCCGTTTAAATGTTGCAATCATACCAGCCTCCATCACTTCCTCTGGCAGCTCAATTCCATGCATGTACCACCCTCTGTGTGAAAATGTTGCCTCTTAGGTCTCTTTTATATCTTTCCCCTCTCACCTTAAACCTATGCCCTCTAGTTCAGGACTCCCCCACCCCAGAGAAAAGACTTTGTCTATTTATCCTATCTGTGCCCCTCATGATTTCATAAACCTCTATAATGTCACCCCACCAACCCTCCAAGGAAAACAGCCCCAGCCTGTTCAGCCTCTCCCTATAGCTCAAATCTTCCAACCCTGGCAACATCCTTGTAAATATTTTCTGAACCCTTTCAAGTTTCACAACATCCTTCCAATAGGAAGACCAGATTTGCACGCAATATTCCAAAAGTGGCCTAACCAATGTCTTGTATAGCCGCAACATGACCTCCCAACTCCTGTACTCAATACTCTGACCAATAAAGGAAAGCATACCAAACGCCCTCTTCACTATCCTAGCTACCTGTGACTCAACTTTCAAGGAGCTATGAACCTGCATTCCAAGGTCTCTTTGTTCAGCAACACTCCCTAGGACCTTACCACTAAGTGTATAAGTCCTGCTAAGATTTGCTTTCCCAAAATGCAGCACCTCGTATGTATCTAAATTAAACTCCATCTGCCACTCCTCAGCCCATTGGTATCTTGACCAGATGGGCCATTGTAATCTGAGGTAACCTTCTTCGCTTGAGGATCTAAAATCTGGATTTCGGCTGTTGTCAGGAGCAACCATTTAATACATGCTTTTACTAACTACAAAATGGCTTCTTGATGCATGAAACATAAAGTAGCATAATAAAATGGCTTCAGGCTGCAAATTAACACTATGTTTAAACAATGGCTTCTCAACCTGCATTCCTGCCTTGCTGAGCTAACTGAATCAAAGATAAAGCAGAATGGATCCTTCACAGAATGGAATTAACTAAGCTACATAGGACATTACTAACCATCGTAGCTAACCTTGAAATACTAGTGCAAAGAGATAATGTGTGGAAAATAACACTGGTTCCCAGGAAATATCATTGGGTTAACCTGCTGTCCATTATACTGGATTAGTGGTACTGGAAGAGCACAGCAGTTCAGGCAGCATCCAACGAGCAGCGAAATCGACGTTTCGGGCAAAAGCCCTTCATCAGGAATCCTGCTGTCCATTATGTCATTTTATTACACTTTATTGGATTTACTCTGTAATTAAGGCTGTACTATTTCTTAAGAAACATATAAAAATTGTCTTTGTTCCAAGTGAATTGCATAGTTTCTCCAAGGAACATAGAAGCTTTTAATCTCTGTGTTGTTGGACAAACCTTTGCCCGGCCATTACTAATTAAATTGTGAAATCTTGCTGAAGCAGTCCATACTCCTGTTGTTTATTCGATCGTGGAACCAAGAGACCCTTCCCGGGAGGGGTTGAGATCTTCACGCTGTCCATTACACCTCCAATTGTTAATTCCTCAAAGAATTCTAAAACATCTATCAAATATGACTTTCCTTTCATGAAGCCATGTGGACTCCACTCGACTATATGTGTTTTTGTCTGCTTTTTTCCCCAGCACCATGTCACATGTGTGCAGGTGTCGGACACAGTGAAGAACAACAGGTGTGTATATCTTTATTTATATACCACACCTGGAAAGAAGGAAACACCATAGTGACCAGTGTCACTATGGCAGCGTCACTGTCAAAGGGCAATGCTGTGTGATCAAAAAGTGAAGGGGAGGGCAGGGATTAAATCAAAATAGAGTTGGAGGGGGAAATAAGACACTCCACTCCCTGTGGTGATGAGATAATGGCTTTCCTGATCACAAACTCATGAATGGGCCGAAACCCACCACTGTACAGCACCCTTTTACCAGAGATTAGGTATCTCAAAACGATTTGAAGAACAGGTAAAACTAAAGATTTTAAAAGTGAATAATGCATTAGCAGCACAAGTGATGTCCTCCACAAACAGGGTGCTGCCATCATGGTCAAAGTTACAAATCTCAGAACAAGGTCATCACCAGTAGGTCAGTCATACAGCTGATGATTCAACTATTGGAAAACACTCGCTCAACAATCCTGATCGTGTAATTTTAAGCACAAACAACCATTTTAAGTTTCAGTCTGGTTCACAATGAGACTCATTTACATGTAGAAGCTACATACAGGGCTTTATTTTGCAAACAGAGAGAACATGTTCACACATTTTCAATTAACAAATGCTTGAAGGGACAGTCATTCCTTGGTGCATTCCCCATTGAACACCTTGAACTACCAACTTTAAATAAATATTTTGAGAGCACCAAGGAACAGTTAGCTTTCTCCATGGCAATATCTCTACAATCATAAGGCCATAGTAGGCCATTCAGCCCAATAAGATCTGATAATATCAATAATATTATTACTGATTTGATAATTCTCAACTTCTGCCTTTTTTCCATAATCTTTGATTCCTTGGCTGACTACAAATCTATCACAGCCTTGAATATACTTGATGACCTGGCCCTTAACAGATCTCAGTGGTAAAGAATTTCGCAGGTTCACAACCTTCAAGAGAAGAAATTCCTCTTCATCTCTTTATCAAAAATGTGCAATCCTTTATTCTCAGATTATGCTCTCTGATCGTAGACCATCCCACAATGGGAACCAACCTCTCCACATCTACCCTGTAAAGTCCTACAACGATCTTGCATGTTTCAATAAGGTCACTTCTTATTCTTCTAAATTCCACTGAGTTTAGACCCAATCTATTCAACTTCTCCTGAAAGTCCCTCTAAAAAGCCCGGTGACAACCAAGTAAACATTTTCTGGACAGCCTCCAATGCCAGTATTTACTTACTTAGATGAGGGGCAAACCCATCATCAGTATTCCAGCTGTGTCCACCTGGTTTCTTCCATAGTTTTATTCAACTCTCAACTTTATACTGCATTTTGTTTGAAATAAAGCCCAACATCTGGTCGGCATGGACAGGTTAGATCAAAGAGTCTGTTTCCATGCTGTACATCTCTATGACTCTATGATTCCATATTACCCACTGAACTTGAATTCTGGCTTTTGTGCTTCATGGACAAGGTCTCCTAACAAATGATGGTCGAGCCAGCAATGCAAGAATCTTTTAATATTAATTAAACTGTAAAATCTTGTTCACTTTGGGATTGGTTATTATTATAGTTCTACCCTCAGAATAAAAGTATTGACAATGTCTCTTTTCTTTCAGCAATACTCAAGTTCTGTACTGCCCAGCAACTATACAATTATAAAACCAATCCGTCAAATGGCTAGGATTCTTGGTTCAAAACCTGTCAATTTCCTTCCTAATAGCACTGTGGATATAACTGTATATAATAATTTTGCAGCAGTTTAAGAAGTCAACTCAACACCACCTTTCAAGGACAGCTAGGAATGGGTCACAAATGCTAACCTTATCAGTCACGCTTAGATCCCATGTAGGACTTAAAATAAAAGAGTAACACAATTTTAAATCTGCTTGTTTTAACAAGCTGGTACATTAAATATTTGAGAACTTTGACAAGTCAGTCTTTATTCCATCCCTTTATAATCTGAAATTTACAACAGCTCTGATGAAGAATTGACACCTTTGATTGATCTTTTCAGTCAACAGATACTAACCAACAAATGAGTTGTATACATTTAAGTTTCCACAATCTGATGTTTACTTATTTTTCTTATTCCTTTTTGGCTTTCGAATTTTATTTGGATTTGGAACTATCTTCTTTACTTTCAGAGGCAGCAATGTCACCCCTATTGCTTTGCTCGTTGGAGTATCATTTGATGACACTTCATTGAATTTACGCTTTTGACTTTGGGGAAGTGCAGTCTCCGTTACTTCAAGCTTTGGAATTTCACCAGTGCAATCTTCCACTTTTGTGTCCAGTTCTTCAGCATTTACAACTACCATATTTTGCTGTATCCATGAAACATTTAAAGGAGGTACTTGTGGAGTAATAGCATTAACCATCTCAGTAAAAGCTTCTGAATTCTTTTTAAATCCCAATGCAAGTACAGATTTCAGACCAAGCACTGGTGCCACTGTTTCACTCAGGTGGGGAACTTGGCATGCAGGGACCTGCCGGCTCACACTCAATTGGATGAGATGATGAGTCATCAAAGGAGGTTTCACTGATTTACACACCAGAACCAAACACAACATATCTCTCTCCAAAGCCCGAGTAACCTCGTTGATCCCAATTGCCAACTGTTTCCTGAGCTCCACATTAGTCCATCCTTGTTTAGGTTCTTGAATACTGATCATCACATGCTCTTCCTTCAATTCTTTGACCTCTTCAGTCTCCTGTTGATCTTCACTTTCTCCAATATTCCCCTCCATATTTCTCTCTGCTTGACTTCTTGATGCCGTGGAAGGTTTTGGTTTCCTGGGCTTTACAATAGGTTCAACTTTGCACAAGCCAGTCTCTTGAAATGCTTTTGTTAGATTTTCCAGGATAAATGTCATGATATTCCTTTCCAAGGGTATCCATTCTATACTGTAAGGATTGTTGAATGAAGTCTTAACAGATGGAAGCCTTGCTTTCCGTACCCCTTTTCCTTTTGCAACTTGGGCTGGACTTTCCATGTTTTCATTTACCACAAGTAGGAAACAATGTTCAAAACTCTTGCCAACCTGTAAAAGACACACAAGCACCTTAGCAAAGCAGGTCAACTAAAAGACTATAATCATTGACCAAACCAAACTGGAATCACAGTTTAAGCAACCCTCAAGCATTTCTCTCCAACACTAAGCCAGCAATCATTGCAGCTGTGGCAGCAAACAAAACACCTCTCCCACAACAGCAGTTAAAATGTTCTTGAAAAAGATTAAAGTTTTTGTGATTGATTATATTCTCTCTGATCAATCCGTATGGTTTCCCAATGTCTGCCCTAAATTAGCCCTTTCTTTGATTAAACTTGTTACCAATTTTTAAATCTACAGTTAGTTTAATATAAGCCTTTCCTATAGTCAAATAAATTTGTAAGTATCCATGAATACCTCTTCAGTGAACAGAGTAAGATTCTCCATCATCTCCTCAATTTGTTCCTGTTGGTCAGCATCAATCCCTTAGCTCTTCTCTACACTGTCTTCTAACTTTCTCTTTTAATTAGGTTTGCTATTCAGGAACTATAGAATTTATGACAACCAGCACCCAGCATTATTGGAGATTAAAATGCATTCTATTGCTTCATTGTGCAGTTCAACATCCGATGAGGTATGTTAATTGCTGCTATACACTGATTCGATATATTCAGCACTAGAACTGAACAGAGTTCATTATTTTCTCTTTCGCATATGTTGCACTTTACACAACCACATGAAACTTCATCTGGCATTCTTCTGCCAACTTGTATATCTTTTTCAGTTATTTCTCAGCTGGTCTTTCCAATTTCACTGTCTTTCCAAGATTAATCATATTTGCAGAGGATATCAATTTGCATCAAGTCTCTGAAATAGAAACTGTAAGCTGAGACATTTCACTCAGTACTTCCACCACCAACTGTCCCAATATGACTGCTTTATTAATACGTTTCTTATATGTTCTTATGATTTCCCCTAAATCTTCATTGATTTGAGTTTAATTAATTGCCTTTTACAATAAAGTTTGTTAAAAGCATTTTGGAAGTTAAAGTTATCACATAGTATTGGTAAAGGTAACATGACCATAGTCCCAGAGGACCATAGGGATGCTGTCTTATTAGAGAGAGATGTCTGGTGATGAGTTTAATCGGAGGGTGACCATACCTCAGGCAAGGATCAAGATTGAGAAGGCGGAACTATATTGGTAACCTCAGCCCTTGTAAGAATTGACACCCCACCCCCATTGTAACCAAGCCATTCAGCCAACTGAGCTAACTGACCCCAAAGCATGTTATATGGCTTACTAAAATCCAATTGGGTCATCACTGCCAGTCAAGCAGAATTTAGCCATTGTTCTAAATAACCATTTGACTTCGTAATTGGTTCTACTTTCTATTGAACAGAAGTAAAATTAACAGGTCGAGAGTGGTTAGTGTCTGTTTTGTCCACAGCCGTGTGACCTTGTCTGAACTGTTTTCAATGCAAACCTCTTGCTTAACTAAGAAAGCTGTTGTACACAACAGTCTCGGGGCAGTTTCACCGCTGCATTGTACAAGTATAGCCACCCTTCTCTAATACTCCAAACCCTCTTACAAAAGAAAGGCTGACATTTCATTTATCTTCCAAATTAGTTGTTGTAAGCTGCTTATTGTAATTCATATACAAGGACACTCATATTCCCCAGTAGCACAACATTCTGCAGTCTGTCTCCAATTAAGTAATATTCTGCTTTTTCCATTCTTCCTGCTAAAGTGGACAACCATGCATTTTCCCCACAGTGTACTGCATCTGCTTAATTCATGCTCAGTCATTTAATCTATTTATGTGACTTTGCAGATTATCTGTTTCTTCCTCAAAACATGCTTTCCTACCCATCTGTCCATCATCTTCAATTTTGGCTGGAGTACAGATGACTCCTCAAACTAAATTATTCGTACAGGTTGCAAATAGTTGACACTCCAGCAGTGAATCCTGTAGTACTCTAATTTTTGCAGTTTGCCAATCTGAAAATGATCCATGTATTTTGATTCTTGGTTTCCTGCCAGTTGGCCAGTCATCTCTGGCATCTCATTGGAAATCTAAATACATTACATCTACTGGCTCCACTTTTTCCAGCTTCTAGTTACATTCTCAAAGCGATCCACTGAGTCTGCCAACTCACAATTTCCCATGAATAAAACCACATTGATTCTCATAGACTTATGTTTCGAGCACAGAACAAGGCCAATCATTGGGTTTACGCCGTAGAACACACTAGTGTTAAGATAATCAATAAATATCTAACTACACCATTCCACTGTACAGAATTGGCACATAACCCTGAAGTTTATGGCAAAGCAAGTGAATATCTAAATAATTTCCATAATTCTAGAGGACCACAGGGCTGCTCTCGCTTTAGAAAGAGGCAACGACTTGTGCTTTACCTGAGGGTCACCATGCCTCAGGCAAAGGGAGAGGTCAAGAAGGAGGAACCTTCATGGTAATCTCTCCTGGTACAGGAATTGAACCTATGCTGTTGGTGTCACTCTGCATCACAAACAAGCTGCCCAGCTGACTGAGTGAACCAATAAACAAACCTTCAAATAGTGTTTAAGGGTTACAAGAGTTCCTGACTTAATTGCCTTTTCTGGCAGTAAGATCGAGACTCTCACCACCCTCAGTGAAAAGAATTCTCTTCCTCTTAACCTTATATCTATGCCCCAATGACTGACCCTCCACTAAGGACAAAGATTTCCTTCCTAAGCACTCTGTCATGCCCCGCATAATCTTGTACACTTCCATTAAGTCCTCTCTCAAATGTTGTTGCTCCAAGGAAATCAATAATAGCCTATCCAATCTTTTCTCCTAGCTCAGACCCTCCATTTCCAGGCAGTGTAATCTCCTCTGCTCCCTCTCTAATGCAATCACATCCCTCCTATAACATGGTGACCAAAACTGAAAACAGCCCTCGAGTTGAGACCTAACCACAACAGTCTCCATAAATATAACCAGGAAATTTTGCACCAAAAATCTTTATTCACTCATGCAACAGACCATGAATAGACAGACACAGTACAGCAAGCCATAGATATTAGAAAGCGACAAACACAGAAAATGAAAAAAACTAGACCTGAAGAAACAAACTAGACAAACTTACATAAAGTAGCAACACTGACAACACAGAAGCATGGATAAAAAAACTTATCTGACCAACTCTTAACAGACATGAGAAAATTAAGTAAATTAGTAAATTAAAACTTCCAGGATACGGACAAGAAAGATTTCTTAGCAGCATTAGAAACAACACTAAAAGACAACCAACTCATAGAAGAAACCCAGCAAATTATCAGATAAGTAGCTGCACCAACATTAAGCAGAAAAAAGGAAGGAAACACACTCAATACACAAGAAAGGAAAGCACTGGAAAGACTAAAAAAGATAAAAACATTGTTATTCTACCTGCAGACAAGGACGCTTGACAGTCATTCTAAATCGAAGAGACTACATTGAAAAAGCGAATGCACTACTTGCAGATACCAACATTTACCAACTATTGGCGATAGATCCAACCCTACAACTAGAGAAACGAATCACAACACTACTCAAAAAACTTCAGAAATCTGAAGAAATAAATAAGACCGACTTCTAAAAAAATGAAAACAGACGGATCCAACACACCACGCTTCTGCGGATTACCCAAAATTCACAAACCAGGAGCCCCCCTCAGACCCATAGTCTCACTACCTGGAACACCAACTTACAGATTGGCCAAGGAGCTAAACCAAAGACTAAAACACTCAGTAGAAGGCTCACACCATTCCATCCACTCTACCCAAGAAGTCCTGAAGACCAAAGACACTAAGATAGAAGAGGATGAAATAATGGTCTCCTTTGATGTAACAGCCCTGTTTACATCAATCAGCATTAACCTAGCCAAGGAAACACTGACTACACTATTAGAAGACCCAAAGACACATACACCAAACACTACCAACTTCATCACCAAGGACAGTATTGTTAAGCTAGTGGACCAATGCCTTACCATCCACTTCACCTTCAACAACAAAAGCTACAGACAAACCAACAGAACAAACATGGGATCTCCGATATCAGGGTTCTTAGCAAAGGCTTTGCCAATCACCCAACCCAAACTTTGGGTCTGCTGGATGACACATTTGTCATCACTGAACGAAACAAATTAGAGGAAACCTTCAAGACCACCAAGAATACCCTTACTGGCATAAAATTCACTAAAGAGGAGGAAAACAACAACAAACTGCCATTCTTAGATGTCACAGTAGAACGAACAGCCAATGGGGAACTTCAAACCAGTATCTACAGGAAAACAACATAGACAGACCAAATATTGAACTAAAGAAGCAATCATTCCAACATCCACAAATGAAACTGCATCAGAACATTATTTTAATGAGCCAATACACACTGCAGCACAGAGGAACTACGCAGAACTGAGGAAAATCACCTATACCCTGTATTCAAAAAGAATAGGTACCCAATGAACACAGTCTGCCGATTTCTCAGCAACAAACCCAAACAAGCAGACAAAACACATCCAGAAACCCTAGCCACTCTCCCCTACATCAAAGACATCTCAGAAATGACTGCCAGACTATTCAGATCCCTTGGCATCATGGTAGCCCACAAATCCACGAACACACTAAAACAGCAGCTAATGAACTTGAAAGGCCCTATACAGACAACAAGCAAAACTAATGTCATTTACAAAATACCGTGCAAGAACTGTAACAAACACTACTTTGGACAAACGGGCAGAAAACTAACCACCAGGATATATGAACATCAACTAGCCACAAAACGATATGACCCTCTCTCACCAATATCCTTACATACAGATGAGGAAGGACACCACTTCAACTGGGACAACACATCCATCCTTGGACAAGCCAAACAGAGACACGCACAAGAATTCCTAGAAGCATGGCATTCCAACTGGAATTCTATCAACAAACACATCGAGTTAAACACCATCTACCACCCCCTGACAAAAAGAACAGAAAATGACATCACCACAGGAAATGGCATCACTAACCCACAGAAGCCCAAACATGTAAATAGAAAGCAGGAATCAGCAGCACTGCTTCACCTGGAGGCCCATTGAAAATATTACCTAATAGGGTGATGAAACTTTTGGAAATGAATGTTCAGCTCAGCGAGCAAGCCTACATCCAGAACCTCCTCCTGAGCTACAAATCCTCTTAAAACTCGCTAAGACCTAACCAGCATTAAATATATTTCCAAAAGATCTTAAAGATACAGGAGCAGAATTAGGCCATTCAGCCCATTGACTTTGCTCTACCATTAGATCAGGTGGAGATTAGATCAGATATAAACCCTGTTCTTAACAATCAAGAACCTATCTTAAAAACACTCAGTGGCTTTATGGACGTATTCAAAAATCATGAACAATTTTGACAGAATAAAGGAGGCTATTCCATTTCCACTACATGGTATGTCAGTAACTGGGATCACAATTTTTGGATTGTCAGCAAGAGAGCTAGGCATGAGAGGAAGAGAAACTTCTTTACTCAGAGAGTTGTTAGGAATTGGAATGCGCTGCCTGGGAGGGTAGTGGAGGTGGATTCCATGGGAGGTTTCAAATGAAAGCTAAGTATATGTTTAAAGTGACAAAGTTTGAGGACTGGGAGTTAGGGCTGGGTTAGTGGGATGATCTGGGTAACTCTTTCACAGACAGTGAGTGGGGAACAGAGCATAACTAAAACATTCATTATGAGTGAGAGACCGAGTATGAATTAGTTACAGAGTGTAAGCAAGATAATAAGTGTGAGCTAGATATTCAGTATGAACTAGAGAGTGAGCATTGTGAAACTTTCAACGAGAATTCGTGAATGAGTATAAGTTAGAGATTGAGTGTCATTGAAATGGGACTAGTTCAGTTTAGGACACCTGGTTGGTATGGACAAGTTGGACTGAAGGGTCTGTTTCCGTGCTGTATGTCTCTATGATTTGGCCTCCACAACCCTCTGGGCCATGAGTTCCATAGATTAATCACCCTCTGACTGAAGAAATTCCTCATCTCAGGTCTAAATGGTTCTCCCTTCACTTTGTGGCTGTACCCTCAGGTCCTACTGTCTCCTACTACTGGAAACATCTTACCCACATCCACACTATACAGGCCTCGCAGTAATCTGTAAATTTCAATCAGATTCCCCCTCATCCTTCTTAGAGACCTAGAGTCCTCAATCGCTCCTCATATGACAAGCTCTTCATTCCAGGATCAGTCTTGTGAATTGCCTCTGGACCCCTCCAACGTCAGCATATGCTTTCTAAGACACAGGGCACAAAACTGTTAACTATATTTGAAATGCTAAGTAACCAGAGCCTTACACAGCCTCAGCAATAAATCTCTGCTTTTGTATTCTAGCCCTCTTGAACAGAATTCTAACATTGCATTTGCCTTCCTAATTGCCAAATGAATCTGCGTATTAAACTTAGAGAACCTGACCTAGTACTCTCAAGTCCCTTCATGCTTCTGATTTCCAAAGTCTTTCTCTATACAGAAAATAGTCTACACCTCCAATCTTCCTACCAAAGTGCACAACCTCATACTTATCCACATTGTATTCCACCTACTACTTCGTTGCCCATTCTCTGAGCCAGTCAAGTTCCTCTGCGGTCTCCTGCTTCCTTAGCATTTCCTGTCCCTCCACTTACCTTTGTATCATCCGCAAAACTTTCCGACAATTCAGTTTTTGTCCAGATCATTAACGAATAACGTGAATAGTTGTGGTCCCAATAGCGACCCCTAAGGAATTTCACTAGCCACCAGCTGCCATCCTGAGAAAGATTCCTTTATCTCCAATCTCTGCCTTCTACCAAATAGCTATTCCCCTATCCTTGCCAGTACCTTATCCTGAAACACCATGGGCTCTTATCTTATTGAGCAACCTCCTGTAAAGCCTCTTGTCAAAGGTTTTCTGGAAATCCAAATAGATCATGTCCACTGCCTCTCCTTTGTCTAATTTGCTCATTATCTCCTCAAAGATTTCTAACAGATTTGTCAGGCATGAACTCCCCTTGGCAAAACCGTGCTAACTCAACCTTATTTTACATTTCACTTCTAAATACTCCTTAATCTCATCCTTTATCATGGACGCTAACCAGCCTATAGTTTATGGACTTCTGCCTCCCTCCCTTCTTAAACAGGAGTAATACATTAGCCATTTCCCAGTCCTCTGGAATCCTCCCTGATGTCAGTGATTCCTGAAAGAATACCACTACTGCCTCTACAGTCTCCACAGCCATCTTCTTCAAAACTCTGGGTTGTAGTTCATCTGGTCCAGATGTTTTATCTAAGTCCAGACCTTTCAGCTTCCCCAGCACCTTCTCCTTAGTGATGGCCATTACATTCAATTCTACCCTCAACTCTCGAAGTTCTGGTGTGCTGCCTGTGTCTTCTACTGTGAAAACATGCACAATACCTATTCAATTCCTCTGCCATTTCTTTGTTCCCCATTACTACTTCTCCAGTCTCATTTTCAAGTGGTCCAATGTCCATTCTTGCCTTGCTATTAACTCTTAGAAACCTAAAAAAAACCTCTTGCAATCTTCTTTTATATTACTAGCTAGCTTTCCCTCATATTTTATCTTCTACCCCTTACTGTTTGTTGTTCCCTCTCTGCTGGTTTTTAAAAGCTTCCTAATCCTCTGGCTTCCCACTAATCTTCACTACAATGTATGTTTTATCTTTTGCTTTTACACTGTCCCTGACTTCCCTTGTCAGCATGGTTGCCTCATCCTCCCGATACGAGCTGAAAATGTGTTGCTGGAAAAGCGCAGCAGGTCAGGCAGCATCCAAGGAACAGGAGAATCAACGTTTCAGAAAGGTTCCTGAAGAAGGGCTTATGCCCGAAACGTCGATTCTCCTGTTCCTTGGATGCTGCCTGACCTGCTGCGCTTTTCCAGCAACACATTTTCAGCTCTGATCTCCAGCATCTGCAGTCCTCACTTTCTCCTCATCCTCCCAATAGTATGTTTCTTCTTCCTTGGGATGAATTTCTGCTGTGCCTCCTGAAGTATCCACCACTTTCCCTACTAGGCACCCTGTCCAATCAGCTGTGACCAACCCCTCCCTCATGTTTTTGTAGTTACCTTTACTCGAATGTAATAACATTACAGGTCATTCTGCTACAAAGTGACAGTTGTGCTGCTCTGCAACCTTGCACTGTAGAAAATCACTAATAGAAAATCAGTATACCCAGTTCAGTAGAAAGTTTGCGCTATCCAAACAACGCCCACAATTCATCAATCGCGTTATAACCAATTTGTGCTGACAAAACACGCTTTGTGATCAACCTGTACATCTGATTCCAGTTTCTCCCTCTCAAACTGCAGGTTGAATTGGGTCATATTATAGTCACTGGTCCCAGGGTAAGCTCCCTAATCAAGTCTGCCACAATACACATCCTCAAATTCCACAGTGGGCTCTATCACAATCTCTAGAACATTACAGCACAGTACAGGCCCTTCAGCCCTCGATGTTGCGCCGACCTGTCATACCAATCTGAAGCCAACAAGGTAAAAACAATGACTGCAGATGCTGAAAATCAAATACTGGATTAGTGGTGCTGGAAGAGCACAGCAGTTCAGGCAGCATCCAACGAGCAGCAAAATCAACGTTTCGGGCAAAAGCCCTTCATCAGGAAGGGCCCTCCTGATGAAGGGCTTTTGCCCGAAACGTTGATTTCGCTGCTCGTTGGATGCTGCCTGAACTGCTGTGCTCTTCCAGCACCACTAATCCAATCTGAAGCCAATCTAACCTACACTATTCCATGTACGTCCATATGTTTGTCCAATGACGACTTAAATGTACTTAAAGTTGGTGAATCTACTACCGTTGCCGGCAAAGCATTCCATACCCTTACTACTCTCTGAGTAAAGAAACCACCTCTGACATCTGTCCTATATCTATCACCCCTCAATTTAAAGCTATGCCCCCTCGTGCTCGCCGTCACCATTCTTGGAAAAAGGGTCTCCCTGTCCACTCTGTCTAACCCTCTGATCATCTTATATGTCTCTATTAAATCATCTCTCAACCTTCTTCTCTCCAATGAAAACAGCCTCAAGTCCCTCAGCATTTCCTCGTAAGACCTTCCCTCCATACCAGGCAACATCCTAGTAAATCTCCTCTGCACCCTTTCCAAAGCTTCCACATCCTTCTTATAATGTGGTGACCAGAACTGTACACAATACTCCAAGTGCGGCCGCACCAGAGTTTTGTACAGCTGTAGCATAACCTCATGGTTCCGGAACTCGATCCCTCTATTAATAAAAACTAAAACACTGTATGCCTTTTTAACAACCCTGTCAACCTGGGTGGCAACTTTCAAGGATCTGTGTACCTGCACAGAGATCTCTCTGCTCATCTACACTATCAAGAATCTTACCATTAGCCCAGTACTTTGCATTCCGGTTACTCCAACCAAAGTGAATCACCTCACGCTTGTCCGCATTAAACTGCATTTGCCACTTCTCAGTCCAGCTCTGCAGCTTGTCCATGTCTCTCTGTATCCTACAACATCCTTCATCACTATCCACAACTCCACCAACCTTAGTGTCATCTGCAAATTTACTAACCCACCCTTCTACGCCCTCATCCAGGTCATTTATAAAAATGACGAACAGCAGTGGACCCTCTGTCTTGTGGTAAACCACTAGTAACTGGACTCCAGGATGAACATTTCCCATCAACCACTACCCTCTGTCTTCTTTCAGCAAGCCAATTACTGATCCAAACTGCTATATCTCCCACAATCCCATTCCTCCGCATTTTGTACAATAGCCTACTGTGGGGAACCTTATCAAATGCCTTGCTGAAATCGATATACACCACATCAACCGGTTTACTCTCATCTACCTGTTTGGTCACCTTCTCAAAGAATTCAATAAGGTGTGTGAGGCATGACCTACCCTTCACAAAACCGTGCTGACTATCCCTAATCAAATTATTCTTTTCTAGATGATTATAAATCCTATCTCTTATAACCTTTTCCAACACTTTACCAACAACTGAAGTAAGGCTCACTGGTCTATAATTACCAGGGTTGTCTCTACTCCCCTTCTTGAACAGGGGAACCACATTTGCTATCCTCCAGTCTTCTGGCACTATTCCTGTAGACAGTGACAATTTAAAGATCAATGTCAAAGGCTCGGCAATCTCCTCCCTGGTTTCCCAGAGGATCCTAGGATAAATCCCATCTGGCCCAGGGGACTTATCTATTTTCACAATCTGCAGGATTTCTAGTACCTCTTCCTTGTGAGTCTCAATCCCACCTAGTCTAGTAGCCTGTATCTCAGTATTCTCCTTGACAACATTGTCGTTTTCTACAGTGAATATTGTCGAAAAATATTCATTTAGTGCTTCCCCTATCTCCTCTGACTCCACACACAACTTCCCACTACTATCCTTGATTGGCCCTAATCTTACTCTAGTCATTCTTTTATTCCTTAAATACCTATAGAAAGCCTTTGGGTTTACCCTGATCCTATCCACCAACAACTTCTCATGTCTCCTCCTGGCTCTTCTGAGATCAAAAAACATGTTCCAATATAAATTTGTGCTCATCTTCTATACCTAAGTGAAGAAAGACACATGTCCCATGTTTTCTTAACCAGCTTATCCATCTGTCCTGCCAATGCGGTGCCCAACCTGTCCAGTCTATTGAGATCTTCCTGAAACTTATGACTATCCTCCACACTATCACCCTAATCAGTTTTTGTATTACCCCACAACCCTCTTGATGATACCCCATACATTTAAGCACAAATCATTAATTAATATTACAAACAACAATGGTTAGGGTTAGCACCGTGCCTTGTGGATCCCCAACAGAAAGATGCTTCAAGTCACGAAACATCCCTCTACCATTATCCTCTGCTATCTGCCTTTCAGCCAATTTTAGATCAAATAGAGTCATGCAACACAGAAACAGACCCTTCAGTCCAACCAGTCCATGTCAAACATTATCCCAAACTAAACTACTGCCATCTGCCTGCTCCTTGCGCATATCCCTCCAAACCTTTCCTACTCATATATCTATCCAAATGTCTTTTACAGATTGTAATTGTATCCACATCCATCACTTCCTCAGGGAGTTCATTCCACATGCAAACCAGACTACTCAGACCCCTTGGCATCATAGTAGCCCACAAACCAACCAACACAATTAAACAGTAACTAATGAACCTGAAGGATCCATTAGATACCACCAGCAAAACTAACGTCATTTGCAAGAAACCATGCAAGAACTATAAAAATCACTACATCGGACAAACTAGCAGGAAATTTGCCACCAGGATACATGAACACCAATTGGCCACCAAAAGACACAACCCACTGTCACTAGTTTCTATACATACAGACAAAGAAAGACACCACTTTGGGACAACACACAAATCCTAGGACAGGCGAAACAAAGACACGCACAAGAATTCTTAGAGGCATGGCAGCATGGCACTCTAACCAGATCTCCATCAATAAACACATCGATTTAGATCCTATCTACCTTCCCTTGAAAAAAAAGAACCAGAAATAACATCACCCACCTGAAGAAACCAAGACCTATAAATAGAGAGGCAGGACATAACACCAGCGCTTCACCAGAGACTCTCAGTGATGATGTTGCCTAGTCATGGTGACGAAACATCTGAAAACAAACCTTCAAGCTCAGCGTGCTAACTTACATAACCCTTTATTAATCCTTTTCTCTCTATAATAATTGTTTCTAATATTCCAAAGTTAATAATCCTGATGTCTATACCTCCAACACCTTTTCTATTGTGTAAACCAGTGCAAATTATTCATTGAGGACTGTGCCTATGTCTTCCACTTCCACGCACACGCACTCTCTCTATGGTCCTAAATGGGCCTGATTCTTTGCCAACTTATTCTCTTGCTCTTTATATAATTAGAAAACACATTGGTTACTTTTTTCTTATGTTACTTGCTAATGCACTCTCTTTGCTTTCCCAATTTCCTTTTTAAAATTTCTGCCGTTCCTCTAGGGACTATGCCATATTGAGTCATCAGTAGCTTCCAAAGCGCAGAAAAATGGGACCAGCTTAATTGTGAAAACTGGGCAGCTTGGGCTGAAGGACCTGTTTCCATGCTGCAGATCTCTATGACTCTGTAAAAGACTTTTTAAAAAAAATTCCTAACCTTTATGCTCCTGGACATTCAGGATTTCCTAGTCTTGGAGGTCCCACTCTTTGTACTTCTATCTATATACAGTGTCCTCTTTAAATACCTCCCACTGCCCTGGCAAGTAGCTGCTTCCAGTTCATTTGGGCCAATTTAAATTAACTGCCAGAGGTGCCATTCTTTCAGACAAGATATTAACCATATGTGCTTTCTGTGGTAGATATAAAAGACCTTCTGGCACAATTTATATTTAGGAGTAGATAGGTTATCCCTGGTGTCTGGGCCAATCCTTACCCCCCCAAACAACATCACTACAACAAATTATTTGCTTATTATCAGACTGCAGTTTATGGAAGAATGACGTGCACAAATTGGGCACTATTAAATTGGGCTTCCAACAGCAGCAACAGTTCAAAACAAAATGTCCTTCTCGTACAGGAGTCAAGCACCTTAGATCTTCAAGGTATCATGAAAGGTTACTACTAGAGATTTGCTTGGATGTTCCCAGGTGTGAAAGGTGAGCTATAAAGAAAGGCTGGGTTTTTTTTCACTGGAGTGTAAGAGGTTGAGAGGCTACCTCGGAGAAGTTTATAAAATAATAAGTATAGATAGAGTTAATGATGGCTGTCTTTTCCCTAGGACAGAGAATTTCAAAACGACTGGGCACATTTTTTT
Source organism: Chiloscyllium punctatum (assembly GCF_047496795.1). Classification (NCBI taxonomy): domain Eukaryota; kingdom Metazoa; phylum Chordata; class Chondrichthyes; order Orectolobiformes; family Hemiscylliidae; genus Chiloscyllium; species Chiloscyllium punctatum. The sequence goes on from NC_092746.1 coordinate 76,835,539, forward strand.
GAGGTGAGAGGAGAAAGATTTTAAAAAGACTTGAGGCGCAATGTTTTTTTACACAGAGGGTAGTTCGAGTGGGGCATGAACTTCCTGAGGAAGTGGTGGGTGTGGGTACAGTTACACACTTAAAAGATATTTAATAAGTGCATGAATAGGAGAAGTTTGGAGTTGATATGGATCAGGAGCAGGTAGATGGGACTAGTTTAGTTTGGGATTATGTTTGGCATGGACTGGTTGGACCTAAGGGCCTGTTTCCATGCTGTATGACTGTATGATTTAAACAGAAATATTTATTTTACATTGTCGAATGCTTTTGGCTGTTTTTCTTGAATTCGTGAGGTCCATGCACGTTTTTACTTGATCTCTCTCCCTTCACCCTGCTGTCCCTTTCTGAACAGACACCGGCTTCAGGGACAAGTAGAGAGCAGTGAGTGTGGAGGCCCAAAGTCCTGGCTGTGGCAGTAGTGAGTGTCAGGAGGGGAAGAGAGGGTGAGACGGAGCCCATGCTCCAACCTGCGGCCGGCTCTCCCCAAGACACAGAAAGCAACGCAATGCTGATTGTAGAGATGCAAATTGTTTCCAAAGCAACGAGCACACATCCCACGTTGCCACGGGCTGGGATGTGGTCATGCAATGTATGGTGGAAGTGATCGGAATCGATTAAACAGTGAACGGGTATCGTTAGCGCCACATTGAGCATGCACTCATTATTATTGGGAAATATAGCTCGGCCATCGCTCCAGATTTCATTCGTGCAAGCTGCAATATTATCCTTTTTTTAACTGAAGCACAGCATTACTCACGCACAGATATTTCGTTGCTGCCTCACGGGTTGGCGGATCCAGCCAGCGGAAGATCTCCCCCCCACGAGTGCAGGAGAACTCCAACCTCCCCCAGCCGTGTGACAGGAGGCGGGCAGACGTCCTCCCACACAGTGCGCTCAAGTGCTCACGTTGGGACTGTGGATATTTTCTAACCGCGATGTTATTGCACAGGGCTGGACCAAGTGCCACATTCCAAGGAGAGGGAACAGTGAATGGACATGGGGTTGAGAGAGGGAACCAATTGCTGACAAAGAAAAAGGATATGGCAGAATTACAGAGCAGCTATTTGGTTAATGATACCAGGTGTTGGGACTGGAGGGACAGACTGCACGAACATGGAAAAATAGCAGAAAATAGGATCAAAATGAGGAACAGTGGCAAAAAGGCAAAATTAATGGCTCTTTATTTAAATGCTCATAGTAGAGTCATAGAGATGTACAGCACGGAAACAGATGCTTCAGTCCAACTCATCCAGGCCAACCAGATATCCCAACCCAATCTAGTCCCATTTGCTAGCACTTGGCCCATATCCCTCCAAACCCTTCCTATTCATATACACATCCAGATGCCTTTTAAATGCTGCAATTGTACCAGCCTCCACCACTTCCTCTGGCAGCTCATTCCATACATGCACCACCCTCTGTGTGAAAACATTGCCTCTTAGGTCTATTTTAAATATTTCCCCTCTCACCCTAAACCTATGCCCTCTAGTTCTGGACTGACCCACCCCAGGGAAAAGACTTTGTTTATTTATCCTATCCACGCCCCTCATGATTTTATAAACCTCTATAAGGTCATCTCTCAACCTCTGACGCTGCAGGGAATACTGCCCCAGCCTGTTCAGCCTCTCCCTGTAGCTCAAATCCTCCAAACCTGGCAACATCCTTGTAAATCTTTTCTGAACCCTTTCAAGTTTCACAACATCTTTCTGATAGGAAGGAGACCAGAATTGCACACAATATTCCAACAGTGGCCTTACCAATGTCCTGTACAGCTGCAACATAACCTCCAAACTCATATACTCAATACTCTGACCGGTAAAGGAAAGCATATAAATGCCATCTTCACTATCCTATCTACCTGCGACTCCACGTTCAAGGAGCTATGAACCTGCATTCCAAGGTTTCTTTGTTCAGCAACACTCCCTTGGACCTTATCATTAAGTGTATAACTCCTGCTTAGATTTGCTTTTCCAAAATGCAGCACCTCACGTTTATCTAAATTAAACTCCACCTGCCACTCCTCAGCCCATTGGCCCATCTGATCAAGATCCTGCTGTAATCTGAGGTAGCCTTCTTCGCTGTCCACTATACCTCCAGTTTTGGTGTCATCTGCAAACTTACTACCTGTACCTCATATGTTCATGTCCAAATCATTTATATAAATGACAAAAAGTAGTGGACCTAGCATCAATTCTTGTGGCACTCCACTGGTCACAGGCCTGCAATCTGAAAAGCAACCCTCTCTGTCTTCTAACTTTGAGTCAGTTCCTAATCCAAATGGCTAGATCTCCCTGTATTCCATGAGATCTAACCTTGCTAATCAGTCTCCCATGTGGAACCTTGTCAAATGCCTTACTGAAATCCACATAGATCACGTCCACTGCTCTGCCCTCATCAATCCTCTTTGTTACTTCTTCAAAAAAACTCAATCAAGTTTGTGAGACATGACAAAGCCATGTTTACTATCCCAAATCAGTCCTTGCCTTTCCAAATACATGTAAATCCCGTCCCTCAGGATTCCCTCCAACAACTTGCCCACCACTAATGTCAGGCTCACTGGTCTATATTTCCCTGGCTTGTCTGTACCACTTTTCTTAAATAGTGGTATCACATTAACCAGCCTCCAGTCTTCTGGCACCTCACCTGTGACTTTTCGATGATACAAATATCTCTGCAAGGGACCCAGCATTCACTTCCCTAGTTTCCCATAGAGTTCTAGGGTACACTTGATCAGGTCCAGCACCTCCTCCTCTGTAGTATGGACATTTTTCAAGATGTCACCATCTATTTCCTGACATTCTACATCACCCAAGTCCTCCTCCACGGTAAACACTGATGCAAAATACTCGTTTAGTTACTCCCCCATCTCCTGCGGTTCTACACTTAGACTGCCTTGCTGATCTTTGAGGGGCCCTATTCTCTCCCGAGTTACGCTTTTGTCCTTAATGTATTTGTAAAAGCCCTTTGGATTTTCCTTAACCCTATTTGCCAAAGCTATCTCATGTCCCCTTTTTGCCCTCCTGTTTTCCATCTTAAGTATACTCCTACTGCCTTTATTGTCTTCTAAGGATTCACTTGATCTCTGCTGTCTAAATCTGACATATACTTTCTTACTTTTCTTAACCAAACCCTCAATTTCACTTGTCATCCAGCATTCCTGACATCTACCAGCCTTTCCTTTCCCCCTAACAGGAATATACTTTCTCTGAACTCTCGTTATCTAATTTCTGAAGGCTTCCCATTTTCCAGCCGTCCCTTTACCTGCGAACTTTTGCCCCAATCAGCTTTTCTAATACTGTCAAAATTAGCCTTCCTCCAATTTAGAACTTCAACTTTTAGATCCAGTCTATCCTTTTCCATCACTATTTTAAAACTAATAAAATTTTGAGCACTGACCCCAAAGTGCTCCCCCATTGACACCTCAGTCCTTGCCCTGCCTTATTTCCCAAGGGTAGGTCAAGTTTTGCACCTTCTCTAGTAGTTACATCCACATACTGAATCAGAACGTTTTCTTGTAAACACTTAACAAATTCCTCCCCACCTAAACCCTTAACACTATGGCAGTTCCAGTCTATGTTTGGAAAGTTAAAATCCCCCACTATAACCACTCTATTATTCTTATAGATAACAGAAATCTCCTTACAAATTTGTTCCTCAATTTCCCTCTGACTATTAGCGGGTCTATAATACAATCCCAATAAGGTGATCATCCCTTTCTTATTTCTCAGTTCAACCCAAATAACTTCTCTGGATGTATTTCTGGGAATATCCTTCCTATGTACAGCAGTAATACTATCCCTTATCAAAAACGTCACTCCCCCTCTTCTCTTGCCTCCCTTTGTATCCTTCCTGTAGCATTTGTATCCTGGAACATGTAAGCTGCCAGTCCTGTCCATCCCTGAGCTACGTTTCTGTAATTGCTATGATATCCCAGTCCAATATTCCTAACCATGCCCTGAGTTCATCTGCCTTCCCTGTTAGGCCTCTTGCATTGAAGTAAATGAAGTTTAATTTATCAGTCCTACCTTGTTCTTTGCTTTGTCCCTGTCTGCCCTGACTGTTTGTCTCGCTTCTGTTCTCAAGTGTACCAGTCTCAGGCTGGTCTTTTTCCTCAGTATTTTCCTGAGAGCGCCTTCCCCCACCACCTTACTAGTTTAAATCCTCCCGAGCAGCTCTAACAAATCTCCCTGCCAGTATATTAGTCCCCTTCCAATTCAGGTGTAATCCATCCTTCTTGTACAGATCACCAGAAGAGATTCCAATGATTCAAATGTGAATCGTTCTCGCATGCACCAGCTCCTCAGCCACGCATTCATCTGCTCTATCCTCCTATTCCTACCCTCACTAGCTCATAGCACCAGGAGTAATCCAGATATTACTACCTTTGAGGACCTTCTTTCTAGATTCATGCCTAACTTCCAATATTCTCCCTTCAGAATCTCATCCTATTCTCCTCCTATGTCATTGGTTGCAATGTGTACAATGACCTCTCGCTGTTCCCTCTCCCCTTTGAGAACATTCTGCACCCTCTCTGAGACATCCTTGATCCTGGCACCAGGGAGGCAACACACCATTCTGATTTTTAGCTGCTGGCTGCAGAAACACCTGTCTGTGCTTCTGACTAGAGAGTCGTCTATCACAATCAGTCACTTGGAACTCAACGTACCCCTCATTACATTTGAGCCAGTCTTGATACCAGAGACTTGGCTGTTCGTGCTACATTTCCCTGAGAGTCCATCACGTTTTCCAAAACAGCATGCTTGTCTGAAATGGGGATAGCCACAGAAGACTCCTGCAATATCTGCCTACCTCTCCTATTTTTCCTGGAGTTAACCCATGTATCTGACACTATCTGCAGCTTTTCTCCCTCCCTATAACTACCAGCCATCACACCCCCTTACTCTTGTAAATTCCTCATTGCCTCTAACTGTCACTCCAACTGATCCATTTGATCTGATAGGATTCGCAACCACATACATTTCCTGTCGACATACTCATCAGTAACAGGAAAACTCTCCCTAAACTCCCACATCCGACAAGAAGAGCATATCACTCTACTGAAGGCCATTTTTGCTCCTTCACAATCCACAAACCCAGAAAATAACACCATCTTACTCCCTTAAACCACACTGCTCCAGGCTAACTTAATACTTCTGGCTCATATTTTTAAAATTTAATCAAGAGACAGGTCTCAATAAAATGTATTACCTAGAAAGAACCCAATCTACTCACTAATGTAGATTTACAGCAAGGCCACCTTAAAACTATGCACTTATCTGTTTCTGTGTTGTGACCTCGCCCACACAGGTTCCTCCAAGATCAGTTGTGAATTTTGATGTTTGTTAAGTTTTCCTCGATGCACTCCAATGTCCAGAGATACATGAATTCAAACTGCAAAGACAGTAAATGCACAGATTCAGTGCTTGTCAGTTTTCTTTCTCTCCCTCTCCCTCTCCCTCTCTCCCCCTCACTGACTATGTGCTGCCTATTACTGAATTAATAGCACACACTAGTTAATGGGTATAATCTTACAGCCTTTACAGATACATGCTTACAAGTAGATCAAAGCTAAGAACTAAATATTCATGGTATGTGACTTTTCAAAAGACAGGCAGGATGGAAAGGATGGTAGGGGTAGCATTGTTGGATGGGATGGAATAAGTACAATTGAAAGATGTAAGATCCATATGGGTGGAGAGAAGAAATAAAAAGGGCAAAGAAAACAATGGTAGCAGTAGTCTACAGGCCCCCTAACTGTATCTATACAGTGGGACAGAAAACAATTCAGGAGATAATGAGGACATGTAACAAAGGTAGTAGATTAATCATAGGTGACTTTAACTTTCATATAGACTGTGATATTCAGATTGGCAGAGGAAACGATGTGAAAGAATTTGAAGAATATATCCGGGACAGTTTCTGACAAAAATATATCATGGGTCCAACCAAGGACCAGGGCTTTTTTGGATCTGGCAGGTCACCCTTCGTCAGAACTTTCTGCTTTTGTTTGAGAAAGACTTGGGTGGCCTTGAATTCCTAAAAGCTAGCATCCAAGTTCGATGGACTTTAGGGAAGGTAAATTTAATGTTTGCGTCTATTTCAAAGGGAATAAAGTATATAGTGGGGAGATTTGCTAAAACTATAAAAGGACACAGTTGAAATACATTGAATAGTTTTGGGCACCTTACTTTCGGAAAGATGTTCTGGCAATAGAGACATTTCTGAGAAGGTTCATTCGGCTGATACTAGAAATGGATGGATTATTTTATGAGGAAAGATTGAGTAGATTGGCCCAGTTCTTGTTAGAATATAGGTGCATGTAAGGTTAACTTATTGAAACATACAAACCTCCTAGAGGGTATTACAGGGCAGATATAGAAAGATTCTTTCCCCATGTAGGAACGTTCAGGACGAGAGGGCATAATCTCAGAATAAAGGCTTGCACATTTAAAACAGAGACAAGCAGGATTTTTTTTTCTTAGAGGATTGTGTATCTGTGGAATTCTTTACCAGAGAGGTCTGTTGAGGCTGTCATTAATTATATTCAATACTGAGAGATGATTTGAATCTGTAACAGAATCAAGGGTTATGGAGAAAAGGCAGGAAAGTGGTGTTGAGGATTATGTGATGAGCTCTAATTTTGTTGAATGGTGCAGCATCCTCAATGAGTTGAATGGGCTACTTCTGCTCCTATGTCTTATGTTCTTAAACCTCTTCTGACAGTGAAGCATTTATTTCCTGTGCTTTGTTCATGCACAGTAGGTTGACAGCTAACGTATAAACCTCTTCTGCCCAATTGATTTGCCTAGTCATTTTCTGAAATGACATGCTTCCACATCTTTTTCCTCAAATTTCGGTAGGGCTGCACAAACTGAAATACTTCCTTATTGGCCTTCAAATTTTGATTCAGATTGTCACCACCAGGACTTGCATCTGTATCCAACACCTCTTGTTTTAACTGTAGCATCTTAAGCTTAAAGTTATGTTCCTGCACTTTATCTTCTCTTTGGACTTCTAATTCTCATTTTCTTATTTCCATTCTTCTCAATTCCATTTCCCTTTATCATTCATTGCGTTTTTGTTTTGTCTTTCTCTGTTCTTTTTCTGTGTTTTTCCTTCCCTGTCTTTATCTTTTTCTTCCACCCTAGCTCAGGCTGCTTTAGCTGTAATTGAATATCACCTATTTCTGACATTTCAGTGCCCTCCTTTGTACTTCCTGTAAATGCAAATGACTTGCTAGTACCTTAATTATCTCTGTTTTTCTGATTCTGCCAGGTAGTGCAACCTCTAGTTTGCTTGCCAAATTAATCAACCTGGGTTTTGAAATTTCCTTTTAATACTACCAGCGATAACTATGCTACCTGCAGGAAATCTCTGCTGTTTCCACATCTTATGTGCAGTATAGGTCCTTCTGCTATAATGCACGTTTCATTAATGCTAATTCGCTATAACATGATTGATGAATTGGGGGCATTGTTTTAAAGTGTGTATTGGTTATAGTACAATTCTGGCCCCATTAGTTTAAATGGTGCTGCTTTTACATGATTTTCTTATAACACGGGATTGCGCGAGAACGGAACTACCACGTTATAGCAAAACTGACTGTATACCTGTGTTATTTACCAACAGCACACACAAATCCATGTTGCCCCTTTTTCAAAAAGTCAGCGTCTTTACACACTTCATCCACCACTTTTAACACTAACTCCCTTCACCAGGGATGCACAGTGATAGCAGTATGTACGATCTACAAGATGCACTGCAGTAACTCAACCTCAAGGCATCTCTGCCAGCAACTTCCAAACCCACAACTTCTACTATCTAAAAGGACAAAGAGAGCAGATGCATTGGGAACACCACCACCTACAAATTCTCCTCTTCAAAGTAACACACCATCTTGACATGGAACTGTATCATGACTCCTTTGCTGTTGCTGGGTCAAAGTTCTGGAATATCTTTTCCTAACTTCACTGTGGGTGCCACTAAACTCCAAGAACTACAACAGTTGAAGACGATAGCTCACTACTACCTTGTTCAGAGCAATTAGGAATGGGTAATAAGTACCTGCATCATCAATGTTGCCTATGTCCCATCAATGAATTTTAAAAAGTCTTCCTGTCCCCTTCAACTTTGTTGAATGAATATTGTTCATAAGTCGAATTGGTATGGGGTTGCAAATGCTTCTTCAAGGTTTGCAGAATTTTTTTTGTCTGGCTTTTTCTGTTCCACAGTGAGATCTGGGCTGCAATACAACTGGTAGCAAACTTGCCTCAGTACTGATAGAAGGGACGCAACTGTTAGGTTATTTAGGTTTTTTTAAATTAATACTACTACTTCGTAGAGTTGCCACTTTTACTGATTCACTTATGGGATGGCTGCAATGCTGGCTGTCACTAAATTGGAAAATCTTTCAATTCTGTTTTACATCTGATTTCATCCCCACGTTAGCAAGGACTGTTTTCTGTACTTCTTTCTTGTTGTTTCTTTCAGCAGCTTGTTCTTTACAGCTCTAGAAACCCGAAAGTTTTCAGCTCCGCCATTCTGACACCATGTTTCAAGTGGTGTGTTTTCAATGACCTCCAAAGGCTGCACACCAAAACACTTAGTGCAGAGGCAGAGGCCACATGATCATGGCAAACCAAGCACTACACTAAAGTATGATGACATTTCTCTAAACACTGTTCACTCAATGAAAGATGCTCTTTGTTTTGCCCACAACCAATTCGTGTTCCAGTGCAAAGAGCAACTGAAAGTCAAATACTGCGGAACGGCGTTCTCCATGTTCCAGGAGTACATTACTAAGGACTCCGCAAAAGTTTGGATTAAAAGCCGCAAAGTTTTACTAGGAGATCCTAGAGTCTAAAGTGGTCCTGCCTATAGTATATCAAAGGGTTTGAAACCATGGAATAAAGTATTGTGGCAAGTAATTCAATTGTATTGTACTTTATGTAACGTTAAATTTGAATTGCTTTACAATATGTTTCTACAAATTTGATAAATAAAGGATTTTTTATGGAAAAGGATCTCTTTTATTGAGAACTCTATTCAAACCTCCAAGCTAGCAAATCTAGTTACAATCCTTAAAATCAGGAACACATTGATGAATATTGAAACTAACTTTTTTTTTAAAACTTCTGTTTATCTTAATGTGTTAAAGTTTCACAATTCCAAATACAAAATGCATTCAATGTGTAAAGGAAAAAAAGGAGCACATAATCTTAATTTGACAATTAAAAAGAAAATGAAGATCAAACTAAATGCCCACCTTCAGAACCAGACCCTGCACAAATTTCCAACTCATCAACACTTCAGCAGTTCAATTTTGTTACAACACAGGGTAATCTTTCCTGCTTAATTTAAAAACCAGCAACACAGAAAAAAAATTATCAGTGAAAATTTGATAGGTCAACAACTATTTAAAGTAAAAATTAACAACTTTATTTCTTAAAGTAATACAGAGAATATTACTATTTACAATTCCTTCCTCTAACCTATCTGTTACCTTCCCTTCTACAATACTAGTCTGATAAAACTCCCAATTAAGATTTACAAAACAACACTTCTTATCTCAAAATCAAGCAGCTTTCAGTTTTCTCAGTATTCCTGTCTTCTTTTCTTCTTTTTTGGGGAGTTTGCTTCACAGGTTTCTGATCGATAAATGTACCTTTTAAGAGAGCTATTTTCTGAGCAGAGTGCAGATGTCATTGGCTTGGCAGTTCTCCTCTTAACTGTTCAATTTTCCCCGGTCTTATACCCTCAAACCATCAGATTGTATCATTGGCTTTTAAGATTGTCAGTATACTAAATTCAAACTGGATTGGAGTTTAGTATTTTTTGGGGGGTATAAATTAAATTGATTGGCCTAATTCAAACCTGTTTTGTCGTTTCCAGGCAACCAGCTAATCGAGTTGTTCAACCAAGTGTTACGTTATATTTATTTTCAGAACATTCGGTTCTATCAGGTAGTTATGTTGCTTTTAACTGTCTTAAAGATAGAGTACACTCACATCTTCATAACAGTTGAGATCTGCTCTCCTTTAACACTGTCCATCACAGAAACCTTTAGCTCATAGTCCAATGCTTTATACAATGCATGGTCTCAAATTTTTGAATTTTCACAGAACTCTGTGAAATCTGTGGTAAGTATATATTTTCTTAGGCAAGAAGATCAAATATGCATATAATACACCAAGACTGGTTTCACCAAGGGCTTGTATTGCTGCAGCAAGGCATCCATGCTCCTGTACTCAACTCTCTCTGCAATGAAGGCCAACAGACCGTTTGCCTTCCCAACTTCTTACTGAAAGCAAGCAAACAGGCTGAGCAAGTGAATAGTCAGGTAAATATTTACAGGATGAACAAAGTCTCATTGTCATGGTGGCCAGGTACCTCTGGCATGGTTACAGCATGGGAATTGAAAGGCCACATGCTATAATTGAATTAGCTCTATTCATTTAGATGTAATTCATTATGTCAAACGATTGTTACATTTGGGTCAGTGGCGCAGGTCTGAACGGGGAAGTGACAGTCATCCAAGGAATTTCAAACTGGCAGAGATCAGTATTGCCAAAGGAGTTGTGCAAAGGGACTGCAAGAAACCTAAACCCCTGGGAAACTTCAAAATGGAGGAGATCTAAAAACCTCATGCTGTTGTGAAATTAATTAAAGTCAACAGTCTTCAACCCAGAGATTTACAGATTTTCAAGTCCAAAGAGAATGTGTTCTGGGCAAGTAACAAAAACTGCAAACCATCTATATTTGCATTCTTAGAGAAGTAGAAGAGATGGGGTTTGTGATTAATACATTACATACACAAATTTAGAATATTAGTAATGAGAAAGAAAGCTTGGTAACTGATATTATATGTGGATTTAAAGTGTTAATAGTGAGGAATTCCATAAGCATTGTCCACTATGATAATGCCATATGGACTCATAGAGAGATCAATTCAGGATCTCAGAGGAGTAGGATTAAACATCTCAGGACACCTCACAGTCTCTGTAAAAATGTCTATCACAATAACAAAATCTGTAACTAACTGCCAGTGGGCTTTCGTGGTGCAAAGGAGGTAGGAGACTGTGGTTCATGTCCCACCCATTCCAGAGGTATGTCATAACATATCTGGACAAGTTGTTTAGCAAATATCTGTAACTAATCATTAACATTCAATAAACTGTATTTTGTTAACCATGTCACAATTCACTGGGGTAGAGTGCTAATAAAAAATATCTGCAGGATCTCAATTTTTTTGGTTCCTACATCATTGCTTCCAAAATGGATAATGCATTGTTGCTATTGGTCTCCTCATACAAAATGTTTTGTGCCTATTTTGTGATATCCTTTATCACATCATCAGGGGAGCAACCTGGCAAGCTAAATTCATGCCACTATTTGCAGTAATGGCTGTATACCCAGAAAACAACATGCTCTCTCTTTCTCATTCTCTAACTGACTATATTGATCGGCAGTTAATACAAGTCTACCAAGTAGTAATTTGCTGCCACCAGCCTTGTTAAGTGTGGGAATCTGCTTGCTTGATTTCATTGATAAAGGAAAAGTACTTTCTTGTAGAGCTAGAAAAGGCTCTTGTAGTTCTAGGAGACTTTATTCTTCTTTCGGTCAAAATGGACAATTTCACTTTCCTGCATTGTACTCAATTTGCCAGATCTTTGCCCACTCACTCGATATATCTCTATTCCTCTTCAGGCTCTTTATGTCATTTTCACAACTCATATTTCTTATTTATCCTTGTGTAATCAGTAAATTTAGCTACTGTACTTTTGGTCCCTTCACCCAAATCAGTTATATAAATCGTAAAGAGCTGAGGGCCTAGCACACCACTTGTGACATCCTGGCAGCCTGAAAAAGACCCATTTATTCCTAACACCTGCTTCCTGTTAGCCAGCCAATCTTCTGTCCATTGCCAATATGTTACCTCCTACACAATATGAACTTCTATTTCCATAATAAACACTGATGTAACACCTTCTCTTAACTACAAATTGAGGGGTGATAGATTTAAGACAAATGTCAGAGGCAGGTTCTTTATGCAGAGAGTAGTAAGAGTGTGGAATGCCCTACCAGCTAATGTAGTCAACTTAGCCACATTAGGGAGATTTAAACAATCCTTAGATAAGCACATGGATGATCTTGGGATAGTGTAGGGGGACGAACTAAGAATAGTTCACAGGTCGGCGCAACATCAAGGGCGGAAGGGCCTGTTCTGCGCTGTATTGTTCTATGTTCGATGTTCTATAAGCCATCTGGAAACGTAAGTATAAAACATTCTCTCCTCTCTTTTATCTGCAGCACAATTTGAAGTCAGTTCTTTGAAAACATGATGGTTGTGTTCCTGTGCGAACCCTATTAAAGGGACATTGTGCTTTAGAAACAGTGCTTAAAATGTTGGTGATGGAATCATATTACAGCTAACTCACATTTTAAAAGTTCGCGCTTTAGAAACAGTGTCCCCAATTCATCAATCAAATTTAAGCGAATTCGTGTTAATGAAACATGCGTTATAGCAAACATGTATTTCTTCAAAGAACTCCAATAATTCAGTTAAACGTAATTTCCCTTTGACAAAAACATGAATCTACCCAATTATCTTGAACTTATACAAATACCCTGTTATAATGTCTTTAATAAACACTTCTGACATTTTCCCTGCAACAGATGATAAGCTAACTGGTCTGTGGTTTCCTGCTTTCTGACTCTCTTGAATAAAAGATTAAGGTTAGAGAGGAAAGAATAAAAGGAAACCTGAGGGGCAACGTTTTTACACAGAGGGTGGTACACATATGGAATGGGCTGCCAGTGGAAGTAGTTGAGGCCAGTGCATTAACAACATTTAAAAGGCATTTGAACAAATACATGGATAGGAAAGGCTTTGAAGGATATGGACCAAGTGCAGGGAAATGGGGTTTGCGTAGATGGACATGTTAGATAGCATAGGCCAGTTTGGGCCAAAGAGCCTGTTTCTGTGCTGTAGGACTTATGACTCTATAAAAGAGTTACATTTGCCATTTTCCAGTCTAAAGTAATCTGCCCCTAATCAAGTGAATTTTGGAAAATTAAAACCATTGTGTCCACCATCTCACTCGATACTTCTTTTAAGACTCTAGGAAGAAATCCATCAGGACTTGGGGATTTGTCAACTTGCAATTCCAACAACTTATTCAATACTATTCTCTGGCAATTGTAATCAAGTTTCTCCATCCATTTCAATTCCTGATTTCCAGCTGTTTCTGCGATGATACTTGTATTCTCTCTAGTGAAGACGGAAGCAAAATATCTGTTCAAATCATCTGCCATCTGTTTATTCTCTGTTACTAATTCCCCAGACTCATCTTTTATAGGACCAACATTTTGTTTGTTAATTCTTTGCTTTTAAACATCTGAATAAACTTTTCCTAATCTGTTTTTATATTTTTGCCAACTTTCACTCATATTCTATTTTCCCCTCCTTATTAATCTTTTAGTAATTAATCTTTGCTTTTTTTGATATTCTGTCCAATCTTCTAACCTGCCACCTATCTATGCACAATGATATGCCTTTAAGTTGATACCATCTTTGACGTTTTTTTGTTAACTATTCAAGCCCATCTCTTAGAATGTTTATTATTTTCTTAAATGACAAATTGCTTATTTTCAAATTATGTCTGTTAATTATAGATTCCCCACAGCAGAAAACATTTTCTCAACATCTATGCTTGGACAATTCGGACCTCAACCAAGCTGGAATGAACATCCTTGTGGAGATTAGGTTATCTTGTGCTATGCAAGAGGCTTTTAACTAATGGCAGGGCAGTATGGGGCTCAGTTAGCTGAATGACTGGCTGGCATGTGATGTACAGTGACACCAAAAGTGTGCGTTCAATTCTTGCACCAGCTGAGGTCACCATGAAGGTCCAGCTGTCTCAATCTTGCTCCTCACCTGAGGTGTAGTGACCCTCACCAACAGCTGTGTCTCTCTCATTAGTGCACAGCCCTATCACCTTTCATCTTTACACTAGACTGAATCATCTGATAGAGAAAATAAAGAGCACAGATGACTTATAGACAAAAATCATTAGACTGAAATGTAGTTCAGAAAGTAGACAGAAGAAGGAAATGAGACAGATTAGGGTACTTAGGGAGTGCACAGAGTGTGGTGAATGGGTTTCGTTGGCTGTTGTACAAATTACCCATGTGCAATTATGATGCAATGGCAATAATGGAGAAGAGTGTCAAAGAAAGGGAGGAGTGGTAAATTAATATCCATGGTTCAGCTACAATATATAGATTGGAGAGTGAAAGAGGAGAGGGTGGCTGACAGATCAAAGAAAGGGTGAATACTTGAAGCATAAACAGGTCACTGAGCTGTGTGGAAAGGGCAGTGTAGGCGGACTATAGGCACAGTATTTTCAAAGAGCCAACACAGGCAGTATAAGCAGAGTCACCTCTTTCTGTGTTCTATGGGTGATATCGTACTGTACTTTTGGAGTATCATATGGACTGCAGCAGTTCAAGTAGAAATATCACAACAGCCTTCTCCAGGACAAATTGAGATGCGTAATAAATGCTGGCCTTACTCAAAACATACTGAGAATTATTTAAAAATAACTAATGGAATCTGTTCAATTTTTATCACCTCCATCAATATAGAATTCTCTGACACTTCACTGAAGTCACCTCTTGAAGTACTTGAACTGTCAACTGAGCTCAGAGAAAAATATGATTTGAATTAAACCAAGTTGACACTTATTTTGGTGCAAAATGTCTGCTATTCACAGATGCAAGGTAAAATATAGTCACAGCTTTACTTGGTTCATTGATTGTTGTATATGCAATGTTTTGTAATCAATTTTGCTATTTCTTCCACCAGAGGGGGATATGGAGCAGTTGTTTCTTCACACCATTTCTCAGCTCAGTCGCTTTACTTTCGCTGTGACAGTTAGTCCCCTATATTGATGACAGTGAGAATATGTAACTTCTCCTTTTCCCCAAAACATTTTAATTATCTTTGCAACATTTAATTAAATTGCCACATTTCCTACTTTCTTACTGTTTGAAGCAGCTCTCTCTTACAGGTAGATCTCAGGTGAGTAATTTTGCTGCCAATTACCACTTTACTGATTTAGATCCTCTTTCATGAACCAGACTCAAAATTTTGTTGTGTTGGAATGATTTGCGAGCCCTTTAAAAATGATGGGTGGAACCTGATTCTTTGATCCTGCCCATGTTCCTGTTTCTGACAGTTTTCACTGATGCATGAAAGGGTGTGAGTAGCCCATCTGCACACAGCTCTCCTATCCTTGCTGGTTCCATTGTGGGGGTAGGGGTTAGCGAGGAGGAATGAGAAATTTGACCTCTCAGCTCAGTTTTGCATGGAGTCAGTCCCCTTCAGTAAGTGTGGATGGGGTTCACATTCTCACACAGCAGGTATAAACTTCTTAATCCAAAGCTGGGAACCGAAACAAGTCAGCTGTTTCTGGAATTCCTTCAATGACCGGCTATGAATTACAACAGGAAATTGTTCTTACAGTTATAATAAGTTTTTTTTTAATTATCCAATCCTGCACATCCATTGATGTCCAGGGTTCTTTGCACTTGTTGGTCCCACTCTGCACTCTCACTGTTGCCGTTTGGAATATCTCCCAATACTCTGATGTGAAGTTTCCTGTAAGTAACTGCTCCCAGTGCACTTTGGCTGAAGCCTGTGTTATCTTATCAAAATTGGCCATCCCCTCGATTTATTTCCCATCCATCTTTGTCCTTATCCACAATCACTTTAAACCTTCCTGAATTATGTTCATTATCATCTAAATGCTTCCCCACTGACAATACTTATCACGTGCTCGGATTCATTCTCTAAAATTAGGTCAAGCACTGTGCTCCATCTTGTTGGATGTTCTATATGCTTGTTAAAAAAACTCCCCTGGACACATTTTAAGAATTACATCCCTCTTTCTCACTTTGTCCATCCTAGTTAATATTGGGGAAGCTGAAATCCCTACTATGATTACCCTATTAATTTTGCACTTCTCTGAGCTTTGCCTGCATAGCTGTCTTTCTGTCTTCCTTTACAGCATACCCTCAGTAAAGGGACTGCTCTCTTTTTGTTTTTAAGCTCTACCCCAATTCTAAGATATTTCCCTCCTTGTTGCAGTAATTGACTCCTTGATCAATATTGTGACATGAGCTTTTTTTTTAGTTACCCCTATCTCACCTAAAGGCCATGTACCCAAATATATTAAGTTGTCAATTCTGTCCCTCCCACAACCATGTATCTCCATGTGTTAACCAACATCATCTGCCTTACTTGCCAAGACTCCTTACCTTAAAATAAACACCATCTAATCTTGCCAAACTTCATTGTGGCTTAAATTGACTATATTTCCATTGCTTTCTAGACTGACTTGGTTCTTCTTCTATACTTGTCTGTGCATCACCCACAATCCACATTGCAACCCCCGGCCAATCAGTTCAAACATCCACCAACCAAACTAGAAAACCTATTCACAAAGATGTTGGTCCTGTTCAGTATCAGTTCCCTTACATAGGTCCCATCTCTGTCAGAAATGAATGCACTGAGTGGTTGACTAGCCATGTCCACACCATTAGATTAATCTTGGAGCTTGTCTTTGGCCTATTGATGCAAGCCCCTGAGAAAAGATTAGCACCTTTGTCTTTACTGAGGCTTGCTGACACCCACAACAAGCTTCTTGGCTTCATGTCTGCACTAAATGGCACGGCTAAATTGAAATGTGATCTCTTGTGGAGGAGACAAATTGCAAAGAGCGAAGGTAATGTGAAGTTTGCATTTCTAGAGCATCCAGCTAGGCTCAGAATGAGTGGTGCTATGATAGGAAATAAATAGATGGAGATATCGTCTATGAACTGAGTCTCTGAGGACACAGTGTCCTTGCCACAGATCTACAATGTTAGTTACTGGTGCAGCCCGAGTTGCAGCATTGAAGAGCAGAAGCACTCTAAATTGATCAGATTTGTGCCATGATGGTTTTTAGAGACTGGCACATGATGACTGGCATTATCCATAGATATGAGATGCTCATTAGGGGTGCCCTGGGATGTTAGAGGTACCCAGTACCCAAATGGAAATCTTCGGAGCAAGTGAGCTGAAGTGGTCGGGTAGCCACTCTGACTTCTGTGTTGAGATTCCTCGATGAGTAGCTTGCTAAGCACGTTTGGTAAGGCTGGAAGCTGAATATTATAGAGGCAAGTTGGGCCTTTAACAGGATGTGTAGCAAGTTATAATCCCCCTTAACAACTCGCTATACCTAGTGCAATATCCGTTCTGCTGCTTGTCAAGAGCATAAAAAGTGCTGCAAGATTCTCAGCTGACCTCTTGCCCGATTCTGCCACAAACCTCACCATAACCCCTGGTGCTCAGACTCACAAAATGAGATGAAGCATGGTGATCTGGCACAGATTACATCAGTAACAGCCAATTCAAGACAGAAGCACAGTAATGCTGCAGTTCTGAATGAGGCAGGAAAGTGTAAAAAGACAAGGCAAGGCAGACATGCTGTAAGCGTCCAAGTAAGTGCAAAATGAGTGAACGCTAACAGGTCAAGTGAAGGGTCTGAGATGGGTTGCTGTCCCTGCACACAAAGTGGTCTGGCAGCAGCATGACAATGGAGGGTGCTGGTGTGCTCTGAGGTGCAGCATTGGAGAAGTACAATCTAAGTGGGTCAAAGGTGTGACACGATGATGTAGTGAATCTGTTATGTGTCCAGTGCTGACTTCAGTTTGCAGGGAGGGGTAGGGCACTGCAGTGGTTACTGCCTGTGGAGTGGACACTAAGTCAGGGACTGCTGGCCAAGATGGAGACCCAGAGCAATAAGAGGCAAGCTCGAGCTACCAGGTACCTGCTTTGACCTTGATGTTGGAACTGTTGCCGTCTAGTTTCTCTCTGGCATGTGGAAGAATGATAAACTGCAGATATTAATCAGGTGATAATGATTGTAATTGCACATTAATGATAAAACAGATTCACAACTCATTGTTCAAACTTTAAGTGGAAAATTGGATTTTATTCTCGATGTCGAGAATATCATTTTTCTTATCTTTCAATATTTTTCCAACTGATTGCCATTGTTCAGGAGCTTGGAAGATTTAGCTCTTTGTCTCCAGATGATGTTTGTCATCATGCTATCTGATCATACAGTTCAGTTCGATTTACACGTGGATTTATTTCTAGAAAACAATCACACCAGGCAAAAATACTGGCACAATAAGAATGTTAGACACAACTTAATCTGTAGTTGAAAAAGAAGTGACGAGGTGTGATACTTAATGGAATGTGTCTCGAACTAATGCTGGTGCATTCATCTCTTACTGTATTGCTGGTGAGACAGCTAATTCCTTATCAGCTTCATCCTCCTGTGCATTAAGACTAAGCTGATAAAATTACCCTTATTATTCCTTTAAAGGAGATTTTCTAGGAGTCTCAGAGAGTTGACTGTCTTCAGAATCTTTAAATAATTTTGAGGCAGAGATAGGGAGATTGCTGATTACCAAGAGAATAAAAGATTATTGGGAGTTTTCAGGAATGTAGAATTCTTGTTTGGGTCTGGCAGCCTGGAATGGGTGACTATGGAACCTCCCTATCCTCAGTGACTCTGCTTCCTCCTGCCCTTTGCTGTTTCTCCCCCTTTTGATGATGTCCTCCTACAAGAGATTGGGCCCTGTGCAGCACCAGACCCATGGTGAGCTCTAGCTTGGATGCAGTGGTCACAGGAGCAGCAGTGGTAGCTGCAGGAGGAGATCGTTACCAAGACTCTAGACAATGTCAAGCTGCAGCAACTGGGGGAGCAGTACAAGAGGAACGAGGAGGAGGAGAAGCCAACTGAGAAGAAAACGGAAAGGAAAAGATAAACCTCTGAACCAAAAATACCAAAGCTATTGCAGCAATATCATACAATACAAACTGAAATCTTAGGTGATGCCGAAGCATGGCGACACTTTGCGAATAACTCAACAAAAAACTCTTATTGTCACACGTATTAGGCACGTGTGACAATATTAAATAAATTTAAATGTACACTAATATGACATCTCTGACTGAATATAGTTCCATGCTTATCTTACTATTACATTTTATATATAACTTAAGAACTGTGTCACTGACTGACCAACTATTTCTATAGAGAGGAAGAAGACGACATTTTATACTGGTGTATTACATGTTGTGATGTCTAGCTATCTTAATGGTATTGTTCCTTCCTGAAACTTGCACAATAATACAATAATCTAAGTGGTACATTACACTTTGTAAGGTCTGAAAAATTACAAATTCTGAAAACTATATTGTGCTGAAATACTCAATCATAAATTAACTGGAGTTATTAATATCAATTGTCTTAACAGAAACAATGTACATAAACAACACTGAAGAATATAATAATTTGGTCATGAAGGTGCATTTGGGAATGCAGAAGCAAGTATAAATGATGAAATTTCTCTTAATCCAAGCCATAAAAATGAAGTTGAATGAATGGGGTCTCAAACCAGCACTGTCCATTCCAGGAATTTGAACCTGGCTGCTGATTTCTACACAAAGGTCCAAAGTACACAGAGGAGACTCAGTCCCACTGAAAATAGCAGACATGTGGCAATGAAGAGACAAAACTTGGTTATTCAATTTCAAGGAAAAAATCTCATCCTTAAAGTTTCAGTTGCCTGTTATGTTGGATAAGGCTGAAGAAAACAGGAACTGGTGCAGTAAGAGGCTATACAATTGGCTGTCACGTGAATGAAATTACACTGAATCATTCAGGTCTGCAAAGTGTTAAATCTGTAGGAAATCAGTAGCTTCTGTCTCCACTAAATGAGGCATAGATTTTATGTAACATTCAGGATTGGTCACGTGCACAGATAATTCTAAATAAGGCATATACTTGGCACAGAAACGGTGTATAAAGCAGCCCAGAAAACCTCTGATTGTTCAGCAGAACTCTGAAGATTCACATTGCAAGGTACTCTACGTCAGGAGCCATGGTGAAGACTCCGAGCCAAGTTTCAGCCTGGCCAGCTGCCAACTCTCCTGGGTAATAGCATTTGGGTTCAGTAACAAAATCAGGGTAGTGAAAAATATTGATTGAGATATCTCATGTAATTTGAAGTGTGTGTTATTTAAGTATTTCATAAATTAATTGCATTTTATAGAGCTCTAAGTGTCTCCATTGCATTCACCATTTATGTTTGTATTGTTGTCTCTCAGGGAAGGACAACAGTTATTTTGAAGTACTGCTTCAGTTTCCAAAGAATTTCCAAGCACAGCAAAGCAGCTAGAAGACACTGGGCAGGAGTTGAAGGAACATGCCGTCGTGATTTTTGAAACACTCAGATTTACCTCTTCTTCATACATTTAACTCCTGTATGAATACTGAAATTGTGTTTTTCTCACATCCAGTGAACTTGAATGTTGCCTTGATCCCCATGTCTATCCAACTCTTCTGCATCATTGAAACTCAAAACAATTTCATAGAATAGGGGCAAGGCTTTGGAGGGAAAGAATCTATGGCAATTGAACAATTCCCATCTGAAAAGGGGAGTCAACAATGCATTGTCTAGTAGCAATGAGAAGACATGATCCTGGGTGATTCACATGATTTTCTCTGAATTGCAGTATAAAGGAAGGTTGTAGATCTCAGATGTATTAATTATCTGAGAATCTGCTTTGTTCAAACAGGTAATTGATAATAGCCATTTCAAGTGGTGTGATCACAGATTAAGATTTTTGTTAGGTATACTCAGACAGATAGGCTCTGTAATGAATCTTCACATCACACTCACACATAAGTAGCAATATTCATTAATCACTCTGCTGTGTGATATACCCAATCACAGTTTCCTTGAGCCATCTAAGAATCTTTCAGCTGGGAGATACAGATTGTTTTCTAACTGCTGAGTTGGTTATAATATCCAGACACAGCATGCAGCATTCTTGAATAAAAGAGAACCCCTTAATGTCAACTCTCCAAAACAGAAATGCAAACCAAATCTTGCCACATTGGTGAGAAATGCTCTTATTAGTAATATCAATCTTTTCCAAGTAGTTCAATCATTTACAATGTACCTAGATTGTAATGGAATTAATAACAGTTTTTCATAGTGCTTTTGTACCTTAATGTTCATGCTTTCATGCAGAATTTTAAAAGTAATTTATTTTTCTCCTGTTTTCTTTCAACTTACGCGCTGGTCTTTAGATGACAGTTTAAGTACAGATTAGATCCCAACGGCACACCAGCTCTTTAAATCATTAGTATAACTGATTCCAAAGTGGTTGTCTCTTAATTGCCCTCTGAAATGGCTTAGCAAAATACTTCAAGATAACTAGGGATGGAAGAATAAGTGAGAACCTCATCAACAACCAGAGAATGATTTTTAATACTGCCTAGAAGAATTATAGTTTGTGAATTCATAATTATAACCATAATATATACCTTAACAGCTAGTAAAATATACAGCTCTTCCACAAATGTCATGATAAAACTCTGAGACTTGTCTTGCTAAGAATAAAGTAGACATAAACATGGAAAACATCTCGCTCCATTTTGAATAAAACAATTGAACTGCAAGGTCTCTTTACTCTATTTTTGACAGACATGATTGAAACACTGCACCTTCTGTGGAACAAGCTTAAACAAAACCATTATAAAATGTGTGTGTATGTCTTTCATTTTCATGTATGGAGAAAACATCACAAAATTTATTTTAGTGGATTTTACAGGAAATGAAAAAAATATTTATGGATAAATAAACATGTTGGACTCAAAATTCCTAGAGGGTGGAACGATTGTATAGCTCAATGGGAGGGAGTTCCAACTTGAGGCAGAATGTGAATCTCCCCTGGTCTCAGGAATTTCACCTTACTGAAAGCTTCCTTTCCACTCTCCTACCACTTAGGCCTAAGAACAAGTATGAAAAAAAATCTCAGGCTATTCCTAAACTACTCTAAGAATTCTGCCTGGATTGTCACCCGATAGATGCATGTGTTAAAATAAAGAGGAAGTTTTTGTGATAACATGAGATCTTCAAATTGTGCTAACACAAGGTGCAAGTTCAAAGTGCTTACATGAAATAAAAATACATCACAAATGTACAAAATGGCATAAGAAATTGTCCAAGTTTGATACAACATTACAGAAATTCATAACTCTTGAAATGGAATCCTTTTACAATGTTGTATTACGTGTATATGATTGGCCACAAAACATACTAAATGAAAGCTCAAAGAGCTGAGGGACTAATTTGAAAAATCATGTAGTCAGAGTCATATTAATAAGAATCTAGTGGTACAACGCTAATGTCCCTATCTCTGGGCTAGGTGATCTGGATTCTCACCTTTCCCAGAGGTGTGTCATGCCAAAACAAGTTGATTCTCAACAATAACAATAATATTGATAATTTAAAAATTTGTCTCTATTTTCTGTACTGTTCATGCATTTCATTTTCTTTGTAAAATAAAGAAACAGAACCTTTAATATAGATGAACCCTCTGTGTTAAGAGTTACAAGTTGAACAGTTGTAGGCCACATCGTGGTTATATCAGTAACTCCCTAAATTGAGGTCTCCATATCATGTAGGGTGAGCATTCAGAACTTATTCAATTCATAAAGGTTTCTGGTCTTTAAAGGTAGTGTACTTCAGCAGTCTCTAAATGCTTTGTAATATAAGCTATTAAAAACTTCTCATTATCTGGTTCTTTGAGGTAAAAATGAGCTCCAGGAAGCTTATGGATGGTAAACTCGCCACTTGTTAAATCACTCCAGGCTGCAAGATTAAAACAAAATACAATTTTAAACCTCTCTCCAACAACAGAATTTAATTAACAAAATATAAAATATAATTTAATTGTTAATTTTTAAATTAAAACTCAAATGGCTTCCTGAATTTTCTTCAGGATAAAGATAATGCCACTCTATTCACTCTGATCTAGACATATTCAAGTCCTACACTATGTGGTTCTTCCCCGAAGTAAAACTGGATTTGAGGCAGTGGAGGAGATTTAAACTTCAAGTAGGAGGCAAACTTGTTCACTTCCAATTTTAAACAGAGGAAGTGCAGTTACAAATCAATCTGTTCTTAGAGGGGTCACTGAAACTTTCCAAAGGAAGTCACATACTCCACTTCCAACAAATTGGATGTTATTTGATTTGAACCAGACTTCTGGGGCTTAGGGAAATCTAGCAGGTAAAAAGGGGCAAGAATGGCCAGATCTGTAAAGGTGAATGCATTTCCAATGTTGCTAATGGCCCAGGAGGGAGAAGGAGGTGGCGTTTCTTTCAACTATAATAAGCAAATCTATTTATGGACCATGTGCTCAACTAACCCCACAGTCTCACCTCATCCCTGATTTCCATGATCTCTCTGACTTCCACATTATCACCTTGTCCAACAAGTAGCGTGCCCAAGTCTGACCTCTTTCACCCACTTTCTCAGATGTCTCTTCCTCACTCTCCCAGTCTTGTCCCAATCTGACAGGCAACAACCTATAATCAGGCCTGGTTAATTGCACAGGGTATCCCCGAAAAACTTTAAGAGATGTCCTGCTGTCAAGTTAATCTGGGCAACCGGAAAAACCTAGTTGTGAATTTCCCCTCTGGGAATACACAACACCACTGCTTTCTACACAGTTCAGAGTAAATACTCATGCCCTAAATAGAGATGTACAGCACCGAAACAGATCCTTTGGTCCAATTCATCCATGCTGACCAGATATCCTAAGTTAATCTAGTCCCATTTGCCAGCACTTGGTCCATATCCCTCTAAATCCTTCCCATTCTTATACCAGTCCTGATGCCTTTTAAATGTTGTAATTGTACCAGCCTCCACCAATTCCTCTGGCAGCTCATTCCATACACGCACCACTCTTTGCATGAAAAGTTGCCCCTTAGGTCCCTTTTAAATCTTTCCCTTCTCACCCTAAACCAATGCCCTCCTCCAACTCAGGGAAAAGACTTTGCCTATTTACCCTATCCATGCCCCTTTTACAAACCACTATAAGGTTACCCCTCAGCCTTCGACACTCCAGGGAAAATAGCCCCAGCTATTCAGCCTCTCCTTATAGCTCAAACCTTCCAGCCCTGGCAACATAGTTGTAAATTTTTTCTGAACCCTTTTAAGTTTCACAACATTCTTCCTACAGGCAGGAGACCAAAATTGCACACAATATTCCAAAAGTGGCCTAACCAATGTCCTGTACAGCTGCAACATAACCTTCCAACTCCAATACACAATACTCTGACCAATAAAAGAAAGCATATCAACGCCTTCTTTACTATCCTATCTACCTGTGACTCGACTTTCAAGGAACTATGAACCTGCACTCCAAGGCCTCTTTGTTCAGCAACACTCCCTAGGACCTTACCATTAAGTGTATTAGTGCTGCCCTGCTTTGCCTTTCCAAAATGCAGCACCTCACATTTATCTAAATTAAAATCATCTGCCACTCCTCAGCCCATTGGCCCATCTGATCAAGATCCTGTTGTACTCTGAGGTAACCTTCTTCGCTGTCCACTACACTTACAAGTTTGTTATCATCTGCAAACTTACTAACTATACCTCTTATGTACATGCAAATCATTTATATAAATGAAAAGTAGTGGACCAGCACTGGTCCTTGTGGCACACCACTGGTCACAGGCCTCCAGTCTGAAAAGCACCACCCTCTGTCTTCCGCCTTCGAGCCAGTTCTGTTTCCAAATGGCTACTTCTCCCTGTATTCCATGTTATCTAACCTTCCTAATTAGTCCACCATGACGAACCTTGTTGAATACCTTACTGAAGTCCATAAAGATCACATCCACCGCTCTGCCCTCATCAATCCTCTTTGTTACTTTTTTTAAAAACTCAATCAAGTTTGCGAGACATGATTTCCTACATACAAGGCCATATTGACTATCCCGAATCAGTCCTTGCCTTTCCAAATACATGCAAATTCTGAACCTAAGGATTCCATCCAATGCCCTGCCCACCACCGATGTTAAGATCACCCGTTAATAGTTCCCTGGATTTTCCTTACCACCTTTCCAAAAGTGGCATAACCAATGTCCTGTACAGCTGCAACATGACCTTTATATACTCAATGCTCTGATCTATAAAGATAAGCATACTGAATGTCTTCTTCACTATCCTATCTACCTGAGACTCCACTTTCAAGGAAAACTCCAAGGTCCCATTGTTAGCCACATTATCCAACCTCCAGTCTTCCAGCACTTCACCTGTGACTATTGATGATCCAAATATCTCAGCAAGGAGTCCAGCAATCACCTCTCTATCTTCCCACAGAGTTCAAGGGTACACCTGATCAGGTCTTGGGGATTTATCCATTTTTATGCATTTTAAGACATTCAGCACCTCCTCCTCTGTAATATGGACATTTTTCAAGATGTCACCATCTATTTCCCCACATTTTGTATCTTCCATATCCTTCTCCACAGTAAGCATTGATGCAAAATACTCCTTTAGTATCTGTTCCATCTCCTGCGGTTTCACACATAGGCTGCCTTGCTGATCTTTGAGGGGTACTATTCTTTCCCTAGTTACTCTTTTGTCCTTAATGTATTTCCAAAATCCCTTTGGATTCTCCTTAACCCTATTTGCCATGGCTATCTCATGTCCGCTTTTTGCCCTCCTGATTTCCCTCTTAAGTATATCCCTACTGCCTTTATACTCTTCTAGGGAATCACCCGATTTCTACTGTCTATACCTGACATATATGCTTCCTTCTTTTTCTTAACCAAAACTTCAATTTCTCTAGTCACCTACCATTCGCTAAACCTACGAATTTTGCCTTTCATCCTAACAAGAACATACTCTGGACTCTCGTTATCTTATTTTTGAAGGCTTCCTATTTTCCAGCCATCCCTTTAACTGCGAACATCCATCCCCAATCAAAATTAGCCTTCCTCCAATTGACAGGTTTAATTTTTAGATCTGGTCTATCCTTTTCCAACACTATTTTAAAACTAATAGAATTATGGTCACTGGCCCAAAGTGCTCCCCCACTGACACCTCAGGCATCTGCCCTGCCTTATTTCCCAAGAGTAGGTCAAGTTTTGCACTTCTCTAGTAGGACCATCCACATAATGAATCAGAAGATTATCTTGTACATACTTCACAAATTCCTCTCCATCTAAACCCTTAACACTATGGCAGTCTGAGCCCAAGTTTGGAAAGTTAAAATCTCCTACTATTACCACCCTATTATTCTTACAGATAACCGAGATCTCCTGACAAATTTGATCCTTACATTCCCACTGACTTTTGGGGAGGGGGTGGGGTGGGGGTGTCTACAGTACAACCCCAATAACGTGATCGTCCCTTTCTTATTTCTTAGTTCCACACAAATAACTTCCTGGATGTATTCTCAGGAATATCATCCCTAAGTATGGCCTTAATGTTATCCCTTATCAACGCAGCACCTCACTGCCAACCCCCAAAACCGCACCCACACCCCCACCACCTTACTAGTTTAAATCTTCCCAAGCAGCTCTAGCAAATCTCCCTGCCAGTATATTAGCCCCCTTCAAATTCTGGTGCAATCCATCTTTCTTGTACAGGTCACTTTTACTCCAGAAGAGATTCCAATGAGCCAAAAATGTGATTGCTTTTCCTCTGCATCAGCTCCTCAGCCACGTATTCATCTGCTCTATCCTCCTATGCCTACCATCACTCGTTCTTGGAACCGTGAGTAATCCAGATACTTCTACCCTCAACACGACCCTTTTAAATTCCTGCCTAACTTGCTATATTCTCCCTTTAGAATCTCATCCTTTTCCCTTCCTATGTCGTTAGTTCCAACATGTAGAACGTCCTCCTGCTGATCAAACTCCTCTTTGAGAATATTTTACACTCTCTCAGAGATATCCTTGATCCTGGCATCAGGGAGGCAACATACCATTCTGATTTATAATTCATTTAACTTTCAAACATTTATGATAATGCAAACTATATGCATTTAATTGCTATCAATTACCTAAAATGTATTCATTTATTTACAAGCATTCATTCTCATTGGTACATATACACGAACAATGAAATTACATTGCTAATATCGCCAGGATTACGCTTTGGCCCTGAAAAACCAGGATCAACTTCTGCACAAGATATCGAAAATTATGGGCTGCATTTTATCAGAAATCAGTGAGGTGTCAATTTTGGCAAGTTCCATGGTGGATTTCTCTCTAAGAACTCTTGCATGTTTATTTCATACTATTTGACACAGTTTGCCTTATTTGCTATGCACCATGCATGGTGTGCTATCAATCTTCAACAATAGTGGGACCTCCTGGATTTCTGGAACAATTTTTAAAGCCAATCCATGCATGGTGAAGTATTGCCAGTCTGGAACTGCCCCTCCGAGTATGGAGTTGGAACGAAAGAAAAGAAATACTTTTCAGGATGTAGATCGGCAGAGCTCATACTTCACTGTAAATACTATAAATGCTCCTAGCTATTTTCAGTTCTGATAAAGGGTTACTGGACTAGAACGTTAACTCTGTTTTTCTCTCCACAAATACAGCCAGCTGAGTTTCTCCAACACTTTCTCTTTCACCTTCTGCATAATGTCCTCAACTTCTTCCTTGGCAGATTGCTGCACCCTCCTAGCTCTTCAGAGTCCACCTCATCTCCTCTTTGTGTTTCACATTTCAGCACCTGCAGTTTTTTTTTAATTGCATCGGTAACACCCTTGAAACACTTGCAGTTCAAGAGTGCAGTAATCCAGAACAGGTTGTCAATGGATCATTGGAAACAGCATGCTGCCTGAAAGTTTAGTACAGCTGTCACTTTGACTACTACTAGAGTAGGATGCCATCCACCCCTTCAGGTCACAGATACTACTCTAGGAGTTGGCATGATTCTGTGACAGTATCCCCAGACATCCTCAGGCTGCAGCAACATTGTGTCTTGCTCATCTGGAGGAAATGGCATAGAGGACAAAGGTCTTTGGATCTGATATACCTCCTCTGCATTCTGAGAAGACCTTTGGCTGCAACTTCATGTGGAACATATTTGATTGCTACTGGAGGCTATTCCTTCTCAATTTCCTGATATCTTTGCTGCATGGCAGCTAGAATCATCCCTTTGTATTATGTGCAGACAGCATTTGCATCACACGCAAATAAGAATTTATCATCCTCCTCAATTCAGTGGGACAAAGTAGATTACAACAAGGAGGGCTGTGAATGCCTCTATTTGGTCTTTTGCCTCAGTAGACCTTATTCCTATACAGGCCCTGCAAGCCATTCCACACAAACACAGGCTATTGCAAGTGCAATAGGGATACAGAAATCTTGCCCCCTCCCATCACTCAAATCACCCACAAAAGTCAGCAATGCATAGAAGAACACATTATCAAACACGTACCAGTTCAAGACGAGAGAAAAAACAGCTCCTTCTTCTTGTACAGTCCATGAGATTTTGGCTTATCTTTGTGAACTTTGGCTCACAGGTGAGACTTAACGTCACTTGTGACTAGTTCGGCTTCACAGCAGTGTCAATGATCAGTTTGCAAGGACCAGCAACATCATCAAGATTGCTTGTCACCAGGATTTCTCTTCCCTATAGTTGATTACTGCATCATTTCACATGTGGAATTCTATGACTATGGATATTTTCAACCTACATTGTTTAATGCAACTGCCTTCTGATGGGCCTCATATTGTTCACAAAAAGAGCTCCTGTCCTCAAATGGGAAAAAAAAATCCACAGGTCCCCCCATTCCAGGTGTGGCCCCAGCCATATTCTATCATACATTTATGATTCGCGTAAGTACATAGACATTCCAGGTCACATTTGACAATGAGCTGCTGGGTCAGCATAGCAATCAAAGGATAACTGGTTAACCCCATCAGTACTACATTCCTGCACATTCTCACATACCTCTCCATTTCACAACATGACTCTGTGAGACCTGGCCCTACTGCGTAGACATACCAACCACTATGCAGCACTGTCCCCCTTGAAGCCAGGGTAGTTGTGACCTTTGTTAACTGCTTCCCTCCTGCTGCAGTAACCCATGTCCTCCAATGCAATATATCTTATTCTTATATATTGAGTTGCCTCCCTTAACAATGATGTCCCGTTTGCACACAGCATGCTGCATCTACAGTGCTAGCCCGTGATAACTCACCTTGACTTTCATTGAGCTGGCCTCCAGAAATGGTCATGGTTAACCCAACCTAACCCAAACTCCACCCCCGCCCCCCCCCCCCCCCCCACCCCCCACCCCCCCAACACACACACACACACACACAACCTGTAGAATCAGAGATGTACAGATCGGAAACAGACCCTTTGGTCCAACTCGTCCATGCTGAGCAGATATCATAAATTAATCTTGACCCATATCCCTCTAAACTCTTCCTATTCATGTACCCATACAGATACTCTTTCAATGTTGTAATTGTACCAGCCTCCTCCACGTCCTCTAGAAGCTCAGTCCATAGATGCACCACCCTTTGCTTGAAAATGTTGCCCCTTAGGTCTCTTTTAAATTTTTCCCCTTTCACCCTAAACCTATGCCCTCTAGTCTGGACTCCCCCAACCCAGGGAAAAGACTTGTCTATTTATCCTATCCATGCCCCTTATGATTTTATAAACCTCTTAAGGTCACCTCCCAGCCTCCGATGGTCCAGGGAAAACAGCCCTACTCTATTCAGCCTCTCCCTATAGCTCAAACCTTCCAATCCTGGCATCATCCCTATAAATCTTTTCTGAATCCTTTCAAGTTTCACAACATCCTTCCTATTGGAGACAGACTGTAATTGTACACAAAATTCCAAAAGTGATCTAACCAATGCCCTGTACAGCTGCAATATGACCTCCCAATCCAATCTCAGTGCTTTGATCAATAAAGGAAAGCATACAAAACGCCTTCTTCACTACCCTATTTACCTGAGACTCCATTTTCAAGGAACTACAAACCTGCACTCCAAAGTCTCTTTGTTCAGCAACACTCCCCAGGGCCTTACCATTAAGTGTATAAGTCCTGCCCTAATTTGCATTTCCAAAATGCAGCACCTCACATTTATCTAAATTGAACTCATCTACCACTCCTCAGAGGTGGACATCTGATCAACCAATATGTCCACCCTCTTGTTGGATGCATGAACAAATCAAAACTATTTTTGTGCAATTGTTGTTTCAAGCCACATAATCGAAAATTGTTGAAATCAGTTTCACCTTCAAGGTCATGTGGTACATCATCTTTCCCATCGAAGCTACTGATGGAACACGTGAAGAGCTTGTCCTGGGGTTTTTCATATCTATGGCAGAGCAAAATCACTTCAAAAGTCATTCAAAAGTCATTAACTTCATGTTAAACATGTACACTGTGTCTTTTATAGTGCCTTTATCACATTAAAATGTTCTAACGAGTTTCACAGGAATGCTATCAGATGAAATCGATATCTTGTGTAAGAAAAAAATATCATCAGTGACAACATTTTAAAAAAATAAATCTCTTCCATCCTCTCTTCAGTTCTTCACAGATATGGCAGCAGCCTGGTATTGGCTGCTCAGTTGTTTTCTGGATAGTCTTTACATAATTCGGATTCAACAAACTTAATGACTCCTGAAGGAACAAAATGGCCTTTCCATATCTCTCATACTCCATGCTCTTCTACTTCAATAAAACATTTGCATAATTTTTAAAGCTATTTTGTAAGCAACTCAACATTTGAGGATAAATGCTGCGTTTTAGAATTTCATTATTGAATTTCATCAGTGGCACATTGTCTTCCTGCACTCCTGGCAACATAAAATCTTGCCACAGCTTCAGTGGAGTGAAAGGTAAGCAGAGTATACAGCTAAAAAATAACAAAGGTGGAGCCCAATAATGATGTCTGGATTCTGAAAAGGAAGGGCAGGTTTCCTTCTCCTCACCCTCATGTAGTAATTCTAAGTAGTTCCCTTCCAAAGGATTCTGAACTGCTATGGTTCTGGAGAGGGAGTGAACCTTGGGAGTGGGGTTTATGCCAGCAAAAGTCTAGAAATTGCTCAGCAACTTTTATTTGCTCTAATACTGTAATCTGTGATTAGGGATTTCTTTACTAATGTTTACTTGTTTAACCTTGTCTAAAAGAATGTGCCGTTACAGGTGGAACAGTGGTACAGTGGCACTGCTGCCTCACAGCACCAAGGACCCAGGTTCAATTCCACTCTCAGTCTGTGTGGAATTTGCACATTCTCCCAGTGTCTGCATAGGCTTCCTCCGGGAACTCTGGCTTCCTCTATAATCTAAAGATGTGTAGGTTAGGTGGATCATCATGCTAAATTGGCCATTGTGTCCAGAGGTGTATAGGCTAGGTGGATTAGCCTTAGGAAATACAGGGTTACAGGGAAACGGTGGGGAGGGAGTGGGTTTGGGTAAGCTGCTTTTTAGAGGGGCGGTGTGGACTTGATGGACTGAATGGCCTGCTACCACACTGTAGGGATTCTATGATGAATGTTTGCATTTGTGCTATTGCAAAGTGACAACTGAAGGTGAGGGGGGTTTAATCCAACTGGATCTTTTCACATTCACAATATAAACTACTCAGTTATTATTGTGTAACAAATTAATGCCATAAAAAAATTGTGTACTTCAGTTTGAATGGGAAAAAGTAAAAAGGTAGAAAATAAATCACACATTGTAGTCTTATTTTATAATATTAATTCTATTTAAATAACGTAGATTTACCTAATTGATTCCACAAGCCTAAGATCTGCTTTTAACACAGGGACAAACATTTGCAGAATGGCTTTATTGGCAAGAATTTCAGATGGGGTACCACCAATAGACGTCATCCATTTCAGAAATTCATCGTCTGGGAGATCTGACTTCTTATGAATGGGATAACGAGCTGGAGACTGCTTGTAGATAAAGGTGAAAAAATCATTTAGTGCCACTTCAACAATGCAGGTTATAAAAAAAATTCTGTACTTTGTAGTTTTATAGTTATAAAAGTATCAGTGTCAGCATCTGAGCTATAAACGTTTTCCATCAGTGGCAGCACTAGCTCCTGTAATAATGTATCTTAACCTCAACTCTATATTTCAATGTTTTTGTTAATATCTCACGTAAATATCAATTACTGCAACATTAGGGTCATGTTACCTTTGTATTCTCCAAGTACCTGGTTATAACTGCACAAATGTACTTAATTTACGTCTCTCACAGCTATCATAAGGGAACTTTCATCCAATCAGGCTGAAGTCCAAAGAAGTGGGAAATGAAGGATATGTGTTAAGTTACTGATTCATTTGGTCACTACACATTGCACAATAAATGAACATGGCCAAGGAGCAAAGCACATTTAACTTCAGAACCAACATCCTACATATAAAGTGAAAGATCTAGGGGACTGATAAAGTACTCTGTTCATTGCCGTTTTGGTTGATGTATATGCTGGTGCTTTTGAGTTGACCTTAAGCATAGTGATTCTGGATTAGCGGTGCTGGAAGAGCACAGCAGTTCAAGCAGCCTCCGAGGAGCAGTACTACTGCCCCTCAGATGCTGCCTGAACTGCTGTGCTCTTCCAGCACCATTAATCCAGAATCTGGTTTCCAGCATCTGCAGTCTTTGTTTTTACCTTAAGCATAGTGAGTTTATTTCAGTAAGTGTTGAGGGCCCTTGGCATATAGTATATACTGGCAATATACTAGGACCAGACACAACTTACATCACAAGTAAAGATTTTAAAAAGCCTCTTTGTTATGCCATACCAAACTCAAGTTTCACCTTCAAAGGTTAAGTCATTCTGCATAACATGTCTAGTAATCTATTTAACAGTACTGTCTGAGCAACTTGAATAGTAGCAAGACTAATGCTTTTCTCTTGCCTCAGGGCTTTGGGCCATAAACTGGAAAATGGGGCTAATGTAATCAGATCTTCATTCACTGGTGCAGATATAATGTGTCAAATGGCTTCCTTCTGTGCTGTAAATATCAATGAGTCTATGTCTCATTAATGCTCTGATCCTGAGAGCACGTGTGGTAAAGAAGAGCTGTGTTGGATACGCAAAAGTTAGCAAAATAAATAACTAGCAAAACCAGCATTTGTCACCTATCAACCAGAGTGCCTTGGAGAAGATGGTAGTGAAGTGCCTTTCTGAACCATTATAGTCCATCAATCAGATACACACAAAGTGCTGTTAGGAAGTTTTCACATTTTGGGTCCATCCTGTTTCTGCCAGTCTTTGAAGGGGCATTTGCCCTTGCCATTTGCCATAGGAGTGTAGAATATTTTCCATTCCAAATGACTTTATTCCCTTTGAAAGCCTCAACTGTCCCACACAGGCCATGCCTTTTAAATCCTACCTACTCGCTGTGTGAGTTTTTCTTCATGCCACCATTGCATGTTTTGCCAAATACCTTAAATCCGCACTCTCTGCTTCTGGATCCTTCCATTGGAAATTGTTCTTCTTTATCTACTCTGACCATTCTCCTTGTAATTTTAAATATGTCTACCAATTTTATTACCAAATACTACTTCTTTCAATGTGACTTGAGCTGTATCTTCTTCCTTGCTAAAATGAAACACTAAACTTTAATTAGTAACTCACTCATTCACAGTGCTTCCATTTCAGGTTCCTTTATAGCATCCAATTTGCCCCACTTCTCCTCTTAATACTTCTTTTTACAATTTCTATCCAAAGGGAGTCTTCAGGATTCCCTTTTATGCAACCTGCCAGTCTCCTCTCTCCAATTTCCTTTTTTAATTTCCTTTTGAACTTTCTTTACTCATCCTGATTCACAACAACACTTTCTTTTATTACTTTACATCAAACAACTGCACCCCTCTTATTCCTTAAGTCTAGCCAAATCAATTCGGTCTTTGATAGTGCAAAGGAGCTGAACAGTCATAGAAAATTGCACGATCAATCTCCAAGTAATCAAGTCTACATGGTTTTTCCATTCTTAATTACTTCAGAAAACTTTCTATTGTATTACATTCACAATGAGATTTCCTCCAAGCTGATCTGAATGGAGCAGTTTAACCACTGCCTCCTGATTTATGGTATACCCTAGGTCAGGACTTCATTATGTGCAAACTACTTGTAAAAATATATCTCTGACCATACCATGACATGTTTTACATTAAATGGCTATGGAACTCAAGGAAATCTATATTTATGTTCAGTTCAGCCAAACTGAGAAATAAGGTTAGAAATTCCATTTTCAGAGAAAAAATGTATTATCATTCATGTCTTCTAGTGCAAATAATTTGATTAAAAATAATTTCATAAAATAAAATGTTTTACTTACATGTGGTGCTGAAGCACCAGATACAAAAAGATGTACAGGTTCCAAACCATGATTTTGCTGTATCAATGCTGCTGTAGCAAAACTGAGGTATGCTCCAAAACTGTAGAGGAAAAACAAGTGGTAAAGTAATTTTTCACCTTGATTTTGTCTCATTAATCTTGCACTGATTTTCTGTGAAATCAGTATCAATGTTGTTGTTGTCCATTATGAATTAAACTAAAACCTTTACTGAGATAATTCATTTAATAGCAGAATCATTTTTTCATACCTTAAATAAACATTCTTGACTACTGCCAGTGTGACAGAAATTTGCATTTGCCAATCAAGCATAAGGCAAAATCAGGACAAATTGTGATTTTGCAAAATCCTATAAATGAGGAGGAACCTCAAAGCAGTTGACACAGGATAGATGTGTTCAACGGCATGTGATTGGTTTGCTGGGTGAACGATTTCCAACAGACAGCTTTGGAGAGATCGGAGTTCAGTATTGACATTTCATCATTAAATGTCTCTTGCAAAATTGGTGTCATTGGGCCAGACTCTAGCCAAGACATGCCCTGCATGTAAAATCTAGTTTCTACTGCAATACAGGAACTGGGTGGTCTAGTAGGCATTTTACAAAAAAAAATTTTCAGAAACCACCGCCTCCCTTTTCGTGTGTCATTTCCCTCTTGCTGTATTTTAACCAAGCACGTTCTACAAATTCTGCTGTTTTTTCTCTTGCCATTAATTTTCTTCAGTTTTGTTATCATCACACAAAGTAGAAAGGGTGGGCATGATTTTGCTCAGTTTGGAATGCACTACAAAATGAGAAGGGAGTTAGTGTGGGGCTAACAAATTTACATACCTCTGAAGAGGTTTGGCCATATCTGTGTCTACCCCACATTAATAGATTTTTCCACATGCTCCTGCACACAATGAGATAACTTACCTTCAACAATTTCAGATGATGAACCAGGTTTTCACAGTCCTGCCCTCTACTTTAGAACTTAGCTGCACCTAACATTGTCATATCTCCGACTTTAGGAAGTGAAGGTTACAACAGCATGAACTTGCATATTACTGAATTCTTCTAAGACATCTTGAGAGTCATCTACATCAGGCAGTCTACTATGTACATGTACATCAGAGAACTCACAGATTCTTAGGCTGTAAAGGCAAATTTTGTTTCCCCTGAGAAAGAGCCATTGTTGGTCAAGGTTACCACTTTCACTTACGACTTGAATTTTTACACATCCAACTCATTCTAAAAACTCAAGGGATACCAGCAAGACAGTCAATCCACAGGGCATAAATGTGTCAAACAGCTTATTAACAAGTTTTCATAAGAGCAAATAGCTTCATAAATCTCCCTGGAAACAAGAAGAATGAGAGGATGCTGCCACTTCACACTGAATGCATACCTCAAATCCAGAATACATTCACATTCACCTTAGTCTCAACACAATCATGTGCCTTTCTTGCAGTATATGGAATTCCACTCTAACCAGATGTCGTGCCTGGACAGATAAACTACTTTAGATTACAGACCCAGCATGATCTCACATTGTCATGTTATCAATATTCATGCCATAAAGATATGATTGGTGGTGGAGGTGGAAGAGGACACCCATTAATAAACAATGAGAGCAAAATTAAGAGGTTAAGCCAGAAAATATCACCACTGTTTATATCAAAGTAAATAACAGAATCTCGCGCTACGAACTGACTCCTTTTGCCATTGCAATAATCTTCCGCATAAACACTACAGGGATTCAAAACACCTTCAGCAACACTGGCTACAGCTTTGTCTCAGCCATCCTGCATGCCAAACTTTTAAATCTGTAAAGCCTGCTTTATACTAAATACATGAACCATAGTGAAAAATTTGATTTCCTAAAAGTTACTAGCAAAGGTGGCTACTATTTCTGTTCCTCCTCGTCCCAGTAGTGCTTCCTGTTGGTGACAGTGTATGTTCCATCCACTCTACATTCTAATCTTCTGCTTCTTCAATTGTTTCCTTTACAGTTTTAACAGGGTAGCAAGATGTTTAGCTATTGAGTAAATGAAAGAATCATTTTAGGGCAGGGGATTATATTTGGCCCATCATGTCTATACCAGCTTGTCTGTATGAGCAATTCACTTTGTGCCAAACCCCATAAACCTGCACATTGTTCCTTTTCATGGAAGGACAGAATGCAATGGTGCAGAAGGTGGGCTGTTTTAACCACTGTGCCAGCAGTTGCTGTCTGAATGAGCATGCTAACTTAGTGACGTTCTCCAGCCTTTTCCAAATAATGTACAATTTAATGTTCTCCTGAATGCCAAAATTGAATAAGTATTCACCACACTCCTACACACTGCATTTCAGACTCGCTGCATGAAAAGGTTTAACATCACAGGAAGTTTTTTTGCAAACTTTCAATCTGGCTCCTCTTGTTCTTAATCCTTTTATAAGTGGGAACAGTTTTCCCCTAACTACCCCATCTAGACAAATCATGGTTTTGACGATTTCTATCAAATCCATTCTGAGGAAAAACACAGCCCCAACGTCTCCAAACTATCTTCATAACTGAAGCTTCTCATCTGGGAATTCTTGTAAAATCCTACACACTCTCCAATGCCTTCACGTCTTTCCAAATATATGGCGCCCAAACTGAATGCAATCCCACCCAGGGCTGAACTAGTGTCTACTAAACTAGTGAGAATCAGAACCTTGGACTTGAAGGGAGCATCCTTGTTCTAAAGCATTGTCTAATTCGTGCTGCTTCGGCTAATGATGCCATAACTTGTTAAACATACCTGCTGTATGCAACAAGCATTATTCAAGATTGGGGGTGATGCGAGTAAACTAAATAAAATAGAATAGAATTGTTGGAAAAGCTCAGCAGATCTGGCAGCAACTGTGGAGAGAAATCAGAGTTATCATTTTGGGTCCAGTGACCCTTCTTCAGAACAGACCATTCCCATCACCTTTAGTTCTTTCGGTTTTTCCTTAGAAGTGGATGAAAGTGCACTCCCTACTCCTGTCACACCCAGCAAGTCCAATTTATACCAGGAAGTCTAACAAAAGAAACCTAACAAAATTCACCTTGCACAATATTATACCTGGACACTGCTGCTCTTATCTCAGCACCAGCAGATTTCCTAGGTCAAATGTAGAATTAGGTTTTAACATATTACATTAGCTCTTAGCTATGTCTCATATTAAAAGAATTTAAAAAGTGTACATCTTGCTATGTCATAATTTGAGAATTTCCACAGTAAAACTACAATT
The DNA here is from genome assembly GCF_047496795.1 of Chiloscyllium punctatum. NCBI lineage: Eukaryota > Metazoa > Chordata > Chondrichthyes > Orectolobiformes > Hemiscylliidae > Chiloscyllium > Chiloscyllium punctatum. The sequence continues at coordinate 76,873,098 of NC_092746.1, forward strand.
ATTGCAGAACTTGGATGCTAATGTTTTTGAGATTCATGCATGAGAAGTCTTAAATCCCTCAGTGCTACAGCTTTCAACAGTCCTTTTCCCATTTAAATAGTATTCAGCTCCTTTATTCTTCCTGCCAAAGTGCAGTACTTCACATTTCCCCACATTATATTCTATCTGTCAAATGTTTACTCACTCATTTAATCTACCTAATATGGATTCCTCGTGTCATCCTCATTACTTGCCTTCCCATCTATTTTACATCATCCATAAACTTGGCGATAGTACGTTCACTTTGCTCATTGAAGTCATTAGTGTAAATAATTGCAGCCACAGCACTGACCCCTGTGGCTCTCCACCAGTTACAGGCTGCCATCCTGAATATGTCCCCCTTTATCTCACACTATCTTCTATTAGTTAACCAATCCTCTATCCATGCTAATATCCTACCTCAACATATGGGCTCTAATTTAGTAGCCCTATATTTGGTACTTTATCACACATTTATTGAAAATTCAAGTGTATTAAATCTACTGCTTTTCTGTCATCTGTCCTACTTGTTATATCCGCAAAAGAACTAACAAGTTTGCTCTTTGTTTCTCCTGCACCATGTCTTCACCTTCCTCCACAGAAGACTTCCAGATTCTCAGCAGTCATTGCATCCACTCTTTATCTGCTCGAGTTGTGTAAAGCATAGCATGCTAGAACTATGTGATGCACTCGCATTGCAAAGCCCTCCAGGCCGATCCAGCATTGCAACCTCTTCCTGACGTGCTCAACCTAATCCACAAAGGCCTTGATGGCCAAAATGGATAGCATTGTATCTATACTCAGCCTCATTAAGGACATATATAATGGAGTCATCAGATATGAATTCAGACAGGAGTCCTTGTCTTGCAGTAACCATTCTTGAATGGCATCTGACTCTGGAGATGAAACAGGTACATGGCAATTCAAGGAAACACACAATATGGCAGCTTCCAAGAATACCTGTCACAGATTTTTACAATGTGGCACCAATGATCACAGATGATTGCTACAATGCCGGAATGGACAACAGCTATTCAGGTCAGCAGCTTTTTTCGTTCATGAAATTAGCTGTGATACAATATGGCAGTCTCAACATAATGGGTGCCCTGTACTTGAGAGAAGCCAGTTTGTTGGTGATGGAGTGGAATGACCAAATGATTCATTTGACACCCAGGAGCTCACTTCTAACGTGAATGAGTTTATGGAGATTACATCGGTGGAAGAAACCCTCCGAAAATCCAGACAAATCTTCACCCAATAAAATAAAACATATATTTGTTTCATCCCGCCTTCAACGTTTATAAACCAACCATATTATTAGTTAATTCATATATTTCCAATTAAACTAATCATATGACTGAACGGCTAGAGACAGACAGGCTTGTGGTCACCCTCTAGTCCTCCACGGTTTTATGATGCTTCTCAGACTCTGTTATCTTCATTCTTGGGGCTTTTCACAATGTTATGTACATTCCTTCCCAGACATTTGCCAGCTGCACCTGTTAAGTGCAAATTAATTGGATACTCGCCCAGCAATTAAGGCCCTTTTAAATTCCTTATTAACCTAAATATAGGAAACCCAAAAGAATATTGATTTTTACTAATTGTTATATCAGCTCTAAAGTTATATGGTTACACCTAATGCTAGAATTCTTTAGCTAATGAACTGTAAGCAGTTTCTTTTTCACTGTATTTACTAGACACCCCTATCTTTATCCTTGGGTGTCCTACAGTGTGTTCATTCAACCTACATTCTAATACATGCTAGTTTCTGTACCTATGATTCAGTTCTCACTGTAATGATATGGGGCTGCTTTTACTGTCTGAGACGGTTTGTTCTCAATTTTATTTTAAACTTTTCCTCTAATGCTTTGTGATATTTTTTGTATATAAATTAATGTATATTTACTTCAGAATCCATGCGTATGATTATTTGAAGGATCTTAACTAAAACCTATTATTAAGGTAACCGATTGATTCAATAATTAAAGACAGTCACTAACTAAACGTAGTGTGAAATGTTCTTATTTATGTCTTATGCGTAAACAACTGCATATTCCATCTCAGTTCTGTTATCTTGGGTCCACAGGGCTACTATTGATCGAACTTGTGCAGACTACATTAAGCAAATATTTTCCTAAGCTCTCCAGCTACTGTCAGCCACATTCTGTTGCATTGGCTACAGGCAGCCGTTGGAATTTTGTGCTGCTCTGTCATGGTAAAGTCTACTGCCTGGGCTGCAGCACTGCCCTTATCATGGGGGAATATGATGAAGTGGTATGATCTGGGAGGAACTGCATTGGTGACAGTCTGAATACGTTTGTGGTTTGAGCATTACTAGATCCTGTACAAATCACCAGTGAATCTTTGGCAGCAGCCTGTTGCATAAATGTTTAGCGCAGACGTCACCTTGACAGCTATTAGGATAGGATGGTTGTCGAGAGTGTAGTGCTGGGAAAGCACAGCAGGTCAGGCACATCAGAGGAGCAGGAGAATCAACATTTCGGGCAAAAGCCCTTCATCAGGGTAAGATGGCTATGTACCTCTTCAAGTCAGAGTCCCGCTTCAGCAAATGGCCTGGCTATGTGACAGTGTTCTGGGCCATGCTTAGTTATCAGCAGCAATGCCCTTTGCTCATCTGAAAGAAATGGCATTGAGAACAACAGAATCTGGACTTTCTGTAACTGCTCTGCATCCCAAGGTGTCCTACAGCTGTGACTTCATGACGAGTCACTGGAGGTTCATGCTGATCTATTTGTTTCTTCTCATTTTCTCCTCGTCTTTGTTACGTTGTTACCATAGTGATGATGATCGTGCTGTGGAGGATCCATTGGTAACAGCACCAATGCTGCTTTGTGTGGTATAATCAGCATTAGAAAAGGTTCTCTGTCAGCATTTGCATCACAGACAAATGACAGGTTAGTATTGTCCTCGATAAAGTGGGACAGAGAGGACTCCAACAAGGAGGGCCATGGAATAATTTCCCATGATTGTTTGACGAAGTGGACATTATTCTTTTGCATTCAGCACAAGTCATTTCACGTAGATAAGTGTGGTGAGACCTTCCACCCCTCCTGCCTCAATTCCCAAGAAAGGCAATATTGCAATATCAGAGCAATGTGGCAAATATTTACAGTTCAAGATGAGAGGAAATTAGCTCTATGTTTTTGTGCAGCCCAAGATGATCTTGGGGTAATGAATGTGAATTGTGCAGGTGACACTTTTAAGGTCACTTGTAATTACTTCTGATTCAGAGAAATGACAAAGATTGCATCCTATTACAGTTGGACACTGCATGTTTTCATGAAATATTTCAGGAGCTGCCCATGAAGTGTACCTGCAATTCTGGGGACTGCCGGTCAAGCTGGAGGCCTGGCAGGGCATGTAGCAAGCTGTAGTGGGCAGGTATCCCCACTGACTTTCCTGTCTGGAACTGGTCACTGTGTACTTTCTCTCTGCCACATGGGAGAATAGGAAATTGCATATGAAGGAGGCAAGATTAGGTACAAGTCAGGTGTTAATGCATAAGAGTAACTCCTGTTAAGTTACTTGTTCCTGCTCCCCTCCACCCCCTCAACAAACTTCTATTTCCTCTCCCTTTCTTCAATTCCTCCTGTTCACTTCCCAAACTTCTAAATAAAAATACTTATTTACTGTCCATTTTCTCCATATAAGGGTGATGTGGTTAGAAAGGGAAAGGTGGGAGGCTGACATTTGTTGTTTGCAAAACATTTGTTAAACTAGTAATTTTGTATAAATAATCCTTTGGAATAAATCAACTAATGTATCTATACTGTGGCTGACATTGATGAAGTGAAGTTTTACAGACAAACACTAGCATTCTAATATTGACATTTTCATGAGAATCAGCTTTAAAATGTAAACAATGTTTATGGTAAACCACCTTAACAATATGAACACGACCTCTCCTTTGCTGAGTTGCCTGGATCTTTGTCACCCAAGATAAATTCAGACTGGATTCATTAGTTTCCATACCTGTGACCAAAAAATGCAAAAGGCTTCTCTTTAAGGCAGGGCAGCAAGATGCTGGAAATTTCTTCAATAAGCTGCTCAACGCTTTGTGTAATAGGCTCCTTAGAACGGGTTTCTCTTCCAGGAAGGCGTATAGAGTAAACTGAAATTAAAGAACTTGATTATTGGTGTCACTGCATCTGCAAATTTCAGAAAATAGGCGATTTGTTACTGGAATAGTAGTCAGAATGAAATCGCTTCAGACATTGCACACTGTCCTTCCATACAAAAGTCATACCATTAGACATTTCCTTATATCTCAGGAATTACTGTCATTTCCTCTTATGGGGTAGACAGGGGCAGCAAGGGAAAGTGAGACAGGCTGCCAATCCGCCTCCTCCCATTATTTAGCAAAGTAGTGACAAGACTGCTGGGCTTTCCGGATGACTGTATGAATGAGGACAACAAAGGTCAGACAGGAACACAATTGTAAGCTTCACCACCAATGTTCCTATCCATTTACCACCTGACTAGGGGTGGTAGAGTAAAAGAAAATCCAGGCCCAGTTCTCTACTAACTTGGCCAGAGAACCTTCTCAAACTTTCATCATGATGCAAGTATGCAGACAGAATCAACTATCTTTCCATTCTGATAGAGAACAGAGTTTAATCAATAGACATGAAGCTCAAGACAGCTTTAAGTTTGAAACTCTTTCTGTTATAGATTGGCAGTTTCACTTTTCTTAAGGACTGAATTTTGACTTTTCTAGAGCAGAATTTGCTGTTGATTTATTGGAAGTCCAGTGAACTAACAGTTGTTGTAACAGTGGTGTTACCCAGGGGAATATCAGAATGCTATTGATAATCGGTCTATTCAGTTATATGAAACTTGTGATTCGGTGTAGACAGAGTTCTGAACGGAGAGACAGTCCACAGTCATATTTGCTTTGTATATTTAACAGAAAATACAGATCTCAATACTCATAGCTGTTACCTTCTATCAAACTAGTAAAGTGTTTTCCCCACTGAGCATAATGAATAGATCCACCTCCAGCCCAGGGAAAGCAGATGAGTCTGAAAAGAGCTTCAGGTCTTCGATACAGACAGTTAACTATTTTATCCATTTCTGTAACAGAATCAAATATTTAATTAAAAATTGTGGACACTCACGAAATGCAATCATGATGCTTCAATTTTAGATCTTTGAGCTGCGGTAGTGAAACTGTATTTTTTGCTTGGGTATCTGAGTTTGGATCTTATTATAAACTATTGACTTAGCATCAGAAAGTTGAGAAATATTAGATAGAATCTCCACATTCAATTAGCAGAGGGAGGGAGGGAGAGCCACGGAGGGTGAGAGAGAGAGAGAGAGGCAGGGAGATGTAGGGAGGGAGCATGTGTGAAAGAGAGGGAGGGAGGGACTGTGTAAGTGAGAGAGGGAGGGAGAGCTTCATGACAATTGGCAGAAGCTTACCTTTATTAGCTAATTGCAACATGAGTTGGATTTGAGGGTTACATCCAGTGAGATTTTTCACCATACTCCTCTCATTATTGCTTGCAACATCTTCCCCTATTCATTGTCACCTCTGACAACACTAACCCAGTGTGTCCTCTTTGCTGCCTACTCATGCTGGACACCACCCACTTACATCTCTTTTAATGTATGCTTCTCTCCAAGCCCAATAGGGCAAGAGGAGTCAATAAAGGTGGTGAGCTGCCTGACATTCAGCTCTTGACCTCTTAGGAGAAAATCCTGACTCTGACTGACCATGTTTATGCCTCTTGACCGGTATCAGAGGCTGTCCTTGACTTACAATGAAAGGCCGTTCTGTTCAAAGGCTATCTCCTTTGAGTTAACTAAAACTTGCAAATAAACTTCCTGGCTTTGGGCCTGCACTTAAATGGCATGGGAATATGGTAGTACTGTAGGCCTGGTATCGTGAGCAGAGAAGTAAAGTATAAAAAGACAAGGGATGCTGTGAGCACCTAGGTAGAGCCAGAATGAGCTAGCAACCCAACAGTAAACAAAAAAGGCTGAATATACAGCCTGGTCTAGTCCATGAATTGGGTGTGTGACCCCGAATGCAGAAGGTCTTTGCAACTGTTTTACAATAATAGTTGCTGGCACAGCCTGTGGTACAGCATTGAAACTCAGAAGTGTATTGTAAGTGGATTGGAGATGCACCATTAGAGATGGTGCATATCAGATACCTACGTCAATGGATTGTGGATGAGTTGGCAAATGCCCATGAAGCAGGACCTGAAGCGTCAGTGCCTGGTGTCCAGTCTGGAAGTCTTTTGGAGCAAACAGTGGACTGGAACCACCAGGTATCCCACTTTAAGTTCCAAGATAAGATCTCGAAACATCTAGCTTGTTCAAAGCATTTGGAAGCAAAATATTAATGTGGAGAGTCTGGCTGTTCAGAAGGCATTTAACTAGCGAGAAAGTCTGGGAGGCAATGGCCTAATGGCATTATCGCTAGATTGTTAATCCAGAGACAAAAACAGAAATTGCTAGAAAAAGCTCAGCAGGTCTGACAGCATCTGTGGAGAGAAGTTAATTAAGGTTCTGGGTCAAGTGATCATCACTGTTCTCAGGAACACAGATACGTCTTCCTTCCTCACTTCTTTGCCATGCGGGTCTGCACTGTTTAAACACCATTCACAGAATCAAAGAATGACACTGCCCTGAGAGAGGACTTTCTACACATCCCAGGTTATTATTACATAATGAAAACAAAAACCTTCCAAAGCTAACTTCTGAGAAATGCAACTGTACATTTCTCTTTAATCTAAAAAAGTGCCGCTCACCTCTTATTTACGTTCAGAATTTAAAAAAATTTGGATGTTTCTGTTATTTTTAAAGCTTGACTAATTTTGTACATATACAGTCAAATGATCCTTCAAACCCAATGTTTCAATTTTGCCAACAAGCCCATATGCGGTATAGTGCCTCAAACGCCTTTTAGCCAAGATACAGGACACAAAGCATCAGACTGCCCTCACGAGTGACGAGAGGGCTAATGACAGTCCACCACCTGAAATGTTGTCTTTCCATTCCATTCCTGCAGAAGTTACCTGATCTCCAGCATTCTTCGTTTACCAACACAGCAGACCCTGTATCATGTCTACATTTTGGTTCAGACTGCTTCCCACGTTTACTGATAAAAAAAAACTTTTCTGGCAGCGATGCCAACCTGAGCGCACGGTGGAAACATTTCACTCGATGTAACTAATTTACATTTACTGTGCGGGTTGATGGTAGCCTCTAGTATTGGCAACACAGTAATGCAGACACTCCCCCCGCCGAACAGCCCTTTATAGAGGAAATACATTTACACACACAAATCTCATCCGAACAAAGCCCTGGAAATAGCCGGACGGGCTCAGCCTTGTTGAGTGCTGGAACGAGCGAAGGTTGCAGGGTTACCCAAGCCGAGCCTCTGCAGGGTGGGCAGAACAGAGCGAATCCCCGGGGGGTAGAGGAGGAGGAGGAAGAGGAAGAAGCCAAAATCTGGCTCTCCTAACCCCAGGTAGAAAACAATGTTTCCACCCCCCCCCATTTCTAATGATACAAAGTTATCTCAAATCAGACGGAAATCTCGAAAAAATTTACTCAACAACAAAATACTTAAAAATACAAGAGGGGATTATTGAAATAATTTCACACCCACAAGTGGATAAGATCCAATCCCACCCCCGGAAATGTCCACAGGGAGTCAGTGTGTAATGTCAGGTTTATTTTACCGACAGTGTCACCAATTATTTAAACATTTGGAGCTGCGCTTGTTATTTTTAATTTATAGAACAAAATCCCTGCGTTCATATCGATTCCAATGTCCTTGACGGAGAATAAAAGCTCAAGGTGCAAACAGAAGAGAACGAGATTGAGAGAGACAACCTTTTAACCATATTAAAATATGGTTTAAACATCACCTTTTTGTGGAGTGACAGAGACAAAACTCGGAATTGCCGCAGGTCAGGCAGGTGCAATGCCGGTCGCTTTCGGGACCACCGCAGCCACCGTTTGCGGGGCGGGTGTGACGCGCTGGGAGAAGAAGAAAGGTGTCGGGTGGTTGTGAGGGGCGGAAGTGAGGCGACAACGCACGGAAAAGGTGCGGTATTTTGTTGCGAGGGGCGGAAGCGAGGCGACACGCACGGGAAAGGTTGGGTACTTTGGTTGGTGACGGGGGCGGGGCGGATGTGAGGTGAGGGAAATGAGGCGGGTTGAAGGGCGGGTCGGAAGTGAGTGAGGAAGAGGGGGGCGGGTTAGAAGTGAGGTGAGGGAGATGGGGGCGGGTTGAAGGGCGGGGCGGAGGTGAGGTGAGGGAGATGGGGGGGCGGGTTGGAAGTGAGGTCAGGGAGATGGGGGCGGGTTGAAGGGCGGGGCGGAAGTGAGGTGAGGGAGATGGGGGCGGGTTGGAAGTGAGGTCAGGGAGATGGGGACGTCGTGCGACAGTACGTAACGGAAGTGGCGCGCGAGGATGTTCTAGTCGTTGGGGCTGAGGGAGGAGGAGTCGGTCCAGGGAGTTTGGAACAATCGCGTCCTCTGGTTGGTAGACGGTTCATCATATCACTGAGTCTGGAAAATATTGCTCAGTAACAAAAATAAATCAAATTAAACCAGGAAGACAGAGTAAGTGACTAACTGAAGAATATGGGTTTAAAATAAGAATGTCTGCTGCAGTTCAGGTCATTGCTTTGATGAGTTATGTGTTGTCGGGCTCTGTCTAAAATATACTCGCTGTGCGTAAGTACATTAAAAATCCCCGGGCGGTATATTCCTCTGTTGTCCACACTCCGATCATGTTTCCTGTTTGTACAAATATTTTTTTGGATGCGATCAGGTGCCTGTGAGGATGGTGTTGTTGGCTGCAGCCTAATAGTTCGGGGTTTAAAGCCCACTGTGAGAAAGCTGAGCACACAGTCACTGTCACTGACCCTGACCCTGACACTCCGGTGCGTTACCGAGGGGCTGCTGCCTCTCCTTGCGATCTTTCAGCGAGGGCCCTGTCCGCGCCCCCCCCCCCCCCCCCCCCCCGAGGTAAACATCAGTGTTTACTGCTCGATAACCCCGGCACGGACACGATGGGCCGTAGAGGTAAAAACAATGACTGCAGATGCTGGAAACCAGATTCTGGATTAGTGGTGATGGAAGAGCACAGCAGTTCAGGCAGCATCCAAGGAGCAAAAGCCCAGAGCCTCTCTTCACGCCTTGAGACGCTATCCCCTGATCATTTTTTTTTTGTTTGTTTAAAACGTCAGGGCAGTTCTGCCCAGTGACCTGACCAGTATTTATTCCCCATCTCACATTAGTCTAAGTGCAATTGTTGGACAGTTCTGCTGAGTTTCCTACAGGTACAAGCAATCACACCTCAAAAGTGCATCGCTGGCGGAAGTACTTTGGGGATACCTGGAGGTTGAAAGGTTACCATATAAATGAGAAAATTTGTTCTTCATTTTTGAACCCGGTCTGCAATATTGTTGAAAATAAAGTTTACTACCAATATTGGTAACTTTGTATAACTTCAGTTATTTTACAGTATTAATGGCAACTTAATGGACTGGGATAAACAAATACAGAACATAATTCAAATATATTTGATTCTAAGTTTGTGCGAAGATTTGTAGCTCGGGTGCTCGTTGTTGTGATTCTGTTCGCCGAGCTGGGAATTTGTGTTGCAGATGTTTCGCCCCCTGTCTAGGTGACATGCTCAGTGCTTGGGAGCCTCCTGTGAAGCGCTTCTGTGATATTTCCTCTGGCATTTTGTAGTGGTTTGAATCTGCCGCTTCCAGTTGTCAGTTCCAGCTGTCCACTGCAGTGGCCGGTATATTGGGTCCAGGTCGATGTGCTTGTTGATGGAATCAGTGCTATGCCTCTAGGAATCTCCTGGCTGTTCTCTGTTTGGCTTGCAAACTCACCAGGACAAAGGACCTGATACCCAGCATGAGCAAAACCAACGTAGTATACAAAATCCCATGCAACGACTGCACAAAACACTACATAGGACAAACAGGAAGACCGCTAACGATCCGCATCCATGAACACCAACTAGCCACGAAACAACACGACCAGCTATCCTTAGTAGCCACACACACAGATGACAAGCAACATGAGTTTGACTGGGACAACACTACTCTTATAGGACAAGCCAAACAGAGAACAGCCGGGAAATTCCTAGAGGCATGGCACTCATCCACTGATTCAATCAACAGGAACATCGACCTGGACCCAATATACCGGCCACTGCAGCGGACAGCAGGAACTGACAACCGGAAGCAGCGGGTACAAATCGCTATAAATGCCGGAGGAAAGATCACAGAAGCGCTTCACAGGGGGCTCCCAAGCACTGAGGATGTCACCTAGACAGTGGACGAAACGTCTGCAACACAAATTCCCAGCTTGGCGAACAGAACCACAACATATTTGATTCTGTTGTGCTTCCTGTTGCAACTAAACGGCACGATGTGCTGACTGATAATTACAACACTCTCTCCTAAAGGCCATTGAATACAGTATTATAATCACTTTTTTGACATAACTTCAACAAGTCATCTTTGCATGCTTTCTGATTCATTCTTTCTGGGTACTAATATATCAGTTGCTGAATTAAATTTCGGTATTGCCTCTCTTTTGATCTGTTTTGGTAGAGCGTTCTGTGGTGGATACACGTCCTACTAGGCTATGCATTAAGAATCGTCTATTATTCTCTGGTTGTGATCCCTTTACTACTTTAATCTGACAGCAGCTTACATTTTTACAGCACATCTTAATTTGCAGCATTTGTCCAGGTGGTAGGGTTATTGAACAGATGTAAGGATGAAAAGATATATTCAAATAGGTTTTTATGAGATGAGGGGTACATATCATGCTAAATAACTTGGGATTGAATGTCAGAAGACAAGGCAAACTTTAAATGGTATGAGAGCATTAGTGACAGCCTTGCACCACTTGATGTTTGTGGTGAGTACAATTTAGGAACCTGGTAATGGGATATTAGAGAAATTTGAGTCTATTAGTGAATGTGGATAAGGGTTTCACTGACATGGAAATGAAATAATGACAGAGATGTGTGCGCATGGAGTTTTTCAACCTTCGTTTTCCAACCATAGGAGGGGTAGATACCTTATGGAAAGGTTGCAAAGGGAAGCCATAACGATGAATACCCAGTTTAAAACCCCTGTTCCGAGATACAGATCTAGAGATTGTTGAGTCTGTGCTGAAAAAAAATGTATTCAGTCAAATGAAGCAAATTTTTTAAAACTGCAGAAGTAGAAGGCCTGAAACAATGACAAAGTGCTAGAGAAACACAGCAAGTCTAGCAGCACCTTTGGAGAGAAGAACAGAGTTAGCATTTCAGGTCCAGTGACCCTTTATCAGAATCAACCTGCTGAATTTTTCCACCAATTTCTTTTCCTGTCAATATTTTGTATGTGTCACTGAAATCCCCCCTTCCCCCCTCCCTTTTCTCTAAACTCCAATGAATACAGGCCCAGTCAACCTGAGCAACACGGTCCTGCTCTTGTATTCAAACTCTGGAGATGAAGGCTGAACATACCACTGGCTCTCTTAACTGTTGTTCCACCTACGTGGTTTCAGTGACTGATGTACAATGGCACCCTGGTCCCTCTGTACATCACAATTTCCCAATCTATCATCGTTTAAATTATAATGTGATTTTCTATTTTTCCCACTCAAGTGGACTTTTATCAATTCACACTACTCTGCTGTGAATTTGTCTGCTGAACTTGTCTAAATGGCCCTGAAGCCTATGTATTTATTCTTTATCATTCAATCCTACCTCCTTCCCATCAGCAAATGTGGAAATATTTGATTCCTTTATCCAAATTCTGTGTCTGTGTGTGTTTGTATATGTAAAATATTTACTCCCTTGCCCTTGCTTCCTTTGCCTTCTGCTTTTGATTTCTACTTATCATCACTTCCATCTTTGTTTCCCTCACTCTTGTGTCCCTGCTCAGATTCCCATCCCTATGCCATTCTGGTTTAAACCCTCCTTGATAGCGCTAACCGATGCCCCAGCAAAGCCTATGTCCTTGTCCTTCTGGGATGTAACCCATCCAGCTAATACAGGTTCCATCTTCTCCATAATGAATCAATGCCTCAAGTGCCTGACACTCTCCCTCCAACACTTTCTTTCTATTATGTGGAGATGACAATGTTGAACTGGGGTGGATGACACAACATGACGCAAGGTTATAGCCCAACAGGTTTATTTGAAATCTCAAGCTTTTGGAGCACTCCCAATTCGTCAGGTGAATTGGAGAGAGGTGTTTAGGCACAGAATATATAGGCGAAGAGACAATGGCAAGATAATTCAGATAATACAGAGTGCCAACAGTACAAATAGTGTGAGCAGAGTGTCGACAGGCTGAATAACGAATCTTTGCAGATAATCAAGAGTGTCAACAGATGAATACAAATAAAGTGTTGACAGCTGAATAACAAGTGAGGGGATGACCCATGAACAGATTAATTTAGACAGAGTAAGTACAAATAATCAAAAGTAACGTGGTATTAAAGACAGACCAAATGGCTGAAAAACATGAGTAGTTATCAGAGTCACATGACGAGGTCTAACAAAAGTAAAAAGTATCAAAAACTGTACCAACTTATTACTTAAGGCAGAGAGATAATCAAAATAATTAAGATAATGGCGTAAAAACAGGACAGTTATGATGACTTTACAAACACCGAACAGTATGGTGGGGTTACATGTAGCGCAACATGAACCCAAAATCACAGTTGAGGCCATCTTAATGAATACAAAACTTGGCTGTCTGTTTCTGCTCGGCAATTCTGCATTGTAATTTATCTCGAAGGCCGCCTTCGAGAATGCTTATCCAAAGATGGGATGCTAATTGTCCTTGACCACTGAAGTGTTCCTCGACTGGGAGGGGACACTCCTGCCTGGCAATTGTTCCTTGGTTTCCATTCATCTGTTGTCATCGTGTCTGCATGAACTCACCAATGCTGTATCTCTAGGAGCATCCTTTCCTGCAGTGTATGAGAGAGACAATGTTGGCCGAGTCACATGAGTATGTACAGTGTACCTGGTAGGTGGTGTTCCCATGTGTGATGATAGTATCCATGTTAATGATCTGATGTCTTGCAAAGGTTGCTGTGGTAGGCTAATGTTGTCAGGGTTGCTGTCCTTCTGAAGGCTGGCTAGTTTGCTACGAATGATGGTCTGTTTGAGGTTATTTGTTTGGGAGTGTGAGGATAGCCTTGGCGAGATGTTCATTGGCATTGTTGCCATGCTGAAGGTTGTAAAGAAGGTGGCATAGCTTCTCCGCTCCTGGGAAGTACTGGATGACTAAGGGTACCCTGTCGGTCAAAATCTCTGTCTATCTTCTGAGGAGATTATTGTGGATTTTCATGCGTGCTGAGTTTCTGTAAGAAGTCTGTAGTGTCGAGATAATGCTTCACTTCTCCAGCTTCCACCCTAAACACATTAAAGAAGCCGTCCTCTAAAGACAAGCCCTGCGTATATATACAGGATCTGCTCAGATGAGGAGGAATGGAATGGATATCTACAGATGCTGACAGCCACCCTCAGAAGAATGGGATACAATGCTCAACTCAAGAATCGACAGTTCCGACATGCCACAGCGATCTCCTCAGAAGACAGACACACAACCCTGCCATGGCAACCTCTGCAAGATATATCAGCTCATCGACATGAGAACACTAACCACAAGGTACTCGGTCAATGTTGTCTACCTCATAAGCTGCAGGCAAGAATGCCCCTGGACATAGTACATCGGCGAGACCATGGGAGCGCTTCAACAATGGATGAACAGACATCACACAACAATTGCCAGGCAGGAGTGTGCCCCCCCCCAGTCAGGGAACACTTCAGCAGTCAAGGATATTCAGCATTCGATCTTCAGATAAGCGCTCTGCAAGGTGACCTTTGAGATATGTGACAATGCAAAATCGCCAATTAGAAACTGATAGCCAAGTTCCACACTCACGAGGATGGCATCAACTGTGTCATACTAATGTAACCCCACCATATTGTCTGTGTTTGTGAAGTCATCCTTGCAAGAGGATTCGCAGTAGGGTTATTGCCCAGTTTTGACACCATTACCTTGATTATTTGTGATTATCTCTCTGCCTTAATTAATTCATACAGTTTTTGATTACTTTTGTTCGACCCTTGTCGTGCAACTCTGTGGACTCTAGTACCATCTTGCTTTTGATTATTGATAATTATCTCTCTGCCTTAATTAATCTGTTCATAGGTCATTCCTTCACTCATTATTCACACCGTTTGTATTAGTCTGTTGACACTTGATTATCTGCAAAGCCTTGTTATTCAGCCTATTGACATTCTACTTACATTATTTGTACTGTTGATACTTTGATTTCCTGGAATTATCTTGTTATTGTCTCTCTGCCTATATATTCTGTGCCTGGGCATCTCTCTCCTATTCATCTGACGAAGGAGTAGTGCTCCAAAAGCTGGGACTATAACCTGGTGTCATGTGAATTCTGATTTTGTCCATCCCAGTTCAACACCGGCATCTCCACATCATGGCTATCATCGACACCTCAAACTGCTAGCTCAAAGTGGAGAGGATCTCTAAGAAGATCGCACATGTCGACACTGACATTAATTTTCTATAGAGATGCAAGAAAGCAGACAAGATCCCGAAAGGGCTACAGATCACAAACCCACTCAAGTCGACATTCGACACAGACTACACTGAGAGACTCGGCTGTTGCACCTCTCACATGCTTCTCAACACGTACACCAGCTTGACAGCAGATGTTGCAACCTTGAAACCAAGACAGAGTCCATATTCTCAGCTTGCACCTCAGACATGAGACACTGCCAAGCAGATAAGGCGACGGAACTATGCCATCTACATGCACACTAAAACAGTAAACTTGAGAAACTCAACATGACCACCATCAGTAAAGAAGCCGTCCTCTGTACCACGGTTGAAAGCAGTACCACCACAGGGAAATCCATTGTTAACTTGTCTGACCACACCCTTCAATCAGACAAAATCAAAGTACTAAGCTGAGTGCTCCATTTCTGCCCCATTACTAAAATGGATCCTATTAGTCTCGTGGCAGACTCTGAGGAACTCTTCAGGTGAATGAGACTCCAGGAATTCTTCCACAAACCCCAAGATGTCAGCAGTGAGCTCAATTAGACAGCAACAAAATGGAACAGTTGACAGATCCGTAGTTCAGCAATCAAAGAAGAATAAGTCGATAATAGACCCCTTTGGAAGGCTGCTCCCCTAGGCTTGACTGTACGCTCAAAGCATTAGGATATGTGGCAATGCTAGATTCATCACTCACAATACATCCCAGAACGTTACTCAAGCACAACACAATGCCATCCATACTCTCAAAACCAACCGCAACATTGTCATTTAACCAGCAGATAAAGGAGGAGCCATCGTCATGCAGAATAGACTGGACCACCACAAAGAAGAGTTCTGACAAGTGAACAACCAGGAACATTACAGACAATTATCCACCAGTCTGACTAAAGAACACACCTGTCAACTCAACAGACTGAACAAGACCTTCGATCCAGACCTTCAGAGAATTCTATGTGTTCTCATCCCATGCATTCCCTGTATAGGAGACTTCTGTTACCTCCCAACAACCTGGACGTCCCATCATATCAGGCTAAGGACCTTGTGTGAGAATCTCTCTGGCTGTGTCAAGGGTATCCTGAAACTCATCGTACAAGGAACCACCAACTTGTATCATGACACTATGGACTTCTTACAGAAACTTAGCACCCATGGATCAGTTGAACCTGAAACATCCCTCATCAAAATGGATGTTTTGGTACTTTACATCGGCATCCCCCACAATGGTGGGATGGCTGCAACAGCCTCTGTACTCAACCCCAACAGCTGCCAATCTCCAAACACTATTCTACAATTTATCCACTTCATCCTTGACCACAATGTTTTCATCTTCAACAACCAGCTCTTCATTCAGACATGCGAATAGCCATGGGGACCAAAACTGTGCCCCAATACACCAACATTTCATGCAGATGTCCAAACAAGATTTCGCTGCATAGGACCTCCAACCAACGCTATGCACCAGATACATTGATGACATCTTCTTCCTTCAAACTCACAGCGAAGAATCACTGAAACAACTACACAGTGATATCAATGGATTCCATCCTCCCGTCAGACTTACCATGGACTACTCTTCAGAATTGGTTTCATTCTTGGGACTGGCATCTCCATCAATGATGTACGCTTCAGTACTTCATTCTATTGCAAGCCCAAGAATAACCTCATGATGCTTCACTTCTCCAGCATCTATGCTAAACATGTTAAAGAAGCCGTTCCCTATGAACAATCGCTGCATATATAGAGGATCTGCTCAGATGAGGAGGAACGCAATGGATGTCTACATACGCTGAAACACGCCTTCATAAGAATAGGGTATGTTGCTTCACTCATCGACAATTCCAACATGCCACAGCGACAAACTGCAATGAACTCCTCAGAAGACGGACGTGGGATACAACTGTCAGGATCTTTCCTCGTACAGTACTTCCCTGGAGCGGAGAAACGGTTCACTGTTCTTCACAGCTTTCAGTATGCTAGCGATGATGACGAGCATCTTGCTAAAATCATTCCCTACACCTCCACTACTCACCTTCAAACAACCACCTAACCTCAAATAGACCATTGTTTGTAGCTAACTAACCAGCCTTCAAGCGAACAGCAACCACAACACCACACAACCCTACCATGGTAACCGCTACAAGAAATGTCAGATCATCAACACAAATACTATTATCACGTGTGAGAACACCACCCACCAGGTACGCTGTACATTCTCATCTGACTTGGCCAATGTTGTCTACCTCATACACCGCATAAGAATATGAGCCAAGGGATGATACATTTGGTGAGACCATGCAGATGCTACAACAACGGATGAATGGAGACTGTGCAGCAATCGCCAGGCAGGATTTGTTTTCCACCCTACTGAACCCCAACCCCAAAAAGACCCCTACATTATCTGCCTACTATTTTTACTCTGGCAATCACATTCCTGGCTGTCTACTCTTTTCCTGTCGTATGACCACCGTGATGTACATCCAATTTATGAAGATATCAACCTTACAGATATTCTGTGGTGACACCAGCTGCCACTCCAAATCTGAAACACCGATTTCTTGTAGTTGCAGGATATACCTCCAACTTGAATGTCATTGTGGGCACTAGAAGTGTCCCTGATTTACCACATGATATAGCGCAGTATTCCACCTGGTAAAGCTGCCTCACTGTGACTTGCTGTTAAATGACTCCATTTTAATTTGCTTCGGGTAGTTTAGTAAATAGCAAGTACAGAGGAACCTTGAATATCCGAAGGACACGGGCAGGGAGTATTTCGTTCGGTTAATCGAATACAGGATGACACAGTTTAGCCAAACATCGGGACCTTGCGATCTTGCTGGATAATCGAATGCCGGATAATTGAGATTCCTCTGTATATGGTAGCACTTATTCATTATGCTTTAATGGAAAGAACAGTTTTTTTTCCTTAGAGACTAGTTGAATTATTCACATGGTCTGCTTTCCAAAGCCACACTTTACCTCACACTGGCTCCCGGTCCCACTTGATTTTATGTTCTCTCCATAATGTCTTTCCTGAATATTTTCAAAGCTTATCTCTCTCATGCAATTTTTCAATGCCTGATCTCCATGAAGCTGAAGATAGAGAACAAAGAGTACCTATCTCCCTTTCTCACTGAATTGCCCTTTCACCAAACACTTGTTACTGTTCTGGGCTGGAGCACTCCAAGGCAGGGTGTTTAATTTCTTTTATATGACTGGGATTCAGATTGCTACCCTATCAGACAGTTATAGAAGATATTATTACATACCTCTGAAGCAGGTGGGACTTGAACCCAAGCAGCCTGTTTAAGTAGTAGGAACATTATCACTATGAGACAAATGACCCTCTTCTTTCTCTCGCACTCTCTTTTGCTCTCTTCCCTCCCCTGCCCTGGCACAAGGTCAGGGAGTTATAAAACCTGGTAAGCCAATTGTGATTTGCTTGCTTAGTCACCAACTCTCAGACTTCCCAATGTGCACCAGAGATGCAACGTGACTGAGTTTTGTTTGCCCAACAAGCTCAGAGAGGACACTTTCAGTTTTTACCCTTTTAGATTTTGTCTGTTTTTAATCTGACTTTTAGCCAATTGCTGAAGACTGCATAATTCTAGGTGGGCTAGGGATAGCATGCTTAAGACATTAGCGATGTGAAAACAGGCTGATGGATCAGTAAGCCTTGACCCTTTTACTAGTTTGATATCCTAACATTTAGTTACTGTTAGGAGGAGTGTGTTTGGTGCAGTATATAAGAGAAATGAAAGAACTAGGAGGTTTAGAGAAAGTTATATCCGCCCTCGCCAGCTAAAGTCAGGATTCTTCTGCACATCTGGTTCAAAATGTAGAGTTCCTATTAGAATGCCTATCCCTTTTGACAGTCTTGTTAAGGAGTAGTATTTCTGACCTAGACACACATGTGTTTATACTCCAGGATATTTGTTGTGTCTATTTTCAAAATAGTTTTTTTTTCACAGATTTATAAGTTTAAAAGCCTTTATTGACCTTGAACTGTTTGATTCCACTGCTGGAGCTGCTGGTGAGGTGTTGTGTCTTATCCCTGAAATTGAACTGTATTTTTTTTCCATGTCTTTGGTACTT
The DNA here is from genome assembly GCF_047496795.1 of Chiloscyllium punctatum. NCBI lineage: Eukaryota > Metazoa > Chordata > Chondrichthyes > Orectolobiformes > Hemiscylliidae > Chiloscyllium > Chiloscyllium punctatum. Next base: position 76,891,823 of record NC_092746.1, read on the forward strand.
GGTACAAGGGATACCTGAGTCTTTTCATATAATCCATTTGATCATTTGCATGGCCTAGTTTGTCATGTGATAACATTGTATTTGCACTTACACCAGTTTTATTTCCTAGTCAGCGGGTTGCTTGTTCAGAGGCTTTCTGTTCCTTTTCATCAAAATTTAATGTTTTGTAAAATTTTAGTCAGAGTGAACATGAAACCAAACAGAAAGATGTGACTAGAAAGGAGAATGAGAACATGCTGAACCATTAGTTCATGAATTTTATTATTGTGATTGTGCAGGAAAGAAATGAGGATACTGTGGATCACAGTACATAAGTCTGCCTTTGAACCTTCAAAGTCTGTTGACTAAGACACTGAGTATAGGGGCTGTCACCTTGCAGTGGTCATGTCACTACCTCTGAACCAGGGCGCCCAAGTTCAAGTCCCATGTGCTGCAGAGGTGTATAATAATATCTCTGGACAGGTTGATTTTAAAAGTATCTAGATGCTAATTATAAAACCTAAACTGCTGGTTTCCATTCAACAATTGCCATGCACAGTCTGCTCTTTGTGGGCATGTCTGGAAGTTCAGCGTGTGTACTTAGCAACATATCATCTGCTTGAACCCACATGCTAACTTCTAAGGCAAGTATAATTTAAAACTTGCATCTTGAGCTGAGAAATTGAGGTCAACTCCTCATATAAGTATAACCCTAAACATTTATGAATTGAATAAACTTATTCAGAGTATAGGCTTAAACATGCATTTTGCCCAAAAAAAAGTGGGGTGAGTGTCTAATATGTGATAATCTGTATTGGTATTTCTTTGTAATACTTTTGACATCTGCAGAAATTTCCAACCTTGAAAATTTTCAGGTGAGATTTTATCAAATAAGCCATAAAGCTGGGAATTATTTATATAATCAGGGCATTTAAAAAAAATTCCAATGCAACTAAACCAGTAAGATTTACAGGCCAATAAGTGTGTGCAATATTTTCACCCTACCTTAGAATTGTTAATAGTATTTAATAGAACTAAAGCAACCTAATACGGATGCTGAAAATCTGAAATAATAGCAGATAATACTGCAGATACTCCACAAGATTTGTTGTGATGGAAAGTCTAATAATGTAACTAAATAACTTGGTTGTCACACCCCAGCTTTGGAGAAAGTGAGGACTGCAGATGCTGGGGATCAGAGCTTAAAAATGTGTTGCTGGAAAAGCGCAGCAGGTCAGGCAGCATCAAAGGAGCAGGAGAATGGATGTTTCGGGCATAAGCCCTTCTTCAGGAATGAGGAGGGTGTGCCCAGCAGGCTAAGATAAAAGGTAGAGAGGATGGACATGGGGGAGGGGCATTGGGAATGCGATAGGTGGAAGGAGGTAAAGGTGAGGGTGATAGGCCGGAGAGGAGGTGGGGATGGAGAGGTCGGGAAGAAGATTGCAGGTTAAGAAGGTGGTGCTGAGTCTGAGAGTTGGGACTGAGAAAAGGTGGGGGAAGGGGAAATGAGGAAGCTGGAGAGATCTGCATTCATCCCTTGTGGTTGGAGTGTTCCTAGGCGGAAGATGAGTCGCTCTTCCTCCAGCCGTCGTGTTGCCATGGTCTGGTGATGGAGGAGTCCAAGGACCTGCATGTCCTTGGCGGAGTGGGAGGGGGAGTTAAAGTGTTCAGCCACGGGGCGGTTGGGTTGGTTGGTGTGGGTGTCCCAGAGGTGTTCTCTGAAATGTTCCGCAAGTAGGCGGCCTGTCTCCCCAATGTATAGGAGGCCACATCGGGTGCAGCGGATGCAATAAATGATGTGTGTGGAGGTGCAGGTGAATTTCTGATGGATATTGAAGGATCCCTTGGGGCCTTGGAGGGAAGTGAGGGGGAAGGTGTGGGCGCAAGTTTTGCATTTTTTGCGGTTTCAAGGGAAGGTGCCGAGAGTGGAGGTTGGGTTGGTGGGGGGTGTGGATCTGACAAGGGAGTCGCGGAGGGAGTGGATTTCTGGAATGCTGATAGGGGTGGGGAGGGAAATATATCCTTGGTGGTGGGGTCCGTTTGGAGGTGGCGGAAATTACGAAGGATGATCCGATGTATCTGGAGGTTGGTGGTGTGAGGACTAGTGGGTTCTGTCCTGGTGGCAATTGGAGGGGCAGGGTTCAAGGGCAGAGGAGCGGGAAGTGGAGGAGATGCAGTGGAGAGCATTGTCAACCACATCTGAAGGGAAATTGTGGTCTTTGAAGAAGGAGGCCATCTGGGTTGTTCGGTATTGGAATTGGTCCTCCTGGGAGCAGGTGCGGCGAAGGCGAAGGAATTGGGAATATGGGATGGCATTTTTACAGGGGACATGGTGGGAAGAGGTGTAATCTAGGTAGCTGTGGGAGTCGGTCGGTTTATAGTATACGTCCGTGTTGAGTCGGTCGTCCGAGATAGAGATGGAGAGGTCTAGGAAGGGGAGGGAGGAGCCTGAGATGGTCCAGGTAAATTTGAGGTGGGGGTGGAAGGTGTTAGTAAAGTGGATGAACTGTTCAACCTCTTCGTGGGAGCGCGAGATAGCGCCGATACAGTCATCAGTGTAGCGGAGGAAAAGGTGGGGGATGGTGCCAGTGTAGATACGGAAGATGGACTGTTCCACATATCCTACGAAGAGGCAGGCATAGCTAGGGCCCATGCGGGTGCCCATGGCTACTCCTTTGGTTTGGAGGAAGTGGGAGGATTGGAAGGAGAAGTTGTTAAGAGTGAGGACCAGTTCAGTCAGTCGAAGGATAGTGTCAGTGGAAGGGTACTGGTTGGTTCGGCAGGAAAGGAAGAAGTGGAGGGCTTTCCTCGCGAAAAATGCCTTTGGTAGCTCCTTTTACTTGTGGGGAAAGGGCACCTTTGTTTAGTACATTGATGTCAAGCACAGTCACCTTTACTTCCTCTCTCTTGAGCATTGATACAAAGTACCATTTCACTAGATGTGGCATCAAGGCACTCTTGCAAAACTAGAGTCAATAGAAATAAAGGGAAAAGCTCTGTGCTATTGAAGCCATACCAAGTGCAAAGGGAATTATTTGTGGTTGTTGGAAGTCGATCATCTCTGCTCCAGTACATAACTAGAGTTCCATCTTCAGCTCCTCATCAATAACCTTCCTTTCATTATAAGGTCAGAACTGGGGATGTTCATTGATTGTACAATTTTCAGTTTCATTCCAGACTACAGGAATGGATACAAGCAGTTTTTATCCATATGCAGCAAGACATGTGAGAATTTAGGCTTGGGTTGATAAGTAGTACATGCCACATGAGTTTAGATCAGAGTGGTGCTGGAAAAGCACAGCAGGTCAGGCAGCATCCGAGGAGCAGGAAAATCGACGTTTCGGGCAAAAGCCCTTCATCAGGAATAGCGCTATTCCTGATGAAGGGCTTTTGCACGAAAAGTCGATTTTCCTGCTCCTCGGATGCTGCCTGACCTGCTGTGCTTTTCCAGCACCACTCTGATCTAAACTCTGGTTTCCAGCATCTGCAGTCCTCACTTTTGCCAGGCCACATGAGTGCCAAGCAATGGCTATTTCCAACAAGAAAAAATTCTATAAGCATCCCATGGCATTCACGTTGCTGACGACTCCTAATCTCAATGTCCTGTAGTTAGCATTGATCCAAAACAAGTCTTTGAACAGCATAAATATGTGGCTACAAGAGCAGGTCAGAGGCTGGGAATTCTGTCATGAATAATTCACTTCCTTGTCTTTCGAAAGCCTGTTCACCATATACAAGGCATAAGTTAAAATTATAATGGGGTTCTGTCCATTTGCCTGGATGAGTGCAACTTCAGTAATGCTCAAGAAGCTTGACTGGCACCACATCAACAACATTCATTATTTGTTCCTTTCTTCTCCATTGCACAGTCGCAGCAGCATGTACCATCTACAAGAAGCAAAGCAAGAACTCAACCAGGCTCCATAGACAGCATCTTCCAAACACCTGACCTCTACCACCTAGGTAAAAACAAGGGCTGCAGATGCTGGAAACCAGATTCTAGATTAGAGTGGTGCTTCAAAAGCACAGCAGGTTAGGCAGCATCCGAGGAGCAGGAAAATCGACGTTTCTGGCAAAAGCCCTTCATCAGGAATAGAGGCAGAATGCCTGCGGGGTGGAGAGATAAATGAGAGGAGGGTGGGGGTGGGGAGAAAGTAGCATAGAGTACAGTAGGTGAATGGGGGTGGGGCTGGAGGTGATAGGTTAGGGAGGAGAGTGGGGGAAGGTAGCAAAGAGTGCAATGGGTGAATGGGGTGGGGATGAAGGTGATAGGTCAGAAAGGAGGGTAAAGTGGATAGGTGGGAAGGAAGATAGGCAGGTAGGACAAGTCATGGGGACAGTGCTAGCTGGAAGTTTGGAGCTGGGGTGAGGTGTGGGAAGGGGAAATGAGGAAACTGGTGAAGTCCACATTGATGCCCTGAAGTGTTCCGAGGCAGAAGATGAGGCGTTCTTCCTCCAGGCGTCGGGTGGTGAAGGGGCGGCGGTGAAGGAGGCCCAGGACCTCCATGTCCTCAGCAGAGTGGGAGGGGAGTTGAAATGTTGGGCCACAGGACGGTGCAGTTGATTGGTGCGGGTGTCCCAGAGATGTTCCCTAAAGCGCTCTGCTAGGAGGCGTCCAGTCTCCCCAATGTAGAGGAGACCGCATCGGGAGCAATGGATACAATAAATGACATTGGTGGATGTGCAGGTGAAACTTTGGATGTGGAAGGCTCCTTTGGGGCCTTGAATGGAGGTGAGGGAGGAGGTGTGGGTGCAGGTTTTGCAATTCCTGCAGTGGCAGGGGAAGGTGCCAGGACAGGAGGGTGGGTTGTTGGGGGGCGTGGACCTGACCGGGTAGTCACGGAGGGAACGGTCTTTGCGGAAAGGGGAGGGGAGGGAAATATAATCCTGGTGGTGGGGTCCATTTTGGAGGTGGCGGAAATGTCATTGGATGATTTGGTTTATGCGAAGGTTGGTAGGGTGGAAGGAGAGCACCAGGGGCGTTCTGTCGTTGTTACGGTTGTAGGAGTGGAGTCTGAGGACGAAGGGGCAGGATGTGGATGAGATTCGTTGGAGGGCATCTTTAACCACATGGGAAGGGAAATTGCACTCTCTAAAGAAGGAGGCCATCTGATGTGTTCTGTGGTGGAATTGGTCCTCCTGGGAGCAGATACGGTGGAGGCGAGGAATTGGGAATACGGGATGGCATTTTTGCAGGAGGTAGGGTGGGAAGAGGTATAATCCAGTTAGCTGTGGGAGTCGGTGGGTTTGTAAAAAAATGTCAGTGTCAAGTCAGTTGTCATTAATGGAGATGGAGAGGTCCAGGCAGAGGAGGGAGGTGTCAGAGATGGTCCAGATAAATTTAAGGTCAGTGGTGAAGTTGATGAACTGCTCAACCTCCTCGCGGGAACACGAGGTGGCGTCAATGCAGTCATCAATGTAGCAGAGGAAGAGGTGCCGGTGTCACTACAGAAGGTGGACTGTTCTACGTAGCCAACAAAGAGACAGGCATAGCTGCAGCCCATACGGGTGCCCATGGCTACCCCTTTGGGCTGGAGGAAGTGGGAGGATTCGAAGGAGAAATTGTTGAGGGTGAGGACCAGTTCAGCCAAACGAATGAGAGTGTCGGTGGAAGGGCACTGTTGGGGATGTCGGGAGAGGAAGAAACGGAGGGCTTGGAGGCCCTGATCATGGCGGATGGAGGTGTAGAGGGATTGGATATCCATGGTGAAGATGAGGCGTTGGGGGCCGGGGAAACGGAAGTCTTGGAGGAGTTGGAGGGCATGGGTGGTGTCTCGAACGTATGTGGGAGTTCCTGGACAAGGGGAGATAGGACAGTGTCGAGGTACGTAGAGAGGAGTTCAGCCACCTAGGAGGACAATGACCACAGATATGTGAATACCACCACCTGCAGGTTTCCCTCCAATCGTCCTGAGTAGGAACTAAATCACAATTCATTCACTCATCACCTGAAGGGCAATTGGGGAGCGGTAGTAAATGTTGGCCTAGCTTGCAATGTCCATATCCCATGCATAAGTAAATTGAAAATCTTCATTTACTGTTACATAGGTTTGTGCTTGCACATTTCACTGTAAATGCTGAATATAATTCATATTTAACTAGCAGGTGAGAGGAATGATATTATTTTACAAGTTTTGTAGTATCACATTGGTGCTCTATTGTACTGAATATCTACAACTGTTGGATTTTATTCCAATAATCTGCTTGAAATCATATGCATTTTACAGAAATGTGTGCTTTTCAAATCCTTCTATGTATTTTGTTCTGCTGAGATGTAGTGCATAATTATCTCCTTTTAAGATAACTGATTACTATTGTAATGCAAAGTTGAAAAGCTGTGCAGATATCTGAGTTTATACCTCTGATTTGTTTTGATGAGGGGAAAGGTTCACTGGAGGCAGTTTTTATTTGTGTGATTGGTTATCCCAAAGGGTTTCAGACATTTCTACTGATTTTGCCTTTCTGAATCTTGTGTTGGCATATGTGAATACTTAGTTGTCAGGCAGCAAACTGGAAATTTAATAAGGTAATGAATGTATTTGAGTTATTTTCCACTGAGCCTTGATCCTCATTAATTTGGTGAGATTTTCTCTGTTTTTGTCTTAGTAAGCTTCAGCACAGAGCTGAAAGACAATAAGGAATTTTGAAAGAATGGGAGATCACAGTATTAAGTCATAGGATATTGTGTGCAGGCTTCTTTTTTTCTCTGTTAGATTGTGTAGGAAGGATAAACTTTGCATAAAGTATATTGAATTAAAAATGTTCATTTTATGTTCAACCTATCTGTTAAACAGTGTAATCACTCTTTCCTGATCAGTAGTCATGCAAACTCTGGGGAAGGAAAAAAGCCCCAGGAGAACTGCACTGGCAAACACTCAAAGTAATCATCTTAAAGCCTTGATATTCTAACCAGTGAGAAAATTAATACTGTAAGGAATAGAAAGGTCTATTCACATTCAGTGAACCAGTTTGAACAATTGAGGCTCTGTATCCCACTTTACCCTTCGTTAACAATGCTGGTGAATAATTTGGTCATCACAATTATTAAACTTATTGCATTATCCACTTCTCTGGTAGAATTTTTTGTAATTCATTGGAAATAAACATTATTGGCAAGGCCAGCATTTACTGCCCATTCCAAATTGCTCTTGAAAGGGTGATGCTGAGCAACTTCCCTAAACTACCATAGGCCACTGGGTTTTGATACACCTACAACACTGTTTGGACATTTCATCATCCTGTGCAGGAGAAAATGTGTTCTCTTTTCAACTGGTATTGATAGCAAACATCTTTCTCTAGTTTCTGTTCCTGCACAGATCATCTTCCAAGCCATCTTTGTCCTACTGTAAATGTCCCAAATACCCTATCTTTTTCTTGTGTGCTGATGTTCAGAATCAATTACTTATCTAGTTGTTTATACTTATGAATTTCAAGGTACAATAATTCCCCCCCCCCTCAAAGTCTAGATAGTATGATGCAGAGAACTAGTGTCAACACTTGAAGTTGGAGTAAACCTTTTTTTTATAAACTGATTGTTGCTTTTTAGGATTTGAGTCTAAACTTTGAGCTATATGTCTTAAATAAACCTTTTAAGGTCCTATAGCAAGAAAAGTATCATTTTACTGACTTAATGACATTAAAATAGGGCATAAAGTAAAACGTAGGTTACTAAACATAAGCTTTGGACCAAATGCTTTTTAACAATTTGTGGACAATATAATTATTTATATTTATCACATCACCTTTACCTGGTGTTCATTAGTGATTTATGCATTCTTGTGTTTCAAAATGACTGGACCATTGTGTTTGCTTGATACTAGTCATCCTTTGTGAATATGTACTGAATAAAATTAGGCTAAATGATTTCATTGTAATATTTGTGCATTTAAGTTGGAAATTTGCTTCTGACATTTCAAAGTCTAGTTCTTTGCGTTGTATTCGATTTGTTAAAAATTAGCTGCTTGGAGAGATCCAAGATAGCGGCAGTCTGAGTGGTCTGCTGTGCTGGGCTCTGTGCCATAGCCCTGGGCAAGGCGGACCTTTACCCCCACCTTACCAACCACCCCCAGGATAAAGAAGTATTAATTTAAACTTACTGACTATTTGGAGCTGCTGAGATCATCTGGGACAGCTTTTATAGCCAGGATGAGTCCAGTAAAAGACAGGGGCCTAAAGGAGCACAGCAGACCCTCCTACTCCATCAGGGGTGCCTGCAGCCAATGTTCAGTCTTCTGGGCTGGCCCATTTGGATCCAGCAGGACAGCAGCATTTATTCTTGGAGTTTGCCAAACACGGATAGTGGCTTCAAGCAGCAGTTGAGCCACTGTCTGTCATGCTAAAAAAAGCATGAGCAGGAAATCTAGCTGCTGGAACAAAGATTGGGGACAGTGGAGGAGAGGACTGCAGCATCGGAGACCGTAGAGGAGATCTTGGGAGGAAGAATCCGAATGCTGGAAGACGAGGTTCGGATCCTTCAGGATCAAGTCGATGACCTGGAAAACAAAAATAAAAGGAAAAACTTATGGATCGTGGGTCTCCCGGAACGCGAGGAAGGCGAGGACCTCGTCGGCTTTCTGCAGGGATGGCTCTCAAAGCTCCTGCAGTTGGAGTCTAAGTCAGGCCTAGTAAGCGTGGATCGTGCCCACCGGATCGCAACTCACAGGTGCAGGTCAGACCCACGCCCCCGCAGGTCCAGGTGCAGTATCTGTATTGTAAACAGTTAATAGTGGAAACAGTAAGAAGACTGGGAAGGAATTCACAAGCTTTAATGTATAAAGGCTCAAAGATAATGTTTTTTTCAGGACTTTTCTGGAGCCCCGAGTAAGAAAAGAAGGACATTTGATGATGTCAAGAAAGAATTAAGGGACCTGAACATTCAATACTCCTTGAGGTACCTGGCTGAGTTGCATTTCACCCATGGGAGGACAGTATATAACTTGAACTCTGCAGAAAAGGTGAAAGACTTTGTGAAGTTTTTGAAATGAAAGACCTGAGCCAGGGTGGGACGGGAGGGGGATCATTGCGGACAATGGTTTAGGGCGGTTCTTATTTTTTAATTACTGCCCTTTCTACTTCCGTCTTGCCTCCCCTATTTTGTGGTTATTGGTTTTATATGTACAGTTTTGTTGTAAAATTGGAATTATTTTATATATCGGTCAGTTGGGTATTATCTATTTCTTTATTAACTGCTGTTCTCTTGATTTTGTATTGGGGTGGCTATATCAATGGCTAAGATGAGTGGGGGAGAGGGGAATGGGTATCCATTGTTAACTTTCAGAATGTAAATAACAACAGGTTTTCCTTATTTGTGACTTGCCTGGGACTAGGCCATGGTCTCAGCTAGAGGGAGTTAAGATGGGAGGGGTGTCTCCTATGGGCAAGGGGGAAGGACTCGAGCAAATTGGGGGTTATTTGGGTGTCTGTTTCAGTTAAATGTAGTGTTTTTTTTTAGATGTAGTTGGTTTTATAGGAATATTTTTTAGATCTCATAGAGTCAATATCTTTATAACTCATTAATACCTCAGATAATTTCTCTCCTCCTGGGAAACTATGGGCTGCCCTAGATGACCGTGGCTAGTGATTTGTTCAGCTGGAGTGCACCTGGAATATAAAAGGGAGCCATTCCCCCATTAAAAGAAAGGTCTGATCAAGCCTCAGGAAGGAAAGGACTGTAGGAGATGCATCTAACTGATAAGGAACATCTGAAACTGCAGCAGGGGGGTTAGACAGGGTATTTTTCTGATCCTTCAACTCGCTGCTTCTTTTTTTTTTGAGGTATTTTAGGTGTTGGAAATGATTTCCTCGAATTCCAAGAGCAGCAATCTGTGTTTTCTATGCTGTTACATTGTTTTGGAACTTTGGAAAAATAAAGTCAAAACAACAGCAGTTTTAAAAGGGAGAAGAGCAGACAAAGGAAGCACAGGGTGAGGACAGTGCAGAAGAGAGCGAGAGAGAGAACCTGCACAGTTACCGCCTTTGCTGTTTGAATTCGTGTATCGTTGGACATCGAAGTGCATCTGGGAAAATTAACAAACAGTGAAATTCACAACTAATCTTGGAGGAACTGTTGGGTGAAGTTCATAGCACAGAATCAGATAAGTTAATTGTTGTTTTACGTCTGTCCAAGAGAAAGGCTGCAGTAGTGAGTATAGTGGATTCTTTCTTGATTATATGTTTTTGGAGATAAGTCTCTTGATTAAACTTAAAATATAAGCCATAGCTATTAATTTTACCTGGTGCAGTGTTTATAGAGGAATAAGATGGTGTTATTTTCTGGGTCTGTAGATTGTGAAGGAGCAAAAATGGCCTTTGCAGTGATATGTACTTTTGTCAGATGTGGGAGTTTAAAGAGAGTTTAAGGGTTACTGCGGATTATATCTGCCATAAATGCTGTTGGATGCGAATCTTATCAGATCGAGTGGATCGGTTGGAGAGATAGATAGCAGCGATGAGGCATTTGCAACAGCAACAGTATGTGATGGGTGGCAGTTATAGGAAGAGGGGAATGTCTCCGGTACAGTCACATAGATGGGTTAACTCCAGGAAGGGTGAGAAAGGTCAGCACCCAGGGCAGGAGTCTTTTGTGGATATACCCATTTCAAACAGGTATGCTGTTTTGGAAAATGTAGGGGGTGATGGATTCTCAGGGGAACGTAGCACAAACAGCCAAGTTTCTGTTATTGAGACTGGCTCTAATGCAACAAGGGGTACGTTGGCTTCCAAGCGATCAATTGTGTTAGGGGATTCTGTAGTCAGACATACAGACAGACGTTTTTGTGGCCAGCAGGGAAAAAGCAGAATGGTGTGTTGTTTCCCTGGTGCCAGGATCAAAAATGTCTCCGAGAGGATGCAGAATGTTCTCACGGGGGAGAGGGACCAACAGGAGGTCATTGTCCACATTGGAACCAACAACATTGGAAGGGAAAAGGTTGAGACTTTGAAGGGAGATTACAGAGAGTTAGGCAGAAATTTAAAAAGGAGGTCCTCAAGGGTAGTAATATCTGGATTACTTCCAGTGCTATGAGCTAGTGAGGGCAGGAATAGGAGGATAGAGCAGATGATGTATGGCTGAGGAGCTGGTGTATGGGAGAAGGATTCACAATTTTGGATCATTGGAATCTCTTTTGGGGTAGAAGTGAGCTGTACAAGAAGGACGGATTGCACCTAAATTGGGAGGGGACTAATATACTGGCAGGGAAATTTGCTAGAACTGCTTGGGAGGATTTAAACTAGTGAGGTTTAAACTAGTGGGACCCAGGGAGATAGTGAGGGAAGAGATCGATCTGAGACAGGTACAGCTGAGAACAGAAATGAGTCAAACAGTCAGGGCAGGCAGGGACAAGGTAGGACTAATAAATTAAACTGCATTTATTTCAATGCAAGGGGCCTAACAATGCAAGGCAGATGAACTCAGGGCATGGTTAGGAATACGGGACTGGGATATCATAGCAATTACAGAAACATGCTCAGGGATGGGCAGGACTGGCAGCTTAATATTCCCGGATACAAGTGCTACAGGAAGGATAGAAAGGGAGGCAAGAGAGGAGGGGGGGGGGGGGGGGGGGGAGTGGGGTGGCATTACAGCTGTACTGAGGGAGGATATTCCCGGAAATACATCCAGGGAAGTTATTTAGGTGGAACTGAGAAATAAGAAAGGGATGATCACCTTATTGGGATTGTATTATAGACCCCCCAATAGTCAGAGGGAAATTGAGAAACAAATTTGTAAGGAGATCTCAGAATAATAGGGTAGTTATGGTAGGGGATTTTAACTTTCCAAACATCGACTGGGATTGCCATAGTGTTAAAGGTTTAGATGGAGAGGAATTTGTTCAGTGTGTACAAGACAATTTTCTGATTCAGTATGTGGATGTACCTACTAGAGAAGGTGCAAAACTTGACCTACTCTTGGGAAATAAGGCAGGGCAGGTGACTGAGGTGTCAGTGGGGGAGCACTTTGGGGCCAGTGACCATAATTCTATTCCCTTTAAAATATTGATGGAAAAGGATAGACCAGATCTCAAAGTTGAAGTTCTAAATTGGAGAAAGGCCAATTTTGACGGTATTAGGCAAGAACTTTCGAAAGCTGATTGGAGGTAGATGTTCGCAGGTAAAGGTACAGCTGGAAAATGGGAAGTCTTCAGAAATGAGATAACAAGAATCCAGAGAAAGTATATTCCTGTCAGGGTGAAAGGGAAGGCTGGTAGGTATAGGGAATGCTGGATGACTAAAGAAGTTGAGGGTTTGGTTAAAAAAAAGAAGGAAACATATGTCAGGTATAGACAGGATAGATCGTGTGAATCCTTAGAAGAGTATAAAGAAAGTAGGAGTATACTTAAGAGGGAAATCAGGAGGGCAAAACGGGGACATGAGATAGCTTTGGCAAATAGAATTAAGGAGAATCCAATGGGGTTTTACAAATATATTAAGGACAAAAGGGTAACTAGGGAGAGACTGGGCCCCTCAAAGATCAGCAAGGCGGCCTTCGTGTGGAGCCACAGAACATAGGAGAGATACTAAATGAATATTTTGCATCAGTATTTACTGTGGAAAAGGATATGGAAGATATAGACTGTAGGGAAATAGATGGTGACACCTTGCAAAATGTCCAGATTACAGAGGAGGAAGTGCTGGATGTTTTGAAACGGTTAAAAGTGGCTAAATCCCCAGGATCTGATCAGGTGTACCCGAGAACTCTGTGGGAAGCTAGAGAAGTGATTGCTGGGCCTCTTGCTGAGATTTTTGTATCATCGATAGACACATGTGAGGTGCCGGAAGACTGGAGGTTGGCAAACGTGGTGCCACTGTTTAAGAAGGGTGGTAAAGACAAGCCAGGGAACTATAGACCGGTGAGCCTGACCTCAGTGGTGGGCAAGTTGTTGGAGGGAATCCTGAGGGACAGGATGTACATGTATTTGGAAAGGCAAGGATTGATTAGGGATAGTCAATATGGCTTTGTGCGTGGGAAATCATGTCTCACAAACTTGACTGAGTTTTTTGAAGAAGTAACAAAGAAGATTGATGAGGGCAGAGCAGTAGATGTGATCTATATGGACTTCAGTAAGGTGTTCGACAAGGTTCCCCATGGGAAACTGATTAGCACAGTTAGATCTCATGGAATACAGGGAGAACTAGCCATTTGGATACAGAACTGGCTCAAAGGTAGAAGACAGAGAGTGGTAGTGGAGAGTTGTTTTTCAAGACTGGAGGCCTGTGACCAGTGGAGTGCCACAAGGATCGGTGCTGGGCCCTCTACCTTTTGTCATTTACATAAATGATTTGGATGCGAGCATAAGAGGTACAGTTAGTAAGTTTGCAGATGACACCAAAATTGGAGGTGTAGTGGACAGTGAAGAGGGTTACCTCAGATTACAACAGGATCTGGACAAGATGGACCAATGGGCTGAGAAGTGGCAGATGGAGTTTAATTCAGATAAATGCGAGGTGCTGTATTTTGGGAAAGCAAATCTTAGCAGGACTTATACAGTTAATGGTAAGGTCCAAGGGAGTGTTGCTGAACAACGAGACCTTGGAGTGCAGGTTCATGGCTCCTTGAAAGTGGAATCACAGGTAGATAGGATAGTGAAGAAGGCGTTTGGTATGCTTTCCTTTATTGGTCAGAGTATTGAGTACAGGAGTTGGGACGTCATGTTGTGGCTGTACAGGACATTGGTTAGGCCACTGTTGGAATATTGCAATTCTGGTCTTCTTCCTATCAGAAAGATGTTGTGAAACTTGAAAGGTTTCAGAAAAGATTTACAAAGATGTTGCCAGGGTTGGAGGATCTGAGCTACAGGGAGAGGCTGAACAGGTTGGGGCTGTTTTCCCTGGAGCGTCGGAGGCTGAGGGGTGACCTTATAGAGGTTTACAAAATTATGAGGGGCATGGATAGGATAAATAGACGAAGTCTTTTCCCTGGGGTCGGGGAATCCAGAACTGGAGGGCATAGGTTTAGGGTGAGAGTGGAAAGATATAAAAGAGACCTAAGAGGCAATGTTTTCACGCAGAGGGTGGTACATGTATGGAATGAGCTACCAGAGGATGTGGTGGAAGCTGGTACAATTGCAACATTTGCAAGCCATTTGAATGGGTATATGAATAGGAAGGGTTTGGAGAGATATGGGAAGTGTGCTGGCAGGTGCGACTAGATTGGCTTGGGATATCTGGTCGGCATGGACAGGTTGGACCGGAGGGTCTGTTTCCATTCTGCACTTCTTGATGACTCTATGACTCTAAGAGTAGAGGAGGGGCTATACTGATAAGAAGGAAACACCCTTTCCAGGTAACAGAGCAGATTAAGGATGACCATGGGTGGTTTATCATTCTTAAACCCCAAATACATGGAGAAGAGTACGGCATTTTGAATCTATATTGTCCCCTCATGCACCCTCTTAAATTTCTAATTGATGCAATGGTTAAATGATTTCAATTGCCTAATAGATCCAGAAATAGACAGGGTGCCAAAAGGCCTGGCAGGTATGCCAGCGCAGTCTAAACAGTTGGTTGGACCTGTGTGATGAGTTGGGACTAGTGGATGTGTGAAGGTACCTCCACCCTAATGGAAGAGACTTCACGTTCTATTCCAACCCACACAAGTGCCATACGTGAATTGACATTTTTTTATGCCAACTGACGGTTTGGACAGAACATTGACATGCAAAATTGGGAATATAACTGTTTCGGATCATGCACCAGTGTGTTTAAATGTTAAAACCAAGCATAGTGGAATGAATGCACATTACTGGTGCATGGATCCATTTTTGTTAGGGGATAGCAAATTTGTTGAATTTATTACAAGAGAGTTCAGGGCCTTTTGGGATATCAATTCAGGTACAGCTAGTAATCTGGCAATGCTTTGGGAGGCCACTAAGGCAAATTTACGAGATCTGATCATTTCATATTCGATGACTAGAAAGAGGCAGAGGGAGGAACAGCAACACATGCTGGAGTCCTGGCTGAAGGTAGCTGAGAAAACATTATAATAGGCCATCATTGCTGAAGTTTCAGTGGGTCACAGCTCTCCAGGCTGCTTTTGACTCAATGCACACACAAGTGGCTAAAAAAGAGGTTTCCTTTGCCAAACAAAAACTGTTTGAATTTGGACATAAGCCTGGTAGATATCCGGCTTATTTGACTAGGAGGAGAAAAGCTTCCCAATCTATTACATCTGTCAGGGAGAAGGCTGGTATGATTACCCGTGAATTGAAAAAGATCCCACTTGCAAAGCTATATCGGTCGGAAGGGGGCAAACACAGTACGATGGGAATGCAGTCCTCTTTTTGAAAATCTGGACCTCCCCATTATAAGTACGGAGCAGGCTTCCCTTTTGAACGTGCCTGTAATGGTACAAGAAGCAATAAGGCATCTCCAGGGTGGCAGAGCACTAGGGTCAGATAGATTCCCAACTGCATTTTTTAGATTAGATTACCTATAGTGTGGAAACAGGCCCTTCAGCCCAACAAGTCCACACCGATCCTCCAAAGATTAACCCAGCCAGACCCATTTTCCCTCTGACTAATGCATCTAACACTATGGGCAATTTAGCATGGCCAATTCACCTGACCTGCACATCTTTGGACTGTGGGGAGGAAACCCACGCAGACACAGAGAGAGTGTGCAAACTCCACATAGCCAGTCGCCCAAGGCTGGAATTGAACCCGGGACCCTGGTGCTGTGAGGCAGCAGTGCTAACCACTCAGCCACCTCTTCTATAAGGAATTCATAAACATGTTAGTGGAGCCACTTCTGGGGATGTACAACTATTCTTATACACAGGATTGTCTGCCGCCTTCTCTTAGGGAGGCAAATATCTCCCTCATTTTAAAGAGGAAGGACCCCAAAGAATATGCTTCATATTGACTAATTTCATTGTTGAATGTAGATTTCAAAATTCTATGCTGGCTCTGAGGTTGGAGAAGGTCCTGCCCCATATTACAAAAGAAGACCAGGCAGGTTTTCTTAAGGGCCGTAGCTCCTCCAACAATATTAGGAGAGTACTAAACACAGTACAAGTATGCCAGCAAAGATTGATTTCAGGTTTGGTGGTCTCACTAGACGCAGAAAAGGTGTTTGATCAGATAGAATGGCCGTATCTATTTGAGGTCGTAGACCGCTTTGGTTTGGGGGGATCTTTTGCCCCATGAGTAGCAGTACTATATAATGGTCCTAAGGCGGCAGTCATTACAAACAGTATTAAGTCAAATAACTTTAATATTGGAAGAGGTAGTCGACAGTGGTGTCCTTTATCACCGCTATTATTTACCTTGACGATTGAACTGTTAGCTGAAATTATCAGGAGGGATCCTGAAATAGTAGCACCAAAGGTGGGAATGGGGGAGCATATGACCACCCTATATGTTGACGACATCCTTTTAGTTTTGGCCAATCTGGAGAAGTCTGTTTCTTGACTGAACAACACAATTAATTCATGTGGTATTTTCTCAGGTTACAGCATTAGTTTTACAAAGTCGGAAGTCATGTGCATAGGGGGATTAGTGGAGGTGCCTAATCTGAAGGATGGAATGCAATTCCCATTTAGATGGTCACCAAAAGGTTTTTTGTATTTGGGAATTTTTATTACTGCTTCCTTCCACCAACTATATAAAGTTAACTATATACACCTACTAGAGAGGATAAAACAGGATTTGCAGTGGTGGGAGGGGTTACTGTTATCATGGTTGGGCTAAATACCCCTGATTAAAATGAATGTTCTTCCCCGGCTGCTGTACCCCATGAGAATGCTTCCATTGTTGTTACCTAGACAAGTGTTATAGAGGCTCAGTGGTTGGTTAGGGTCCTTTATTTGGTGCCACAGGTGTCCTTTAATCAAATTCACTAAATTGCAGCTTTTGCAGGCTGAAGGAGGGTGGATCTTCCTAATTTGAAGAAATATCAAATAAGTGCTCTGTTAACATATGTCGGTGACTGGGTAAGGGAGAATTCGGAATCGATTTCGCTTGATATTAAAGCCTCGCAGTCAAGATGTCCTTTAATTAATTTATTATTCATGGACAAGATTAAATCCATGACCCAGCAGTGTAAAAGTCCAATTATTTTAAATACGGTGAAAGCCTGGAGGATAATGAGGCAAGACGAAGACAATTGATCTAAGACCTCGCCATTTACTCCGTTGGTGGGAGCCCAAGGATTTTAAACCAGGGACAACGAACTCTAGCTTTAAGGCATGGGAGAATAAGGGAATCTCCTGTCTGGGAGACTTATTTGAAGTGGAGGCCCTGATGTCATTTAGTCAGTTAAGTCAGAAAAATGGATTGTCTAATAGGCACCTTTTCTAATATTACCAGATAAAGGACTACATAAAGAGGAAGACCACGCTCCTGGTTCAGTGTTACAAATCAGACATGGAGAAAAGAATACTCCGGTGTACGGGAGCTCTTTCACTCAGTACTTCGTATCATTTACAGAAAGATCGCGCCCTGGGGGACATGGAAGGAGGACTCTGTAGAATGTGGAATCAAGAATTAGGAGAGGATATTTTATCGGAGGTATGCGAAGACATCTGGGGAATGTAAGGAAAGTCTCAGTATGTAACAGAGCGCAGGCCATGCGATTGAAGATCCTGCTCAGGGCTCATATGGCGCCAGAGAGGCTAGCTAAGTTCAAGAGAGGAGTATCATCAGGGTGTCCCAAATGTAAAATTAGTACAGGCACTCTTACACACTGTTACTGGTCATGCATACTGGAGTGCTATAGTAAGGGAGCTAAAGGTCATCCTGGGGATTGAAATTAACGTGGATCGGTATTTCTTTAGGGGTTGCCAAATTTGCCCTCTCTAGGGGAACACATGAAGAGACTGTGTAATATTCTTACCCACTGTGCAAGGAAGAACATTCAGGTGAATTGGACGTCGGAAAAACCACCAGTTCTTATGGGGTGGCATAGGCTGGTGAGGGAGCATCTCCCCCAAGACTACCTCACAAATATGGTGCACCACAAAACAACAGGTTTACAAGACGTGGTGGCCCTCTTTAAATTATATTAATGCTGACTTACCAGCAATATTAATCAGGGCTGTGGTATAAATGTGGGAATCGGTATGGGTGCCTGTGGGGCCCCCAGAGGAGGAGACAGGGGGATAAAGAATACGTGTTCTGTAGGTGATGCTCCCAGGGATGGGAGCCTCAATGGAGATGTGATGAGTGAGATGGAATAAAGTAGTGAGATATTATTTAATTTAAGTTATTTGAATTTAGTTTAAGTTAGTATTTATTTAATATGTTTGTAGTTTAGGTAGATATGTTTGTTCTGGTAGAATAGTAAGTCATTTATTAACAATGGTACTGTGTTATGGCCTTTTTTTGTACTGCCTTTTTTCTGTTTTGATGGTGTTTTTCTTCGTACATAAATGCTTTGTAAAAGATTTTAAAAGGTTTTCAATAAAAATATTTATTAAAATATTAGCTGCTTAAGCCTCTTCAGACAGATCTACTGATATTTGAGTTATATTTAATGTAGTGTGGTGCTCAAATGGGGAAAAATAATGAAAATGGCAACATTGGCTGAAAAGGAATGAAACATTTTAGAGATACAGATTGAGAGATTTTCACACATCAATCATTTTATTTTAAACTGGCCGGAGCTTTCCAGAATAATTTATTAACAACTGTTCCAACATCATCTGTAAGCCGTCCAATTCAAGATCTTTCAAAATACTCAAAATATACAACCCACACAGACATTGGGAAGAATATGCAAACTCCACATAGACCGTCACTTAAGGGTGGGATCAAACCCAGGTCCTTTGACAGTGAAGAAATGGTGGTATATTTTCAAGGCAGGATGGTGAGTGGCTTGGAAGGAACTTGCAGTAGGTGGTAGTGCCATGTATCTGCTGCTCTTGTCCTCCCAGATGGAAGTGGTTGTAGGTTTGGTAGGTGGTATCTAAGGACTTTTGTTGAATTTCTGCATTGCATCTTATAGATACTGCTACTATTAATATAGATCATGAATAATTGAAGTCCCAACAATGGTTTGAACCTGGAAATTGCACATTTTTATCCCAACTCTGTTTCCTATTTGTTACCCATTCTAATTTACGTCTGAATGTTCCAACCACTTGTCCACTAACAGAATTAAATTTCAAGCCTTTGCTGAATCTTCAGACCTTCCATTGTCAGGTTCTTTAGTAAATTGTATGAAAGATGTGCCTTCTAACTACTAACTGTATTGTTGACAGAAATAATGTGCTGAATCCTTTTCCTTTTTTGGCTAAGTGTGAGTTGCACCAAGATTTTTTGGAGGGATTTTTGTCATGAGGCCAAGTAGGTTTTCTCGCTTTATTTTACTAAATGCATCTCATTAACTATCTATCCACTCCTATAGTATCCCTCATATCCAATTTCAGTCCAATCTTACCATATATCCCAGAATTCACCAGCAACCCTTGCACCTATCCCATCTTTTAAAAACCCTTTGTGCGCCACCAGGTGCTGTCAGTCTGAAGCAGCACCGCTCCATTTCTCAAATCTGGCTGAAAATAGCAGATTGGGGGAAATTGATACCCTGCTTTGCAGGTAGGAACCTGGAGGCCCTACAGGATGAGTTGATGCAGAGGTGGGACTTCCTGTTAACCCCACGACCAGAAGCAGAGGCCACGGCTGTAGACCAAGCCAGTCTGGTCTGACCTTGCCACCGAGGTTAAAGCAATCTCAGCCTTCTGCAGGAATGCCCAGCACATGAGGTAGAAGGTCCATGATCTTCTTAACTTGACCCTGTAATTGTCACCATCTTTCCTCTGATATTTCTCACTTTTTTGCTACATACCCATCTCCTAAGGCTCATGCTCTACCACTGTCACTAATGCCTGTGACATCCTCTTTCCCTCACAAACACTCCTGCTGCCATTAGTCTAGCATGGTCTCTGCACTTTCCTAGTCACTTGGCTAGAGTACCTCTCTGAAAATGTTTATAGGGTATAAGTAGTTCGGGAAAGAGTTATGTTCTGAGTTTTGTGAAACAAGAGGTTCAGCTGAGCATGACTCAGATCAGCTAGGAACCTACAGTTAACAATGGGGTGCTGGAGGCAAGGGTAGTGGGTTAACAAGATGGAAAAGCATTCATTATGGAGAGCCATTTAACATTATTGGAAGCATTCAGTATGTAAGGTCAGTTTAACAAGGTGAAAAGTATTCATTATTAAAATCAATTAAGGTTGAGAACATACACTGTGTTACAGAAATGGCTTAATCTCTACTCTTGACACTCACTGGTTCTAACGGTCACCAAATCAATATGTATATTGCCTTATCTAGATGCTCCTTCTTGTAAAATGACTATATAATTCATTAAGAAACTGCTATTCAAGAGAGAAGACCGAGATCGCATGTCTGTGTGCACATGGGTGATTGTTATCTCTCCCTCCAGGGCCCAGAGTAAAGATGAAGTAGGTAAAATTACTCTGTGTCTCTGAGCATTTTGCTTCAACTGAGGGGGGAAACGAGACCACATCTCTATCTGCCCCAAAACCATCAACTGTACCAACCGTTTTCATCTCCCTTTAACACCTGCCACCCAGCCCTATTTCCTCCTGGAATAAAAGATTTAAGAGCTGACAGACACTGTTTATCACCCCTTGCATGGAGAGCATTCTGATACTGATTCACCGCAGGGTCTGACTAACCATTGCCAAGCCCCTGAACTATTATTGGAGGTTGTCCTTCTCCACAGAGGCTGGTATTGTAGGGATTGCATGTATCCACGCTGTTTTGAAAAAGTAAGTCTGTGTAATAAAACGATGTGAACAGCACTGGTGTATGTTCAAGGTTGCTGCTTCAATTCGTACAGCTTTGCTTTGAATGTTGATCTGATGGAATGTGTTCTTCAATATGCTCCTCAAGGTCAAACATAATCTACAGCCATGCAACTCCGGTCCTCTCTAAACAAGGGATTCATTTTCCACTACCACCCTAACACTGCTGAATTCATACATGCCAATGAGTTGTACTAATTTAAAATTTTATCTTTGGTTTTGGCTTTGACTTTTTTTATGATTTTTTTTCCTAGCTGTAAAAATTAGTATGAGCACATTATTCCTCTGACTGAGGATTACTGCTTGTTCTCTGCTTCCTATAGTGGACCAGCAGCTGATGTTTTGGAGAGAATCAGAGAAGACCAAAAATTTATGTTTTAATAATAATGTATTATATCTAATTTCTACCTTTTGGAACCACCTTCATCATGCCTTTGTGCACTCTTTCCTCCCCACCTGACCCCTTATTTTTGGGCAGGTCAGAAGAGTCAAAGCTGTACAGGAAATTGTCATATAGGGCAAATAGTTAATCATGAGGTACAATATCAATGTATATTAGACTTCATTTATGGAAAAGGTTTTATAGATTGAATATATTTTCCTAACTCCATGTTTTCTTTTGTTTTTATCTGATACAAGGTGATATCTCACTTTTAAAAAAAAATGGAAAATCAGATGTTTGAATCAAATGAAGAGCGTACATTTCAATACCAGGACTCATTACCTCCATTACCTGTTCCCTCTCTTGAGGAATCTTTGATGAAGTATTTAGATGCAGGTACTGTATCATCATCATTATCATCATTGTACACTGTCAGAAAACTCTTTGTAATGTCTAAATTACAGTTGAGTCTCTTTTGTAGTCAAAAGAAATGTTTTAATGGAGAAATGTTTTGTAGATTGGACTAATTAAACTTATCAGGTGTCTGGCAGTAACTAAATGGGATACTTGGCATGCAGGACTAAATAGGAGAAAGTGAGGACTGCAGAGGATGGAGATCAGAGTCGAAGAGTGTGGTGCTGGAAAAGCACAGCCAGTCAGGCAGCATCTGAGGAGGAGGAAAGTCAACGTTTTGAGCATAAGCTCTTCTGCAGGACTAAATAGTTATGCAAGAATTTAGTTGAATTTTAATGTTAGTTAGAAAGAATATTTTTATTAATATATTTTATCCTTCATAGTTTGCACTGACAGTTTTGATTTTTGTTCCCAAGTGTAGGGATTTAATTTTCCCCTGCCCTCTGTTTTCTGCATCTCTTGTCATAGTGACTCGAGCTGGCATCTGTTCAACAAATGCCATTGATTTGTGGATGTCACCATTCTTCCCATACGAGTATGGATAATGAATGTTCACAGGCCATTTAACAACACTCACCAGCCCTTCTTGATATAGAGTCATAGAGATGTACAGCACAGAAACAGACCCTTCGGTCCAACTCGTCCATGCCAACCAGATATCCCAAACCAATCTAGTCCCACCTGCTAGCACCTGCTCCATATCTCTTCAAGCCCTTCTTATTCATATACCCATCCAGATGCCTTTTAAATGTTACAATTGTACCAGTCTCCACCACTTCCTCTGGCAGCTCATTCCATACTTGGACCACCCTCTGCATGAAAAAGTTGCCCCTTAGGTCTCTTTTATATCTTTCCCCTCACACCCTAAACCTATGCCATCTAGTTCTGGACTCCCCCAAGACAAGACATTATCCTATCCATGCCCTTGATGATTTTATAAACGTCTATTTTTGCTTACAGTAATAAAAGTGGACTTTGATAAGACTGATTATTGGACTTCATCCTAATCAAAAATGATTGGTTAAATTTGAGCTGGATATCTCCCACTGCAGTTACATTTTTGTACTTAAAGAGGCTGAAATCTCTTGCGAGACACACATCCGTTCTACTAGCTGATTGTTCTAACAGTGAAGAGAGAGTAGAAAAGCCTGACAACTGGCACTAATTTAACTCTTCTTTAAAACATGTTTAAAAGTTATGTTTCCTTAAGTCAGGAAGTAAAATTAAAATTTTGTCATTAATGTTAAGACATCAGCGATTTCTTTTTACCCCCTCAATCATTGTTTGTCCATAACAGGAAAAGAAAGCCAGAAACAAATATTTTCAGAATGTTGTCATGACTGTACATTACAACATTTTACCTGACTTTAAAATTGAATAACTCCTCCAAACTGAAATAATACCTCAAGTTTTTGGCACATGGGAGATGTTGACTGTTTTACATTCTTGAATTTTATCATGCTTTGTTCAATTTTATAGACAGTGGCTGTTCAGATGAAATGGGTTATTACCACAGGCTGTTGTACAGAAATTTTGGGGGAGATTCCATTTTGCTTTTCGCTTTATTTTATTAGAACGGGTATGTTGCAGCTGTAAAATTTGATCCTTTTAATGTTCATCAGTGCTCAACTAGATTTTGTTACAAGTGTTTGAATTTTGAGCCTGATATTCATCTTTTGTAGATGTTTCATCCTCTCAATTCTATTTCTTCTAGATATATTTCATTACATTGTGCCACATCTGCCATATAGAAAATGTTTGATTATTTCAAAAAAAGACTTTTGTCCCTGGGAATCTTCATATTTCAGCTTCTAAGTTTACAGTAGCGATGTCTCAATGTTTTTCACATTACATTTTATGTCATGAAATTAGTGAAAACCTGTTAGAGTCTGTGTAGGTTTGACAATATTATTTAGTTGTCATTATAAAGTTGAATTTTTTAAAAATTGTTTTAGTGAAGCCATTTTTGAATGAAGAAGAACTTCAAAGAAGTACAGAAATTGTTAAAACATTTGGAGAAGGGATTGGTAAGCAGCTGCATCAAAAACTTCTGGAGAGGGCCAAAGTTAGGAGAAACTGGGTAAGCAGGAGTTCAGATGCTGTTGGTATTAATATAATTAAGTAGTGTAGTTGGTTGGTTTCATCAAATTTACTTTTTGCCTGTCTGCAGATTTTTTATTATTTGAATGTAGTTGCTTTCCTTATATTTTTGGAAGATTGCATATTTTAATGTATATTTCTGTATTTAGAAAGTATATTTTGTCTTTTGTTTTCTCAGTTTAGTATTGTGAATTATCTACACCCTAAAAGATGACTGATATTCCAGGGTTATCTTGTGCTTTTTCAGAAAGATTGTTAGGAAGCATTTGAAATCAGCCTGAGTAATGACTGACTGTCTCCTTTTGATTCCACTCCTCAATAATCTTGTTGTAATTATGAATTCATTTGTATGGAGGATTAAAAATCTACCTCTTTGTTCTGCGGCATTGCTGTTTCCCATCACATTCCTATGCATGTGTTTGTTCTGAGAGCCTTCATTTTTGTTTTAAAATTCCCTTTCTTTGCATGCCAAGGTTAGCATTGCCTAAAGCTTGCCTAAAGCTCTAAAGATGATAGAGGTCTGTCCTAATATTACAATTGATCACAAATATTGAGAATAATTCTACCTTGAGGTTTCACAACAAGGGGGCTCTGTATTGCTGTCATATTATCTTCTACTGTGTGGAGACAAGTGGTGTTTTGTAGTAATCAGCCTAAACCTGAGAACTTTTTCATCCATATGTATGGGACCTCACATAGATGACCTGTGCTTTCTTTGTATGCCAGAAACAAAAAATGTACACTTTATTATGTAGAAAATGGTCCTTAAAGCTTTGAGAAGCATTGGAATATCTTATACTGTTACATTTGTATGCAGGAATTCAGTGAATTCACAAGTTAATTGTGTGTCTTCTGGATAAAATGCTGCAACATTCCTTCAGATGAATGTACAGCATTAGATTATTTTGTTGTAATTGGCAATGTTTTCTCGTGAGAATGTATTGTTTTTTATGTTAGATTTTAGAACAACCGTCATAATTTTCTTCTATGTCTTTTGGTCAGCTTGAGGATTGGTGGCTTCTCAGTGCCTACCTGGATGTCCGTATGCCATCAATGTTGAATGTAAACTTTGGAGGTCCAGCACCCTACTTAGAACATTATTGGCCACCAAAAGAAGGCACTCAGCTTGAACGAACTGCTATTGCTGTCTTCTACATGCTGCAGTTTTGGAAACTACTTCGAAAGTGAGATGATTTCTATGCCATTGAAAGATGTAATGCATATCTTTTCCTAAAATTTAGAGGAAAATAAATTACAATCTTGTTTCTGATTGCATAGGAAATGTAAATGCAATTTTGGAGCGTATGAGGTAATTTAAAGAGTATTTAACAACATTTTCCAGTGCCACTGGCTGCTTAATCAGTGGAATTGTACTGATATGTGCTTGTAAAATTTGGATCTAAATGACATCTTTTGGATTTTGGTACTCCTGATTTGAGGTTAGTTTTGTCTTTTATACCTGAATTGTTCCATCATTCCAAAGCTAACAGTATGTACTTTGCATCTCAAAAGTCCATATGCAGTACTTTTTTTACATTTCACAAGTGTTTATCAACTTCCTCCTTTTACTGCTCTAGTGCACTTTAAACATTTATAGAACTTGTCAATGGATAGCTTGCATTGGATTTGTTAAAAATATATTATTTCAAAAACAGTGAATCGTTAATTAATGGATTTGTATCTTTCACAAACATATGATTAGGACCAGAAGTAAACCATTTGGCCTTTTAGCTTACTCTATCATCGACTAAAATCATGACTGGCCTGTTTGTGTTTAGAAATTCACATTCCCATCTGCCCCAATTAAACTTTGACTTCCCCAGTTTAGCAAGAGCCTATTCCTTGGTGTCTAAACATATTTTGAGGTGGAGAGTTCCAAAATTGTACAGTCCTCTGAGGGAAGAAAATTTCTCCTCCTCTTTGTTCCAAGACTCATGTAACATTTTCTTTCTTTTGAAATACCAAAGAAACACTTATCTGTTTTTACATTCTGCCTAGCTTCCTGTTAGACTCTAGTCTCATCCTCATTAACCTTTCAGTCATTCTCTGCCATTCTTTATGTTCTGAACAACATTTATTCAGCACTCATAGATAAGCTTTTTCCTCAAGTTTGGTGTCTTTCTTATCCTCAAGTAAATGCACTTGGTGGATCTCCCTTTTTAGATTTTCTTCATTATGGTAAAAATATATCTATTCTGAAGTATTCCCTAAAATATGTGCCAGTATGCTTGTATTAATCCAGTCCCTCAGTATAGAGGAACCTAGATTTTCCAAAGGACACGGGCAAAGAGTATTTCGGTGGGCTAATTGAATGCCCGATAACACAGTTTAGCCAAGCATCGGGACCTTGCCAGATAATCCGAAATTCGGATAATCGAATGCCAGATAATAGAGGTTCCTCTTCATAGCAATTCACTTTAGGTAGCTCAACTTGCATGGCCAACCACAGTTACCACTATTTAGGTTAAAAAAGTAGAATAAATAGAATGGAAATTTATTGTCACATTACTTTTACATGAAAAATGCGGTGAAATGTTTTGGGCAGTTCCAAAGAGTAGTGTTCTAAAAAAAATCTTGAAGCAGTCCATGAACTCCTCATCCAGGCTATTACTGCCAATTTGAGTTTTCTAGTATAAATATAAATTAAAAATCACCCATGATTATTAAAGTCCCATTATCACAAGCACAAAGGGTTTTGTTTTGTGTGGTTTGTGCCACATTGTAGTTTTTGTTAGTGGGCCTGTAGACTACTCCTACCAGTGACTACTTTCGCCTGCTATTCCTCATCTCACCAAACCAATTCTACATTTCTGTTCTCTTGAGCAAAGATAATCTCTGACTACTGCACAAATGCCATCGTTGATTAACAGTGCTATCTCTCCTTTTTTACCTAGCTTTTAAATTGTTTTCAATGTCATATAGCCCACAACATTCAGGAATGGATCCTTGTTATCTTATAGTCATGTCTCTGTAATTGCTATCAGATCTTTTTAAAATTCGTTTTGTGGGATATGGGTGTTGCTCGCATTTATTGCCCATCCCTACTTGCCTTTAAGAAGGTGGTGGTGGTCTGCCTTCTTGAACTGCTGCAGTCCACCTGCTGTGGTTTGACTCACAATGCCATTAGGGAGGGAATTCCAGAATTTTGACCTAGTGACAGTGAAGGAACGGCAATATATTAACAAGTCAGGATGGTGAGTGGCTTGGAGGGGAATTTGAATGTGGTCATGTTCCCATGTATGTATTGCCTTTGTCCTTCTGGATGGAATTGGACGTGGGTTTGGAAGGTGCTTTCTGAGGATCTTTGGTGAATTTCTGCAGTGCGTCTTGTAAATAGCACACACTGCTGCTACTGAGCGTTGGTGATGAAGGGAGTGGATGCTTGTGGATGCAGAGCCAATCAAGTGGGCTGCTTTATCCTAGTTGGTGTTAAGCTTCTTGAGTGTTGTTGGAGCTGCACTCATCCAGGCAGGTGAGGAGTATTCCAGCATGCTCCTGATGTGTGCATTGTAGATGGTGGACAGGATGTGGCAAGTCAGGAGGTGAGTTGTTTGCTGCATATTCCTAGCCCCTCTCTCGTTGTTGTAGCTGCTGCACTTATGTGGTGAGTCCAGTTGGGTTTCTGATCATTGGTAACTCAGGATTTTGAGAGTGGGGGATTCATTGATAATAACACCATTGAACATCTGAGGGCAGTGGTTAGATTGTCTCTTATTGGTGATGGTCATAGCCTGACATTTGTGTGGCGCGTATGTTATTTGCCATGTGTCAGCCCAAGCCCAGATATTGTCCAGATCTTGTTGCATTTGGACCCGGACTGCTTCAGTGTCTGAGGAGTTGTGAATGGTGCTGAACATTCTCACTTCTGACCTTAAGGTGGAGGGAAGGTGATTGATAAAGCAGCTGAAGATGGTTGGGCATAAGTTCTCTGAGAAACTCATGCAGAGGTATCCTGGAGCAGAGCTGACTGACCTCCAACAACCACAACCATCTTTCTATGTATCAGGCTGCAGCCTCGAAACAGCACCTGAGGTGCAATTATTAATGGGTTTTAATTTTTACATTATTCATTTTCATTTACTTAAGTTACGTATTATATATTTTACTGACTATACTATCAATTTATATACTATATTAAAATTTAAAGACAAGAAAAACCTTAACTACGTTACCAGACTCGTCAGACAAGTCACTCCTTTTTCTCAGCCAAGTAACATTTCAAAATAGTTCCAGTCGATCTTCATCTGTCTTTGACTGCCTCCTTCAGAATCTTCAGCTCATCTACTCATCTCTGTTTTGTTAGATGTCTATCCTTGGGCAAAGTATTATGGGCGCCATTGTATGTTTACAGCATAAAATTTATAAATGAGGAAAGTACGAACTGGCTTTTGTAAAATGGCACAAGTAGTTTTGATTTGGGTAGTAGAAGCTATGCTGGTGACCTGATGTAGGGGTTCTTTGTGAACTGTTTAGTGCTAGTCATTTTGTCAATACAGTTGTTTATGCTAGGTGCGAAAGTTAATTATCATTTTGTTTATTTTTCTCTTGTAGACAACGTTTGGCTGTACACAAAGCTGGTAGTGTTCCATTAGACATGGACCAGTTTCGGATGTTATACTGTACCTGCAAAATACCTGGAGTAGCCAGAGATTCCCTTGTCAGCTGCTTTAAGACAGGTAATTATTTTGTTGACACAATCATTACAGTAGCAGGCTAGGATCAGATTATTTATGTTCTACAAAGAAATGGTCTTCAGATGTTGAAAATGTTGCCTGTAGGTGGCACTGTGAACATATATTTTAAATGTCAAGAGCAAAAGTTAGTTTTATAACATTAATGAACTCTGTTCCAAAGATATGTACAATTCCTAATAGCATGTCTATTATGATGAATTGATTATGAATTCATCTAATTGAGAGATATAAGATGTTAAAGAAGATGAATACAGGGGACATAGTGTGGATATTCCCCTTTGTGTGGCAATCTAGAATTAGAGTTTCTAGTTTTAGATAAAAGGTAACAAATTTAAAAAAGATATGAGGAAAAATTCTGTGTCTTATAGGGTCGTGAATCTGTGGATTGATGCTGGGAAATTAAATAAATTTGAGGAATAGACAGATTTTTAATTAGTAATGGGTTGAAGGGTTATGAGGAGTGGGCAGGACTGTGGAGTTGAAGGTGAGATAAGATCAGCCACAATCGCATCAAATGGTGGAGCAGACTTGAGGTGCTGAGTTGCCTACCTCTGCTCTGAGCATTTATGTTTGTTCTTGTAAACTTTATGAAAATAGCCTTGCAAATCATTATTAATAAAACCATACTAAGGACAAGCAATACACTTATTTTAAATCAAAATGAAACAAGATTTTAAAAGAATTGTTCAGAGGTTACGTATTGAAAAGTAGAGCGACACAAACTTATCTGAGTCCTTATTACTGACTATTTCAAACTTCCAAATCCTCCCAAAAGCCATCTGCAGTAGTAGAGATGTTGAGCATGGACACAGCCTACCATTCAAAGTTTGGGAGAAGATTTGTAGCTCGGGTGCTTGTTGTTGTGGTTCTGTTTGCCGAGCTGGGAATTTGTCTTGCAAACGTTTCGTCCCCTGTCTCGGTGACATCCTCAGTGCTTGGGAGCCTCCTGTGAAGCATTTCTGTGCTGTTTCCTCCGGCATTTATAGTGGTTTGTCTCTGCCGCTTTGTCAGTTTGAACTGACAACCGGAAGCGGCAGAGACAGGCCACTATAAATGCCAGAGGAAACAGCACAGAAGCGCTTCACAGGAGGCTCCCAAGCACTGAGGATGTCACCTAGACAGGGGACAAAACGTCTGCAACACAAATTCCCAGCTCGGCGAACAGAACCGCAACAACAGCCTACCATGCCAACATTGCTGTATGTTTCCACCGAATAATCTTGACCAAATCTATCAGCTGTGATCCAAAACAAGCCTTCATCAATTGCAGGATTTTGTGGAAGAACTATCTAAAGAATTATTCAAAGCAGTTTAAAAGCTTCCATAGGAAGTTGGAAAACTCACTTGAGTGATCAGCCTGACACACAGTTTTTCAAAAGGAAGAAATTGGAAAGGCTATGGAAGATTGAACTGGAAGGTTGATACTGGTGGAGACCAGATTTAAGAAAACTTCATTTAAATTGAAATAGAAGTAGTTCCATAGTGCATTACATCTAATTCCCTGAAGATATCCCTTTAATAACAAAATATTGTTAAGACATTGAAGGTCTCCTGGAAGCAGAATCCTTAGAACTACACAAAGTAGGAGCAGAAGTAGGCTATCCAGCCCATCGAGTCAGCTCTGCTGTTCAGTGAGATCATGGCTGTTCTGATAATCCTCTACTCCAATCTCTGGCCTTTTTCACATAACTTGGTTCCCTGATTAAATATCTGTTTATTTGAGTTTTTATGTACTTCACAACGTGTAGTCTACAGATCTCTAGTTGAGTTCCACAGATTCACTGTCCTCTTGGAGAAAAACATTCCTCCTTATTTCTGCCTGAAATGGGCAATCCCTTACACTGACGTTGTACCCTCTGGTCTTTATCTCTCCCACAGATGAAACAACTTCTTCATATCTAGACTGTCAAACCTTCTGAGAAACTTTTGTTTCAGTAACATCCCCTCTCATTTTTATATGTTTAGTAAGGTCTCTTACTCTTCTAAACTCCATTGAGCCTCCCCTCATTAAAAAAAAACCCCTCCATATCCAGGATTAACTAGTAAAACATCTCTGGACCTGCCATCTGATGCCTATAAACTCCATTCACTTTATAATATAAAGAAAGACCGTTGGCTCCATTTGCCTTCCCTATTACCTGCCAAAGTGCATAACTTCATACGTTTTCCCACATTATATTCCATCCCCCAACTTCTTACCCACTCTCACAACCTACCATATTTCTGTTGACTCCTTGTGTCATTTGCACCACTTGTGCTCTTTTCTTTGTGGCATCTGCAAATTTGATAATAGCACTCTCAGTTTCCTCATCCATGTCGTTAATATATATTGTAAATAATTAGGGCTCCGGCATTCCATTACTAAGTGATAGATTTCCATCCTGTAAATGCCTTCTTGATCCTAACTGTCTATGATCTATTAATTAGCCAGTCATCTGTCCATGCTAATATACTTCCCTTAATAGTGTGGCATTTACCTTAAGTAGTTTTTTTTGAAATTCACATGTTACATCCTATTGATTTATCCCTTATTTATCCTGTTTGTTATCTCCTGAAATAATTCTAATAAATTTGCCAGCATGAATTCCCCTTCATGATATAAAGTGGACTGTGCCTGTTTTTGTCTGGTTCTTGGTGCTTTGTTATTACAAACTTTTATAATAAACTCTTAAACTTTTCCCAATGACTGATGTTTAGCTAATTGGCCCCTTTTTGAATATGGGAATTACTTTGTTTTCTGGCCGTTTGGGATTTTTCCACAGTCTTAAGGGTTCCTGGAAGATTAATACCAATGCATCTACAACTTCTGTTGCTTGTGTGATGATGCTGCTCCTTTAACAAGGTTATGTTGTCCTTGGGTTTTTTCCAGAGAGGTCATAAAGGTCACGGGGTCTGAAAAGTCTACATTTCGATGGGTTTTAGGGCCAGTTTGATTATAGCTAACCACTACTGCCTCAGGAAAAAGTCTTTCAAGTTTAAAAAAAAACACTTGTACAATGGAAAGGGAGTGGTCAATTCTCCCAGCTCAGCTTTTCTCTGGTTTGATTTGGTTTTAGCAGTCTAGCTATTCACTAAAAGCAATCACGCAGTTTTGAAGATGCTGGACTCAAAGAAGCAGGTCCATGCTGACTCTCCCTCTCTCTGACTTCTCTCCTTTAAGACCCTGTTATTGATTTTACCTTTTGTGCCAAGGGGTGTTTATGGGAATTATTGCAAGTATTGGGAACAGCTTCATTAAATTGCTATAATCTGGTTTTCAGATAGGTTAAGTCATTCTGTATTCTGTTCTCTTTTGTTTGTGTTTCATTTGGTGATCTTGTAAATAAATTCTGTTTTGTTCAAAACTAGATTAGCCAGCTGCATACCTCCTGGAATATCTTCTTAAATATCTGCTTATTACACCTGCTTAAAACAACTAGCAAAGATGGGGTCTGGGCTACTTTCTTGAAATGTTTTGAGGGGGTCTAGCCTGGTCCGGAACACTTATTATAGCGACATAGTAGAAAAGGACCCTCTCAGTAAGGGGTGGATTAAAGGCTTGTATCAAGATTAAGTTGCTATATTGTTGTGAGATCTGGGAAGGGCCAATTGATCCTCTTTGTATGCCAAACTTCAATGATTCTATTTCTAATGCAGGAAAGAGTTTCCGACAGCAAAAATGAGGAAACTGTGCACATGCAGCATATGATATGTTGACTTACTGCTAAATTGTTTGTGTAAGTTTAAGATCCTAGTTGTGGCATGTTGCTTTTATGAAAGCAGTATTTTTGGTGATTCTTAACATTGATAAACCAATGATGATTAAAATGCTCCATTTAATCTTTATAGAAGCTGAAGGACCATGCCCCTCCCATTTAGTGGTTCTGTGTCGTGGGCGAGTATTTATCTTTGATACTGAGTATGACGATCACATCTTAACACCACCAGAACTTTTCAGGTTTTTATCTGCTTTTTCTTACAACATTTTCATGATTTATAATGTAATAAATGTTACAAAGTTTTGAAAATGATACGGAAGTTTAAAGCACACATGTTAAACAGTACATGTGCATGTGGACAAGATTAATGCCCAGAAGAAAGGCAATGAAAGATCCAAAACACAGGCTTCCATTTACAATGTAACTTGAAGATGTGAAAATGCTCAAGCTTCTGCAGAATATTGAGTTTTAAAAAAATTATTATTCTAACTATTTTAAAAGTTACTGCTGATAGTTAGACTTGTATTACATGTTTAGATTTTTAAAATTGCTTGGGTGGTGACTTGCTAGTACGGGTTGATAATGGGACAGCAACGAAAACTGGACTTCTGAAATGTGAATGAACAGGCGGCAAAGCTGTCAATCTCTTGAAAGATTGTGACAGTAACAGTGAATTCCAGAAGTGAGATGCAAGTGACCTACCCTTGACATCAAGGCAGCGTTAAATCAAGGATTTAACGGGACGTGAGTGGAATTTGAATCCTACCTAGCATAATGGAAGATGGTTCTGGTTGTTGAAGGCCAATCCTGTCAGGACTTTGTTGCAGGAGAACTAAGCTTGTGAATGTGGTCCTAGGTCAAACATTCTTCCACTGCTTTCTCACTGGCCCTTCCATTCTAAAGCAGAAGGGATACACTGTATAGAAACGGAGGTTCCCCCTTACCATTTCAAGTGCATTTAACTGAACCTCTGGTGCTATATTGAAGACGAGCCGGAGATTTATCCCTTAACTAGAATCTGAATAAAGACATTATTTTTGAGGCTCTGCACAAATTGGCTGCTGTGTTTCCGACACTCCAACAGTAACTACACTTCAACAGTACTTGGCTGAAAAATGCATTGAGAGAATTAAAATAACAGCACCAGATTCTGGAAATCTGAAACAAAAGAAATTGCTAGGGTTTCTCAGCAGGTACGGCACATCTGTGGAGAGAAAGCAGAGTTACTATTTCAAATCCAATGACACTCCAATTCGAAACTAACTGAACTGACCATATAAATATTGTAAGTACAAGAGCAGGTCATAGGCTAGGAATTCTGCAGGCATTATGACAATGACAGGAGGAATGCACTGATAAACAAGTCCCACCATTCCTCCAGTTGCATCATATGTATAAATGTTTGATTTCAGTCACCAAAATGGCCAATTGTTTCCCTTTTTTGTTTTATTGTTGATGAATAAAAGAGATTTTCACCTGGCTTCAGAACTCTGAATAATCTGCTTATTACAACACAACTTAATCGTAAAAACAAGTGCAACACTGGTTAACATTTAAGCTAGTATCGAGTTAGAACCACATCACTTTTCCTAAATAAACACACACAACACCAAAGACAACAGACTCTGCAGAGATAATTAACAGAATCTTACAGGGTAGTGTGCAGCATATGCTCTGGTGAGATTTGTACAAAATCACAAAAGACATCCAACAAAGCCTATCTTGATGTCAGGAGCATTTTGCTTATCTCTCTTTATGCTTTTGCTGAGTGGTGTGACATGTTTCTCACTAAGCAGTGTTGGGTTGTGAATTATAATTTATTAATTGTCTTGATAACAGTTCAACTCACTGCATTAATGTTCAGCTTTCCATCTTATCAAACAAGCGAGACGTTAAGAAAGGTCAAAGGGACAAGGAAGGCAATTCGAGATGAAATTCGGTGTAGTGGGTCTCCACAGTGGATGAAAATCAGCTGCAGGGGTACCGCAAGATAAAAAGGAAATTTGTCTCTAGCACTGTTTGCTGTACTCCAGTAATTTATCTTTACCATCTGAAAATGCCCACCCCCGATCCCAACTCTATTTATTAATCAGGCAGTCCTCTACCCATGCTAATATGCTGCCCATTCCACCAAAGACTGTAAATTTATCAAGTAGTCTTATGCACAGTACCTTCTTCAGTGCCTTTTGGAAATCCTAATACATCTCATCTTCTACTTTCCCTTTATCTATCCTGCTTGTTACCACCTCAAAGAATTCTAATAAGTTTGTCAGTTAAGCTAATAGGCCTAAAGTTAATTTCTTTTTTTTTCTCCCTCCCCTTTTGAATAAAGGTGACATTGGCATATTTTCAAACCTGCAGGATGTTTCCAGAATCAATGGATACATGAATGATGACTGCTAGTATGTCCGCTATTCTGCAGCTACTTTCCTTAATATCCTAGTTTATGTAAGACCACAAGATATGGGAGCAGAATTAGACCATTCAGCCCTTGGGTCTGCTCCATTAGTTGATGTTTCTCAACTCCATTTTCTTGCCACTGTCATGTAACCTTTGATTGCCTTACCAATCAAGAACCTATCTGTCTTAAGTACACTTAATGATTTGGCCTCCACAGCCTTCTGCAGGAATGAATACCACAGATTCATGACCTTGTGGCTGAAGAACTTCATTCTCATCTCCGTTCTAAAGGGTTGTCCCATCACTCTGAGACAATGCTGTGGGTCCTAGTCTCTTCCACTTGTGGAACACCTTCTCCATGACCACTCTGTCTTGGCCTATCAGTATTCAGTAAGTTTCAATCTGATCCTCCCTCATCCATCTAAATTCCGTCAAGTACTGAGTCGGAGTCCTCAACTGCTTCTCATATGATGAGTTATTCATCTTCACAATCATTCTTATGAATCTCCTGTGGACCCCCTCCAATGCTACCCAATCTATCCTTAGATACAGATTCCAAATGCAGTCTGACCAGAGCCTTATACAGCCTCATCAGTACATACCTGCTGTTGTGTTCTAGCCTTCTTGAAATGAACGCTAAAGTTGCATTTGCCTTCCTAACTGCCAACTGAATCTGTATGTTAGCCTTAAGAGCATCCTGAACTAGGACTCATTCCCTTTGTGCTTCAGACTTCTGCAGTCTTTCCTTGTTTAGAAAATAATCTACACCTCTTCTTCCATCCAAAGTGCATACCATCACATTCTTCCACATTGTATTCCATCTGCCACTTGATTGCCCTCTCTTAGCCTGTGCAAGACTTCCTGCAGTCTCCCTGCCTCCTGAACATGATCTGTCCCTCCATCTATCTTTGTATTATTTGCAAACTTAACAAACATGCCCTCAGTTCCTTCGTCCAGATCGTAATATATAATGTGAATGGTTGTGGTCCCAACACTGACCCCTATGGAACTCAACTCGTCACTGGCTTCTACCTTGAAAGAGACCCCTTTATCCTCACTGCTTTGGGCCAGTCAGCCAATCCTCTATCCATGCCAGTACCTTGCTCCTAACACCATGGGCTCTTATTTAGCAGAGTCCTATGCAGCAACTTGGTAAAGACTTTCTGGAAATCCAAATAGATCACATCCCTTGGCTCTCCTTTGTCCAGTTTGCTCATTACCTTCTCAAAGAATTCAGACAGCTTTTTCAAGCATAACCTTCCCCTGACAAAGCTGTACTGACTCAGCTCTATTTTACCACGAATGTTTAAGTATCTTGCAATCTCATCCGTAATACTAAACTAAAATCTTAGCAGTAACTGAGGTCAGGCCAACTGGCCTATAATGTCTTGAATTCATTTCCTGTATTTAAATAATCTCCTCCTGTCTTTTTTTGTATTACTTGTGTACCCTTAATAAAGGAGTCAAAAATGTTGATGTTTGGAGACTTTATCATGTTTCCAGAGAGAGAGAGACTTGCTTGATTTACTTCCTTTACAATGAGTTATGTCTGTGAAAGCAAATAACTAAGTCTGGAAAGCAGTTTATGAGGAACTGTTGCACAGAGGCCCCATAGCCTATTTTCCCAAGCCAGTTTTTTCAACAATCTAGGGCCATCTCTTTCCTCCTCAAAACCGGCTTGCCCTTTTCTCCAGCGATTTGACTTTCTGCACACAGCAGGTCGATCAAAGCATACATTAACCTGTTGACCTCATTCCCAAGAACCACGTTAAAAACCCTTTTCAATCCAGACAGCATCCATACAATTCTATATCTTTAGTTTTTCCACATTGTTCATAAATATAAATTTGCATTTCCAAAATATGCAATTAGGTCATGTCCTGACCAGTGCTCAGAATATTTGAAGGATTCACTCAAAAATGAAAAGCACAATTAAAGATCTTCCCTGTGTTGAACAAAGGCAAAATCTGTGAGGGGCTGATCCTGCAACCACTGATTCTATCTCCCTCACGCTCTTTTAATTGCAGGATCTTTTTCACTCACGTTTGCTGCTTCTTAGTTATTTGCTTCCATCAGAATACTTGTACCTTTACATACCTTTACAGAGGTGGCTCAGTGGTTAGCACTGCTGCCTCACAGACCAGGGTCGCAGGTTTGATTCCAGCCTCGGGCAACTGTCTGTGTGGAGGTTGCACATTTTCCCCGTGTCTGCGTGGGTTTCCTCCGGGTGCTCCGGTTTCCTCCCACAGTCCAAAGATGTGCAGATCAGGTGAATTGGCCATGTTAAATTGCCCATTGTGTTAGGTGCATTAGGGAAATGGGTCTGGGTGGGTTACTCTTCGGAGGGTCATTGTGGACTGGTTGAGCCAAAGAGCCTGTTTCCACATTGTAGGGAATCAGAATATCCTATCAAGGCTGTAAGGTTGCTGAAGTGACATATTGGAATGTTTTCTACTTCTATATTACTTAACTTAACTTATACAATAAATAAAAGGAATTGAAGAATATTCCCTGAGATGAGTTTTTATCTTTAATCCTCTATTTAACAGGTAGTTCTAGCCCTTACCATCCCCGCCTTCAATTCTGCACACATATGACCTGCCAACATCACTGTCTTTCCTTCGATTAGCTGACTACTAGGATATTATTGAAAGTATCGTATTGGAACGAGTCCTCTTTTCTTTATCCCTTTTCATTTCCTATTATAGGTAGATCTGTCTCCTGCACTTATTTTGTCTGCATCGCTGCAGGAAGATCCTACAGAGTTAGCAGAGGAACTAAAGTCATTGTTCAAGACTTTCATATTGTGTTAAGCTACTTTGCAACTAATTTCACAATTATCAGTGTGTCAAATTAAACCATTAAAATACTTAATTAAACTGCATGAATCTTCATTTGAAATTCTTTGTGGTAGCTGGATTAACTATTAGCAGCTCCTGCTTATCCTTATCTTTCCAATGTAGACAACTGACTGACATCAGGAAAAGATGTGACAATGAACCTGAAGGACCAGGTGTGTCAGCGTTAACTTCTGAAGAAAGAACACATTGGGCAAAGGTAGATTGAGGCAATTTCAGTTATTGTTGGCATTGGTAGCCTCCTTGTTCAAATGTGGCCAAGTGCATGGCTGAGGAGCTGGTGTATGGGAGAAGGATTCACATTTTTGGATCATTGGAATTTTTTTTGGACTAGAAGTGACCTGTACAAGAAAGACAGATTGCACCTAAATTGGAAGGGGAAGAATATACTGGCAGGGAAATTTGCTTGGGAGGATTTAAACTAGTAAGGGGGTGGGACCCAGGGGGATAGTGAGGAAAGAGATCAATCTGAGACTGGTACAGTTGAGAACAGACGCGAGTCAAACACACAGGGCAGGCAGGGACAAGGTAGGACTAATAAATTAAACTGCATTTATTTCAATGCAAGGGGCCTAACAGGGAAGGCAGATGAACTCAGGGCATGGTTAGGAACATGGGACTGGGATATCACAGCAGCTACAGAAACATGGCTCAGGGAAGGGCAGGACTGGCAGCTTAATGTTCCAGGATACAACTGCTACAGGAAGGATAGAAAAGGGGGAGTGGCATTTTTGATAAGGGATAGCATTACCGCCGTGCTGAGAGAGGATATTCCCGGAAATACATCCAGGGAAGTTATTTGGGTGGAACTGAGAAATAAGAAAGGGATGATCATTATATTGGGATTGTATTATAGACCCCCTAATAGTCAGAGGGAAATTGAGAAACAAACTTGTAAGGAGATCTCAGCTATCTGTAAGAATAATATGGTGGCTATGATAGGGATTTTAACACTCCAAGCATTGACTGGGACTGCCATAGTATTAAGAGTTGAGATGGAGAGGAATTTGTTCAGTGTGTACAAGACAATTTTCTGATTCAGTATGTGGATGTACCTACTAGAGAAGGTGCAAAACTTGACCTACTCTTGGGAAATACAGCAGGGCAGGTGACTGAGGTGTCAGTCGGGGAGCACTTCGGGGCCAACGACCATAATTATATTTGTTTTTAAAAAATGGTGGAAAAGGATAGACCAGATCTAAAAGTTGAAATTCTAAATTGGGGAAAGGTTAATTTTGACGGTATTAGGCAAGAACTTTCAAAAGCTGATTGGGGGCAGATGTTCACAGATAAAAGGATGGCTGGAAAATGAGAAATGAGATAACAAGAATCCAGAGAAAGTATATTCCTGTTAGGGTGAAAGGAAAGGCTGGTAGGTATAGGGAATGCTGGATGACTAAAGAAATTGAGGGTTTGGTTAAGAAAAAGAAGGAAGCATATGTAAGGTATAGACAGGATAGATCGAGTGAATCCTTAGAAGAGTATAAAGAAAGTAGGAGTATACTTAAGAGGGAAATCAGGGGAGCAAAAGGGGACATGAGATAGCTTTGGCAAATAGAGTTAAGGAGAATCCAAAGAGTGTTTACAAATATATTAAGGACAAAAGGGTAACTAGGGAGAGAATAGGGCCCCTCAAAGATCAGCATGGCGGCCTTTGTGTGGAGCCGCAGAAAATGGGGGAGATACTAAATGAGTATTTTGCATCAGTATTTACTGTGAAAAAGGATATGGAAGATAGAGACTGTAGGGAAATAGATGGTGACATCTTGCAAAATGTCCATATTAAAAAAGGAGGAGGTGCTGGATGTCTTGAAACGCATAAAAGTGGATAAATCCCCAAGACCTGATCAGGTGTACCCTAGAATTCTGTGGGAAGCTAGAGAAGTGATTGCTGGGCCTCTTGCTGAGATATTTGTATCATCGATAGTCACAGGTGAGGTGCCAGAAGACTGGAGGTTGGCTCACGTGGTGCCACTGTTTAAGGAGGGCAGTAAAGACAAGCCAGGGAACTATAGACCAGTGAGCCTGACCTCGGTGGTGGGCTAGTAGTTGGAGGGAATCCTGAGGGACAGGATGTACATGTATTTGGAAAGGCAAGGACTGATTCGGGATTGTCAACATGGCTTTGTGCGTGGGAAATCATGTCTCACTAACTTGATTCAGTTTTTTGAGGAAGTAACATAGAGGATTGATGAGGGCAGAGCGGTTGATATGATCTATATGGACTTCAGTAAAGTGTTCGACAAGGTTCCCCATGAGAGACTGATTAGAAAGGTTAGATCTCATGGAATACAGGGAGAACTAGACATTTGGACACAGGACTGGCTCAAAGATAGAAGACAGTGGGTGGTGGTGGAGGGTCGTTTTTCCGACTGGAGGCCTGTGACCAGTGAAGTGCCACAAGGATCGGTGCTGGGTCCTCTACTTTTTGTCATTTACATGCGAGCATAAGAGGTACAGTTAGTAAGTTTGCAGATGACACCAAAATTGGAGGTGTAGTGGACAGTGAAGAGGGTTACCTCAGATTACAACAGGATCTTGACCAGATGGACCAATGGGCTGAGAAGTGCAGATGGAGTTAATTCAGATAAATGTGAGGTGCTGCATTTTGGAAAAGCAAATCTAAGCAGGACTTATATACTTAATGGCAAGGTCCTAGCGAGTGTTGCTGAACAACGAGACCTTGGAGTGCAGGTTCATAGCTCCTTGAAAGTGGAGTCGCAGGTAGATAGAATAGTGAAGAAGTTGTTTGGTATGCTTTCCTTTATTGGTCAGAGTATTGAGTACAGGAGTTGGGAGGTCATGTTGCGGCTGTACAGGACATTGGTTAGGCCACTGTTGGAATATTACTGTTCTGGTCTCCTTCCTATCGGAAAGATGTTGTGAAGCTTGAAATGATTCAGAAAAGATTTACAAGGATGTTGCCAGGGTTGGAGGATTTGAGCTATAGGGAGAGGCTGAACAGGCTGGGGCTGTTTTCCCTGGAGCGTCGGAGGCTGAGGGGGTAACCTTATAGAGGGTACAAAATTGAGGGGCATGGATAGGATAAATAGGCAAAGTCTTTTCTCTGGTGTCGGGGAGTCCAGAACTAGAGGGCATAGGCTTAGGGTGAGAGGAGAAAGATATAAAAGAGACCTAAGGGGCAACTTTTTCACACATAGAGTGGTATGTGTATGGAATGAGCTGCCAGAGGAAGTGGTGGAGGCTGTTACAATTGCAACATTTAAGAGGCATTTGGATGGGTATATGAATAGGAAGGGTTTGGAGGGATATGGGTCGGGAGCTGGCAGGTAGGACTAGATTGGGTTGGGATATCTGGTCGGCATGGACGAGTTGGACGGAAGGGTCTGTTTCCATGCTGTACATCTCTATAACTCTTAAGTTGTAGGTGATTTAATTGTATTATGTGTATTCTTTTGTTACTAAAGATAAGTGTGTGAACAGCACAGATGACTGCAGAACTGGCAATTTATATTGTCAATGTTGCTATGTGGAGAAATCCTCAGCTGTCCCATCTCTTGCCTTCCTCTGGATATGCCTGTGTTGCGAATTTAGCATGTGTTACAAGTTTAACATGTGGACCTTAAAACATGCTCAACCTAATTCAGTGCTTGCCTCCATTTGAGCTGGTTGACTGCTGTATTCTTTCAAAAGCAGTAGTCTCCAATAGGACATAGATCCATACAGCACAGGAACGAGCCCTTCGGCCAAGCGTGATGTTATTCTAAACTAATCCCATCCTCCTGCACATGGTCCATATCTCTCTATTCCCAGCCTGTTCATGTGTCTGTTTAAATGTCCCAGAAAGTTGCTTTTGTATCTGCTACCAATTCCCCAGCAGCATGTTCCATGTGCCTACCATCTGTGTAAAACAAAGATTTTACTCGTATATCTCCTTTTAAACTTTCCCCTTCTCAGCTTAAACCTATGTCCCCTATTTGATATTTCAACCTGGGGAAAGAGACTCTAACTAACCACCATATCCATATCTTTCCTAATTTTATATACTTCTATTAGGTTGTCTCTAGTGAAAACAATCCAATTTGTACAATTTCACTTTATAGCTTTTATGTTTCATTCCAGGCAGCACCCTAGTAAGCTTACTTTACAACTTCTTCAAAACCACCATATTCTTTCTTTAGTGTGGCAACCAGAACTGCACACTCCAAATGTGGCCTCATTAAAGCTTTATACAGTTACTGCTGTGGTTCTGTTCGCCGAGCTGGGAATTTGTGTTGCAGGCGTTTCGTCCCCTGTCTAGGTGACATCCTCAGTGCTTGGGAGCCTCCTGTGAAGTGCTTCTGTGATGTTTCGTCCGGCATTTATAGTGATTTGTATCTGCCGCTTCCGGTTGTCACTTCCAGCTGTCTGCTGCAGTGGCTGGTATATTGGGTCCAGGTCGATGTGCTTATTGATTGAATCTGTGGATGAATGCCATGCTTTTAGGAATTCCTTGGCTGTTCTCTGTTTGGCTTGTCCTATACCCATGTTGCTTGTCATCTGAGTGTGTGGCTACTAAGGATAGCTGGTCGTGTCGTTTCGTGGCTAGTTGGTGTTCATGGATGCGGATCGTTAGCTGTCTTCCTGTTTGTCCTATGTAGTGTTTTGTGCAGTCCTTGCATGGGAGTTTGTACACTACATTGGAACTGACAACCGGAAGCGGCAGATACAAATCACTATAAATGCCGGAGGAAACATCACAGAAGTGCTTCATAGGAGGCTCCCAAGCACTGAGGATGTCACCTAGACAGGGGACGAAACGTCTGCAACTCAAATTCCCAGCTCAGCGAACAGAACCACAACAACGAGCACCCGAGCTACAAATCTTCTCACAAACTTTATACAGTTACAACATGACTTGCCAACTCTGATACTTAATGCCCCAAACAATGATGGCAAGCATGCTGCACCACATTATTTATCATCCTGTCCACTTGTCTTGCCACTGTCAAGGAACTGTGGACTTGTACCTCTGGATCTGTCTGTGTATCAATGCTTGTAAGGATCTTACCATTTACTGGACTCTTTCCTCTTGCATTTGACCTCTAAGATGCATAATTTTAAGTGAAAAGTAGTGAACCTAAAAGAATAGATGTGCTTTTATCAAGGTGCTCTTAATAGACAGTCAATATGAAGCATTCCAGTGGCAGCACAAAGCTCACATGACTCTACCCTAGAAATGTGCCATAGCTTCAGCCTCCGAGGAGACTTCATTTCTTTCCTTCCTGCATGAAATTGCCAATAGGTGACAAATTTCAGAGCAGTTTTGAGTTGTTGCCTCTGATTTCTTCCACAAGTGAGTTCTTTCTTCCTGTAATCCAAAGTATGCATTTATCTGCTCATTACATGGAAAATTTGAATATGCATTGCCAGCAGAGGTGGTAGAGGCAGGCACAATAGTGTCATTTAAGATGTATCTGATAGATACATGAATGGGCAGGGAGCAGAGGGATACAAATCCTTAGAAGATAGGTGACAGGTTTAGGTAGAGGATCTGGATCAGTGTAGGCTTGGAGGGCCAAAGGGCTATTCCTGTGCTGAAATTTTTCTTTGTTCTTTGAGTGGCACAACAGTCAGGATTGATTTGTTTTAATTTTCTGGGATGGAATGTTAATTGTAGAGCCACCGCACGCTTCTACTCAATTTTTTTTCAGTATACACATTTGTTTAAGAGATGGTGGTGGCATAAAAATAATGTCTTTGGGATAGGAGTCCAGTGATTCAGACTTGATTACATTCACGTCACACAATGGCAGACAGTGAAATTTGAATTCAATAACATCTGGAATTAAGTACTAACCTCATGGCAGCAACGGAACCATTGTCAGTTGTCATTTGGTAAACAAAATCTGGTTTAATAATGTCCTTTAGGGAAGGAAATCACCTGTACTTATCTGCTTTGGCCAGCATGAGACTCCGTGTGGTTGACTCTGAACAGAACTTTGAAATAGTCCAGCATGCCATTCAGGTCAGGGGTGAGCAACAAACGTTGGTCTTGTCAATGACCTCCCATGCAAAAATGTTTTTTTGCATGTTTTAGAATAATGTGCAATCTAGTGAGGTATTATTCTGTTATAAAATTGAGCGATCATTAGAGGCTAAAATTTATCTCGTAGCTTAAATATATTAATAAAATCTCTGTTCAGTTACCAGGGTCTAGTGATGCGAAGGGGATTGGCCATGCAGCCTTTCAGTATTATCTTTTATATGGCAAGTTGGTGTTGACCATTTGTGAAATATCTCTAAAATTTATTCTTTGGTTTAGATGCATGACAGAACAGAGAAATATATTTTCCTTCACTCTGTAATTACTTAATTGTGTTTTAAAATTCAAAGCATTGCAATCTGACTTATATGTAAGCAAAACCCAAATGAGACTTGACTTT
Source organism: Chiloscyllium punctatum (assembly GCF_047496795.1). NCBI lineage: Eukaryota > Metazoa > Chordata > Chondrichthyes > Orectolobiformes > Hemiscylliidae > Chiloscyllium > Chiloscyllium punctatum. The sequence goes on from NC_092746.1 coordinate 76,935,501, forward strand.
CTATCGAGTGCTGAAAATGTGTTGCTGGAAAAGCACAGCAGGTCAGGCAGCATCCAAGGATCAGGAGAATCGACGTTTCGGGCATGAGCCCTTCTTCAGGAATGAGGAAAGTGTGTCTAGCAGGCTAATATAAAAGGTAGGGAGGAGGGACTTGGGGGAGGGGCGTTGGAAATGCGATAGGTGGAAGGAGGTTAAGGTGAGCGTGATAGGCCTGAGTGGGGGTGGGGGCGAAGAGGTCAGGAAGAAGATTTCAGGTTAGGAAGGTGGTGCTGAGTTCGAGGGTTGGGACTGAGACAAGGTGGGGGGAGGGGAAATGAGGAAACTGGAGATATGAGTTCATTCCTTGTGGTTGGAGGGTTCCTAGGCGGAAGATGAGGCGCTCTTCCTCCAGCCGTCGTGTTGCTATGGTCTGGTGATGGAGGAGTCCAAGGACCTGCATGTCCTTGGTGGAGTGGGAGGGGGAGTGGTTTTCTATTGAGTGGTTTGCTTTGAGTGTACCTGGTTTGTGCAATGGCAGAAATAATAAAAACAAAGAAAACATTATGATTTGTTTTTGACAGACAACTTTGAGTTGGGGATTTTTCAAACACCAATTTCTGCCCGGATAATTTTCTTTTTAACATTTTGATGCAGGTACGGGAATATCTAATTAGCTTGGATCAGAAGAATCTGACTATACTGGAATACATTCAGAGTTCCTTGTTCATACTCTCACTGGATGATACCAGTCCCCCTGCATCACCTGAAGACTATTCTCAAGTGAGTAGATAAACTATCTATAGATGTGATGCTTGTAATTTTATATGGAGCTTCCAAATGAAAACAGGCTGAACTATTTGGAATCTGTGTGTGTAACAGGTATAGAAATAGAAATCATGGATGACCACAAGGATCTTAGATTTTCATCAGTTTTCATCTCTGTAATCTCCAGTCCCCCTTCCCTCCAAGATATGTGCAGACTTCTAATTCTGATCACTTGAATCCCTGATTTTAATTGCTTTCTCATCAGTGACCATGCCTTCAGCAGCCTGAGTTCCGCGTTCTAGAATTTCTACTTTAAACTTGGCCATCTCCCCACCTTACATTTTTCCTTAAAGGTGGTCCTTAAGACAAATCTTTTTGACCTAGCTTTTTCATTAATTGTCCTAATAGCTCCCTAGGTGACACCACACTGTCTTGTTTTACAGTGCTCCTGTTTTTGTTGCCTTAGATTACTTGTCATTTCCCTGTGAATTCAGTATAGATTAGATTCCTTACAGTGTGGAAACAGGCCCTTCGGCCCAACAAGTCCACACCGACCCACCACCCACCCATACCCCTACATTTACCCCTTACCTAACTCTATGGGCAATTTAGCATGGCCAATTCACCTGACCTGCACATTTTTGGACTGTGGGAGGAAACCGGAGCACCCGGAGGAAACCCACGCAGATACGGGGAGAATGTACAAACTCCACACAGTCAGTCGCCTGAGGCAGGAATTGAACCCAGGTCTCTGGCGCTGTGAGGCAGCAGTGCTAACCACTGTGCCACCGTGCCGCTCACAAACACTTCTCCCTAACACTTCTGTTGAAAATGAATGCTTTACATTAACTTGGCATGAGTAATATTTGGATATATTGTGTATGCATGAAGAAGCTGTCTGAATTGCATTTTATTTACTACTTTCAGATATGTTTATCAGCACTAACTGGAAACCCAACTATACGATGGGGTGACAAGTCATACAATTGCCTCAGTTTCGCTAATGGAACTTTTGGTTCAAATTGTGATGTAAGTGAATAAATCGAAGAAAATTGTACACTAATGCAGGAATCGTTGCATTTAGAGCTGTCTTAAACTGCACCTTAAAATGAAACCTAGTTAATTTTGTGTTTATTGAGCGGGTAATGGTAACCAGAACCGTTAGGAAAATTATTTAATCTATTTCAATAAGGTCTTATCAGGCACGCATTAAAGACGATTAATGCTTGGTTTATTTAGCATTATAGCTGAAAGATAACACCTTTTGATTCTTATCACTACACACTTCGAGATAAGAACTATTGTCATTGAGTCACACAGAACAGGAACAAGCCCTTTGGTCCACCATGCCAATCAACAAACATCAAGTTACACTAATCCCATTTATCTTCACTGAGTCCGTAGCCCCCACTGCTTTGGCTTTTTTAAGAGCTTGTCTAGATGCTGCTTAAATGTTTCAAGAGTACCCGCCTCCCTCACCATCTCAGGGAGCATATTCCACATCTCTACCAACCGCTGGGTGAAAAATGTCTTTCTTGGATCTCCTCTAAATCACTTACTCCACACCTGAAACTTATGCCTTTAGACATACCTGCAGTGGGGAAAAAGATTCTCACAATCTCCCCTCTCTACGCTTGTCATACTTTCGTATGCCTCAATCAGATCCCCCCCCCCCCCCTTGGCCTCCTGTGTTGCAAGATAAACAAATGCAGCCTTTTCAGTCTCTACTCATACCTGAGACTTCTCATCCTGGTGAATTTCCTTGCAATCTCTCCACTGTAAACACATCCTTCTGATAGTGTGGTAACCAGAACTATATATAGTATTTCATCCATATCTTGACCAATATTTTATGAAGTTCTAACTAGACCTACTTGTTCCTATTTTCTATGCTGCACCTAATGAAAACAAACATTCTGCATGCCTTCTTCACCACCCTATACTGACACCTTCAGGGATTTATGAATTTGTACACCAAGGTCCCTTTGTTCCTCAGTACTCCGTAGGGGCCTACTATTCATTGCGTATATCCTTCCTTTATTAGACATTCTAAAATGTTTCAGCTCCCACTTATCAGGATTAAATTCCATCTGCTATTGCTCTGCACGGTCTCCCAGCTGACCAACATCAGACTTTAGTTTAAGATCATTCTCCTTCATTATCACCAACATCACCAATTTCTATGTCATCTGCAAACTTAATTATACCTCCTACATTCACATCAAGGTTATCATTGCACTTAACAAACACCAATCCATGTGGTACAGTGCAGGTCATGGGCTTCCATCACAAACAATCCTCCACCATCATGCTTTGCCTTCTATTTGCAAGCCAGTTTTGTATTCTGTGAATACATTTTCACAAAAGAATTTTTAAAAGTTGTTGTAATGATAGGTAAGTATTAAAGTTAAAATATTACATCAGACGGCTCAATGGATGCATTGTGAATTAGCCATCATTGGAATATTGTGCCCGAACAAGGAGGTTTGAAATGTAAGACCCATTAATTTATGGATTATGCTGCTCAAAGATAGTCAAGTTTCCACTTCCATCAAAACTTGATAAGAAAATATTCTATGTTTTTTTCCAATCTCCATTTTGTGTAATCTTAAGTACGTTGCCTTTTATAATGATCCCATTAAAAATAGAAACAATCTGTCATTGTTTGCCTTCTGTAAACAATCATAATGAACAATGATTAATTAAGTCCTTGTCATGTATAGAAAGAGCAAACGTTCTAACACTGACTTCTGAGGAAGGGTCACCTGGACCTGAAATGTTAACTCTGATTTCTTCTCACAGTTGCTGCCAGACCTACTGAGCTTTTCCAGCAAATTCTATTTTTGTTTCCCACATATACATACTCAGGTGAAATCTCTCTTACACTGACTGTCTTCCTTATTGATCTTATCTGGTTTAGATCCATTATTGCCCCAGTGAAGTTCCACCACATCTCTCTGGTCACCCCTCAAATCTTTATTACCACCTCTATCTTTTCTTGTTCATTGTAGACTGTCCCATCCGTACATCTTACTCCAAACATAGAACTAAATCCGACTGCTTACCTCCCAAAAATAAAAAGTAACAGCCAGTTTTGACTTTTTCTCTGAAATCTGTCTCATCCAGTGCTGACCAGATATTGGTAGTAATTCTAATACTAGTTTTTGTTGAGATTTGCTTCTTAATCCATTTCCTGATATCCATAATAACTGGTAATAATATGATCTACATTGTGCAATGTTATTGTTAAAGTGCGGGCATATGTATGGCTATGCAACAGCCTGATAGCTATTGTTCTGTATTACATGCTGTACATAAATGGTTAAACAAAATTATTAACTGTGAATGTTAACTTTATCTTTAATCTGACTTGAGTCATGACTTTTGGCATATATCTCGATTTCAAGATCACTTGTTCTATTAGCCTGCAACAGTGAGACAGAGCACCTTTTTAGAATTTGTATTGATGATCTCAGGACAGACAACCTACTCCATTTATTCTTAATACTGCTCCCATCTGCGCTTGATCTATTACTTCCAACTTCCCAAACCACTTACCGACAATGCCCTGGCAATTACTCATGAATGCGCCCTTAAGTGATCATTTTCCTTCTTAAAAAAAGAAAATAAAATCATCTACTTATCTGATGTAGATATCTTTGAAAGGGGAAATATTTATTGCTTGTTCCAAAAGGTTCAATGAGAAGTTGGTGGTGGACTGCTGCGGTTTGAGGTGAAAATACATCTGTAGTGCTGTTTGGAAGAAAGTTTGATGATTTTTGACCCTCTAGCAGTGAAGGAGCTGTGATGTGTTTCTCTCTTGGAATAATTTGTAACTTGGAGGGGACTTCATTGCTGCTGGTTTTCGTGTATCAGCTGCCCACTCTCTACTTGGTGGTAAAGATTACAGAAAGCTTCACAGATTCATTCCTTTTGAAATGACTGGCGTATAGATTTTGTTGCTAGGCTGGTAATTAAGAGGTCAGGACAAATGATCTAGAAACAAGAATTCAAATCCCAGGTGGCAGTTCTGATTGTTAATGACCAGAAAACTTCCAGATTTTTGTGAAAGTCATTTTTCAGAATATACAATGTTCATTTATAACACCAGCACCATAATTCATGCACGGCCTTGCTGTTTCTATCAGGGAATTGAGCATCACTTTGGCTGATTGAATCAAACAATCAGTTCCTCGGGCTGTTCATAAAAGGCAGCCTGCACTCAACTAGCTTGCAAAATGTCTGTTAGATGTAGTTCTGCAGTTGGGCAGCACATGCTGAATAATCCCAAATCTGCAAACAAAAGGACCATGTATATGCCTTGCACCTTCCTTGAATTACCTGAAAAGCCTTTGGATCCCTGTTGTTTTCTCCATGGCAATGCCTTGACCAATCAAGGTCGCCTTGCCCAATCAGGGTCGCCTTGCCCAACCAAATAGCACCATTTTCCCCATGGCATATATTGTTGTGATTGTTTGAAATTTGACATTCTTCTGATGTATAAACAATAACAAAATTCAGCAGCATGCCTTTCTTTCCAGTAGTATTTAAAACAAAAACACTTCAGTGATGTCATGTAGCCTAAAAGGTGGATTATTTGGTTCTGTTTTGTTACAGCATTCTCCTTATGATGCCATGGTAATGGTTTCCATGTGCTATTACATTGATCAGACTATCAAGTCAGTGGAAGGCAAATGGAAGGTATGTAAAGAGAACAAAAAGCTTCTTTCATCTTCTTGCTTGCTCGCTCTCTTCTCTCCTTTCTTTCTCTCTCTGTCTCTCCCCTCTCCCTCTTCTCTGTCTCTCCCCTCTCCCTCTTCTCTGTCTCTCTCTGTCTGTCTGTCCAAAAATGCTGTCTGAAATAAGTTCAGCTTTTCTGTTTTCACTTGTCTGTCAGCAATTGGACTTTTATGTTCAATTTTTTTATACCCCATCACTCAAACATTTAATGACACTGTTTCCTGTTTGTTGTAGCCAAAATTAAGATGTTAAAACTTTTGTAAAGATTTTCTTCAATGCTTCATTCATTTAGGAAACCACTACTGAGAGATGCAGCATGGGTATGTTACAGTGCACTATTCTGTCATTTGAATGCTCGCCATGTTTAAATCCTATTGCCCTAACAGTGCCTTAAGTGGGTTACATTTAAGGATATAGGAGCAGAAGTGGGCCATTCAACCTTTTGAGCCTGCTACGCCGTTCTAGATTGTGGCTGATTGTCTACCTGAACACTTTGTTCCTGTGCTAGTCCCATATCCCTTAATATCACTATAAAATTGAAATCTGTCAATTTCTGTCTTGAGCGTATTAAACGGTTGATTTTCTACAGCTACAGTTGAGATGCTGGAAGACTGGAGGGTGGCTAATGTGCCATTATTTAAGAAAGGCTACAAGGAAAGGCAAGGGAACGACAGACAATTGAGTCTGATATCAGTGGTGGGTAGATTGGAGGTGATTCTGAGACAGTGTCTATGTGCATTTGGAAAGGCAAGGATTGATTAGGAATGTCAGCATGGCTTTATGCATGTGAAATCGTGTCTCACTTGACTGAATTTTTTTCAAAAGGTGACCAAGAAGTTAGGTGAAGACAGAGCGGTGGACTTTAGCAAGGCCTTCAACATGGTTTTGGATGGTAGACTGGTTAGTAAGGTTAGGTTACGTGGAATCCAGTGAGAGCTAACTAATTGGATACACAATTGGCTTGATGGTAGGAGACAGAGGGTGGTACTCTTGTCGACTTGAGAGACTTAGAGGTACAGGTACATAGTTCCTTGAAAGTGTTGTCAGAGGTACCCAGAGTAGTAAAGATGATGTTTGGCAAGCTTGCTTTCATTGGTCAGAGCATTAAGTGCAGGAGTTGGGACGTTATGTTGTGGCTGGACAAGATATTGGTGAGGCTACAGTTAGAATACTGCATACAATTCTGGTCACCCTGTTATGAGAAGGATATAATAAATTGGAAAGGATGCAAAAAAGATTTACAAGGATGTTACTGAGACTAGAGGGTTTGAGTTCTAAGGAGAGTCATGGAGTCACAGAGACATACAGCACGGAAACAGATTCTTCAGTCCAACTCATCCATGCCGACCAGATATCCTAACCCAATCTAGTCCCACCTGCCAGTACCTGGCCCATATCCCTCCAAACCCTCCCTATTCATCCAAACCCTTCCACTTCCTCTGGCAGCTCATTCCATACACGTACCACCCTCTGTGTGAAAAGGTTGCCCCTTAGGTCTCTTTTATATCTTTCCCCCATCACCCTAAACCCACGCCCTCTAGTTCTGGACTCCCCCAACCCAGGGAAAAGACTTTGTCTATTTATCCTATCCATGCCCCTCATGATTTCGTAAACCTCCATAAGGTCACCCCTCAGCCTCCGACGCTCCAGGGAAAACAGCCCTAGCTTATTCAATCTCTCCCAATAGCTCAAATCTTCGAACCCTGGCCACATCTTTGTAAATCTTTTCTGAACCCTTTCAAGTTTGACAACATCTTTCTGATAGGAAGGAGACCAGAATTGCACAAAATATTCCAACAATGTTCTGTATAGACACAATATGACCGCCCAACTCTTGTACTCAATACTCTGACCAATAAAGGAAAGCATACCCCTCGCCTTCTTCACTATCCTATCTACCTGTGACTCCACTTTCAAGGAGCTATGAACCTGCATTCCAAAGTCTATTTGTTCAGCAACACTCCCTAGGACCTTACCATTAAATGTATAAGTCCTGCAAAGATTTGCTTTCCCAAAATGCAGCACTTCACATTTATCTAAATTCATCTGCCACTTCTCAGCCCATTGGCCCATCTAATCAAAATCCCGTTGTAATCTGAGGTAACTTACTTTGCTGTCCACTACACCTCCAATTTTGGTGTCATCTGCAAACTTACTAACTATACCTCTTGTATTCATATCCAAGCCATTTATATAAATGATGAAAAGTAGTGGACCCAGCACCAATCCTGTGGCACTCCAGTAGTCACAGGCTTCCTGTCTGAAAAACAACCCTCCATCACTACCCTCTGTCTTCTACCTTTGAGCCAGTTCTGTATCCAAATGACGAATTCTCCCTGTATTCCATGAGATCTAACCTTGCGCAGCAGTCTCCCATGGGGACCCTTGTTGAACGCCTTACTGACGTCCATATAGATCACATCTACCACTCTGCCCTCATCAATCCTCTTTGTTGCTTCTTCAAAAAAACTCAATCAAGTTTGTGAAACATGATTTCCCACACACAAAGCCATGTTGACTATCCCTAATCAATCCTTGCCTTTTCAAATACATGCAGATGCTGTCCCTCAGGATTCCCTCCAACAACTTGCCCACCACCAACTGGTTCACTGGTCTATAGTTCCCTGGCTTGTCCTTACCACCATTCTTAAACAGTGGCACCACGTTAGTCAACTTCCAGTCTTCCGGCACCTCACCTGTGACTATCGATGATACAATATCTCAGTAAGAGGCCCAGCAATCACTTCCCTAGCTTCCCACAGAGTTGTAGGGTACACCTGATCAGGTCCTGGGGATTTATCCACTTTTATGCATTTCAAGACATCCAGCACCACCACCTCTGTAATATGAACATTTTTCAAGATGTCACCATCTATTTCCCTACATTATATTGGGACTTTTTTCCCTTAAGTGGAGGAGGCTAAGCCTACAGAGGTTTATAAATTCATGAGGGGCATAGAAATATAAATAGCAAATGTTTTTTTCCCCAAACTAGGGGAGTCCAAAACTAGGGGGTGTAGATTTAAGATGAGAGGGGTACGACTTAAAAGGGACCTGAGGGACAAGTCTTTCACACAGAGGGTGGTGCATATATGGAACAGACTGCCAGAAGAAGTGGTAGGGCGAGTACAATTACAACCTTTAAAAGACATTGTGACATGGACATAGATAGGAAAGATTTAGTGGGATATAGATCAAATGCAAGCAGATGTGATCTGTTCTGTTGAGGAAACTTGGTTGGTATGAATGGGTTGGGCCAAAGGGTCTGTTTCTGTGCTGTTTGGAACTATAACCACCCTCTGAGTAAAGAAGTTTCTCCTAATCTCATTGCCTAATGGCTTGTCCTGGTTCTAAACCCACAGCCAAGGCAGATATTCTTTCTGCATTTCCTCTGTCTATCTGCTTAGGGCATGTATGTGAAATTTATTCTATGCTTCAGAAAACACAGACCCAGTCTCCACAATCCCTCTTCAAAGGACAGTTCACTCCTCCAAGAATCAGACTGGGGAAATCTTTGCTAAACTCTCTCTATGGCAAGATAACACTTCCTTAAGCAAGGGGTTAAGAACTGCATAGAACATCCCCTGATCTACACAGTATTCTGAATGGTTGTAGCAAGATGTCTTTGTTCTTGTACTTCAGTCCTCTTGAGATAAAGATTAACATACCATTTGCCTTCCAAATTGCTGGCTGTACCTCATTGCTAGATCTCTGTGACTTTTGAGCAAGAGCACCTAGATCCACTTCAACATTAATATATCCCAGAATCTCACCATATTTTATAGCAATATTCTATACCTTCATTCCTCCTACCAAAATGGATGATCTCGCACCTGACCATAGTGTATTCCATCTGCCGTACTCTTGCCCACGTACCCAGCCTGTCTAAATCCTCTTGAAGTTTCTTTGCATCGTCCTCACCACTCACGTTCCCACCAAATTTTAGTTCATCTACAAATTTGGAATTATTACAATTTTCATTCACAACCAAATTATTGATGTGGATTGTCAAAAGTTGGGACCTAAGCACTGATACTTGCGGTCCCTTGCTGGTCAGTCTGCCGACCTGAGAATGACCTATTTATTCCTGGTCTCTCTCTCTGTCTGTTAACCAGTCTTCAATGTGATGCTTGCATATTGATCCAATTCCATGAACTTCAGTTTTGTTTACTAACGTCCTGTGTGTGGGGCTTCATCAAAGGCCTCGCATAACATAGATACATTGTATGAGTGGGTAAAGGACTAGCAGATGGAATACAATGTTAATAAATGTGAAGTCATACATTTTGATAGGAGTAACAGTAAAAAGGATTATAACTTGAATGGTAAAAAGTTGTAGCATGCTGCTATGTAGAGGGACCTGGGTGTCCTTGTGCATGAATCATAGAAGGTTAGTCTCCAGGTACAGCAAGTAATTAGGAAGGCAAATGGAATTTTGTCCTTCGTTGCTAAAGGGATGGAGTTTAAAAGCAGTTAAAATGTTATGTTGTAGTTGTACAAGGTGCTGGTGAGGCCACCCCTGGAGTACTGTGTGCAGTTTTGGTCTCCTTACTTGAGAAAGGATGTACTGGCACTGGTGGGGGTGCAGAGGAGGTTCACTAGGTTGTTTCCAGAGTTGAGGGGGTTGGCTTAAGAGGAGAGACTGAGTAGACCGGGGTTATATTCATTGGAATTCAGAAGAATGAGGGGGGGATCTTGTAGAAACATATAAAATTATGAAGGGAATAGATAAGATAAAAGTAGAGAGGATGTTTCCACTGGCAGGGGAAACTAGGACAAGAGGGCGTAGCCTCAAGATTAGATGGAGCAGATTCAGGACTGAATTGAAAAGGAACTTTATACAGAGGGCTGTTAATCTATAGAATTCCCTGTCCAATGAAGTCATTTAAGCTACTTCAGTCAATGTTTTTATAATTAAGGTTTTTTTTAACAATAAATGAATTAAGGGATATGGTGAGAGTGTGGTAAGTAGATCTGAGTTCACGAAAAGATCAGCCATAATCTTATTGAATAGCAGAGCAGGGTCAAAGGGCCAGAAGGCCTACTCCTGCTCCTAGTTCTTATGTTCTAAGCCTTCTGAAAATTCAAATTCTCTACCTCTTCATGATCAACTCCATGAGGAACATCCTGAAAAAATGCTCTCAGATTTATTAAACATGACTTCCCCTTAAATTCACATTGACACAGTCCAATCAGACTTTTCTGAATATCCAACATACACATCCTTTCAGTCCCATTATTCCTTTTTTTATTTAATGTCTTTGTTCCACATGCTTGATTGACTCTTGAATCTGATTTATTCCAAGGAACTTCTAGTGGCTTCCCTCAGACACACAGTACATTATAAAGTACTTTAAAATAGAATAGAAGAGCTGAATGTTTTTTAAATAGGGGAAGACTGCAGAAAGCTGCAGCACTGAGAGTTTTGAGAGCCCAGGCCCATTGTTTGCAAAAAGCTAGCGTCCAGGTTCAATGAGTAACATGAAGGCAAGTGGAATATCGGCCTTCATTTCAAAGGGAATGAATTATAAAAATAGGTCTTGATGAAACTATATAAGGCACTAATCAGACCACAACTGGAATACTGTGAACAGTTTTTGTTCCCCTATTAAGGAAACTGATAAAGATTAAAATAACTTGGCATTGGAGGCAGTTCAGAGAGGGTTCACAAGGTTGATCCCAGCTATGGAGTGATTTTTCTTTTGTGGACAGCTTGAGTAGGTTGGGCTTGAACTATTTGCAGTTGGGAAGAAAGAGAGGAAGATTGAAATATATAAGATTCTGGGGGCTTGGCGGGGTACGTGCTGAGAAGTGGTTCCACCTTGTGCAAAAGTCTAGAACCATGGGGCATAATTTCAGGGTGAGGTGTCGCTTATTGAAATATAGAGTTGAGGATTGTTTTTTCTCAGTGGTTAGTGAACTTGTGGAATTCTTTACTGCACAGGGCTGCACATTAAGTGAATGCAAAGCTGAGAATTTTCTGATTAATAAGGGAATCAAGTGTTATGGGCTAAGACAGGAATGCAGAGTTGAGAATTATCAGGTCAGCCATGATCTCATGGCAGAATGGACTTAGAGGACCAAATGATTTACTTCTGCCCCCATGTCTTAACATTGTATTTAATTAGCTTCTCTCCCATTTCGCTATTTCCTATTATACATTCTTGTGTCACTGCCAGTATTCAACACATATTTGTCTTTGTTAATCTTTTCTTTTTTACATATCTGTACAAGATTTTACAATCCATTGTTATGTTGCTTGCTATTTGACATTAATATACTGTTTCCTATTTCTTGATTTTTTTTTAGCTCTCCTTTGTTGAATTGTAAAATTCTCCCAGTTCCAGGTTTATAACATCTTTGGCAACTTTATAAGTCTCTTCCTTTGATCTAGCATTATCTCTTTTGAGTTTTTAGCTGGACTACTCTTGCTTTTCCTATTGGGTATTTTTTGCCTTAATGGAATGTAAGGCATTAATACTCACTGGATTTGCTTTGACTATGTAAAGCTCAAAGTCACTCATGATTACTGCATTTCTCTTACTACATGTATCTCTAATTTCTACATTTAGATGTGCCTTATATTACTGCCGTAAACCACTTTGCTATTGTTTTCTGTCCCTTGCTGTTTTTTAGCTCTATCCAAACAGATTCCACTGTTTTCTTATAACCAGAGATCCTATCCCATAATATCAACACTGCTTCACCTTCTTTTTTTCCTTTTTGCCTACTAAATGACAAACATTCTTTATCATTCAGCTCTCAGTCTTAGTCCATCTGTAGTCATGATTCTAAAAGCAATTAAATCATAGTCTTTTACTACTACTAGCACCACCAATTTGCTTATCTTGCTGCAAATACCACATTTCATTCAGATAGAGTGGTTTTAGTTGTGTGCCTTTGTAATACTATTGTCATTTGACCATGATTTATTCCATGATTTGTTTCTACAGTTCCCTACTTTTTTTTTTCAGCTTTACTACTTCCCATGACATGCTTTGTTTCTGTTCAATTGGAATTCTGTCTAGGGTTCACATCTCTGTGACATGGTGGTTTTATCCTTCTCCATGAGCATATTAGTCCCTGTACTGTTAAGGTGTAATCCATCCTCCTTGGTAATGTCTTGCCAGAACCAGTCCGAGTACCAAGAAAAGACCCTCCGTCTTGCAACATTTTTCTAGCTTTATATTTGTTCAGCCAATTTTCCTGTTTCTCTAATCACTAGCAGATGGTACAGGAAACAACTCTCAAGGTTAATGCCTTTTAGGTTCTCATTTTCAGTCTTGTTCCAAGTTCCTTAAATTTTATTTTCAGGACTTCACCCTGCTTTTTATCAATGCAGTTGGTACTATCATGGGCCATGATCTCTGGTTGTTCACTCTCCCTCAAAACAATGTCCTAGAGCTGCCATGTGATACCCTTGACCCTGGCACCAGGGAAGCAACATAACATTTGAATGTCATGTCTACCACTATAGAAATGCCTATCAGTTCCCCTAACTATAAATCCCATCCATTATTATCTTTCCACTCTTCTTCCTTCACCCCATCCCCACAATTACAGTGCCACAAGCTCAGTTCTTGTTACACTCCTCTCCATCCCCTCACCAGTAGATAAAATAGAAAGCTGGTTAGTGAGTGGGACAGTTTTGCGACTCTTGTACCATCTGCCTGGGCTTTCTAGCTTATGTTGTGGCTATTTTGAGCAGGTAAGAGTTAATGCTGTAAATGTGCTATATTCCTGATCTTAATCTATTATCTTCAGTTTGTTAATTGTGCTATCCATGTAGCTCTCAGCTTTGTGAATGCACTATAGGGACTGCAGATGCCACTTGAGTTTCAAAACCTGGAACTAGTGATTTGCAGCTTGAAATACTACCAACACATGTCAATATAAATTGTTAACAATTTCACACATGGCACAGGATGGACATTTCATGCTGCCAAATTGTCCTCCCGTGCCTTAAATCTACTTTCATCTTATTTACTTTTAACCGGAGGTGAGAAAACAGAAACTATTCACAGTCAGCTCAGGTGAATCTAGATATGCCTCTGATTGTCTGTCTCGAGGTCCTCATCTTGTCAGTTCAAGCAAATAAAACATAAAAGAAAATCTGAGATCTAGCTGTTAAATTCAATTTCCTTCTTATCCTGAACTACTAGGAAGTAAGTACACTTCTGTAATTTTATGGAAACAAGTTGTTGTCATTATTTTAACTGGAATCACCTATTGTCACTATTGTTTTCATACAGTGGGTTTTCAGTCTTGGAAATCATTGGCTGAATGTGCATATAGAAACAGTGCAAATGATTGGTTTTCTTCTCCAGCCTCAGCTGTTAACTCAAGAACTTCTTTTCACCTCTCCAAATCTGTTTGCTTCTTGGGTTGAACCCCTGTTTGTCAAAGAGTCAGGCTTCCTATATAAATGATTTGGTGTTTTCTGAAAATTATTTGAAAGTTCTACTTACTAGTGCTGTCACTGGTTCTTAAGAGATTAATTTTCACTCTTTCCCACTTTTATTTAGCATAAATTTACAATTCCATTGATTTGTTTTCTACAGTTTTAAGTACCTATTCCCTTCCCTCCCCTGTTCTCAAACTGTAAGAATTAGTGTCACTGATGTTAGTGGTAAAGTACTGAATATCCTTATGAAACTTGTACAAAATAAATTAATATTTCCATTATCAATGTTAAAAAACTTTCATGAATAACTAGTGGTGGATATTATAAGACCATGTTAGGTGTTATCTGTTATTATCACAATTTGTAGAACAATATCTTTGAGTCATAGGTTGGTAGAGTCATTCAGCGCAGAAACAGACCCTTCGATCCAACTCATCTATGCCAACCAGGTTTCCCAAACTAATCCACTCCCATTTTGCTGCTTTTGGCCCATATCCCTTTAAACCTTTACTTTTCATGTAAGTATGCAAATGTCTTTAAATGTTGTAACCTGCATCTACTACTTTCTCTGGTAGTTCATTCCATAAATGCAACAGACCCAGTGTGAAAACGTTGCCCCTCAGGTCCCTTTTAAAGCTTTCCCTTTTTACTTTAAACCTAGTTTTGAACTCTCTCACGCTAGGGAGAAAAGACTTTGAAATTCACCTTATTTATGCTCTTCATGATTTTATAAACATCTATAAGGTCAACCCTCAATCTCCTGTGCTCCAGGGAATAAAGTCCCAGCCTATCCAGCCTCTCTTTACAACTCAACCCCTCCAATCCAGATTACATCCTTGTAAATCTTTCTGCACCCTTTCCAATTTAACAATTTCTGGTCACTCTTCCAGAATTGTTCACATGCTCTAAAAGTGGTCTCACTAAAGTCCTGTAAAGCCACAACATGATGTCTCAACGTTTATACTCAATGGTCTGAGCATTGAAGGCAAGCATGCCAAATGTCATCTTCACTGTCCGTCTACCTGTCATGCCACTTTCAAGGAACTATGTATCTGAACCCTGAGTCTCTCTGTTTGACAACACTCCCTAGGGCCCTACTGTTAATTGTGTAAGTCCTATCCTGATTTGTCTTCCCAAAGTGCAACACCTTGCATTTATCTAAATTAAACTCCATCTGCCACTCCTCAGCACAGTGGCCCAGATGATCAAGATTCTACCACCATGGATAGAATATTTATATAAATGACAAACAGCAGTGGACCCAGCACTGGTCCCTGTGGAACACCGCTGGTCACAGGACTGTTGTCTGTAAAACAACCCTCTTTGTTAGTTAGTGACCTACATGCTTGATCACTACACTTGGGGAAGGCAGTAGTGTATTGGTAACTTCAATGCACTCGTAATCCAGAGAACCCAGGTCAGAGTTCTTGGAGAGACGTAAGATCAAATTCCACTGTGACAGCTGGTGAAATTTGAATTTTCTAAAACCTGGAATTAAAGGGGTAGGGTGTAGGTTTGCTCACTGAGCTGTAGGTTTGATATCCAGACGTTTCATTACCTGGCTAGATAACATCATCAGTGGGTACCTCCAAGTGAAGCGAAGCTGTTGTCTCCTGCTTTCTATTTATATCTTTCTCCTGGATGGGGTTCCTGGGGTTTGTGATTATGTCATTTCCTGTTCGTTTTCTGAGGGGTTGATAGATGGCATCTAGATCTATGTGTTTGTTTATGCCGTTGTGGTTGGAGTGCCAGGCCTCTAGGAATTGTCTGGCATGTCTTTGCTTAGCCTGTCCCAGGATAGATGTGTTGTCCCAGTCGAAATGGTGGCTTTTTTCATCCTTGTGTAGGGCTATGAGGGAGAGAGGATCGTGTCTTTTTGTGACTAGCTGGTGTTCGTGTATCCTGGTGGCTAACTTTCTTCCGGTTGGTCCTATGTCGTGTTTGTGGCAGTCCTTGCATGGAATTTTGTAGATGACGTTGGTTTTGTCCATGGGTTGTACTGGGTCTTTTAAGTTTGTTAGTTTTTGTTTGAGAGTGTTAGTGGGTTTGTGTGCTACTAGGATTCCGAGGGGTCTTAGTAGTCTGGCTGTTATTTCTGAAACTTCTTTGATGTATGGTAAGGTGGTTAGGGTTTCTGGCTGTGTTTGGTCTGCATGTTGTGGTTTGTTCTTGAGGAATCTGCGCACTGTATTTTTTGAGTATCCGTTCTTCTTGAATACGTCGTATAGGTGGTTCTTCTCTGTTTTGCGAGGTTCGTCTGTGCTGCAGTGTGTGGTGGCTCATTGGGATAGTGTTCTGATACAGCTTCGTTTGTGTGTGTTGGGATGGTTGCTGGTGTAGTTAAGTATTTGGTCAGTGGTTGTCGGTTTTCTGTATACGCAGGTTTGTGGTTCTCCGTTGTCCTTTCTTTCAACTGTGACGTCCAGTTGCATTCCTGTACAACCAACGTCATCTACAAAATTCCATGCAAGGACTGCCACAAACACTACATAGGACAAACCGGAAGAAAGTTAGCCACCAGGATACACGAACACCAGCTAGCCACAAAAAGACACGACCCTCTTTCCCTCATAGCCCTACACACAGATGAAAAAGCCACCATTTCGACTGGAACAACACATCTTTCCTGGGACAGGCTAAGCAAAGGCATGCCAGAGAATTCCTAGAGGCCTGGCACTCCAACCACAACACCATAAACAAACACATAGATCTAGATGCCATCTATCAACCCCTCAGAAAACGAACAGGAAATGACATCACCACAAACCCCAGGAACCCCATCCAGGAGAAAGATATAAATAGAAAGCAGGAGACAACAGCTTCGCTTCACTTGGAGGTCGCCACTGATGATGTTACCTAGCCAGGTAATGAAATGTCTGGATATCAAATCTACAGCTCAGCGAGCAAACCTACACCCTAAGTCTCAACCTGAGCTACAAACCTTCACAAACCTTGCAAAAACCTGGAATTAAAAGCTAGTCTAATGGAGGCCATGTAAACATTGTCAATTGTGATTTTAAAAAAAAATCCGGGGTTCATTAATGTCCTTTATGGAAGGAAATCTGCCATCCTTACTTGGTCTGACCTATATGTGACTCCAGACCCACAACAATATGGTTGACTCTCGGATGCCCTCTGAAATAACCTAGGGAGCCAATCAGTTCAATGAAAACTTGGAATGAGCAAATGTGCTGACCTTCCCTTGCACATTCTGTGTACAAGAAGTTTTAGAAAAGATAGATTCATGGCGCAGGCTAATTTTTGCTATTCTAAAAAGGAATCAAATCCTCATTAGTTTATAGCATAATGATGCTTGTGTTCTGTTAAAGGTCTTAAGCAGTTTATATATGCGTATAAACTAAAAAAAATTGTAGATAGTCACTAAGAGCACTTATCCAAATTTTCTCTCAAGGGATCACCTGCAGTTCGTGACTTTGCATGGCCAGAAGAGCTGGTTTTTGTATTGGATCAGAAGGTTCTCAATGACATAGATCAAGCTAAGCAGCAGTATTACAAGCAGGTAAGAATTATTTCTGTAAATTAGCCAAATAGACCTGAATCCCAATAATGACATAACTACTTTCCCATGAAATGTATAGGCTAATAATGCAATGTAATCTGATAAAACCTGATGTCTTCATGATTGAATGTTATGAGCCATCGACGAAGTAGCCAGGCTAGGATCCAGAAGACAGTTTTTATCATCCCTATTATACTCACATCTTTGCCTTGCTGTCCTTCCTTTTTACTGTAATCTCCTCTCTCCCTGGAGACCATCATAATTCCTTCAACTCTATAGCTATGTCTTAGGTATTCCCAAATTCTGTCTCTCCGTTGAGCATCTATGTGTTTTTTAACTACATAGGTTCTACACTCTGGAATTCCCACCTTAAACCTACCCACATCTATCTATCTCCTTTTATGTCATTCCTTAAAACATCCCTCATTGACCAACATTCTGATTAAGTCTTAATCTGTTATGAGGTGCCAAATAATTTGCATGTTGACACTACAGTGGGGAAAGTTTTGAAGCAACAAATGCTGATCTTGACACTCGCAGCCCATTGAAAGAATAAAGGAAAATAGAATTCTTTAGACTATTATATTAAGACTGTATTGCTCATTATTTCTGATCATATTCCAGCCAAATTGGACAGAAGTACCCATGTTCTTGATTTACAGCTTGGTTTGAGTTTCTGAGACATTGCTGATATTGATAGAAATATAGAAAATAAGTGCAGGAATAGACCAAAGACCCTTTGAACCTGTTCCACTATTCAATATGATCATTGCTGGTCATCCAACTCGACAACCTGTTCAGTGTTCTCCCCATACCCTTTAATCTTTTTAGTCCTAAGAACTATATATCTAAATCCTTGAAAGAATTCAACTTGTTGGCCTCAATTACTTTCCGTGGCAAAGAATTCCACAGGCTCGCCACTCTCTGGGTGAACAAATTTCCCCTCCTCTCAGGCCTATATGGCCTACCCAACATCCTTAACTGTGACTCCTGATTCTGAGCTCCCAGTTATCAGGAACATTGTTCCTGTGATTACTCTGTCTAGTTCTGTTACAATATTATAGATTTCTGTGAGATCCTCCCCTTCATTCTTCAAAGCAATGTTTGATGACAGTGGAACTTCTGAGGTGACTGTGCACATACACTTTCAGAGCCACAAAGTTTAAGGTCTATACATCATTGTGTCATGCATGTAACTCCACACTGCACATGTAAACAGCAAGGGTTGAAACAGGAACGAACAGTGCTGGACGGGAGGGAATGGAAAGGGGTCAGGAGGAAAGAGAGAGAGGAAAGGTCCAAGTGATGGGGAGGATAATTGGGATCACACTGAAGGGACAGGCCAAACAGGTCTCCTGCGATCATCCTGTGACCACTTTCTTCTCCCACATCCTGATCTCCCCAGCCACATTCCAACCCCCAACCTATAACTTGATCTCTTCACCCCCTCCTTCCTGAACTATTCCTCCCCCTCCCAGCCTGATCTATTCCCACCTCCTCCATATCTCCCCCCATCCCACTCCAGCTCCAGCATACCTCAGTCTGGTCTTTTAAGCCCCATCACCCAAAACCCCAGCACAATCTCGCACCCCCGATCCTAGCCTGATCTCTCACGCAAGCTCGCTCGTGCGCTCTCTTCTCTCTTCTCTCTTCTCTCTCTCTCTTTCCCCTGCCCCCCACCTGAGCTTTAAAGATGCAAATAGTTAAAACTATATATTCACAAATACAACTAAAGTCTACTCATATATGCAAACACTTTTCAATAGATCTTATTCACTGGCACATACACAAGTGTCTCCAGAGGGCATGATGCACATGGTCAGCAAACAGCCTCTAAAACTCCAATGGATACCGACTTTTATTGTATTTTAAATTTCTATTGTATTTTAACTGATCATTCCACATTTGAATAAAAGCCAAAAGAACTGTGGATTCTGGAAATCAATCAATAATGGAAATTGCTGGAAAAGCTCAGTTGGTCTGGCAGCATCTGTGGACAGAAATCAAAGTTAACATTTAGGGTTAGGTTAGAACTGAGGAAGGGTCACTAGACCTGAAACATTAACTCTGATTACACATTTGAATATTCATTTCTGACCACCATGAAGTTAAAGGAACAGTTAACATTGAAAATACTCATGATTTTATTCTTTAACCCCTTGATCTGGGGCTAAACTAGCTGAAAGTGAGGTGAACAAGGTCATCTCTGTAAAATGACGTTTTGATCTTAACATTTCAACACTAATTGTTAATCTTAATCAAGAGGCCAGAGAATAACTGGTTCATTAAACGAAAGCACCTATCACACCACATCAGTATAACATGAATTTTTAAAATCCGGACTGAGTTTGATTGTTGGAATGGAATAGCAGGTCACCTGGGGAATGATTGCATTTACTAAAGTTGGATATCCAAATTCATAAGACTTCTCTTGTGCAAACTTCCCTCAATTGAAGAACACAGACACTGAAAACAAAAATAAAATATTTGATCCAGTTTTTGTGCTAGCTTGTTGAATTGAAGCACTAGGAGTGGAGAACAAGTTTTATTTATGAACTACAGTAATTTAGTTTGGAATAGAAGCATAAATCTATTTACGCTATATTTTAAAATGTACCAATGGACAATTGCATAATAATGTTGCAGATTAAGTTTACTGTGATCGCATTAACTCACTTAATTTTACAGGCATCGGATGTCCAAATTGTCAGTTATGCCTTCACTGCATTTGGAAAATCTCTGATTAAAGTGAAGAAACTTCACCCAGACATATTTGTCCAACTTGCACTTCAGTTAGCCTATTACAAATTCCATGGCCGGTAAGCATCTTAATCTGTATGCAGTAGTTACCATGTTTGTTCCATAATCACAATTGTATTCCAAGGCATTGTGTTGTGTTGCTGACTGAGAAAATAACTGTCACATAAAAGTAATTACCATTAGATAAGAGTTATAGAGTCATACAGCACAGGAACAGACCCTTTGGCCAACGCGTCCATGCTACCAGGTTTCCTAAACTGAACTGGTCCCGTTTGCTTATGTTGGCCTGTATCCCTTAAACCTTTCCTATCCCTGTATCAGTGCAAATATCTCCTAAATTTTGTTACTGTACTCACCTTTACCACTTCCTTTGGCAGCTCATTCCATATAATGCACTGTCCTCTATGTGAAAAAGCTGCCTCTCAGTCCCTTTTAAATCTTTCCTCTCTCATCTTAAACCTATGCCTTCTAGCTTTGGACTCCCCTACCAGGGGGAAAAGACCTTGTCTATTCACCTTACCTATGCACCTCATGACTTTATAAACCCCTGTAAGGTCACCCCTCAGCCTCCTAAGCTCCAGGGAAAAAAGTCCCAGCTTATCCAGTCTCTCATAGAGTCATAGAGATGTACAGCGCGGAAACAGACCCTTCGGTCCAACCTGCCCATACTGACCAGATATCCCAACCCAATCTAGTTCCACCTGACAGCACCCAGCCCATATCCCACCAAACCCTTCCTATTCATATACCCATCCAAATGCCTCTTAAATGTTGCAATTGTACCAGCCTTCACCACATCCTCTGGCAGCTCATTCCATACACGTACCACCCTCTGCGTGAAAAAGGTAGGTCTCTTTTATATCTTTCCCCTCTCATCCTAAACCTATGCTCTCTAGTTCTGGACTCCCCAACCCCAGGGAAAAGACTTTGTCTATTTATCCTATCCATGCCCCTCATAATTTTGTAAACCTCTATAAGGTCACCCCTCAGCCTCCAACACTCCAGGGAAAACAGCCCAAGCCTGTTCAGCCTCTCCCTGTAGCTCAAATCCTTCAACCCTGGCAACATCCTTGTAAATCTTTTCTGAACCCTTTCAAGTTTCACAACATCTTTCCGATAGGAAGGAGACCAGAATTGCAAGCAAGATTCCAAAAGTGGCCTAACCAATGTCCTGTACAGCCGCAACATGACCTCCCAACTCCTGTACTCAATACTCTGACCAATAAAGGAAAGCATACCAAACGCCACCTTCACTATCCTATCTACCTGCGACTCCATTTTCAGGGAGCTATGAACCTGCATTCCAAGGTCTCTTTATTCAACAACACTCCCTAGGACCTTACCATTAACTGTATAAGTCCTGCTAAGATTTGCTTTCCCAAAATGCAGCACCTCGCATTTATCTAAATTAAACTCCATTTGCCACTTCTCAGCCCATTGGCCCATCTGGTCCAGATCCTGTTGTAATCTGAGGTAACCCTCTTCGCTGTCCACTACACCTCCAATTTTGGTGTCATCTGCAAACTTACTAACTGTACCTCTTAGGCTCGCATCCAAATCATTTATGTAAATGACAAAAAGTAGAGGACACAGCACTGATCCTTGTGGCACTCCACTGGTCACAGGCCTCCAGTCAGAAAACAACCCTCCACCACCACCCTCTGTCTTCTACCTTTAAGCCAGTTCTGTATCCAAATGGCTAGTTCTCCCTGTATTCCATGAGATCTAATCTTGCTAATCAGTCTCCCATGGGGAACCTTGTCGAACACCTTACTGAAATCCATATATATCACATCTACTGCTCTGCCCTCATCAATCTTCTTTGTTACTTCATCAAAAAACTCAATCAAGTTTGTGAGACATGATTTCCCACGCACAAAGCCATGTTGACTATCCCTAATCAGTCCTTGCCTTTCCAAATACATCATGTCCCTCAGGATTCCCTCCAACAACTTGCCCACCACCGAGGTCAGGCTCACTGGTCTATAGTTCCTTGGTTTGTCTTTACCGCCCTTCTTAAACAGTGGCACCACGTTTGCCAACCTCCAGGCTTCCGGCACCTCACCTGTGACTATCAATGATACAAATATCTCAGCAAGAGGCCCAGCAATCACTTCTCCAGCTTCCCACAGAGTTCTCGGGTACAGCTGATGAGGTCCTGGGACTTTATCCACCTTTAACCCTTTCAAGACATCCAGCACTTCCTCCTCTGTAATCTGGACATTTTTCAAGATGTCACCATCTATTTCCCTACAGTCTGTCTCCTTAGAACTCAAATCTTGCAGTCTTGGCAACATCCTTGAAATTTCTTTTTGCACAGTTTCCAATTTAATAACATTCTTCCTATTGGAGGGCTACCAGAATTGTGTGCAATACTCCAAATGTGGCCTTACCAATATCTTTTATAGCTGCAACTTGACATTGCAACTCCTGTACTTAATACTCTGACTGATGAGGGCAAACGTGCCGTATGTCGCCTTCACCACTATCTGTGGTGTCACTTTCAAGGTACTGTGTACCTGCACCTCTAGGTTGCTTTGTTTGGCAGTAGTTTGAATGCAACTTTGTAGATTCTACTTTTTAAAAAATTTTGTTCATACATTTCCGACTCCGGGTTAGCATTCTAATTTTTTGAGTCCAAACGTTGCTATTTCCCTACTCCAGAGACAACATGTGATCACGACTGATGCAAATGTGGAGTGCTATGGGAGAGCTGTGCTGTCAGATACCTGGGATACTTCAAATGTTACTTTAATCAATACCCCACCAGGTGGATGTAAAACATTTAAAGAAGTCAGGAAAGTTCTGCCAATGTCCTGGCCGATATTTAATGAATTTGTGGCAGCCTTTAAATGTTTCATTGGTTCCTTTTTCAAAACTTTGACTGACCTCCTGCTCTGTCTCTGCTGAGCACCAATAACCAGTGGAAAAACTATATCTATTTGTCAGGCATGTTATATTGGGGAAGATTTTTACAGACTATTTCTGGTCAAGCTAATATCCAGAATTGCTATGGATAATTCAATCCAAAATCAAGACTTAAATCAGTTCTCATAAGGCCAATCTAAACCTTTCCTTTCTTTTGTCTGTTACAAGTTATCTTCAGAAGAGAACATTGTCAGTGGCAAATAGAGATAATGTTTAGTGAGACAAGCTGTGCCAGCAACATTCATGTTGGTTAACGTATCTGACAGAGTTGAGAAAAATAATAATTAGGAGCAGGAGGTGGGTTTTTGGCTCTACAGCCTTTTCTGCTGTCCAGCTAGATCAGTAGTCTAGACCAGTGCGATTTGGAGTGTAGCACTGAAGCATAAAACTTCTTGCACATGGATCAGAGATGTACCATGTGATCTGGTGAGTCTAGTATGTGTCAGGTATCAATATGCATGGATGGGGGAGTGTGCATGATCATCTCCCATGGAGTGTGCCCTGAAGTGTTGGTGCACTTCCTCCAAATGGAGGTCCAGAGGAGCAAATGGGAGCTGGAATTGCTGGGTAATCACTCTGACTTTTGTGTTGGAAATTGAAATCAATTAGTTTCTCTGTGACAGATGGGAGAATGGGGAATTGTATATTATTGAGAAAAGATTAACCAATAATGAAATTTCTGTGCTATTTTGTACAAATAGGCCCCTCATCACTCATGTGTAAGAATTTCATCCTACCATTGAACACTTGATTGCCATATTTGGATATTTTGCATTTTTTTTGTCAAGAATCCCTTGGCTGGTCATCTAACTTGACTTCCCCAACTTTCTCACCATGCCCAAGTTATTCAGGAGTTGGGAAGGTTTCACCCTCTGTCTCAAAAAAGCATTGCGGTGATAAAACAACCTGAAGAAATTTCTGATTACCTCACATCTTTCTTCTCTTTCTAATTAATTTCTTGCTATCTATATTTCTGAAATAGGAATTTGGGATAGAATTGATAGACAGTTTGGGTTAATGAGGAAGTCCAGCATGGATTTCTAAAGGAAAAATTGTGTTTAACTAACTTATTGGAGTTTACTTAAGAGGTAATGTGGAGAGGGTTAATGAGGGTAGTGCTGTTATGTGGTGTTACGTAGACTTCCAAAAGGGGTTTGATAGTGTGACATAATAGACTTTTTAAGGAAAAATAGATCGTATGAAATAAATGAGACAGAAGCAACATGATACAAAATTGAGAGAGTGATAGGAAATTGAGAGTAATGCTTAGAACATAGAACGTTACAGCTCAGTGCAGGCCCTTCGACCCTCAATATTGTACCAACCTGTGAAATTAATCTGATAACCATCTAACCTACACCGTTTCATTATTATCCATATGTATGTCTAATGCCCATTTAAATGCCCTTAATGTCAGCGAGTCTACTACTGTTGCAGGCAGGCCATTCCACACCCCCTACTACTGAGTAAAGAAACTACCCCTGATATCTGTCCTAAATCTGTCACCCCTCAATATAACGTTATGTCCCCTCGTGTTAGCCTTCACCATTCGAGGAGAAAGGCTCTCACTATCCACCCCATCTAATCCTCTGATTATCTTATCCGTCTCAATTTAAGTCACCTCTCAACCTTCTTCTCTCCAGCGAAAACAACCTCCGTTCCCTCAACCTTTTCTCATTAGACCTTCCTTCCATACCAGGCAACATCCTCATAAATCTCCTCTGAACCCTTTGCAAAGCTTCCACATCCTTCCTATAATGCCAGACCTGTACGCAGTACTTCAGGTGCGGCCTTACCAGTGTCTTGTACAACTGAAGCATGACTTCATGACTCCAAAACCCAATCCCCCTTCCAATAAATGTCAATACACCATAAGCTAACAACCCTATCAACCTGGTGACAACTTTCAGGTATTAATGCACCTGGATACTGAGATCTCTCTGTTCATCTACATTGCCAAGAATTTTACCATTAGCCCCGTATTCTGCATTCCTCTTATTTCTTCCAAAGTGAACTACCTCACACTTTTTCACATTAAACTCCATTTGCCACTTCTCAGCCCAGCTCTGCATCTTATCCATGTCCCTCTGTAACTCACAACATCCTTCAGCACTGTCCACAACTCTGCCTACCTTAGTGTCATCCGCAAATTTACTAGCCCATTCTTCTTTGCCTAAATCCAGATCATTTCTAAAAATGACAAACAGCAGTGGCCCAAAACAGATGCTTGTGGCATACCACTGGTAACTGAGCTCCAGGATGAACACTTCCCATTAACCACCACTCTCTGTCTTCTTTCAGATAGCCAATTTCTAATCCAAGCTGCTAATTCACCTTCAGTCCTGAAACTCCATATTTTATGCAATAGCCTACTGTGTGGAACCTTATTAAATGCCTTACTGAAGTCCATATACACCACATCAACTGCTTTAACTTCATCCACCTGTTTTGTCAACTTCTCAAAGAACTCACTAAGGCTAGTGCAGCCCGACCTACCCTTCACAAAACTGTGTTGACTGTCCCTAATCAAATTATTCCTTTCCAGATGATTATAAATTCTCTCTCTCATAACCTTTTCCAACACCTTACCCACAACCAAAGTAAGGCTCACTGGCCTATCATCACCAGGGTTGGCTCCTCTCCCTTTCGTAAACAAGGGAACAATATTTGCTATCTTCCAGTCTTCTGGCACTACTCCTGTCGACAATGATGACATAAAGGTCGAAGTCAAAGGCTCTGCAATCTCCTTCCTGTCTTCCCAGAGAATTCTAGAATAAATCCCATCCGGCCCAGGGTCGTCGTTATTTTCAGGTCTTCCAAAACTGCTAAAACCTCCTCTTTGACCAACCGTAATCCCATCTAATCTAGTAGCCTGCATTTCCGTATTCTCACTAGCATTGCCCTTTTCCAATGTGAATACTGATGAAAAATATTAATTATGTGCTTCCCCTATGTCCTTAGATTCCACACACAGCTTCCCACTACTATCTTTGGCCCTAATCTTACTCTAATGATTCTTTTATTCCTGATATACCTATAGAAGGCCTTAGGGTTTCCCTTGATCCTCTCTGCCAACAACTTTTCATGTCCCCTACTTACTCTTCTCAGCCCTCTCTTTAGATCTTTTTTTGACTAATGTATAACTCTCAAGCCCCCTAACTGAGCCTTCACACCTCGTCCTCACATGAGTTGCCTTCTTCTTCTTGGCAAGAGCTTCAACTTCTTTAGTATATTTCAATCCCCTGTAGTTTCCTTCCCCATTTTATGTATCCTTAATCTTGCCTAATCACATCATAATGGCCTTTCCCCCAGTTATACTTCTTTCCCTGCAGTATTTACCTATCCCTGCCCAAAACTATTGTAAACTGAATTGTGGTCACTATCGCCAAAACGTTCACCTCCCTCCAAATCTAACACCTGGCCGAGTTCATTCCCCAATACCAAATCCAATATGGCATTGCCTCTTGTTGGCCTGTCTACATACTGTGCCAGAAAACCCTCCTACACTCGTTGAACAAAAACTGACCCATCTAAACGACTTGAACTATAGAATTCCCAGTCAATACTGGGGAAGTTAAAGTCCCTCATAACAACTACCCTGTTATTCTCACTCCTATCGAGAAATATCTTTGCTATCCTTTTCTCTACATCCCTAAAACAACTCAGAGGCCTACGGAAAACTCCCTACAGGATGACCTCTCCTTACTTGTTTCTAACCTCAGTCCAAACGACCTCAGTGGATGAGTCCTCAAGCATTATCTCTAAATCCTGGAATCTGCAACAACCATTCCTGTCCTTCCTCTAGCCATGTCTCTGAAATGGCCACAACTTGAAATCCCATGTACAAACCCATGCTGCAAGTTCACCCACCTTATTCCTGATGCTCCTGGCATTGAAGTACACACATTTCAAACCAACATCCTGATTGCCAGTGCGACCTTGTAAGCCTAACCCTGACCTTACTATCCTCAACCTCCTGTACTCTGGAACTACCATTACCATTACCATTACATTACAGTGTGGAAACAGGCCCTTCGGCCCAACAAGTCCACACCGACCCGCCAAAGCGCAACCCACCCTTCCCCTACCTAACACTACGGGCAATTCACCTGGCCTGCACATCTTTGGACTGTGGGAGGAAACCGGAGCACCCGGAGGAAACCCACGCAGACACGGGGAGAACGTGCAAACTCCACACAGTCAGTCACCTGAGGCGGGAATTGAACCCAGGTCTCTGGCGCTGTGAGGCAGCAGTGCTAACCACTGTGCCACTGTGCCACATACAATTCTATGTTTTTGGAATATTAATCATTTGAGCCTGAATGCACTGCTTGAAGTGTGTTTTTGTTGGAGCTGCTGCCAAGGAATTTAAGTGGAAATAAAGTCCAGTTCTACAGGCAAAGGGTAGAAGAATAGCACTAGGTCATAATGCTCATTAAGAGAGCAGATGCAGACACCTTGGGCCAAAAGGCTCCTTCTGCACCTTAATAAATCTATGATTTTGTCATCAATTAAACTTGAAGTGAGATTGTGTATGTTATTTTAGTTTGCAACTAAAGAGATTGGCTGTCAACTTTAAAGTAAAAGTTTTCACCTTTAGGTAATGCAGAATTTGCAGTTAGATTTATACATTTTTAAATTTAACTGCATAACTTAGTCTTTAGTCAAGAAATCTGTAAGAAACTAGTTTGAAAAATATCACAGCAGACCAGAATTTTCCTTTTTAATCAAGAAGTATGAGCTGATCTAATTCCACCTGAGCTGTTCGTAATTGTGTGATAACTGAGCAAAATAACCCACCTTCTAAATCGTTTCCTCACAGACCTGGCAGCTGTTATGAGACTGCAACAACTAGACGGTTTTATCATGGCCGAACAGAGACAATGAGACCCTGTACTGTTGAGGCTGTAGAATGGTGTAGAGCAATGTTAGATCCAGCAGTTTCTGTAAGTGTTCAATTAGTTGCATTATATTTTTAATTTTTATATTTTTATTCCTCTCGCTCAATGCTTATTTTCGATAGATCTTTCTACCACCCATTCAATTTTAATCTGTTCCTTGTCCCTTAAGCTGATAATTTACCAAATAAAAATCAGAAATTATTTTATCCTTTGTTACTTGTTTCAGATCTTACTCTTTAGGGAATATTATTGGCTGTAGATTGGGTTAGCAGAAAAATGTTCAACTGTTTGATAATCTGTACAAATAGAGGTAACATTAGATATGCGGTGCAAAGTTTATATTCACTTTGTTTTGTACAGACTTGTTTTGTGATTCTGTAAAGGAATTTGAGTGAAAATATGACTGTCATTTCACTTTAGAAAACCAGAAGAACTTGTACCTAGATTACTGATTGCTCAAACTCTAAGTATGATGTCTGTACTCTGATAGAAGGGATGGGTAACAAGTCAATCTGCCACCAGCACGAATGTAGGGGTCCTGGAGCTGTTTGATCACATACTGCTAAACCCACTTGGGTCTTTTGAGGAAAATGGCTCATAAAATGAAATCGCAATAAAATTGCTAATTTTGTCACTGACCACAAAGGATAAATGGGCAGAATATCAATATGTTAGCTCAGTTAACAATTCACATTATTAGTAAATTTTGTACATAATGCATTTAATGTTCCGATGGTACAAGTACTCCTTGGAGTTTTTAATTGTTTTATTCAGTCCTTTTCTTTATAATTCTCAGGTTCCTTCAAGGTACTTATTTAATTTAATTTTCAAAATGAATAATTGACATGTTTATTACGTTGGTTCAGAATAGATTCCAAAAGTCTGCCAGGAACATGTTTGGTTTATATCTTAAAACTCGCTTTGGGCTTCTTGATATTGGATGTCAGTCCTCCAATTGTGTAATTACAATAACAGTGAACTAGTATGCTTGCATAGTTCATAGTGATGCAACAGAGAGGAGCTGTTCGGCACACAGTGCCTGTTATAGCTATTAAATTAATTTGACTTCACTGCCATTTTCTTGTAATACACGTTATATTGATAGTTGTCTTGTCACTTTTCTTCCAATAAGACTTGATTCAGCTCTGCAACTTTGTTTTGTTTCTCAGGGCTTTCTCATACCTGTGCTTTCTAACAGCAGCTGTATGTTTTCTTGGAAATTTGAACAAATAAATCATATTTTATATCTTTTGATCTAAAATAACAGATTCTTATCTGCCTTTATTAGGCTATCAGCTTCTAAAAAAACTGTGATTTATGTGATTTTTAATGACTAGTTTAAGGCCTTTGTGCCCCATCTGGTACTTGAGGCTATTTTTCATTATTTCTTTTATTGAAAATAACTTATTCTTGGTTTATTAGACAAGTACAATCCTGTACACATTTGAATGTCATTTATTAAAGTCAAATATGCTGCTTATTCTTTTAATGTGCTCAGATAATAGATATTATAGTCTTTAAGGGCTTCAAACGTTTGGAGTACATTTTAATTCATTCATTGGTGCAAACATTAAAAATTCACCAATTATAAAGCAGCTGTTATTATTTTATATTCATAATGATATTTTGCTAACAAATGAATGAAGGGACAGATGAAAATATACCTTTATGGCATCATTGCTTCTTAAGCTCATCCAGGCCTTTAACAAAGACACAATTTGTTTCTTCATTTAGCTGATTTAAAAATATTTCAAGCTGAAACTTAAGGTTCGTGTAATATGAATAGTATTTTAAAAAGGTTTGAGTCTGAAAATATGCATAATTTGTAAATTTACTTCGACAGTTGTGCATTTTTAAAAAGGAAAATGTGTAGCCAGTGGAACTAAAATTACGTTGAATTAATCCATCTGAATTGTGCTATAGTAGGAATAGGTCTATGGGTTCTTCAACCACAAAACTGTTTCCAAATTCTTTTTCTGACTCTCCATGTTGAGTAGCTTTAGTGTTTCAATTACTTCATTCTGTATGCTAGAATGTGAAACGTCAACAGCTGATGATGAAATCTTTTGCAAGACATCACAAACTGATGACTGACTGTCAAAATGGTAGAGGTGAGTAGCTTAGTTTTGTTGGTTTGATATTTACTGAAATTCTAAATTAATAGTGCAGATTTTATGTACAATTAATGATCAATTAATGTACAATTAATAATTACATTTATACTTTAGGCTTTGACCGACATCTCCTGGGTCTGATGCTTATAGCTAAAGAGGAAGGTCTTCCTGTGCCAGAGCTCTACTTAGATGCTGCCTTTACTAAAAGGTAATTATTCCCCATTCTACAAACTACAGTAAAATAATATGACCTGTTCCAGGTAAGGAGAGGTTAACTCACTCTGTGTTTTCTTAACAATATGCTACTAATTAGCTTTTTCCACTTCTTTTGTTTTGATAGTGGTGGTGGAGGAAACTTTGTTCTTTCAACTAGCCTTGTTGGATATACTACCGTCCTAGGTGCTGTCCTTCCTATGGTCCACAGTGGCTATGGATTTTTCTACCGTATCCGGGATGACAGGTGATGATCCAGCTAACAAACCTTTTGTGAATTGCTTCCATGCAATTTCATCTTTCGTAAATGAGGAAACCAAAACTGCACACTGTACTCCAGCTAGTTCCTCTCCGAATAAAGGATAGCATTCCATTAGCCTTGTTAACTTACTGCCATTGCTTACTAATGTTTAGTAGCTCATAAACTAAAGCATCTAGATCTGTCTACATCTTAAAATTCTGCATCATTCTCCATTTAAGTTTGGTTTCCTTCTCAACTGTGCCAGACCCAGTCTAGCAGCTGAGTCCTTTAGGACCTGAACAGTTTTTTTTCAACTTCCCTGTGGACTATGCCCTCACCCATGCTGGGAGCAAGAACCTCAGACCTATTGGATAAAGGCATTGCTGAGTCACCTCCAAAACTAAATTCTGGATCCTCATACCTGTTTCACTCACAGTCACATCCTCCTGTCCCTGACCATGTACCAAATTTGAGATAGTTTATCTAAAGGATTTGTCTCCTGAAAGTTTATAGGTAACTGTCCCCCTTCCTAATATGTCACAAAGGGCATAGCTCGGACTCCAGCTTATTAACTCTTGAGTTGAATTTTCTTGAGCAGCCAATTTCAGTGTGGTCACTGTAGATTGCACTGTTGTCCGCTAGTTACCACATACAGTAGCTGCAAAGTATCACCTACTCAGTCAATTCTATTCAGTTAATTATTTTTGATTTTAAATATTTTAGAGGTTAATATTTGTTCTCTTCAGCTGTAACAACATGCCTGATTTAAAACAATTGACCAAATGAAAAATATAGCAGAAATAATTCCCAATCACCTACCTGTTTTCCTGTGACTCCACATTTTAGCACTGACAGGAAGAAACAAATTGAAGGAGCTGTTTGCCTCCAGGTCTAGCTCCCACTCTGCTTCACTGTGATGTTGACTTGCTGCACATTCCAGTCAGGTGGAGGGATATTTCCAGATAAGTGCACAATGTTTAGCACCATTTCTCACTCCTGAGATTCTGAATTATGTCCATAATCCACAAAATCTGGTCAACATTCAGGGTTGATAAGTAGCAAATAGCTTTTGTATGAGGTAATGATCATCTTGAACAAGAGACAATTTATCATTGACCAGAAACAAAATGGGACCAGTATTATCTATGGCTAAAAGTGCAATTTTTTTTCTATCCCAACAGGATTGTAGTTGCTTGTTCTGCTTGGAAGTCGTGTCCAGAGACTGATGCAGAAGAACTATACAAAGGACTAGTTCAGTCCTTCTATGAAATGATCAAGTTGACAACAGTGGCCCAACTTTAAGCAGTGTTGAAAAGGAAAGCGCACTGCTAACAATTGTAAACTACTAAATCTTTACGTATTTGCATTAGTATAGTTGTAAATAACACATGATTACCCCGAGGTCTGTGCTACAAAATTTACTTGAAGTAATAATGCTTTTTTCTCAAATTACTACTTCGCAATATCAATGCAACATTTTTGAAACTATGCACAATACAATGCAAAAGATACAGACAAGTAACACAGAAAAGATAGAATAATTACAATTTTCACATCTTGTTTTTAGAATTAACTTTTTGTGTGGAAAAGGAGAAAAAGCCACAATTATTAATATTAATTAATTTTTGACAGAACTAGTCTGTGTTTCAGCAAAACAATTTATGTATCCTATTTCTGAAAGTAGGAATCAGACTCTTATTGTTTAGAGTTTTGAAAGTAATCTTTAAAATCTGTAAATATGATTTTAGGATTTATTTAATATATTTAAAGTGTAAAGTGAGAACATCAATGTTAGACCAATCAATGAATTGTTATTTTGGGGGTTGTACAATTTGAGCATCTTTTACTTAATTCTGTGTTATATACTGGATATTTTACCAAGATAAAGCACTGACAAGTAAAGCTGACCAAAGTAGTTGATGCGCATTTGAAAAAGACAGTTAATAATTTCTAACAGATTAAAATCTACATGGTTATTAGGAGCATTTTGGTACGAGGTAAAAAGATGTTACAAGCCAGAATTAGCCAAATAACTTCTTAATGCATATTAATCACAGAATGTTTTATGTCAGGTGATCAAAATTGATTTATACAAACTTGCAGCCTCTCTGAAAGATTCTTTTAATACAAGTGCTAATTGTGTTTTTGGTGAATTATTTGTTGAATGTTGCTTTACTTGCCCAAGTTATTTCCATTTGACATTTTTTTAACGTTTATCCATGTTTTAACTTACTTTCTACGTCCTACCTCACTTACACATATTGTCCCTTGGGAGTAGAGAGATTCTTTTTCAAAAAAGTTTTGCAGTCACTAAGAGTTATAAATACTGAAGATGATCTTGTTGCATCTGATGTTAATAATTGAAACACTCTCTTGAGCAATATATTCTGCTCCCTAATCTTCCTATCCTTCATTATTCTGTCATATAGCAACAGAACAAAAGATTTTCAACCCTAAAGTCTTGCTCCTAAATTTGCTGTTATCTTTTTCAATATTTTCCTATGTTTTTAATCAACCTGTTCAGAGGTGTTGTTCCACACACCCCCCCCCCCCCCCCCCAGACTACGTGTGACTTGAACCAAGACTTCCTGGCTCAGTATAGACACTACTCCTTCACAACAAGAGCTCTTTAGTCTTTCCTTGGCTCCCCTTGCATAATTTTCTGCATACTGTTCTTTCTCTACCAGTTATGCAACAACAGAGCATCTGAGGTACCTCTAAGTAAAGTCATCTAGTTCCCTGGGGTCAGTATCTTTCTAGCTTGTATTTGAAAATTTGAACCATTCCTTTTCTCTTTGATTTTACCACCGGTTAATGCTTTGATCATTTGATTTGACTTTCCTCTTTCATTCCTTCATTCATTTATGCTAATTTTTCTATTTGTCTCATTGATTCTGGAATATTGGAGCAGTTTTGGGCCCTGTAATCTATGGAAGGATGTGTTGGCATTGGAGGGGGTCCAGAAGACGTTTACAAGAATAAACCCTGGGTGAAGGACTTCCCATATGAGGAGCGATTGAGGATTCTAGGTCTGTACTTGATGGTATTTAGAAAGTGGGAGGGGGGGTGCGGGGGGGGGGTGGTGTGGCATTTCATTGAAATTTACAGAATATTGAGAGGCCTGAAGATGTTTCCACTATTGAGATTAGGAGCTGAGGGCACAACCTCAAGGTGAAGGGACATCTCTTTAGAATTGAGATGAGGAGGAATGTCTTCAGCCAGAATGTGGTGAACCTGTGGAACTCAGCCCTAGAAAGTCAACGAAGCTAAGTAGTTTATTTAAGACTGAATAGTTGGGTTCTTGATTAATAAAAGAATCAAGGGTCATGGACGGAAGACAGGAAAAAGGGATCGAGAAATGGATCAGCTGTGATTGAATGGTAGAGGAGATTCGATGGGCCAAACGGCCTAATTCTGCTCCTTTATCTTATGGTTATCTATTTTTAACTTTATGGTTTTTGTTTGGGGTTTTGTTTTCTTCCTCCTAATTTAAATAACTTAGCCATATTCACCCATCATGCCCATTCATGAGTTCTCTTTGTGTTAAGAAATAGCTTGATACATACGAGTTGCCATCTTTTGTAGACTTGGTGTAAATGTCCCCTTGAAACACTCTTCAGCTTCCTGTCTTTCACTATTCTAGCATATAACAAGGGAACTAAATGTTTTCTTCCTGAGTCTTGGTCTTAAATCTGTTTTGGAATCTCATTTTTTCAAGTCTTTCTGATATAATCGGCTCTCCTTGCACAATTTTTAAAATACTCTCCAAAGTGCCCTTTTATTAACCACATCATAGACAACAGAGCAGCTGAAGTTCTCTAGACAGTCATAAAGAGAGCTCTGCTCTCCACCTATTTGTATTCTCCTACTGATGGTAATTCTCACCAAAATACTGACCTTACTATATATTTTTTAAAAATAAGACCACAATTTTGAACCCTTTTTATGACTTACTGAACATAAATCCATGTATTCTGTTTGCACTAGAATGCTTCTGTATTGAAAGGATTCCTTCTGGAGAAACATCACAGTACATATTGTGAAAATAATCATTGCTCTTGAAAAATAAATTGCACTGATATTTAAAAAAAAATTTCTTATGGAGGTCATGCTGATTAGTATGAAAGTATTGCTTGTTTCAGGAAATACAATAGATCGCCCATAGAAATGGTCGGAGTTGTATGCATGACTGTTACCTACAATGTTTGGTAAACATCCAGTCCCAGTGATGATTGTAAAACATTGCAATTATGGAATAAATAGACACAATAGGAATGCTTTGGTAAGAAAGCATATGTTGAGTTGGACTTGTAGCAAGTAATCGATCGGATAAGACAATGAATGGTGATTAGTGGTAACAAAATTAGAGGTGCCGTTGGCTTCACTACTAAGAGCAACAGTCTTCATAGAAAATGAATTTTCATGTCCATCTCAAAGTCTCACACCATCTGACTTAGAACTATATTCTTTCACTTCACTGAGTCAAAATCCTAAAACATTATCCCTAACAGTACTGTGTGGTTATATACACAACAAGGACTGAACAGTTTGAGAATGTATCTGAACCCCATCTTCCTGAGGGCATTTGGGGATGGACAATAAAATTTGCCTTATCAGGAATATTTGTATCCCAACAACAATTTTTAAAAATTCTACTACCAAGACAGTGATGTAAAGAATTTGTAACACATTTTCTGGCAACGTGACTTTTTTCTTGTATAACATATACATTACAGTTTGGTTTAGTAGCTTGATTTGAAAGATGTACAAGCTAGCTGATTATAAATATAGATTGATTTACAGTTAACCTTCAATTTAAAAATTGTTTGCTAAAATAACCTACTACATTGTGGCAGTGTTTTTGGCTGATAAGTTTCCAAGTTAATTTTTCACACATCCATATGGATCAAATCAAAATAAAAGTCTCAGTCGATCGTTTGTGGTTATTCGCTGGTTATTGTTATTTTGGCACTTAAGACTCTAGTGTGTTCGAGTAAGAAGAAATCCCACTCCAGGTGTATGTGGATAAAATCTCCAGTGTGCATTGAACCCCAGTGTGATACCAAAGGAGTATTATATTGTCAGAGGTGCAGTCTTCAAATGAGACATAAAATCAAGGCTCTGTTCTCCCTCCTGACCTCAATATTCAACAGTTTGTAGACATCTCTTTTTTGGGGGCCTTTTCTGTAGTTACCCGGTTGATACTGAAGGGGGGTGATAAACTGCCCCGTGTTTACCGTGGAGCAAGGCCCACATCGGGAGAGCCAGTAGTATCCATTTTAAAGCAAACAGTATTCATTCTAAAACAGCAGCTGCCAGCCCAACCACATGATCAGGAGAAGGGGGCCCAAAGACAGATCCGAATACATACTGGACCAGACACTAGTCAGGACTCCAGACAATGGTCATGACTCACAGATCGAAACCCACCTTATAATCTCGTCAAGGTTCCAAATGACACACACCCATAACCTGATCATGCAAAACAGTCCTACACAAAAGGCAAACACCAAACGAACAGGATGAATCCAACAGACACTTTGGAAGTAACAAAGGGGGGTGCTAGCCTCCAGTCCTCACGGAGAGACAAGCAGATAGCACCCGGACCCATTTACGTAAAGATAAACAGCACACCTTTTGTGTATGCTGCCGACTCTCCGAGGACAGCAGGAAGCTTGACATTCACACATACTCCAGCCATGATTACCACCATTCACACTCATTCATACCCAACCTCCTACATCCTGACTCATGAAGTATATAACTTGTAACATCGCGCGTGGAACGGGAGAGCGATCGAGATTCGGACCTCGGTTGGTCTCCGCCGGCGTTAAACACTTTAATAAATTACCGATTGTCGAACCGCACTCTGGGCTCGGACTGAGATCATTTCATCCGCGCTAACAATACTTATCTCTCAACCAGAATCATGTAAGAAAAATTATCTGCTAATTATCACATTGCTATGTGTGAAGCCTTATGTGCATCAACATAAGTACCTTACTTTGCCTTTTCTGATTACTATATCTCATCACTCTTCATTTTGCTTACCTGGCATTTTCTGTCTAATTCCTGATATCCTCAAATTATTCATTCAGCACTGAGCCACAATCTTACTGTCCTGTCATAGAAGATAATTAACTAACTATTGGGAAGGGGGCTCCTCAACTGCCCTTATTATGTGATGGGGGATCCAGCACATGTACGTTAGGGACAAAGCTGAATGTTTGCAACCAGCCTCAATGCAAAGTGCCATTTGAATGCTCCATGTCTACCTCCAGAAGTTTCCAGTATTGCAACAATCCAGTCTTCAATGAATTCAATTCACTCTGTGATACCAAAATATACCAGACTGGCTTTCGGTCATGGCAGCATCATGGCTGTTAATGCTGAAAGCTGCAGAACTAACTGTACTTCCAACTACAGCACTGGGACCTACCTATGAATGTGGAAAAATGCCCAGGTATGTCCAGTCAGTAATACAAAAATGTAGTTCACTCTTCACTGCCTGCTTGAAAGATATAGCAAGCCATTCAGTTACAACACACCATTACAAATTACATTAGTCCAGCTATTGGAAACTATAAAGAAAACAGCCCTGTTGATTCTGCAAAGCTTTCTCCACCAATCGATGAGGATTATCACGCAAATAGAGCTATCGAATCAAGCAACAGCCTGACATAGTCATACTCACAGAATAGTATCTTGTGGGTGGTATTCCAGGTATCAGCATTCCAGATATCACCATCCCTGGGCGTGTCCTCTCCCACCTGTTGTGGGTCTGGAGTCAAATGTAGGCCATGGTAAAAGCAGTTTCCATCCTTAAAGGTCATCAAATCAGAAAAGTTTTTCTGACAACTGACCATGGTGGATTGTCTGTATTACCACATCCATGTTAAACATCGCTGAGTGGCAAGGTCACAGAATGTACTTTGGGTGGAGAACTTCAATGTCTATCACTAAGAATGGCTTAGTAACATGATTACAGGTCAAGCTGGCCATGTTCAGGGCTGCTAGACTGGGTCTGTGGCAGGTGGTGAGGGAACAAGAAAATATATTCTTGACTTTGCCCTCATTATTTGTCATACATGCTTCAATCCATGACAATGTTGGTAAAAGTGGCCACCACATAGGTTTCTAAGTTCCATCATTATATTAAGGATTCTTTCCATGTGTGTGGACTTAAGAAGTGTTGTATGGGACAGACTTCAAACATAGCTATTTGCAATTGGGAATCCATGAGGCCATCAGCAGCAAAATTGCATTCAATTGCAGTCTGCAATCACATGACACAGTATTTCCCTCTCTACCATCACCATCATGCAGAGAGACCTACCCTGTTTCAATGAACAGTGCAAGAAGGCAAGCCAGGAGCAACATGATGTACATTAGACAGAGTGTCAACCTGATGATGCTACACCATAATGCTATTTGTATGTCAGATGGTGGAAGCATGCAATAGACAGGGCCAAGTGATCCCACAATTAATGGATCAGATCTAATGTCTGCACTCCTGCCATATCTAGTCCAGCATATTGCTTGACATTTAAACAACTAAGGAGAAGTTTCCTTAAATATTACCATCTTCAAGATAAGGGGAGCTCACCGTTGCAGTGCAAAAGATGAGGCTGAGGCATTACCTAGCTACTTCAGCCAAAAGTGCTAACTGGATGGTTCATGTCTGCCCCAGCATCAGGAATTCCTTCTTCAATCAATTTGATTCATTTCATGTGATATCAACAAATGCCCAAAGAAAATTGGACCTGTTCAGGCCACAGACCCTGACCACATTCTGGCAAGAATACTGAAGTCTTGTTGTCTAGAGCTTGATGCATGCCTAATCAACCTGTTCCAGTATAACTATAACATTGATAAGACCATAAGACATAGGAGTGGAAGTAAGGCCATTCGGCCCATCGAGTCCACTCTGCCATTCAATCATGGCTGATGCGCATTTCAGCTCCACTTACCCGCATTCTCCCCGTAGCCCTTAATTCCTCTAGACAATAAGAACCTATCAATCTCGGCCTTGAAGACATTTAGCGTCCCGGCTTCCACTGCACTCCGTGGCAATGAATTCCACAGGCCCACCACTCTCTGGCTGAAGAAATGTCTCCGCATTTCTGTTCTGAAATGACCCCCTCTAATTCTAAGGCTGTGTCCACGGGTCCTAGTCTCCTCGCCTAACAGAAACAATTTCCTAGCATCCACCTTTTCAAAGCCATGTATTATTTTGTACGTCTCTATTAGATCTCCCCTTAATCTTCTAAACTCCAACGAATACAATCCCAGTATCCTCAGCCATTCCTCATATGCTAGACCTGTCATTCCAGGGATCATCCGTGTGAATCTCCGCTGGACACGTTCCAGTGCCAGTATGTCCTTCCTGAGGTGTGGGGACCAAAACTGGACACAGTACTCCAAATGGGGCCTAACCAGAGCTTTATAAATTCTTAGTAGTACATCTCTGCTTTTATATTCCAACCCTCTTGAGATAAGAGACAACATTGCATTCGCTTTCTTAATCACAGACTCAACCTGCATGTTTACCTTTAGAGAATCCTCGACTAGCACTCCCAGATCCCTTTGTGCTTTGGCTTTATTAATTTTCTCACCATTTAGAAAGTAGTCCATGCTTTTATTCTTTTTGCCAAAGTGCAAAACCTCGCACTTGCTCACGTTAAATTCTATCAGCCATTTCCTGGACCACTCTCCCAACCTGTCTAGATCTTTCTGTAGCCTCCCCACTTCCTCAGTACTACCTGCCTGTCCACCTAACTTCGTATCATCGGCAAACTTCACTAGAATGCCCCCGGTTCCCTCATCCAAATCATTAATATATAATGCGAACAGCTGTGGCCCCAGCACCGAACCCTGCGGGACACCGCTCGTCACCGGCTGCCATTCTGAAAAAGAACCTTTTATCCCAACTCTCTGCCTTCTGTTAGATAGCCAATCCTCAATCCATCCCAGCAGCTCACCTCGAACACCATGGGCCCTCACCTTGCTCAGCAGCCTCCCGTGTGGCACCTTATCAAAGGCCTTTTGAAAGTCTAGATAGACCACATCCACTGGGTTTCCCTGGTCTAACCTACTTGTTACCTCTTCAAAAAATTCCAACAGGTTTGTCAGGCATGACCTCCCTTTAGTAAATCCATGTTGACTTGTTCTAATCAGACTCTGCTCTTCCAAGAATTTAGAAACCTCATCCTTAATGATGGATTCTAGAATTTTACCAACAACCGAGGTTAAGCTGATTGGCCTATAATTTTCCATCTTTTGCCTTGATCCTTTCTTGAACAAGGGGGTTACTACAGCCATCTTCCAATCATCCGGGACCTTTCCTGACTCCGGTGACTCTTGAAAGATCTCAACCAATGCCTCTGCTATTTCCTCAGCAACCTCTCTCAGAACTCTAGGGTGTATCCCATCGGGGCCAGGAGATTTATCAATTTTAAGACTTTTTAACTTTTCTAGCACTATCTCTTTCGTAATGGCAACCATACTCAACTCAGCCCCGTGACACCCTTTAATTTTTGGGATATTACTCATGTCTTCCACTGTGAAAACTGACGCAAAGTACTTGTTAAGTTCTCCTGCTATTTCCTTATCTCCCATCACTAGGCTCCCTGCATCAGTTTGAAGTGGCCCAATGTCTACTTTTGTCTGTCGTTTGTTTCTTATGTACTGAAAGAAACTTTTACTATTATTTCTAATATTACTGGCTAGCCTACCTTCATATTTGATCCTCTCATTTCTTATTACACTCTTTGTTATCCTCTGTTTGC
This sequence comes from Chiloscyllium punctatum, assembly GCF_047496795.1. NCBI lineage: Eukaryota > Metazoa > Chordata > Chondrichthyes > Orectolobiformes > Hemiscylliidae > Chiloscyllium > Chiloscyllium punctatum. Next base: position 76,975,854 of record NC_092746.1, read on the forward strand.
TTTTGTATCCTTCCCAATCTTCTGATTTCCCACTGTTCTTAGCCACTTTATAGGATCTCTCTTTTTCTTTAATACATTTCCTGACTTCCTTTGTCAGCCAAGGTTGTCTAATCCCTCCCCGGTTAATCTTTCTTTTCTTGGGAATGAACCTCTGTACAGTGTCCTCAATTATACCTACAAACTCCTGCCATTTTTGCTCTAGTGTCTTCCCGGTTAGCCTCTGCTTCCAGTCTATTTTAGTCAGTTCCTCTCTCATGCCTTCATAATTACCTTTATTCAACTGTAACACCATTACATCAGATTTTGCCTTCTCCCTTTCAAACTCCAGACTGAACTCTACCATATTATGGTCGCTACTTCCTAAGGGTTCCCTTACTTTAAGATCTTTTATAGAGTCTGGTTCATTGCAAAGCACGAGGTCCAGAATAGCTTGCTCTCTTGTGGGCTCCATGACAAGCTGTTCCAAAAAGCCATCCTGTAAGCATTCCATGAATTCCCTTTCTTTAGATCCACTAGCAACATTATTTACCCAGTCCACCTGCATATTGAAGTCACCCATGATCAATGTAACCTTGCCTTTCTGACATGCCTTCTCTATTTCCCGGTACATGTTGCGTCCCTGGTCCTGACCACTGTTAGGAGGTCTATACACAACTCCAATTATGGTTTTTTTGCCTTTGTGGTTCCTCAATTCCACCCACACAGACTCCATATCATCCGACGCTATGTCATTCAATACCATAGATTTAATTTTGTTCTTAACTAACAAGGCAACCCCACCCCCTCTGCCCACCTCTCTGTCTTTTCGATAAGTTGAAAAACCATGGAGGTTTAACTGCCAGTCCTGACCCCCCTGTAACCAAGTCTCTGTGATCTGCATATAATGTGAAAAACTACTCCGCAAGTCCTCTGTGACGAAAGCAGGTGAACTCTTACTTGGCTTAACCATCAGCACATTGATGTAAACCATCTTCAACAGTGCCATCAAGTGGTATTGGAAAATGAATAATATGCTATCTCATAGTTTGGGTTCTGTCAGGGCCAATCAGATCCTGACCTTATTACAGACTTGATCTAAATATGGGCAAAAGATCTGAACTCTAGAGGTGACTTTAGAATGACTGCCCTTGACATCAAGGTATCATTTGACTGTGTGTGTCATTAAGCAACCCTAGGATAACTGGAGTAAATCAGATTGGGGGAAAGGTCTTTACTGTTAAAGTCATATAGAATCACAGAATTGTCATTGCATAGAAGGCACCTTGGTTGCACTCACATATTGTGCCAATCTCCTGCCTTTTCCACATAACCTTGCACACTATTTCCAGTCAAAATGCTCATCCAATGACCTCTTGAATACCTGAATTGAACACGGTTGTGTTTTTTGGAGAACGATCATTTACATTTCTGCAAGGTGTTGACATAACATCTACGATGGTATTGTTGTTTCCCTGGTGCCATAGTCAAGGACGTCACAGAGTAATTGCAGGATATTCTTCTGGAGGGAGGCTGAACAGTAAGAGGTTGTGGTCTACATTAGTAAGAATTACTTAGAGAGGAAGGATAATGTGGCCCTTCAGCCAGAATTTAGGGATCTTTATAGATACTAACAAACTTTAGATGTAGTAATTTCTGGATTATTGCCAGGGCCATATGATAGGGAGTACAGAAATAGCAGGATGAGGCAGATGAATGTGTGGCTGGAAAGAAGGTGCAACAGGGAGGGCTTTAGATTTCTGGGACATTGGGGCTAGGGGCTAGGGGATAGGGGCTGGGGGTGGGTGGGGGGTGGAATAGTATCTGTTTAGGTAAAAGTAACAGAGGTTGGGTACTGAGTTCCTTCAGTGACACTTTGTCACTGTGGTTTGAAGGGTTCTAAGCTATCATGGCAGGGGTATGGGAACCAGCAAAGAATATTAGAGAAGAACACCAAGGTGCCCAAAATATTGAGGGACAGATAGTACTAGGACAGAGAATAATAGATCAATAGGTGAAATCGGAAAATGGGAGGAAATTAGGAAGTTTAAATTAAGGTTACTATACAAGGTGTGTGCATGCATAGAAAATAATAAATAAGATTGGGGAGTTACAGGCACAGATTACCATTTGAAAATAAGATGTGGGATGAAATGAGGTGACTCAGGGCGTGCAGGATTGGCTATTTTAATTTGTTTTGAATACAAGATCTTCAGGAAAGATAGGATAGGAAGGGAAGGAGGAAAAGTGGCAGTATTGGTTAAGATGAGCTTCATGGTGCTGGAGAAAGAGGATGTCCCAGAGGGATCGATGATAGAATCAATTTGACTAGAACTATGGAATAAAAAGGGTACCAAAACATTGCCCAATGTTGTCTGTAACATGCCATCTATGGGAATGATGTAGAGGTTCAAATCTGCAGGATAATTAGAGAAATTTCAACATTATAGAGTAGCTATAATAGGAAACCTTAGCTATCTAAATGTAGACTGGGATAGTAGTAGCATATAGGGTGCAGTAAGCCAAACGTTCTTACTTTGTTACATCAGCAAATGTTTGAAGCATAACATGGTGGCTCACAGTACCAGGGACTTTGGAGTGATGTGGGCTTAATGGACCAAATGGCCTGCTTCCACACTATAGGGACTCTATGAAAGTTTTCCAGACTGTTACTACCAGACCCTAGGTAAGGTTCACCAATTCCTTACAGCTCCAGATGGGATACCCCACACTGTTAAGCTCCCGGAAGAGAAGGGATGAGCTAGCTTCCCTGTTTTATTCACCCACCTCCTTGGTTGCAACAAGGTTAATATAAAATGGACACATTCCCTGTGGATGTTGTTCTCCCAAACCAATTGAACCTATGCTTTAAAAAAGGAGCCATTTAAGCCAGGTATTTGTTGAGTTGACAAGAAGAATAAGTTCATTCATTACTATACACAAGAAAAAATACTAATACACCACAAAATATGCACTGATTAGGTCTAAGATGTGGGTCCAGAAAAACTGTAAGTCTAAAATGAAACTGATATGCAGATCAGTACTCACTAAGTCTCAGTGTGATATCTGTGACTGCACATTATCTGCTACTGCCTTTTAGTCTGCTACTCATACAGTACCAAGTGATATACTTTGGATTGCCATAATTATTTCTTCTTTGATTTTAAAGTCTTTGCATAAAGAGTCAGGGGTCATAATCATTGCTTCATTTAGTTAATTCGCCATTAGATTCCCTACATTGTGGAAACAGGCCCTTCGGCCCAACCAGTCCACACCGACCCTCCGAAGAGTAACCCACACAGACCCACCTCCCCTCTGATCAGTGCACCCAACACTATGGGCAATTTAGCATGGCCAATTCACCTAACCTGCACATCTTTGGACTGTGGGAGGAAACCAGTGCACCCAGAGGAAACCCACACAGACACAGGGAGAATGTGCAAACTCCACACAGTCGTCTGAGGCTGGAATCGAACCTGGGACCCTGGTGCTGTGAGGCAGCAGGGCTAACCACTGAGCCACCGTGATTTTCCATCTTTTGCCTAAAAATGGCAAACATGACGTGATGCTTCCGTACTGCCCTTAGCTTAGAAAAAATGATCTTCAGTTCATTAACTTTCTTTGTTGAAAGCATGCTGTTCAAGGGAAAACAGTTATTGAATCGATTTTTCATCATTGTGGGGTGTTCTAAATTCCCCTTTTTACATATTGATATATTTCAATGACTTATCTTTTGCAAGTTGTACATTTTTGGTCTTGTTATGGATGAGCCGGGTTCATCATTCATTACTACTGCTAGCCCTGGATTTTTTTTAAAGCTAAGGTAAAGACCAAGATACCACTAGCTACTATTACCTACAACTGAGAACATAGCCTGGGTTATGGATATGCATAGTATACAATCAACAAAGATTTTTGAACTAAATGTCAAGGCTTGTTCATACAGAGTGAGCATACAGGCACGACAAATGTAGAGCACACTCAACGATAGCCTGCATTATTAGGTTTGTTGAACTCAAACCTAAGTGATATCTAGTTGATTTAAAACAAGTTACCTGACTCAAGTTTGCTGCTTCAGTAGCAGTCAGGACCCCTAGCAAAAATTCTCTTGGGAATCAAGAGAAAACTCTTCACTGGTTAGAGTGATACTTGTTAGAAGTTCTGGTGGCTTCTCTGCATGAGTTCCTCAGGGTAATGCCCAAGGCCCAACCATTTTCAGCTGCTTCAGCATCATCCCTCCATCATAATGTCAGAAGTGGGATGTTCTAGATAATTGCAAAATGTTCAGCATCATCAAGGACCTCTCAGAAAACTGAAGCAGTTGTGTCCATAGGCAGTAAGACTTGGACAACATCTAGGATTTAACTGATATGTGGCGGGTAACATTTGCATCACACAAGCACCAGGCAATGATGAGTGCCAAAAAAATTGTATCTAATCTCTAAATGTTTGATTGCATTACCATGATTGAAACTCCCATTATCAACATTCTGGAGTTACCATTGAGCAGAAAATGAACTAGTCCAGCCATATAAACACTATGGCTACAAGAACTGGTTACAGTTAGGAATTCTGCAGTGACCAAATCACCTCCTGACTCTCCAAAATCCGTCCACTACAAGGTACAGGTCAGGAGTGTGATGGAACATTCTCCATTTAACTGGATAGGTCAACTACACTCAAAAGGATTGCCACCACCCAGGACAAATAAGGTCAGGGAAAGCATGATGAGTAACAGGACACTGGGAAGTACCGACGTCACATGTCCACAGGCCATTAAGTTAACAGGAGCGGTAGTTAAAGGTAGATATCAGATAAAGGTAGATATCTACTGCTGAAACTCTCAATGCCTTTGTTCCATCCGGGCAATACTATTCCCATGTAACCCTGGCTGACTCATCGCATCTACCCTTTTTGACTTGAGGTTATCCAAAACTCTACTGCCCATCCCCTAAATTGCTACAAATCCCACTAAATCATCTTTACTTGCTTGCTGAACATACAGTTTCCCAGTTAAGCGATGCTCGGTCTTAACATTCTCATCCTTGTTTTCAAGCAAGGCCTAGCTCCTCCCTATCTTTGTAATCTGCTCAGTGCCCCAAGCATCTGAGATATGTGCACTTCTCTCAATCTGGCCTCTTGAGCATCCCCTATTTTAATTGCTCATCTGTGTGAACATGCCTTCAGCTGCATAGACTTTAATCCTATTCACATTCTTCCTTTAATACAACCTTGCATCCTTCCTCTTTCACTAAGCATCATCCACCTCAGTATATTTCTATTTGACTTGGTGACACATTTGGCTTTAAGACACCTCTGTGAAAGGGGTGTTTCAATTGCATTAAGGGTGCTACGTGAATGCAAATGGTTGTTGAGTTTGCTTTAAATATTTGATTTGTTTTGTCCCATTTAATTGTTTTGAGTTTCACTGAGACAATTTCTTTCAAAGAACCTTGATCTTCCAATTTTTAATAGATGATTTCAGGTGAAAAAAGATTATAGCACAAGAGTTAAAGTAGGTTCTACTAACAACAATATGTTTTACAATCTTTTATTCTTTAAACCTGAAAATTTGAATGGACCATTTCCTGCTCTGATTTTAATTACACTCAAGAGCTATACTTTTCTAGATCCAGAGGGTTCTCTAATTTCTCCTGGGACTGGCCCAAAGTGTACCACAGCTCTCAGGAATTCACTTTGACTCATCTCAGTTTTCAAGCCTTGCAATTAGCTTCCTAGAGTTCTCTCTCTCTGCAAGGAGTCCACTATTAATCTCTTCCACTAGCTTTACCAGGCAGACCTGATAATTTTAACTCTTCATGAATTTGAACTTTTCTTTCTGTTCATGGGTTCCACTTAGAATTCCTGGATAGTGATTCCAAAACAGCAACATTCCTGGTTCCTAATGGCTTCTTATCTTCCTGGTTCCAAGCTGCTGGCAGATACATACTGATGAGTCATGTTTTTCCAAGTTAACTGTTTCTGTGAGAAAAACACATTGCTCAATCTGAAACAGAAGACTGCCTCCCTGCAATCTACTTTATAGCAATTTTGCACTTTTCTGAGTCATGTTCCCAGGGTGGAAATGTCAAAAATTGGGGGTGTAGGTAGGAGGAGAAAGGGAAAAAGCTTAAAGGAGATGTGTGAGATAAGGTTATTGAAACAGAAGGTAGAGGGCACCTGGAACCTGCTGCCAGAGGAGATGGTAGAAACAAATACGTTTACAAAGAGGCATTTAGACAGATACATGAGCAGGCAGGGAATAGAGGGATATGGACCAGGTGCAGGCAGGTGGGAGTAGTTTAAAATGGCATCGTGATTGGCACAGATATTGTGGTCTGAAGAACTTGTTCTTGTGCTATACTGTTTTAATTAACCATCTTCAATTCTGAAACTTGTCCTTTGAACTGAAAGAAAGATCTGGATACATTAAGCTCTTCCTTTGTTTAAAGTTTACTTTCAGATCTTCCCTCCACTGCTACATCAGGCTTGAATTGTGTTGAATGTCCATTACTGTAGCTGAGCTCTCTCATGTCTGGTTCAGATGGGTCAACTGCTTCCCATCACAATAGCTGTAGTATTTCTTCTAAAGGTGGTGTGTCACTATCTACTGATACATGTTCTAATGGATATATATCTAGGGAGCTGAAAATGTGTTGCTGGAAAAGCACAGCAGGTCAGGCAGCATCCAAGGAACAGGAGAATCGACGTTTCGGGCATGTGCCCTTCTTCAGGCTCATGCCCGAAACGTTGATTCTCCTGTTCCTTGGATGCTGCCTGACCTGCTGCGCTTTTCCAGCAACACATTTTCAGCTCTGACCTCCAGCATCTGCAGTCCTCACTTTCTCCTAATATATCTAGGGATTCCAACTTTTCTAATAGTGTTTGCAATAATGCATTGACTTATGGCACCAACATTGTTTCTGTTTCGGTCTTTGCACATTTTTGAGATTGTCTCACGTTTTTGCAATGATGACACTCTTGAGATAGAGCTGGACATTGCTTTTGTGAGTTTTTCTTTGCTCTATTCCTGGGTCTATGCCTCCCAGCAGCATCAAAAAAACTAAAGACCATTTGTGTTGATTTGTCTTGTGACTGCTTGGTGTGTTTGTATCTTATAATGTTCAAAGATTTTACTGCTGGAATAAATTTGTCCTTCTTTTCTACAAAATTTGCCTTTTTAAAATCTCAGCTTCGAACACAATCTGATTAGCATTTTCAAGTGTGAGAAAGTCAATAAACTGTAAAAGAGGTAGAAGAGACTAACTAAAACTTCAAATGACAATTCTGTCTCTGATTAGTTCTGGTTGTCATGCTCCACATTCATGAGCTTCAGATAAAGTAGAAAGATCATCGATAAAGGTTCCCCCAGAAATTGTTATTTTATTGAAGTTTGCTTGCTCCTTAACTGATTCTCTAAGTAAAATAGTTGTCACGTTTTTAAGACATCAAAGGCATCAGCATTTTCTTTATTTATTTGTCTGTTAATAACATGGTCTGCTCATGGTCCCACAGACTAAAGCAGTGTGTGAACATATTTGGCATGTCATTTGCTGTGCTGACCTGAAGCAAATCTGTCTCAGGAAGGATTTCTTCCATGCTGACCAATTTAACTTGCTGTCTAAAGTATCCATAATCTTGAATCTGCATCGACGTGCAATAACTCTCCACATTTCTGTGTTGAAATCAAACTGCTCATTTTAAATTGTGAAGGTTCCAACACTCTGGTGTCTTCTAAGGAAGTACAGGTCAAGGCTCAAGGTATGTCATTGCTAACTTTAAAAAGAGACTAACGAGGACTTCAGAATAACACACAAACACCACTGACTAGCTCCTCCTGAAGACTGTTATATATCTCAGTGGGTGTAGCGATGCAAAGCTTTGTGTTAAGCATGGACTTTATACCACTCCAACTGTTGGGGCTACACTAACCACCCAAGCAGTTGTGGTGCCTTTAAGGTCACTGCCAGCAACATAGTAGCAAGGTGCTTGCATCAAAGAATAGGAACAATAAAGTGACAGCAGCTGACAAAACCTGCTGCTGCAGGGACAGTGGCAAGGGTTTCTTGGGCATTAGCAACACCAAACAAATGGATATGGGTTAAGTCAGCACTGGCTTCTAGTTCAAGGCGCAGATTGATAATGCCAATGGCGCTGAAGTCCTGTGCCAATACAGCAGCAGAAGATACACTGTTGGGTTAACCCTTTCAGGTCAACCACCATATGCATTAATATTAGTCCAAGAAATCTGGGACCACACTTGATTTTAACCTTACAGCACTTGGGGCTGTTTTCATTGGAGCAAAGAAGGTTTAGGGGTGACTTGATAGAGGTACAAGATGATTAGGGGTTTAGATAAGGTTGACCATGAGAACCTTTTTCCACGTATGGAGTCAGCTATTACAAGGGGGCATAGCTTTAAATTAAGGGGTGGTAGGTATTAGGGGTAGATTCTTTACTCAGCGAGTCGTGAGTTCATGGAATGCCCTGCCAGTAGCAGTGGTGGACTCTCCCTCTTTATGGGCATTTAAACGGGCATTGGATAGGCATATGGAGGATAGTGGGCTAGTGTAGGTTAGGTGGGCTTGGATCGGCGCAACATCGAGGGCCAAAGGGCCTGTACTGCGCTGTATCTTTCTACGTTCTATGTTCTATATCCAACATTTTCTAAACAGATTACAAAACGGGTTTAACAAAAAAAATCAGAAATGTAGAGACTTGGTGTTCCAAGAAGAGTTATATTGGACTCAAAATATCAATTCTGTTTCTCTCACCTCTGCTGAGGTCTTCCAGCATTTTCTGTTTTTACTTCAGACATCCTGTCTCTGCACTACTTTGCTTTTGTTTGAGATTTGATTAACATTCAGGTGGCTGATTTCACTCCAACACTTTAGCATAAATGTAAATTGCGATAATAATTTGTATTGTCAAGGTGAAGATAAAGTTAGCTTAAATCATCTTTGGCCATTCTTTTGATGTTAAGGGAGCTTCAGAAATTAAAAGAAAAGTGTTGTTCCATGGGTTTACTTTTTCACTGGTATTTAACAGAAATTACAACTGAACTACTAATTTACAATTTTTCAATGACTGCATTGCAGTAATTTCATTTTCTTTTTCTTTCCTTAAGTCACTCAGTTTTTTCCCATTTGTGCTGTCACTAGACTGTGGTATAGAGCCTGGTTAGCAAGAAGCTGATGATGTGTTCCTTCCTCTGCAATCCGGCCATTGCTAAACACTGCTATTTTATTAGCATTCTGGATGGTAGACAGGCGATGAGCTATAACAATGCAGGTACGTCCCTCTCTTGCTTTATCCAGCGCTTCTTGGACGATCTATTCAAATGGATAAAATGACAAAATGAAATCCATGACAGGTCAAGTTTGCTAGATAATTTTGATGACAGATTTTAAAAAATAAATCTGACTAATGCTCATAGAAATTGATGGTTTTGCAGTTCTAACTCTATGACTGATGTGGAATGGGTATAAGCCACTTTGAGAAAAATAACTATATTTTGCAGTATAATGAAAAACTGGATACATCTGAAACAGGGAATGAATTTTGCCCAATAGTTTTTTTCACTGGCTCGTGTTCACTTCATCCAAATCTCAATTCCAAAAACCTACTTCTTGTATCACAATCTGTAGTAAATTCTTCTTCCCCATCACTTCTTTCTTCATTAAACCACATTAACTGCTTATCAAGCAGAATTAAATAAAACCTTATCGCTGTTTAGAAGCCTCACTGTGATTTTGAACCACTTATACAACCACCTCCAACTCTAATTCAAATCTTCCCATCTACTGATTCTATTAGACTCTGTTAGCTCAGTTATCTGCACTGCTATTTTATGATGCAGAGTGATGACAACAGGACAAATTTACTTCCCAAACCATCTCAGCTCAGAAGGTCCCGCCTTCTCAACCCCACTTGGGTGTGGTAACCCTCAGGTTGAATTCACCACTAGGTGGCTCTTCCTATTGTCCTGTCGGGCTATGGCGAGCTTACTCAGACCAGTTTCTTCTGCTTCCTCCACCTTTCCATTCAGACATCAAGCATCAGCCAACTTGACCTTACCCTCTGGAACCTTTCTTCCTACTGAACTTAAATATAGCCATGAGTATTAAAGAAGAACTTTTGAAGATAGAAGGGGAATTAGATTAAAATATAGTATATTAGATGACTGGTGGTGAATATTTAAAGGAATACTTCATAATTCTCAATTAATCTGAAAAAATAAAATTCCAGAGGTCCATCCAAAGGGTTAAAGATTAAAATGAGTTTTTTTTACTATGGCAAAGAACAATAATAAACCCTGCTGAATAAAGACCTGAAAATGGTTAATACTTGATTGAGTGCAATAACCACCATCCATTCTGCTGATGTTGTGAGAACTTGGTGAGACAGTGAAGTGAGAATTCATGGGAGACAGACCATAGACTGTGGTCCCCCTGTAGTCTTTATAATATTGTAGAGCTATGCTAATCACATGTAATTTGTTGCATTTCTGCAATAATTTACATCTTGATCCTTCCACAAGATTATTCGGTTTAGATTAGAAGGTGACTACCCTATGCACACTAGACCGTGTAGGCCCCGAAAGAACCCACATACTTACATACAGATGGCACCTCCCACAACAAGTGGTCAGCTTGGGGTGTGAAAGTCTAATTTAGTAGCACTAGTCCCAATGAGCCAAACAGACTGGGAAACCCAGAAGATTTCAAAGGAAGCAGATACTGCGGATTGCTGAGGACCACAAACTCAAATCAACCTAGTGGCAACCCTCAATACTGAAGAATATTTTGAAGGAGAACTCCAAATCCGTCACTCAGACCAAACATTTTGGCGAGCGGATATTTTAGTTAACAGAAATCTCATGAATTTCAAGTTGGACCCAGGAACAAATGTCACAATATTGGCAGATAGTGAGCCATGGCTGATATAACACTGCTTAAAGCTGACAGACGTTCAACTACATGATTTAGCTGGCAACTAATTAAAGGCATGCTACAAGTCTCGAGATACCAAACATGAAAAATTCCATATGTCCTTTCGACTGCAGGAGCTAGCACTAAGTGAATATTTTAACATTCAGGAAATAGGCACATCTAAGAAGTTGCGATATTTGACAGTTCTAAAATATTTGCCATAATGAATACTACCTAGGAACAAGGTTTTTGCAAAGTTTTAAATAGATAAGTAAAATATTTCAGAAGGAGTGACACGATGGCTCAGTGATTAGCACTGCTGCCTCACAGCACTGGGAATCTGATACCAGCCTCAAGCCACTGTCTGTGTGGAGATTACACATTCTTCCTGCGTCTGTGTGGGTTTCTTCTGGGTGGGTAGTTTCCTCCCACAGTCGAAAGATGTGCAGGTTAGGTGGACTGGCCATGGGAATTTGCCGATATGGTTTAGGGATGTTCAGGCTCAATGGCTTAGCCATGGGAAATGCAGAGTTATAGTGACAGGGTGGGGGTGTAGGTCTGGGTGGGATGCTATTTGGAGGGTGGGTGTGATTTGACGAACAATCCACACTGTAGGGATTCTGTGATTCTATGAAGTCATCGATTTCACAGTCAATTGGAGAAAGTGACAGATATATAGAGAGGTAGGCTCCATGCAGAAAAGAACTTTCAAACTGTTCTTTTGAGGCGGCAATTTAGAGCCAACAGCACTGACCTGTCAGAACTCAGAAGTTCTGGGAATCAGTAGATTCATAATTAATAGTACAATTGGAAATCAGTGAAAGGTCAAGAGCTCTGCAGACAGAAGCCTAGGAGTTAGATGTAATGAAGTGTCAGAGTTAGAGCTTCAGAGAAATGCTGGGAGCTGCGGCAGCTCAGATGAAGCTTTGTGCCATTAGCAGTTCAGTGCAACTTCCAGCAAGGCCGAAGGTGGTACACAAAAACAGCATTTACTTTGGCACTGAGCAAGATTAGAACTCAGGAAACAATCCAGGGCAGTACCAGCTTGGTGAACCTAGCTATTTATGAAAAAGCTGGTGTTTGTAAGTATGTGACGGAGTATAGCTTCCAGCATACAGGGAGTGTTGTCCCTATTGGTGAGACAGTCCATGCTGAAGTAGCTCTTGAGGGAATTTCAAGGATAAGCCAACAAAAGTGGGAGAACTGTAAGCTCTTTTGAACTTTTCATGAAATTTGGTGACCCACAATGCCACCAACTTCTGTGCTGGCGGAGCGGAAAGGGAATGCAGATAAATCCATGGGATCTCTCTCGATCTCAATTGCTGTTTAATGTGTTCTGTAGTGTGTTCACTCATAGTTTGTCTGTTACCCATATTTCTCTCATGTTAATTTTGGGATGTTAGAGTAAAAATCATATCCATCCTTCTATAACCTAAGCATTTTGTGTCAATAATGTTTGCACGTTTACTTCAATTTTATTTGTAATAAACTAATTATTCTTTGTTCACTAAATAAACCTGCCTGAATAATTTCTAGAACAGATGCAGACTAACACCCATACATTTTAAAGTTTGATGTGACCAGTGTAAGAATAGAATTAGAAAAGCATTGATCCTTTTAAGAATCTGGAAAGCAGTAACTTTCCGAATCCTAAACTCTGCTACATATCTTCCCATCTCCTTGTTTACCCAACACCTCCCACAGTTGATGCTATTCCTTTCAGGACTTTATTCTTTTAGACATCCACAGCTCTTAGACTTGATGACAAATTTCCAATGTCCAGAAGGAGGGAAGATTTTGGATTCTTATGGCATTAAGACGGATTCTGGGAAAGTTGGGATCTGTACAAACTACATGGGTCGCATGCAGTAGGACTGGGACCAATATCCCTACAGGGGCATTTGTCAGTGATGTGGCTTTATGCAGAGGGATAAGAACCAGAAAGGGGAACAAGAATGAGCAAATAAAAGGAGAAATGGAAGATAGAAAAGTATAAGTGGAAGGTAGGGGAAACAAGGGCTCGCAGCAACTAGTGTTGTGGAACAAAACAAGATGTAAAATGTCAAAATGTCAACTCTAATGGAACATTCGCAATAAGGGAGATGAATCAATGACACAAATAGTGTAAATGGGCATGATATGATAATCACAAAAACATGGCTCAGGGTTAACAAAGTTGGAAACTCAACATTCAAGAATATTCAGTCTTTAGGAAGACAGGCAAAAAGAGATTGGGTGACGTTGGTAGTGAAAGATAACATCAGTGAAATAGTGAGAAAAGATATTGGCACAGAAGATATACAGGTGCAAACAGTTTGGGCAAAGCTCCCAACAGGAGATAATGGTTTACTGGATTTGTATTCAGTGGAATGGAAAAGAATGAGAGGGGATCTCGCTGAAATGAGACAGAACTGGACAGTCTGGATGCAGACATGATGATTCTCGTGCGTGGAGCTATTAGAACAAGTGGTCACAGTCTCAGGATATGGGGTCAGCCATTTTTGACTGTGATGAGTAGAACTGTCTTAACTTAGACCTGAGGCATTCTCTATCAAGACAGGCGAAGTCACTGAATATGATGGAGGAAAGAAGGAAAGGGAAGGGGAGGAATGGAGGGACGGATATCTAAGGGAGTCAAAAGGAGATACGGAGGGAGGAGGACAATGATATTGGAATGAAGAATCACCCATTATCAACTTTAATAGCAGATCAGGCTCAATACTTTCTACTTTCTGTGTTTCTATGACCCACAATTTAAAACCATCCATTGGGAAGTGAGGTTTATTCCCTGAACACCCAGATTTTTTGGTTTTAAACAATCATTTTTGTTTGCTGTAATCAAGGAATGTGCATGAAATATATTAATAATATCAACTGGGTTGCTCAGTAAACTTCGGAGTAAAAATGAACATGGATAATATTTGTGATGAGAAACTGGCAATAATCCTGAAACCTTTGAGTGGTAGGACTATTCCTCTGTACTGTTCATCATTAAATCAACCCAGTGTTATCCCTTATTCTATAGCCAGCCATTTTTTCATAGCAAAGTTGCCTAATGTAATGTTACACAAAACCGATCATTTTCTTCTGTTGAAACAAATCTGGGAGTAATATTCATCATAGTACTTCTGACACATTTGGATGTTTTACAAACACAGTGAGGAATATGGACATATTCAGGTACCACACTTTATTTCCACTATTTACTTCCTCTTGTGCATCTTATTGTTATAATCAAATTGTTTTCAAACACTTTGCACATGACCAACAAGTGAAGCCTCACCATCTCACTTTCTGTATCCAGTGCTGAAGTAGCTTCATCCAAGAGGAGGATCTTGGGGTTTCGGACTAAGGCTCGAGCAATGGCAACACGCTGTTTCTGACCTCCAGAGAGCTGGGCACCCTTGTCTCCAACACACGTACTGTATTTCTAAATAAGTTGAATAGAATAACTAAAATTAGTGACCAGCAATTTTAGAAGGTACTACCAATGTATGATGCTTGTACAGATTATTTTTGTTTTACTTGCACTATCATAAGATGCAGAAACGGAAGTAGGCCATTCAGCCCATCAAGTCTGCTCAGCCATTCAACGAGATCATTTCTGATCTGATAATCCTTAATTCACTTTCCCATGCTTTCCCCAGTCATTAAAAATCTGTTCATCTCAGTTTGAATATACTCAATGACCCAGCCTCAAAACTCCTCCACAGTTCCAAGATTCATCCTTAGAAGAATTCCTCCTCATCCCTAGCCTGACCAGGAGACCAATTAATCTGATATTATACTCTCTGCTCCTAGACTCTCAGCGTCCACCTGTTCATTCCCCGCATCTCTCCCCCTCCCCCACAAGAATCCTATAAAGAATTTTATATGTTTCAATACTTCTCATTCTTCAAAACTTCAATGAGTACAAACCTAACCTACAAAACCTGTCCTCACAATACAATTCCTTCATACCCACGATCAATCTTGCGTACCTTCCCTGACCTGCTTCCAAAGCCAGTATATACTTCCTTCGATAAGGGGATTGAAACTACTCACAGTACTTCCAGGTGTGGCCTACCTTGTGCCTTGTACAGTTTTAGCAAGACTTGCCTGTTTTTAATTTTCCTTTGAAATAAAGACCAAGATTTTATTTGTCTCCCCATTACCTGTTGCACTTGGGTGCTTTTTGTCACTTATGCATAGCTACTCCCAAATCCCTCTGTTCTCTAGCTTTCTGAAGTCTTTCTCCATTTATATAACATTCAGCTCATTTATTCTTCCTGCCAGTGCAAAACCTCACATTTTTCCCACATATATTCCATCTGCCAAGTTTTTGCCCACTTGGTTAACCTGTCTATATCTCTCTGCAGATTCTATCAATACATCACTTGCCTTCCTACTTATTTTTATGTCAATCATGAACTTAGCAATAGTACATTCACTCTCAGTTGAAAAATGTGGTGCTGGAAAAACACAGCAGGCCAGGCAGCATCCGAGGAGCAGGAGAATCGACGTTTCGTGCATAAGCCCTTCTTCAGGCCTTCTTTCTGAAGAAGGGTTTATGCCCGAAACGTCGATTCTTCTGCTCCTCGGATGCTGCCTGGTCTGCTGTGTTTTTCCAGCACCACATTTTTCAACTCTGGTCTCCAGCATCTGCAGTCCTCACTTTCTCCTACATTCACTCTCATCCAAGTCATTATAAATAACCTAGGCCATGATTAACCGCAAGCTACTATTTTTTGACATTAGTAGAATACATTAGTTACAGTGTGGAAACAGGCCCTTCGGCCCAACAAGTCCACACCAACCCGCCGAAGCGCAAACCACCCTGACGCATTCCCCTACATTTACCCCTTCACCTAACACTACAGGCAATTTAGCATGGCCAATTCACCTAAACTGCACATTTTTGGACTGTGGGAGGAAACCGGAGCACCCGGAGGAAACCCACGCAGACACGGGGAGAATGTGCAAACTCCACACAGTCAGTCGCCTGAGGCGGGAATTGAACCCGGGTCTCTGGCGCTGTGAGGCAGCAGTGCTAACCACTGTGCCGCCCACAAATAGTTCTGACGTACAAAATTATTAATAACTTCATATTTGCACACATGAAGTAATACTTGTTCAGAATATCCTCATCTGCTAAATGCTGTGGCACTGCAGAGAGAGATGACCTGACTCACAACACCAAGCTTGTTGTAGCAGGAGAAGGTAAAGTCACCATAGTCCTCTCTTTCATGAGACAGAGGTGAATGGTGGTGGTTTAACCCAAGGGCTATCATGCCTCAGGCGCGAAGGGAGGCTGACAATGAGAATCCTTTATGGGAATCTCAACTGGTGTCAGAATGAATCCATGCTGTTGGCATCATACTGCATCACCAAACAGCCAGCCAGCCAACTGAGCTAACTAACCCCTTAAGATAGCAGGTGTAATACAATGTAATAGAAGAAAGAAATAAAGTTCCTTAACTGTCCACTCATAGAGCTGCATTTTGACAGTCCCATAAAGATACGTTGGGAGACGGGATTGGATGGTGAAGTTGCAAAACAGCATGACATATTCCCACCTAAACAGCAATCTTCTAGAGATAGGGTCAACATGACAGGGTCTACCTAATAGTGGGGAACCCCCAATTATACATATCAATTTGGGGTTTGGGCAAACATTTCAGTGTTACTCGGATCTTTCTGAGGGTAAATAATTTTCCCCCTCTCACCACCTCATTAGAGGCAAACTACAGCGGCTTCCTGGCAATAAACCAGGCTGCTTAGGAACATCAAAATCTTTTATCACCTCAGCACAGACTCACTGGGTTGTGATGTTTATAACAGTGATCATAGCCATCCATTGGAGGGGTTCCGCCTCCATATTGATGGCATGAAAACTGTGGCAATGCATGAATTTTTAAAGTTCTCATTATTTTGCAGAAAGGACTTTCATGTTGAGTTGTTCTCATGGTCTCAGTCCTGTCTCAGCAGTGTCCAATTCTCTCCTGATGAGGCTGCAGTTTGGACACCATTGCATATCCTCCCAGTGTTGGTTCCCTGGTCTGTCCACTGTCCTGAATTGGTCAGGGCTGCCAGAGGCAGCTTCTCAATTGGTTGAATTTGAGAAAATGACAACTAACTGAGGAGGTGATAGCCTAGTAAACCACTGGACTGTTAACTGGAGAGGTGATAGCCTAGTAAACCACTGGACTGTTAACTGGGGAGGTGATGGCCTAGTAAACCACTGGACTGTTAACTGGAGAGGTGATGGCCTAGTAAACCACTGGACTGTTAACTGGGGAGGTGATAGCCTAGTAAACCACTGGACTGTTAACTGAGGAGGTGATAGCCTAGAAAACCACTGGACTGTTAACTGGAGAGGTGATGGCCTAGTAAACCACTGGACTGTTAAGCCACAGACCTACAAAATATTCTGGGGACCTGGGTTTGAATTCCCACTATGGCAGATGGCAGCATTTAAATTCAATAAAAATCTGGAATTAAGAGTCTAATGATGACTATGAATCCATTGTTAATTGTTTGGAAAAACCTACTTATATGCTTTAAGGCAGGAAACTGCCATCCTAACCTGGTTTGGCTGACACGTGACAGAATGGGATTGCCTCTGGGCAATAAGGGATGGGCAATAAATGCTGGCCTAGCCAGCGACACCCTCATTCTGTGAATGAATTTTTTAAAATCTTCCCGCAATAAGGGCGGCACGGTGGCACAGTGGTTAGCACTGCTGCCTCACAGTGCCAGAGACCTGGGTTCAATTCCTGCCTCAGGCGACTGACTGTGTGGAGTTTGCACATTCTCCCCGTGTCTGCGTGGGTTTCCTCCGGGTGCTCCGGTTTCCTCCCACAGTCCAAAGATGTGCAGGTCAGGTGAATTGGCCATGCTAAATTGCCCGTAGTGTTAGGTAAGGGGTAGATGTAGGGGTATGGGTGGGTTGCGCTTCGGCGGGGCGGTATGGACGTGTTGGGCCGAAGGGCCTGTTTCCACACTGTAAGTAATCTAATCTAATCTAATCTACTTCTGGGTTCCCAACCTAAAATTGATGCTGATTTAGTGATTTTTCTTTTCCAGTTGGATCAGACTCAGCCTTAGAGATGTACAAAACAACTGGAAAAGAATAAAGTAAGGAATGCATATTATTCTTTAGCTGGTTAATACCATTTATCTCACTTAAAAATACTTTTTTTTTTGCTAGCTCCCTAATCTCAGGGTGGGAACTACCAACATCGAGAATAGGAAGCTGGTCTTCAGGTCAGCATGTGCCCCTCTCCCTCACTTCGCGTAAACAGGCTGTTCTTTTCATGTTTCATTACTGCAAGATGATATGAAATGTAATCATGCAGAAATTTACCTGAGGCAGAGTTTCAATAAATGTATGTATGTTTGCTGCTTTGGCTGCAACCTCTATCTCCTCCTGGGACACAACTCTGCTGTTGTCTCCATAAGCAATGTTGTCAGCAATACTGCAGTCAAACAAAACAGGTTCCTGGGACACAATACCCATCTGTGCCCGGGCCCATTGAACATTGAGGTCCTTCATGTTGTGCCCATCTAAAAACTGGACAAGAATTATTTCAATAATCAGTGCTGTGTTGTATTGTGACACTGAAGTTGATGTACATTGTAGACTGAACACAGGCGTATGGAAAGATATTCAAGCTAAGGATCAATACTAATTCCAGAGCAAAATAAGATCATGGGTACATATGGCAATGTGATTATTAATAGCTATCACATACATATGATGGCAACCAGGAAACTCTAAACTCTGCAACAATATTAGCAGACCTTTCCTCCAGGTACATAATAATACCGTGACAAATACTGACTGATTGTACTTTAATAAAATGGCTATGTTATTGCATATTTTTCACTTGTTGCAAATGAATATCTTCATATTATCCCCATTGAGAAAACAGAACAAAATAACCAACAATTCGGCTAACGATGAGGGAGCTGTTAGTACAAAATCTATGAATATTCAACGACCAACATTGGGTCCAGTGAGTTTCAGTAACTGCATTTCAGTGAATTTATCTATAAATGGTTTTCTCAATTCTGTAATTAATCTGCACATCCATCAACATTTCCTCAAATAAAAGAATTTTAAGGAATAATTGGCAATAGAAACCGTTTAAAATTGCGATCACATACAGATGTTTTAGAAATGCGTGATTCTTGCACTGCAATATGTTGCAATTTTGAAAATTCATGTTTTTCTACATGAGAACAAATATTTTCAAATGCCAGAGGAAAATGAGGAAGAACATCACTTTCTCTTTGTGTAAGATATAAACACTCCCCACCCCTGCTGACTTCCTGAGCTGTATTGTTTAACAACTTCAAACAGTTGGTTGTGTTAAAATGAATAAGCATCTGCTCTCAGTTTTTCACAAACATGAGTATAAATTCTCAAACACGTCTCACATGTTTAGTGCAACAATCAGAATTTTGTTTATCACTACCCCACTTGAAAGCATCACCATTAAAACTTTAATGCTTTCCCTGTGCTTTCCAAGATGGGTATTCTGAATAATATGAAAAGACAGAAACTGCTTTAAAATTAAAACTTCAAATGTATTGATTTATTCACTGTTCAGCATGCACTCTGAATGGGGACTTTAAATGTCCATCATGGAGAGTGGCTTGGTAGCACCAATTCTGACTGAACTGGCTGAATCATGAAGGATATATTTACCAAGCTGGGTGTTAATTGGTAAGTTAACATGATAAAAAAAACTTCTTGATCTGCCCTTTGTCAGTCTACCTATCCCACATGTATCGGTATATGACAGTACTGGGAGGAGCAACCTTTAAGGAAACAAAGTTCAGTCTTCATAGTGAGGATACCTTCGGTTGTACAGTGTGGTAGTGCCCCTACTCTAAAGGTGATCCATTCAGAACAGATACAGACAATGGTAAGCTCTCCACAAGCTTACCCATCATTCTGACTTGGAAGTAAGTGTTGCTTGGACTGCCCTTCCTTACACCACTGTGTGAGTAGCTATTCCAGAAGAACGTCAGCACTTTAACAGGATGGCACTTTTGTCAAGAGATGGGCAATAAATGCTGGCCTGCCCAGTGATGTCCGCATTTCACAAAGGGTTTAAAACGAATTCACTTCTAAAGTTACCTGGCAAACAAACAGAACTGATAAACTTTAAGATTTTCTTTAGATTGAAGAGTCGGTTTCATGGCAGGACTCCTTCATGCCCATATGTCTATGTCAGTTTTTCCACCTGGACATGGACTAGGAAAGGTAATACCATTTTCTGCTCAGTGGAAGATAGAGTGATCGAAGAGAGTCTGAGAAATTACAGGGACCTTTGCTATAGAACACAGCAATCCCAAAAGAAGTTCAACTGACTTAAATAGAGTGTAGAATGGAAAGAATTCTGGGGATTGAGAGGAGTTACTAAGGATGGTAGAACCTGAAGCAGTTTCTATAATTTCTGCCATCCCAACACTTGTACACAATACAAAATGGATTTAATTACCTCACTGGAATGATCAATCTGTCGAGACACTGAGGACTGTCTTAGTGTCCGAAATTCTTTAGGCTAGTTATGTCAACTGGAGGAAGATTCAGTAAATTGTCTTGCTCAGGCCTCATTTGAATATTTCCATTGAAATGAAATCAGCACTGATGGAAATTGAGGAAGTTCTCCTATTCAATTTTGACTATTATGTGTTTCCCATCACCTCTTGGAAAAACCTTCTTAGTCATAAAACCCAAGTGGCTGTTTTCTCTTTGGTAATCTGGCTCCATTAAGAGGAAAACTGCATGTCCCATTAAAGTCAGCATAAGTTAGTTTCTCTCTGCAATGACAAGGTGATGCCTGATGAACACACAAGTCATCAAGTGCTACCTAGGAGATTCAGTTTCACATTAGTTCAAAACTATTATGGTGACTTTTGTTGCTTCAGTTTAAATCCTGCATTGGAAATTGATGGCCATGGAAGGTACATTTATAATATGGTCAAATATGTTGACTAACAAGCTGCAAATCCTCCCAACACATCAATGATAGACCATAAAAATGCAAATATTTCTTGTTCAGCCAGAGCCATATGGTAGTTGCAGTACAACAGCCTCCTCATGTTAAAAGACTCCATGCACATGTTCTTGCTCCAGGTTATACTTCGTTTTATTCTTTGTATTAAACTTAGTGATCGATTCCTACAGTGTGTTCAGAACTGATATCCATGGTGAAAAGGCAGTTTCAACTCTGAACTCTGACTTGCTCAATATTAACATTAGCTGAGATCATATCAGGTGGTTTGTAGGTTCAGTGGTAAAACTGGACCCAGCCAAGTCCAATAAACTATGGTGGGACAGATTCAGGTGTGAAGGGCTCTTGTGACAGTGGTAGGTGTCCCTAGCTCTATGCCAGGAGGCCAGGGTTCAAATTTCATACACTCCAGACATGTGTCACAACATGTGTTTGGCGACAATGACAGGCTTCTGGGAAGGAAAGTTCCAATTAAACCTCTTTGGACTGTATTTGAAGTGGTAGTCTGGTTCATGAGTCATGTTGTTCAGTGCAGAGTACCAAAACTGCCCATTAAAAAAAAAGTGTAAATTTTAATAAAAATCCAGACCAAAGTTTCCATAATCCAAGCTTTCCTGCAGTTTGTGAAACATATGGAAAATAATTCTATTGATCTTGATCACTTACCACTTTTCCACATAGTGGATCATAGTACCTCTCCAGCAGCTGTACAGTGGTACTTTTCCCACAGCCACTGCTCCCCACTAGAGCCAAGGTTTGCCCCTTCCCAACTGAAAGTGTCAAATTTTGCAACACCATCACATCAGGTCGAGTAGGATAGTTAAAGCCAACATCCTCGAACTTCACTATTCCTTCAAAAGATGCCTTTTACAAAAAAAAAACAATTAATACCATTTCACGATACACACAAATCTTGAATTACATTTGTAAAGGCTTCTCTTTCAGATGCTGAGATGGTTATTTACGCTATTGGATAACAAGAATATACAGAAAGACAGAAGTTTACATTCTATCACACAAACGTTTTACCAGAACATCTGTGCTCACATTTTTGTGATAAAATGTTAGAACCTATTTTTAGCCTGCAAAGTTTCAACTGTGATGAACTTTTTGAGTTCAAGTGTTACTGGCCAAAATCCAATAAAATAGAATTGATCCCAATGAAAGGAATGTTCAACTCTGTAAAGTTATCAGAGGAAAGTCAACTTCACAAAAATAATGGGTGCAGGTTACACATGCAGCGCATTAACCTCCCTTCAGGTCTCTACGCATTTCCATAACATAAATTGAAAATGCTGGAAATACTTTGCAGGTCTGACAATATCAGCGGAGAGAGAAATTGAGTTAATATTTCAAGTTGTTAACCTTTTGTCAGAACATGAAAACATTAATAATGTTAACAGGTTTTAAGCATGTTAGGTCATCAACCTGTAATGTTAAAACTGTTCCTATTTCTTTAAAACTGCTCTGTGAACTATTAAAAGTATCCAGCTGTTTCTGTTTAATTGCCAGGTTTCCAGCACCCAAAGTATTGTGCATTTGTAAACATATCCATTGTTAAATGTTATATATTTGTTTAGATTCTTGGAATCTTACAAACATTTCTGCCCTCATAATCCAAACAGACAAAATTGTTGCTGCATAGTTTTGTGCAACTTGTTTTGTGGGAAGTTGCTCTGAATAACCCAAAATTGAAGCACTTTAAGAGACTTACATTTCCTAATTCTTACAGTGAAATACTTACAGGAACATGCCCACTTTCACTGTAGCTGTCTATAGATGGTGTTTGATCAAGCAGCATTTTGATGTGGGCTGCTGAGATCTTAGCCTTTGCATAGTCTGGTGCAAATGAGCTGGTCTGTCCCAAAGCCATAGCTCCAAATACAATTGCTGAGAATACACTGAAATGGTAACAAATTAAATTAAGCAAAGAGCAGTCTTAGATTTAGTAAACTGTCATCGTTTTAAAAAGTACTTACAAATTCTCATACACGACATAAACATTTCATCACAATATTTGGACTATGTATCAGATAACTTTTACAAAATGCATTTAATAGACGGGGCATTGGCAACAATGGGGTACTTGTTATAATTTTATTTATAAGCAGAAATTGAGTGATTAGAACCAGGCAAATCTTGTTGACTACAAGTTCCTTGATTTGGATTGTTAACCTGGGCCAATCAGGGAGCCCTGGCTGACCGATATAAACATGGGATTCAAAATCTCCTCACTTCAGGCCACAGCCAGTGTAATATGCATGTGTAAGTAAAGTGATGGGATACTGGCCTCTGTGCAGTTATTTCAAGAAAGTTGTTAATTATACCAGTGTACAGTAACCGCAGGCAACTTTCGGGATGTCTTTTTTCACATCCTCACCAGTGATCTTCAGCAGTTACCAGGAAGAACATGACAGTTACTTGGGGACATCTTGCCCTGAACAGAGAACCCAAGTCTTCCTTCTTGGTGGCGCTCCCCACAACAAATAGCAAGAGGGAGAGAAACTAATAGAAGATAGAGAAGGAAAAAGCACAAAAGCACATAAGGAAAAAATATTTAGAACAGTGATAGGTAGACACTTTGAGGAAAATACAGAAACAGAATGAGATAATACGAGACACATTGATGGAATATTAGAGAAATTACAAGATGGAAAAAAAACCATTCAGTCCAACCAATGCACATTAGTTTTATCTTCCATGTAAGGAATAGTTGCAGTCCCATTTTCTTACCCAGTTTTCATATCCCTTTACACATCCTTTCATCTGACCAACTATATAAGCTATTCTTAAATTTTGATTCTATCTCTGCTTCAACTATTAACTCTGATAATGCATGTCACAGCCTCAAAACCATTTCTTCCTCTCTCTGTTCTAGATCATCTACTTTTAAGTTTGAAACTTGGTTCTCACACTCTCAAGCCCTCAATTACAACAAGCGGTCTATTTCAATGTACCGTGTTCCATTCTGTGATGTATTAAAGATCCCTATCAAATCCCCTTATTCTCCGCTAGTACAATAAGAATAATGTCAAGTTTTAAAAATGTGTTTTGGTTTGCTTTCCATCATTTCAAGCAGCAAGCTTCTGAAACTATGCAGTACCCTTTCCACTCAACACTATTCCTATAAAATGAAATTTCAACCTGCACACTGCACTCCAACTGTGGTCTTGGTAAAGTTTTATATAGGCTCAATTTATACCTTAATCTTAGTAATGGATTAATAGCTGAAACATTTTTTTCTCTGCACAGTTGAAGTCTGAGTTGGTGAGTGTTTCTGACATTATTTGCTTTAATTCACAGAGAATCATTCAAACACGCTTCAAGGAAACAGCCTGGGATGAAACCGAAGGAAGTCAAATGAAGCATCGAGTTGTTTCACACTGTTCAAGGGCACACAGATTTACGATTGTGCTGGTCATATTAAAGATGTTTTATGCATTTAAAGCATTAACTTTTGCAATGATTTGCTCCAATTTTCACATTATTGGATGAAATCTTCCAAGAAAAAGGTCAAAATCTTAACAGCAGCTAGAAATGATCCTACAAGCGATAGCTCATGAATAAGCTGCCACTGGGGTTACTGACCTGTACAGAATGGTCACCTGACTGTACAGCTGCTGGCCCAATGAGCGAGCTAGCAGCTCAGTAGTGCCAGCAGCAATGGCTGCCATTGCTAAGGCACGGGTCTACACCAATTGGCAAAGAAACATTTTAAAGATAATACTGATAGGGAGGAGACCACCCACCCCCCTACCGCCAAAAAGCAAATGCCTCCCCTTTGAACAGATCCCTTTTTGAATGAAAAAGCATCCTTCCACCTCCTCCACAAAACCCATGCTACTGAGAAGAGGCAGCCTGCACGCAAAGTGCCAACGGCCTGGTGAAGTGTCTAAGTCCCTGATCTCAGGACATAGACTGGGAGTCTGTCATTCATGGCTCCGTCCCCCTCCAATATAAACATTCCCTACCACCACCTTGACCCCACCTCACAAGGTACAGTAAGTTTCTTCCTATTGTCTCTCTGCACACTGAGTGATTGCAACAATCATTTATACTTACAGGAAAACATCCCGGAAAGCCATGTAATTATTTGTCACCAGCCAGGCCCCAAATCGAAAACATGCTGCATAGGCAAAGTAGACAATTGCTTGTGAAATTGCACTGGTGATTCCGTAAACGTGAGCCTTCTTTCTTGAATTCCTTTAGAAAAAAGGAAGCATGTTTAATGACAATTCTACTGCCTAGCACAAAAAGATTATAAAAAGAATATTAAACCAATACAACCATGAGAGTGAGGTGAAGACAGCTGGGATGATAGAGTGCCATTCTGACTGAGGCCCCATCAGTCACAATTTAACTCTGCAATTTTTTTAGGAACATATGTGAAATAGCAGAAGATGCCCACAAGATCCCTCAAGCCTACTCCATCATTCAATACAATCAAGGCTGATCAACTCCAATTTACTCCTGCCCGCCATATCCCTTTATTCCCTGAATGACCAAAGTCCACCTGTCTTAGCCTTAAATGAGCCTGAGAGAATTCTGGTCAGGCTTTCCAAAAGTATTACACCTGAATTCTTTCTTGTATGAATCGAATTTGCTTTTTTCAGCCCTAACCATGACCTTTTCACTACTAACCAGCAGACACTGCTAACTAAGGAAATCTGACTGTTTTTACCTGGAAGGAACTTTCATGTTTTCTTCATACATTTCTTCAAACTTTCGTTCCCTTGTTAGAGCAACAACAGTTCGAATGTTTTCGACTGCCTCTGTAGCAATCTGTTTAAAAATGGAGAAAACAACAGTGTTAAGCAGAGCTGTTTACAACACAATGAGAATGCTTAATGCATGGGTGTCAAAATACCAGTCTTGAAACTCAACTTCTCCCATCAACTCTGTGTTAACCTTGACCTGGTTGACTACTTAATTATACTGGTATTGTTTTCTGGCAGAACAAAAAAGCAGGAACACCCATGAAGACTTTGGAATAAAGTATTCCGAAGTAGCACTGTTCAATTTAAATAGCTTGATTTTAATAATAGTTCAGTAAACATATATAGCTTGGAAGTAAAGGGGACCAGGTAAAGTGACAGGCAGTCAGTAACACTGAGATGATTGAGTGAAGTGAGATATTCAAAGACAGGACAGGAATTGGACTTGGGACATAAATGAGAATACAATTTTTCTAGTCTATAATTAAGTAGAAGCAAGGATAAAATAAAAGCAAATGGTCCATATTCTAATTAATAAAGGTATGTCTGGGGAGCTCAGGCTTTGCTTCACATTATGGAAAACCCTGGACACTTCTGGCCATCTGCAATACCTCGTCTACAGGAAGTGTCTTTTTAAAAAATGTTCATGGCAGGGAGGTTGTGGTGGCATTGCTGACTACACCAACATTTATTACCATCCCTAATTACTCAAACTCAACCACACATTGCTGAGCATCTGGAGTTACATCTAGTCCAAACCAGGCAAGGATGGCAGTTTCCTTCCCGAAAGGTCATTAGTGAACCAAATGGGTCTTTTCCCCAACAATTAACAATGACGTCATGGTTATCATTAGGCTCTTAATTGGACTATTTTGTAAAATCTTGAATTATATTTTGTTTTATTGAAATAAACTTCACTACCTGCCATGGCAGGATTTGAACCTGGGACCCCAAAACATTATCTAGATCTCTGGGTTAATAGTCTAGCAACAATACCACTAGGACAGCCCAGCTGGCTGAAGCAACTTGATTTCCAACTTTTGGAGCTTGAACAGCAATGGGGGCACTATGGTGCATTCATGAAGCCAAGAGGTTTATGCAAGGACACTTTAGCATATGGAGGGTGAGTTGGAAGAAGGGTGTAGGGTAATATTGCTACTGGATGCCTAAGTGAGGGGAGTAGCCTGATGCTTCTGCAACTGTAGACATGAACCGAGGGTATGTTGCCTTCCTAATGCCCGGACCAAGAACTATTTAGAAAATAAGACAGGAAATTGAAAAGCAGGTCTACACAAGTAATAATTTCCTGATTACACCTGGTGCCACACTGGAGTGAGTACAGGAATAGATGGATAGTAGCTGAATGCATGGCTGGAGAGATAGTGCAGGAGGAAGAGCTTTATTTCCTGAGGCATTGGGACCATTTCTGGGAGAGGTAGAACCTAAAACAAATTTGGCAAGTGACACCTGAATGTTAGGTGAGATCATCCTTACCCGGAATTTTGCTAAATCTGCTGGGATGAATTTAAACCAGAAAGGCAGGGAGGTGGGATCAACATAGAACATAGAATGTTACAGCGCAGTACAGGCCTTTCGGCCCTCGATGTTGCGCTGACCTGCGAAATTAATCTGATGCCCAACTAACCTATACCATTCCATTATCATCCATGTGTATGTCCAATGCCCATTTAAATGCCCTTAATGTCGGCAAGTCTACTATGGTTGCAGGCAGGCCATTCCACGTCCCTACTACGGATCCTTACAGGTAGTTCGGGGGGAAAATACTGAGATAGAATCAGAAGTTAAAATGCAAGTGAGTGAGTGAAGAATGGAGGAAAAATATAGGCTAGATATGAAAAAAGTGATTTTAGCAAATCTATTTTAATGCAAGGAACCTGAAGAATAAGATAGATGAGTTGAGGGTACTGATAGGCAAACAGGAGTATGATTTTATAGCAATGACTGAGACTTAGCTGAAAGATGAGCAGCTCACCATTCCTGGCTAGAGGATATTAGATGCAATAAAGAGAGGGGTAGAAGAGGATGAGGGTTTGCAATATGTAAGGTGCAATAATAAAGTAAAGAGGAGTGTTGAAGAGGGTAGAAGGTGCAATACCTTGATAATGGAATCGAATTTTTTGTCGTGAAGAGCAATGATATCATAGAAGAATCATCAAATGAGGCCACATGAGAATAAATAAAAAACACAAAAGGGGCAAGCATGCTGTTAGTATGTGCAATATGTCCCAAAACCAATCAGGAAGAGGTAAAGCATCAAATATGTGATAAAATTTCAGAGAAGTATATGATAGGTAAGGCAGTAATCATAAATTTTAATTACACAAATATTAATTGGGATGCTTTAAGTGTGCAAAGTAAGGAGAAAACAGAATTCTTAAATAGCATCCAGAAAAACTTATTTAGTTGGTACATAAAAAGCCTAACAATGAAGGGTCTAGTTCTGAACAACCTAATATTCCGAAATGAGCATATGCAGGTGGAAGCAGTAACAGTAGGGGAGCATTTTGGAGATAGTCACTATCACTCAGTTATATTTAACATTGTTATGGAAAAGGAGAAGGATGGGCTGGAAATCAAAGTTCTAATCTGAAAAGAGGGTAATCTCACTACACTATGATTTGGCTCAAATGGATTGGAAACAGTGACTTACAGTGTTAGAGACATTGAAGCTGTTCAAGGAGGAAATAGTGAGAGTGCATGGCAAATGTGTTTCTGTCAAGATAAGTATAGGGCCAAATGGAGAGACCCTTGGATTTCAAGGGTTGTAAGGTTACGGTTAAAAAAATAGAGAAGTTTATGAAAGATAACAAGGGCTTAATATACAGACCCTCTACGGAAGTACAAAAAGTGTGGGGTGGGGGTCCTTAAAAAGGAAATTAGGAAAGGAAATACAATAAATGAGAAAGCATTTGCAGTTTGAATAAAGGAAACCTAGAATTTCTTTTTAAATATACAAAGATCAAGAGAATAATTAAGGAAAGAGTATGGCCTATTAGAGACCATGGAAATAATCTGTGTATGGATAACATGGGCACAATTCTCAATGAATAATTTATGTTGGTCTTTACAGAGGCAAATGATGTCACAGCTATAAACTTCAGGGGGAGGACTGTGAAATATTAAAATAAACTAATATTGAGAGAGTGGAGGTACTAGCAGATTTAGCAGTCTTAAAAGTGGATGGGTCTGCAGCCTGTATGAGATGTATGCAGGCTGTTGAAGGTGGCAAGGGAGGAGATATCAGATGTTCTGGCAGTAGTTTTCAATATCTCTCTGGCCGTGGGTGAGGTGACAGAGGACTGGAGAACTGTTAATATTTAAGGGAGGAAGGAATGGACCAGGAAATTATAGGTCAGTCTGTCTAACCTCAGTGGTGGGGAAGATATTAGAGAGATAGATCTGCATTTGGACAGACACAGATTAATCAAGGATAATCAGCATGGACTGTTAAGTGAAGATCATGTTTGACAAACTGATCAGCATTTTTTTTGAAGATAACCAAGAACACTGAGGAAGGAAATGATTTGATTTGGTCTACAGAGACTTTAACAAGACTTTTGATAAAGTTTCTCACGGCAGTCTGGCCAAGAAGGTGAGAGTCCGTGGCATCCAAATCAAAGTGGCAGGTTGGATCCATTACTGATTGTGAGGCGAGAAGCACCTTTTTTTCCCCCTGCAGGGTTCTGGTGCTGAGGCCCATACTGTTTGTAGTGCATAATAATGATTTGGGCTTTCTCAAGATCCCTCCTACACTTTCTGTACTCCACTAGAGCCTCTGTTGATTTGCTCCTGCTGTATCTGTTAAAAACCTCTCCTTTCCTTCTTATCCAGTCATGAATAATCCCGGACATCCATGTTTCTCTGGGCTTGTTGCTCCTACATTGGAGCATATTGGGTCTGTGCTCTCACCAATTCCTTTTTGAATGCCCTTTACTGTTCTGCTGTAGATTTACCCCGAAGCTGTTCCCAGCCTATTTTGGCCAGATACTGCCTTATTTTGTTAAAATCTGTCTTTTTCTAATTTAAAACTGTACTTTTTGCACACCATCTTTACTTCTGCTCCTTTCTCAAATGCTCGTTTCAATAACATACAACCTCAGGGAGAATGCAAGACTGTGGAGTGGTAACCACAGACCTTGGGGCAGTGGCTGAGGGAGCTCAGTTGGACTGATGTTTTAGCTGGCATGTTTCCCGAGGCTGAGAAAACTCCATCAGGCAGGATTAAACACAAATAACTCACCCTGTCTTATTATAAATTTTAAAAATGCTAATCTGTCCCCTGGGAATGTGTTGATCATCAAGCAAAACTTGGTCCTGCCTCATATATGGCCAGGAGTGGGAGTCTTGGCAGTCAGGACTTTTTTTTTTAACCCTTCAATTCTGTTCCCTCCTACCCAATTCAAACCTTTTCTTTGTGGCTAATATTTCCCTTTCTGTGTTTCTGTGCGCACACACTGTTGTAAAAATGATTGCAACTACATCCTGTGATTAACACTTCATCTGGAAACAACATATTATTTACCAGTCTTGCTGTAATAGCAAATATCAGGTGTCTGGCTTTTCAAATGTATAAATAGAAAGCAGGAATCATCAGCAGTGCTTTGCCCAGAGGCCCACTGAAGATGTTACCTAGTAGGGTGGAGAAAGGTCTGGAAATGAACCTTCCAGCTCAGCAAGCAAACCTACATTCAGAAAGTCACTTCTCTTTGTAGGAGTCAAAGTCTTGAACTATTTCAAGGAAACAGTGAATTATATGAAGCACATAAAGCTTGGCCAAGAGAAGGATAGATCCCTCAGCTAAAAAGTTCTTGATGTATTGGTCACAGGAGATCTCGGTCAGGGTTTGAGATGCCTTGTGGGAAAGCAATCCATATTTTGAGGAAGCACTCCAATGGGCCCCAGGGGTCAGTTAAGGAAGGTACATCTTGCCTAAGTCTGCACAGCGAAACCAACCACACAAACTGCATGGTGTGGGTCTCTCCAGCTATGGATTAAATAAGGTGGTGAGGTTGGCATCACTTGCCCTTTAAAGCCTACAACTGGCTCATTGGGGGGCATGCCAACTGATACCAACTCCACTGTTGTTATAATTGCAGTGGAGGGTAAGGGCAGGCAGGAAGGTGGCATGCAAGTCACCTGCCCATGGGTAATGCTTTTCCCCCTTGAAAATTACTCACCTTTCCTGCTTTCTCAAGTTCTGACTTGTCTTTGTTGGCATGTCCTGTGAGCATTCTCATTTGTATCAGTCCTGCTAATGCCAAGATTGGCACAATAGCCAAGATCAATAGTGTCAGCTGCCAGCCATAGACGAAGGAAATAATAACTGAACATCCTAGATTAGCTGTATTCTGTGAAATCAAACCAAGTCTGACACCCGTAGCCTACAGTAAAGACATGAAGAGAGAACATGGTTTATTAAAAATAGTTTTAGAAAATAACTTACATATTCTCTTCAAAATTTGCACTTAAGTTAATTGCCCAACATTTAATAAAGCTTTAATAGCATTTTGGGAATTAGTTTTATAATTTATTAGAGGCTTGAAGCGTATTGTTTACAGAATGCTTTGGCTCAGTTGAAATAAGTTTAAAAAATTACAGCTATATTTGTATAAAACATGTATATGAAACACCTTAGGGAGAAACTGCACAAAGTACATTCACAATATTGTCTCAAAAATTAATCTTTTTCCATAATGAGGCCATCAACAAGCCTGGAGTCAATCTGGAGCATTTGTGAAGGAGGTATGATTTACAAAATAAGATATTTCAAATAGTTAAGAGATTTTAAATAAATATTTAACTATTTTCTAAATGATCATATCTAATTTGAGAATCTAACTATACAATATTTGATACAACAAACGTTTTATTAACTGGCACCCACTATGGGACCAGGAGTGTACTGGTTGATCAGATGTTCTGGTTGATTAAGATGTCCATGTAATATGTCAAAATACATACTAAGTAATAGAAACATAATTCTGGTGTATTCACATCGCTGTTATACCTTATTTACAGCATGAATCACTTAAATAATAATGCAACTTGGCCTTAAATAAAATGTACCAGTGGACAAGCTTCTCACTGACTCTCAACTGACCACTCAGACAATCGTGGAGATCACGATAATACAGTAAACTCCCGGTATTTGAGGTACATAAGTTTTGCTGGGTTCTCAAGAATGTCGGTTCATCACGGGCTGGTTAAAATAAAGTTTGCTATTTCCAAATATGTTTCCTGATTACAAACAGGATCTCGTAGAATCCTTTCTCTCTTAAACTACTGAAATATTCAATATTCATTAGGTTTAAGAATTAAGTCAAAAGACATTTTGGAATATGGGGTAATAGAAAGGAACTAATGGGATTGCCCTCTGAAAGAAGTGGTGCAGATTTGATGGTACAAGGCCTCCCTCTGTTTTGTACTAGGCTATGATTCTGACAGTATATCTACTATAATTCAATTAGATTTCATTACAATTTTGACTCCTGTGATAGGTATGGACGGTCAAAGCCTAATGGCACTATGGATACATACCCCCTTAACTTGAGATGCATCAGTAGCAAGTCTGGTAGTCAATGCTCCGGTGCTGTTCTTAGAATCATCAAACCAGCTAACATCCTAAGAATATATATACACACACACACAAATGGATTAACATGTTATATTATGCACTTAGTGTGAGAAAATGCCATGAGACTGGTATACAATTTGATTTGACTAAATTAGTATGCAATTATTTTGGAAAAGTATTTGTTAAAATGTGTAATGAAAAAGGAGTTTGTGAATTGCTGGATGGATATTGAATTTTGCTAATTTCTGAAATCCAACTGAAAGTTTGCCAGAGTCACTTCAGCAAAACTGGGATGAGTGTGCCTCATAAAAATGTCAATTAACTATTTTTATAAATTCTTCTGCCAGGCATTACCGCCTATATTTGCAATTGGAGCTGAATCAGATTCCTAACACAGTCTACTTTGAGAAAGACTTCAAGCCTTTTCTGATAGCCTAGAAAATTCATATCTATTTCAATAATTCACACCTATTTTATGGCATTGTTGGTACAACAAACACCTGAGAATTGTTGATCATACTATTTTGAGACCTCCCTCTACTTCCCCTGTTCCCATGCCCGCTCAACTCTGGAGCTCTTTTGCAAGAGCTAGGTGAATCTTTGGGCAGAATCTTAGAGGTGCCTGAATGGCATGGGCTATGGCGGGAATTGTGGCAGAATCACATGAGATGTCTGGCAAGGCCTATCCTCAACACTGGGAGCACCTCACTGTAGCTTTTATATGACTGCTGAGTGGTGAGGTGGGTTTTTCACTAGGCAGCAGCAAGTTGCCAATTCAATTGTATTATAGCTTATTGAACACCTTATTAGTGGCAAAACTCAGCTCACTAATATTCAGGTTCTTACCTTTCTAAGCACATTAAACAAGCCAGACTTTGAGAGTTCTCAACATGGAAACTAGAGTGGCTACCTGGCAGCTTCAGCTCAGAGTCTTAAGAAAGTAGTCAGTGAGAGGTTCCCAACACAGTTAGTCCCCAATCAGGTATCCGGTCAGAGTGTTTTCGGTCAGGGGTCTGTGCCTCAGAGGGTTAGGCCGAGTAGTG
The DNA here is from genome assembly GCF_047496795.1 of Chiloscyllium punctatum. NCBI lineage: Eukaryota > Metazoa > Chordata > Chondrichthyes > Orectolobiformes > Hemiscylliidae > Chiloscyllium > Chiloscyllium punctatum. Next base: position 77,009,121 of record NC_092746.1, read on the forward strand.
GGTCATGGTCAGCTATGAAACTCCATAGTGGCCAGCCCAGGGAGTAGGCCCAAAGCATCTGGGAAGGTGTTTGGACATCACTTGGGGTGTGAGCTGTTCTCATCCATGGCTGTCCAGGTCAGTCACACAAGGAGGCGGCCACAGTCAGTCCATGAGGTCTGTCCAGAGAAACTAAAGCAAAAGGGGTTTGGGAAAGGGAGGATGGAAAGACGACTTGGAAATGTGTTCACCAGCGTTGGGGGCTACAGCTGGGTAGAAAGGGGATAACAACTGTGAAGGGGGCAACTGGCTGAGAATGGAGTAATGTGGGATGGTGTTTCACCATAGTCAGGAGCACCCTGGCTTTTGGAGAGTGCAGGGGGATAGTGTATGGCAGTTGGCACAGTCACTCCACATGCTTGGGGCTTTGGAGGGGGTGGGAATAGGCATTGCAGGGGGATTGAGATGTGGGGAGGTGCAAGCTGAGACAGACAAGTTGGATGGGAACCTAGAAGATGCGAAGTTTGTGGGGTTCATGGAAATGGATGTTCATGTTCATGCTGAAGATCATCTTGCCAGAGGCATTTAGGATAAGGGCATCAACCTTGCCATCAGGATTCTGTCAGAGAATCGCACTGCCACCTTTCCCATCTTCAAACCCTTTACTCTGTACACCCATCAGCATCAGTCCAAGACATGTCTCCTTCAGCTCAAGGGAAATGATAGATGGACAACAAATTCAACAGCATCCACATCCCATGGAAGAATAAAAAAGGAGAAAATGCTTCCATAGGTATGTAGATAACACCCAGTTCTAAGTCATTAACCCCTCTATAAAATGCTCTACTGTTTTTGCTGCTTATTTGACATTTGGTCATGAACAAAGTGCAATTTTGAGTTAATTATGAGGAAGAATTAAGGCATCAACTTTGAACCCCATCACAAATAACTATCACCAATTCCAACCCCCAACTCGGCTATTGTCTCACGTTGAACCAGACTATAACAAGCCTAACTTCTGACCTACACCTTGTCCGTCCAGAAGTTACTTAATTTTACTCCATACTAGAGGTTACCTCCACCTTGCTTCAACTCGTCTATTGCTCAAAGGCTCACATATCTTTAAGTTTTAACTATTTCATTCCTCTCCTAGACAACCTTCTAACATCCAATTTTGCTGTATGTATCCTATCCAACACAAACTCGTATTCACAAACTACTTCTGTGCTTCCTGACCTGTATTGATTTAATTGAAAACATTCTAAATTCCTAAATGAGCTCAATTTATGCCCGACTTGTAAAAACTCTGAGCCTTTAACTCTCAATAAGACCCTATTCCTCCAACTCTTTCTTGTGAGTCCTCTGTGCAGGCAATATAGTTCACTATTTATACAAAGCAATTGTCCAGCTTCATTCTTTTGGAGTACAAGTTTCAATAGCAAAATGTGAATTTAATTCAAAATTTTCACAATTATCATTGGTGTCAGCGGGCACAGAGACATGACAATTAACTTTTCATCGTTTGGGCCAAAGTACTGGCTCATAGGAAAAACTGGTTTTGAGTTACATTAGCAATTTTTAATGCCATTATTTTCTGAAATGTCTCCATAGGATATAGATAATTGTTACCATAGCATACACTTTCAGAAAATTCTGGAATACTAAATTGTATTACTTTTATGCACAGATCTCTATTTTTAATATTTATTTCATTTAACAACATGTCATTTGGTATGTGCTCTTCTGGGCAATGCTTAATGAGCTAGTGCAGTACCTTAAGCTTGTAAAAAGTGCAAAATTGATCTCAGTTCTTTCAATTATCGATTAAGTCTCAATATTCAATTTGATTCAATTACTGAGAAGACCAAATGGCTGAATTCTGCTCCTTTATCCTATGGACTACCTTAAAACTGGCTTTTGGAAGCAGCTTCAAACTATCAAAGAACTAGTTCAGGTAACCTGAGCTCCATTCTAAAGTTAAGATGATACCAAAGGTATGAAAGGTTTTTTTTAATCGTAATGTAAATGAAGGAACATTAGATACAAAGTAAAAACAAAACTATGTACACATAAAAATAATATAAAAGACAAATTGTTATCAGTAGATTAAAAGACTATAAGAAAATAGGAACAAGAGTAGGTCAATCCCTCAAGTCTGCTCTGACATTCACTGGAATCATGGTTGATCTGATTAGAGTCATAGAGATGTACAGCATGGAAACAGACCCTTCGGTCCAACTTGTCCATGCCGACCAGATATTCCAACCCAATCTAGTCCCACTTGCCAGCACCTGGCTCATATCCCTCCAAATCCTATATGCCCATCCAGATGCCTATTAAATGTTGCAATTGTACCAGCCTCCACCACTTCCTCTGGCACCTCATTCCATACACATACCACTCTCTATGTGAAAACGTTGCCCCTTAGGTCTCATTTATATCTTTCCCCTCTCACCCTAAGCCTATGCCTTCAAGTTTGGAACTCCCCCACCCCGGAGAAAAGACCTTGTCTATTTATCCTATCCATGCCCCTCATGATTGTATAAACCTCTATAAGGTCACCCCACAGCCTCCAACGCTCCAGGGAAAACCTAACCTATTCAACCTCTCTCTATAGCTCAAATCCTCCAACCCTGGCAACATCCTTGTAAATCCTACAGTTATTTATCAAATGTTAATTCCATACTCCTGACTTGTGTGGCTTGCAGATAAATGGACAAGCTTTGGGAAGGGTCAGTGTTCCTCACTGCCAGATCCTAGCCTCCAAACTACTGTTGTAGCCACAATTTTTATATGGCTAGTTCAGCTCAGTTTCTGGTCAATGGTAGCCCCCAGGCAGTTGATAATGGGGATTCACAGATAATAACACCATTGAATGCGAAGGGGAAGATGGTAAAGTTCTCACCTATTGGAGATATTCATTGCCTAGCACCACCACTGCAAATATTATTTGCCACTTGTCTGCCTAAACCTGGATATTGTTGTGTCTCACTGCACTTGGATATGGACTGCTTCAGCATCTGGGGAATTGAGAATGGTGTTGAATACCTCAATTATCGGTGATCATCTCTACGTCTGACCTCACAACGGAGGGAAGTTCTGTCACAAAACAGTTGCAAGCATACTACGACTGATTTGGCTAAATATAGTAATGACAGGGATTACTGAGTCCAAAGTAAAAACAACTGATTCACCGAGTGAAATACTGGCTATCAATTGCAAAATAACAAAGGAATGAAACCCAACATTAATATACAATTCCTACCTGTCGCATCATTGCCTTAAAGGCCAAGTATCGGAGTCTCAGTGTCAGTATCTCTCCAGATTTGCCAAATGTGAAACCCTAACAAAAGGCATAAAAAGTGGTATGAAGAAATGGAACTATATTTCAAAGGAATAACACAGCCATCCAAGTCATTTTTGAAAATGAGTTAACGTAGATTTTATTGAATAAACATTCCATACGAAATTAGCGGACTGTGTATCGTGGTTTTAGAAATTTGGATTGAATAACATAGAACTTCCCTTTGTTAAAGTTCAGGAACACACGCCTTGTGCTTTCTCCTTGTGCTATTTTTACAGCGGCAGAGGCATTGTCCTAAGTGAGTTTGAACTACAAACAATAAACGTAGTAAGGAAAGGAACCTATCATAAACATGTTAACTATTCCTGGAAATGTTGAATTGATTCCTGAATTCAATTGAACAAAACTCCAAGAAATTACCCAGAACTGGCCTGAATCCCTCTGTAAACACCAAACCTTACCTAAGTAGGTGTTACTGGGCAGTGTTGTGGAGGTGCCAGTTTTGGATTGGGGTGGACAAAGTTAAAAATCGCACAACACCAGGTTCGTGTCGAACAGGTTTATTTAGAAGTACATCAGGAATGAAGCTATTCAAGTCTGCTTTGATTACTTTCTTTGCTCAATGACAGAGTGAATGATGAGAGGCCCATCACAAATTTGATTGAAAATAATCAATATAGGTTTTTCACACAGCAAAGCACAGCAGAACCTTGGCAAGCAGAAACATAGACGAGTACAAGCCAATACCATCACTATGCCATCAACTCCTCATATTGGGCCCATTTTCAGGACCCTACTGCTTCAGGAACCCAAGCAAAAGCAAAAGCAAAAGCAGCGGTTCACTTGGTGCTTCTTGCCTGTGTGTGTTTTTTCTTGATAGCAAATGGATAAGACATAAATTTTGCTTCGGAAGTGTAGAATTCTATTTGCACCTTGGTTTGAATCCTATAAAACCAATTCCATCCAGTATTCTATTTATTCACAGATTTCATTAAACCCTACCTGTAGAAAAAATGTGATGAAGGAGATACCACCAAGTGCTAGGAATAACAGCGAAAAAAGTGTACTCTGATGGCGAATATGATTTTTGTCTGTATTAGCGAAAACCTGTAGCAGGTAAAATAAATAATGTAAATGGGATTATTGCATAACAACAAATTCAGTAAATTTAGACATTCACTACTGTTGTGAAAATAAACAACTCTTACTTTGTATGAAGTTGCATTTTGGTTTTAGATAACAGAATAATTCTTCAGCATGCTGCTGAATATGGGTTACACACTTTGTAGAAACAAAGTGCACTGACTTCAATTGAGGTAAAACCCGATTTGTTTCTGTAAAAGCTGATGCAACTAAATGTCTGTCCAGGTAGCAAGTCCCCTCATTCACTGGACTAAGAATTCTTTCTTTTTGGGACTGTTATCCCAAGGATCAATTCAGCAACAGCCTGACATTGTATGTGAGCTATAATTGCATGAGCATGACTAAATCATCAACACCGCTGGGTATGCTGTGTCCCACATACCCAATCCTTCACCCTGGGAAAAAGCTTGTCCCTATCCACCCTGCCTATACCCTTCATGATTTTGTAAACCTCAATCAGGTCCCCCCTCAATCTCCTTTTTTCTAGTGAAAATAAACCTAACCTACTCAACCTCTCTTCATAGCTAGCACCTTCCATACCAGGCAACATCCTCGTAAAAGGTAAAAGCAATGACTGCTGATGCTGGAAACCAGATTCCGGAATAGAGTGGTGCTGGAAAAGCACAGCAGTTCAGGCAGCATCTGAGGAGCAGGAAAATCGACGTTTCGGGCAAAAGCCCTTCATCAGGAATACAGGCAGAGTGCCTGAAGAGTGGAGAGATAAATGAGAGGAGGGTGGGGGTGGGGAGAAAGTAGCATAGAGTACAATACGTGAGGAGGGTGGGGATGAAGGTGATAGGTCAGGGAGGAGGGAGGGGGAAGGTAGCAAAGAGTTGTGGGCGGCACGGTGGCACAGTGGTTAGCACTGCTGCCTCACAGCACCAGAGACCCGGGTTCAATTCCTGCCTCAGGCAACTGTGTGGAGTTTGCATATTCTCCCAGTGTCTGCGTGGGTTTCCTCCGGGTGCTCCGGTTTCCTCCCACGGTCCAAAAATGTGCAGGTCAGGTGAACTGGCCAAGCTAAATTGCCTGTAGTGTTAGGTGCAGAGGTAAATGTAGGGGAATGGGTCTGGGTGGGTTGCGCTTCGCCGTGTCGGTGTGGACTTGTTGGGCCGAAGGGCCTGTTTCCACACTGTCAGTAATCTAATCTAATCAGTACAATGGGTGAATGGGGGTGGGGATGGAGGTGATAGGTCAGAGAGGAGGGTGGAGTGGATAGGTGGGAAGGAAGATAGGCAGGTGGGACAAGTCATGGGACTCAGTGCTGAGCTGGAAGTTTGGAACTGGGGTGAGGTGGGGGAAGGGGAAATGAGGAAACTGGTGAAGTCCACATTGATGCCTGGAGTTGAAGTGTTCCGAGGTGGAAGATGAGGTGTTCTTCCTCCAGGTGTCGGGTGGTGAGGGAGCAGCGGTGAAGGAGGCCCAGGACCTCCATGTCCTTGGCTGGGTGGGAGGGGAAGTTGAAATATTGGGCCACAGGGCGGTGTGGTTGATTGGTGCGGGTGTCCCGGAGATGTTCTGCTCTGCTAGGAGGCGTCCAGTCTCCCCAGTGTAGAGGAGACCGCATCGGGAGCAACAGATACAATAAATGATATTGGTGAATGTGCGGTAAAACTTTGACGGATGTGGAAGGCTCCTTTGGGGCCTTGGATGGAGGTGAGGGAGTAAGTGTGGGCGCAGGTTTTGGCAATTCTTGCGGTGGCAGGGGAAGGTGCCAGGACAGGAGGGTGGGTTGTTGGGGGGCGTGGACCTGACCAGGTAGTCACGGAGGGAACGGTCTTTGCGGAAGGCGGAAAGGGGTGAAAACAAACCTAACCTACTCAACCTCTCTTCATAGGTAGCACCTTCCATACCAGGCAACATCCTCGTAAACCTTCTCTGCACCCTCTCCAAAGCATCCACATCCTTTTGGTAATGTGGCGCCCGGCACTGTACACAGTATTCTAAATGCGGCCGAATGAATGTCTTGTACAATTTTACCATGACTTGCCAGCTGTTATACTCAATACCCCGTCCAGTGAAGGCAAGCATACTATATGCCTTCTTGACCACTCCATTCACCTGTGCAGCAGCCTTCAGTATACAATGGACCTGCACTCCCAGATCTCTCTGCCCATCAACTTTGCCCAGGCTCTTCTGTTCATTGTATAATTCGCTCTAGAATTAGACTTGCCTAAATGCATCACCTCACATTTGTCTGGATTGAACTCCATCTGCCACTTTTCCGCCCAACTCTCCAGTCTATCTATATTCCCCTGTATTCTTTGACAGTCCCTTATGCTTTCTGCTACTCCACCAATCTTCGTGTCATCTGCAAACTTGCTGATCCTACCAACAGTGCCCTCTTCTAGATCATTTATGTATATCACAAACAACAGTGGACCCAATACTGACCCCTGTGGAACACCACTGGTTACCTTTCTCCATATCGAGAAACTCCCTTCAACTACTACTCTCTGTTTCCTGTTGCTCAACCAGTTCTTCATCCAACTAACTTTATCTAGCTAACACAAACTGCACATCATATGACTTCACTTTCTCGATTAGTCTACAATGGGGAAACTTATCAAACGCCTTCCTAGAGTCCATGTATATGACATCAACCGCCCTTCCTTCATCTAATAACTTGGCCACTTCCTCGAAGAACTCTATTAAGTTGATAAAGCATGATCTCCCCCACACAAAACCATGTTGCCTATCACTGATCAGCTCATTCTTTTCTAAATATAAATAGATCCTATCCCTTCGTACCTTCTCCAGCAACTTCCCCACCACTGACGTCAGGCTCACTGGTCTGTAGTTACCCAGAATATCCCTACTACTCTTCATGTACAGGGGGACAACATAAGCTACCCTCTAGTCCTCCGGCACCTCACCTGTATTTAAGGATGCCATAAGGATATCTTCATTATCTTTTAGTGGACCCGCTTGCTTCTTACATAAGAATTAAGATGCTTTGGGATTTTCCTTAATTCTGCTTGCTAAATCTATTTCATGACCCCTTTTCACACACTTGATTCCTTGTTTAAGACTTGTCCAACTCTTCCGATATTCCTCCAGGGCCCATTCTGTTCTTAGCTGCCTCGACCTTATGTACGCTTCTCTCTTCCTCTAAGCTAGTCGTACAATTTCTGCTGTCATCTGTGGTTCACAAATTCTTTGTGTGGTTCACCCTTCCTATTCTTTGCCTTCAGCGGGACATGCCTATCCTGCACTACAGTTAACCTATCTTTGAAAGTCTCCCACATCTCAAATGTGGACTTCCCTTCAAATAGCTGTATCCAATTCACATTTCCCAGTTCCTGCCTAATTTTGATATAATTGGCTTTGACCCAGTTTAGTACTCTTCCCTGAGGACCACTCTCTTCTTTATTTATAAGTATTCTAAAATTTACAGAATTGTGGTCACTGTTCCGAAAGAAATCCCCCCCCCCCCCGCAACTTGTTCCACTTGTCCTGGCTTGTTCCCTAGTACCAGGTCCAATATGGCCCCTTCCCTAGTTGGACTATTGACATACTGCTCTAGAAAGCTCTCCTGGACGCTTCATACAAATTCTACTCCATCCAGACCTCTTACGCTAAGTGTATGCCAGTCAATGTTGGGAAAATTAAAATCTCCCATCACCACTACCCTATTGCCTCTACATCTATTCATAATCTGTTTACCTATTTGTTCTTCTACGCCACGCTCACTGTTAGGAGGTCTGTAATACAGCCCCAACAATGTAACTGCACTCTTCTTATTTCTCAGCTCCACCCATAATGCCTCACTACCCAAGACTGCCATAGTGTCCTCCTTTAGCACAGCAGTGATATCGTCCCTGACCAGCAATGCAACTCCACCCCCTCTTTTACTTCCCTCCCTGTCCTGTCTGAAGTGTCTATATCCTGGAACATTGATTTGCCAATCATCATGCCCTTCCTTCAACCAAGTCTCTGTGATGACAATAATGTCATACTCCCAGGCACCAATCCAAGCCCTAAGTTCATCTGCCTTACATACTATACTCCTTGCAGTAAAGTAGATGCATTTCAGGCCACCAGTTCTTTTGTGCTCACCTGCTCTCTGCCTACTCTTCCCTTTATTAATGTTATCTTCATAATTCTTACAGTCTCCAGTCTCCATCTTGCTGCCTACTTGTTTTCTCTTCTGGTAACCAGCCACCTGCCACATTAGTTTAAAACCTCCCCAACAGCAGTAGCAAAAACTCCCCCAAGGACATTGGTTCTGGTCTGGTTCATTTGTAGACCGTCCCTTTTATAATAGTTCCACCTTCCCCAGAACTGGTCCCAATGTCCAACAAATCTGAACCCTTCCCTCCTACACCATCTCTCAAGCCACGTGTTCATCCTGCCTATTTTTTCATTTCTACGCTGGCTAGCACGTGGCACTGGTAGTAATCCAGAGGTCCTCCCCTTTAACTCTCTCCTCACTCTCCGAATTCTTCTTTAAGGACCTCATCTCGTTTTCTACTTCTACTGTAGGTACCGATATGCACCAAGACAACTGACTGTTCACCCTCCCCTTTTTGAATGCTCTACAGCCGATTGGTGACATCTCTAACCCGAGCACCTGGGAGGCATCATACCATCTGGGAGTCCCGTTTTCAGCCACAGAACCGCCTATCTACTCTCCTCACAATAGAATCCCCAATGACTATGGCCCTACGAGTCTTTGTCCTGCCCTTCTGATCAGCAGTGCCCACCACGGTGCCAACTGCTGCCCTCCCCTGGTGAGCCATCTCCCCCAACAGTATCCAAAACGGTATACCTGTTTTGGAGGGAGATGACCAGAGGGGACACCTGCACTGCAGGAGGCAGTTAGAAGCGATGAGGAATTTGCAACAGCAACAGTAAGTGATGGATGGCAGTTATAGAAAGGGGGGAGGTCTCAGATACAGTCACATAGATGGGTTAACTCCAGGAAAAGTAAGAGAGGTAGGCAGCTAGTGCAGGGTCTTTTGTGGATATAGCCATTTCAAACAGGTATGCTGTTTTGGAAAATGTAGGAGGTGATGGATTCTCAGGGGAACATAGCACGAACAGCCAAGTTTCTGGTATTGAGAGTGGCTCTAATGCAACGAGGGGTACGTCGGCTTCCAAGAGATCAATTGTGCTAGGTGATTCTCTAGTCCAAGGTACAGACAGACATTTCTGTGGCCAGCAGAGAAAAAGCAGAATGGTGTGTTGTTTCCCTGGTACCAGGATCAAGGATGTCTCAGAGAGGGTGCAGAATGTTCTCACGGGGAAGAGGGGCCAGCAAGAGGTCATTGGAACCAACGACATTGAAAGGGAAAAGGTTGAGATTCTGAAGAGAGATTATAGAGAGTTAGGCAGAAATTTAAAAAGGAGGTCATCGAGAGTAGTAATATCTGGATTACTCCCGGTGCTACGAGCTAGTGAGGGCAGGAATAGGAGGATAGAGCAGATGAATGCATGGCTGAGGAGCTGGTATACGGGACAAGGATTCACATTTTTGGAATCTCGTTTGGGGTATAAATGACCTGTACGAGAAGGACAGATTGCACCTAAATTGGAAGGGGACTAATATACTGGCAGGGAAATTTGCTAGAGCTACTCGGGAGATTTAAACTAGTAAGGTGAGAGGCAGGGGGAAGGAGTGGGACCCAGGGTGATAGTGAGGAAAGAGATCAATCTGAGACTGGTACAGCTGAGAACAGAAGCGAGTCAAACAGTCAGGGCAGGCAGGGACAAGGTAGGACTAATAAATTAAACTGCATTTATTTCAATGCAAGGAGCCTAACAGGGAAGGCAGATGAACTTAGGGCATGGTCAGGAATATGGGACTGGGATATCATATCAATTACAGAAACATGGCTCAGGGATGGGCAGGACTGGCAGCTTAATGTTCCAGGATACAAATGCTACAGGAAGGATAGAAAGGGAGGCAAGAGAGGAGGGGGAGTGGAATTTTTGATAAAGGATAGCATTACCGCTGTGCTGAGGGAGGATATTCCCAGAAATACATCCAGGGAAGTTATTTGGGTGGAACTGAGAAATAAGAAGGGGATAATCACCTTATTGGGATTGTATTATAGACCCCCCAATAGTCAGAGGAAAATTGAGAAACAAACTTGTAAGGAGATCTCAGCTGTCTGTAAGAATAATAGGGTGGTTATGGTAGGGGATTTTAACTTTCCAAACATCGACTGGGACTGCCATAGTGTTAAAGGTTTAGACGGAGAGGAATTTGTCAAGCGTGTACAAGACAATTTTCTGATTCAGTATGTGGATGTACCTACTAGAGAAGGTGCAAAACTTGAACCACTCTTGGGAAGTAAGGCAGGGCAGGTGACTGAGGTGTCAGTGGGGGAGCACTTTGGGGCCAGCAACCATAATTCTATTTGTTTTAAAGTAGTGATGGAAAAGGATAGACCAGATCTAAAAGCTAAAGTTCTAAATAGGAGAAAGGCCAATTTTGACGGTATTAAGCAAGAACTTTTAAAAGCTGATTGGGGGCAGATGTTCGCAGGTAAAGGGACGGATGGAAAATTGGCAGCCTTGAGAAATGAGATAACGAGAATCCAGAGAAAGTATATTCCTGTTAGGGTGAAAGGGAAGGCTGGTAGGTATAGGGAATACATTGTCCTTAATGTATTTGTAAAAACTCTTAGGATTCTCCTTAATTCTATTTGCCAAGGCTATCTCATGTCCCCTTTTTGCCCACCTGATTTCCCTCTTAAGTATACTCCTACTTCCTTTATACTCTTCTAAGGATTCACTCAATCTACCCTGTCTATACCTGACATATGCTTTATTGGTTAGGCCACTGTTGGAATATTGCAAGCAATTCTGGTCTCCTTCTTATTGGAAAGATGTTGTGAAACTTGAAAGGGCTCAGAAAAGATTTACAAGGATGTTGCCAGGGTTGGAGGATCTGAGCTACAGGGAGAGGCTGAACAGGCTGGGGCTGTTTTCCCTGGAGCATCGGAGGCTGACGGGTGACCTTATAGTGGCTTACAAAATTATGAGGGGAATGGATAGGATAAATAGGCAAAGTCTTCTCCCTGGGGTGGGGGGAGTTCAGAACTAGAGGGTTTATTAGGTTTAGGGTGAGAGGGGAAAGATATAAAAGAGACCTAAAAGGGGCAACTTTTTCACGCAGATGGTGGTACGTGTATGGAATGAGCTGCCAGAGGAAGTGGTGGAGGCTGGTACAATTGCAACATTTAAGAGGCATTTGGATAGGTATATGAATAGGAAGGGTTTGGAGGGATATGGGCCGGGTGCTGGCAGGTGGGACTAGATTGGGTTGGGATATCTGGTAATCATGGACGGGTTGGACCGAAGGGTTTGTTTTCATGCTATACATCTCTATGACTCTCTGACTCAATGACCACAATTTAGCTGTATTGAATATTATAAAGTCAAAGCTAAGGAAGCTGGTTAGTGATGGGGTTGCAAAGGAAGGGACAGAATGTGTGAATGTCATATTGTACCGAGGCACCATTAAAGTGCAGAGAAACTCAATAATAGAACAAACTTATAGGGTTTGTGCCTTAATGTGTGATGCATTCACAGTAAGGTAGACAAACTGATGGTGCAAATCGAAGTAAATGAATCATGGCTACAAGGAGATCAAAACTTGGTACTTAATATTCAGAGATATTTGACCTTTTGGAGAGACAGGAGGGATGGAAAATGTGGTGTGATAGCACTGTTAATAGGAGATGAAATGAATGCAGTTGTGAGAGATGATCTAGGCCTGAATGATGTACAGTCCATTTGGTTTGAGGTAAAAAAACAGCAAGGGTGGGAGTAGTGCACAGAGGGAAAAACTGGAATGACTCTGTAGGAAAGGCTATGAATCAACAAATAATAGGAGAGAAAAGGGAAATAATTATGGGCGACTTCAATCTTCATGTTGATTGGGTTAGTCACATTTGAAAGGGTAACTCTGACAATATAATCCAAAAGTGCATTATGGATAGTTTCCAAGAGCAATGTGTCATAGAACCAATCAGGAGCAAGCTACCTTGGATCTGGCAATGAGTAGGAGAAAGTGAGGACTGCTGATGCTGGAGATCAGAGTCAAGACGTGTGGCGCTAGAAAAGCACAGCAGGTCAGGCAGCATCTGAGGAACAGGAGGATCAATGTTTTGGGCATAAGCCCTTCATCAGGAATGACATTCCTGATGATGGGCTTATGCTGAAACGTCGATTCTCCTACTCCTCGGATGCTGCCTGACTTGCTGTGCTTTTCCAGTGCCACACTTTTCGAATCTGGCAAAGAGGCAGGCTTAATAAATGACCTCAGAGTAAAAGGTGCCCTTGGAAGTAGTGATCATAACATGACACAATTGAATTTTACAGCTCGAGATTGAGAAATGGGTCAGAAACCAATCAACTCCACTGCCCTGTGGCAGAACATTTCAACACCCCCTCCCACTCTGCCGAGGACATGCAGGTCCTCGGCTGCCTCCTTTGTCACTCCCTCACCACCCGACGCCTGTAGGAAGAATGCTTAATGTTCCACCTTGGGACCCTCCAAACTCATGACATCAATGTGGACTTCACCAGTTTCCAAATTTCCCCTCCCCCCAGTTTACCCCAGTTCCAACCTTCCAGCTCAGCACCATTCTCAAGGCCTGTTCCACCCGTCTATCTTCCTTCCCGGCTATCCATTCCACCCTCCTCTCCGACCTATCACCCTTTACCCCCACCTCCATCCACCTATTGCACTCTCAGCTACCTTCTCTCCTGCCCCTTCCCCACCCATTTATCTCTCCACACAGAGGCTCCCAGCCTCGTTCCTGATGAAGGGCTTTTGCCCGTAACATCGATTTTCCTGCTCCTCGGATGCTGCCTGACCTGCTGTGTTTTTCCAGCACCACTCTCATCTTGACTCTAATCTCCAGCATCTGCAGTACCCATCTTCACCCAGAAATAATTGTGTTTATCCCAAATAAAGGGAATTACAATGAAATGAGAATAGAATTTGTTTAAATGAACTGAGCAGATAGACTTAACAGGAGAGACAGCAAGCAACATTCAAGGAGTTAGTTCAGGACTCTCAGCAAAAGGGAGGAGGAAAGATTCTGACAGAGAGAGATAAACTAACCATAGCTAATCAAGGAAGTTAAAGAGAGTATTAAGTTGAAAGAAATAGCATATTTATTCATCACATGGTCATAGTCAGTAAAACTGGGATAAATTTCACTCAACTGTTGCTGAGATAATTTTAGAATCCAGCAACGAAGACTAAAAGACATTTTAGACAGAGAAAATAAACTATGAGGATAAACTAGCGACGAATATAAACACTGACAATAAGTGCTTCTTTTAATATATAAAAAGGAAGAGGGAGGTCAAAGTGGACACAGGTCCCTTAGAAAATGAAGCTAGAGAGATGGTTTTGGTTAACACGGAGATGGCAGACAGTTAAACACATACAGTACTTTGCATCAGTCCTTACAGGGCAAGAACACCGGACAAGAATTAAGTACTGTCACCATCAATAGAGATGTAGTATTAGACAAACTAATGGAGGCTAAAGGCAGATAAGTCCCTTGGTCCTACATAAGGTGGGGATAGATAGATTTGTGATCAAAAGGAGAATCAAGGCTTACAGAAGAGTGAACACGAGGAAAGTCAGATCATCCATGATCCCAGTGAATAGCAGAGTAGGTTTGATGAGCCAAATGACCTACTTCTTTTCCTATTTCGAATTGGTTTATGATTGTACTGACCCAGATAGCAACCTCAGCCCAGGTTGGCTGGGTCTGGTGTCAGGGTCTCCTCGCCTGATGCTGGGGAGGGGAAGAGCTTGCCTCAATACCAGCTGTTCATGAGGATCACAGGTCCCTGTCCGCAAAGTGGGGCGCCAATTTTCCTTTGTCTGACAACTCTCGGGGAAATGACATAAAAAGTGCAAGAGCAGCTTGAGACACCTCGTGCACCACCAACTTAAGTGTGGTTTGGGCTCCAATGGCGAGTACTTCCATCTCTTGAGAGTCGGAGAATATGACAAATGTGGCGCTATAGCATTTGGTGCATAGGTAATGGGTGAGTTTGGGAAGATAGCATAAGAAAACCTGCCACAGAGAAGAGAAACCCTACATGAAATTCACCAAAATTGACATTGAGATGATAAAGTTCAGCCTATAGCCCCTACTTTCTCTAGGCTGTTTAATAATCCCTGGTCTCGGAATCATTACCTACTGACTTATTCGAGTTTATAAAATTTCAGCTAGGTCTTCTACAAAACTTACTTGCACTTGTACAATGTAACCAGAATATATTTGAATATTTTAAACTTACAGCAATAATTTCGGAAAATATTAAGGCAAATGCTGGCTGCAGGACACCATTTAGAACAGAACAGAATGTTCCCACAAGTATATACGGCCATTCGGTCTTATTCATCTTAAGAATATGCAGAAAGGACATGTTGGGAAGATTTTTATCCTGAAAAATACAATTATTTCATACACAGTTGTAAATGGAATATGATTTCCGAATCTGTAACCTGCAAATGATTGAATTTCAGATTCTTTAAAAAAAACCTACTTATTTTTAAACCTGAAAATAGCTAAATAAATGTATTGATATTTAATAAAAATAGAAAATGATGGTAATTCTGAGCAGAGGCAGATGCATTTGTTTGCTCCTGTTGCAGGTGTTGTTCTACCTCAAAAGTCTAAGCTGCTCTCACGTTGCAGTACAGTCTGACAGTACAGCCTGAGGTAGCGGAAATGACAATTGTTTGGAAACTAATTTGAAAGCAAAATAGGTCCCGCAAGCAAAAGCCTTCCAGGCAAGGCAGCAGTTGTGTTGTTTCAGTCTTTGAAGCTTTCTTAGTCTGTCAACTTTACAGAACCATCAATCAATATGCTGCACTTGTTAATCCTTCAAGTTTCAGATGGCTCTAGAATACCATCACTGGCTGAGTTGAATTTTGTTTTAATTACCACTTAACATATGAAAATAACAGACCTGACATTTACTCCAGGATTTATCATGTGCCTCCAATCAACCACTGGTTAAAGGGGGAATTGAGCAGCATCATACCAGATTTCTGACACACTGCTACTTTTCATGATTGGACCCCTGAAGCCTGCACCAGAAGCTGATTCCACATTCTCATCCCTTGCATGTTAACATTCTGCTTATTAACTCTTTTTCCTCCAAACAAATGCTGTCAGACTTTGAGTGTTTTTGACACTTCCTGTTTTCAATTCAGATTTCCAGCATATTGCCGTATTTAGCTTCTGCAGTTTTCAGCAACAGTACATACAAATTCTGCTTTCAGATTGTAGACTGACATTGGATACAATGGAAATAACTTGCATGAATTATCACAATAAGTTCATTCTTGGCAGACATTTTGGAAATGTAAAGGTAAATCAGAAACAGGATCACAAATCTCCATTTCCCACACTACCCACCATTGTGACCCTTCAGGTGGTTAAGCCAATGAAACACCAATGTTGAACCCAGGTCCCACTGAGAATTCAATGTTCTCAACCCTAATACCAATAAATCTCAACGTTCTGTGGATAATTAATGCTTTACATTAATTTGAACCTTTGAAAATCATATTGTATAGTTAGCTATCGACAAGATGCCCTGCAGATCACCCAAGATCCTCAGACAGCACCTTCCAAACTTTCCACAGACACTTCCATCTAGAAGGACAAGAGCAGCAGATACATAGGAACACCACCACCTGCAATTTTCCCACCAAGCCACTCACCATCCCGACTTGGAAACACTTCCTTCACTGCCACTGGATCAAAATCCAGGAATTCCCTCCTAAGGGTATTGTGGGTCTACCTACAGCAGGTAAACTGCAGCAGTTCAAGAAGGCAGCTCACCACCATCCTCTCAAGTGCAACTAGGGATGGGCAATAAATGCTGGCCAGTCAGCGACGCCAACATCCCACAAAATTAATTTCAAAAAAGTCCAAATACCGCTGAACTGAACTACAAGGAAACATTAAACTAATTTATCTCACTGCTTTGAATTATTAATTTTTCAACTACAGTAGCATAGAAAGACAATACAAGACAAACATTTATGAATCACATATAGGCTGACTAGAAACATCATATGTAATAAAATTCCATGATGGATATTAATATGCCACCTTAAACAGATTCTGAACTAAACTATACAGACTTATACCTGTGGAACAACATCAGCATCCTTGTTTTCTGTCGTCGTTCCTGGCTTTTTCATGCTGGCACGTGTTGACCGCCTTCGCAATGGCTTTGTGGCAACAGTCTTAGGTTCAGCTTCATTAGCCAATTCATCTGTCTCATCATCTTCATCCTTAAACGTCTAAAAAAGATAAATTACATATTGAATATTTCATTTTATTTAAGCAAATTCAAAGTATGTGCACACACTTAGTGAAACTTAATTTTGCAATCTTATAAATATTGTTAATCAACCTTTTCAGAGATGTTGTTACTCTTCTGCAGCAAGTGGTAAATGAACTCAGGTCTCCTGGTTCAGACGTAGGGACACTATCACAAGAACCCCTTCTATAATCAGCCATGCTCTAAATCAATAGTTAAAGTCGTCCATGACTTCCATGAGTACCTGTGTTGTCACCAACGCATGATAAATTCCTTTTGCCGCCATCAGCTCTTTATGGGTTCCCATCTCTGAAATGACACCATCCTGTAATCCCGCAATGAGGTCTGCATTTTGGACTGTTGACAGACGGTGAGCAATAACTATAGTAGTGCGGCCTTGACGTACCTTTCAGAAAATACACAGTATGTTTAGATTGTGACAATTATCAATATTCATGCTTCCAACCCAGTGCTTGTGAAGCTTCCTTACAGAAAGAAATATGTATGTGTTCCTTAAAACTCTTTCCACACCAATGCTCTCCATGCCTGTAGGGAGAGGTGGGCCCGGTGGGTGGGTGGGGACGGGGGTTGGGGGGGGGCAGGGTGGTTGAGTGCTCTATTTCTCCCTCCAACTCTATTTTGATGTAATCCCTACTCTCCCCCTTCACGTAAGCATTGCGCTTATCAGCCTTTGCTTGTTACTGGTTCGCTAGACATATTGGTGTTTTTCTGGTAGTGAAGATGTCGAATAAAGGGTTTTGCATAATGATGCCTTTACTGAGTCACTGCTCATACAACCACAGGAAATATGGGGAAAAATGAGCACTCAGAGAAATAAAAACATAAACAGTGGATTCAGAGCATCTCCTGACTTCAGGGAAAACAACCCAAAAATCTTTGCAAGTCCTTACCACAGTTAATAGCACTCTCACCTCTAGGTTTGAAAATGGTATGTTTGAGCCCCAAAGCAAGAGGAGATCTGACTGTACAGTCACACTGAAATGCCCTCACAGCATTCCCAGAATTAAAAAATCAGCCAACACAAAATGAGCACATTCACCCATCCATAGGGATTCTGTTAAATTGGTATCCAATTAGTCTCATGCTCCATAAGACCATAAGACCATAAGACATAGGAGTGGAAGTAAGGCCATTCGGCCCATCGAGTCCACTCCGCCATTCAATCATGGCTGATGCGCATTTCAGCTCCACTTGCCAGCATTCTCCCCGTAGCCCTTAATTCCTCTAGACAACAAGAACCTATCAATCTCGGCCTTGAAGACATTTAGCGTCCCGGCTTCCACTGCACTCCGTGGCAATGAATTCCACAGGCCCACCACTCTCTGGCTGAAGAAATGTCTCCGCATTTCCGTTCTGAAATGACCCCCTCTAATTCTAAGGCTGTGTCCACGGGTCCTAGTCTCCTCGCCTAACAGAAACAATTTTCTAGCATCCACCTTTTCAAAGCCATGTATTATTTTGTACGTCTCTATTAGATCTCCCCTTAATCTTCTAAACTCCAACGAATACAATCCCAGTATCCTCAGCCGTTCCTCATATGCTAGACCTGTCATTCCAGGGATCATCCGTGTGAATCTCCGCTGGACACGTTCCAGTGCCAGTATGTCCTTCCTGAGGTGTGGGGACCAAAACTGGACACAGTACTCCAAATGGGGCCTAACCAGAGCTTTATAAAGTCTTAGTAGTACATCTCTGCTTTTATATTCCAACCCTCTTGAGATAAGAGACAACATTGCATTCGCTTTCTTAATCACAGACTCAACCTGCATGTTTACCTTTAGAGAATCCTCGACTAGCACTCCCAGATCCCTTTGTGCTTTGGCTTTATTAAGTTTCTCACCATTTAGAAAGTAGTCCATTCCTATATTCTTTTTGCCAAAGTGCAAGACCTCGCACTTGCTCACGTTAAATTCCATCAGCCATTTCCTGGACCACTCTCCCAACCTGTCTAGATCCTTCTGTAGCCTCCCCACTTCCTCAGTACTACCTGCCTGTCTACCTAACTTTGTATCATCGGCAAACTTCGCTAGAATGCCCCCGGTTCCCTCATCCAAATCATTAATATATAATGCGAACAGCTGTGGCCCCAGCACCGAACCCTGCGGGACACCGCTCGTCACCGGCTGCCATTCTGAAAAAGAACCTTTTATCCCAACTCTCTGCCTTCTGTTAGATAGCCAATCCTCAATCCATCCCAGCAGCTCACCTCGAACACCATGGGCCCTCACCTTGCTCAGCAGTCTCCCGTGTGGCACCTTATCAAAGGCCTTTTGAAAGTCCAGATAGACCACATCCACTGGGTTCCCCTGGTCTAACCTACTTGTTACCTCATCAAAAAATTCCAACAGGTTTGTCAGGCATGACCTCCCTTTACTAAATCCATGTTGACTTGTTCTAATCAGACTCTGCTCTTCCAAGAATTTAGAAACCTCATCCTTAATGATGGATTCTAGAATTTTACCAACAACCGAGGTTAAGCTGATTGGCCTATAATTTTCCATCTTTTGCCTTGATCCTTTCTTGAACAAGGGGGTTACTACAGCCATCTTCCAATCGTCCGGGACCTTTCCTGACTCCAGTGACTCTTGAAAGATCTCAACCAATGCCTCTGCTATTTCCTCAGCAACCTCTCTCAGAACTCTAGGGTGTATCCCATCGGGGCCAGGAGATTTATCAATTTTAAGACTTTTTAACTTTTCTAGCACTATCTCTTTCGTAATGGCAACCATACTCAACTCAGCCCCGTGACACCCTTTAATTTTTGGGATATTACTCATGTCTTCCACTGTGAAAACTGACGCAAAGTACTTGTTAAGTTCTCCTGCTATTTCCTTATCTCCCATCACTAGGCTCCCTGCATCAGTTTGAAGTGACCCAATGTCTACTTTTGTCTGTCGTTTGTTTCTTCTGTACTGAAAGAAACTTTTACTATTATTTCTAATATTACTGGCTAGCCTACCTTCATATTTGATCCTCTCATTTCTTATTACACTCTTTGTTATCCTCTGTTTGCTTTTGTATCCTTCCCAATCTTCTGATTTCCCACTGTTCTTAGCCACTTTATAGGATCTCTCTTTTTCTTTAATACATTTCCTGACTTCCTTTGTCAGCCAGGGTTGTCTAATCCCTCCCCGGTTAATCTTTCTTTTCTTGGGAATGAACCTCTGTACAGTGTCCTCAATTATACCTACAAACTCCTGCCATTTTTGCTCTAGTGTCTTCCCGGTTAGCCTCTGCTTCCAGTCTATTTTAGTCAGTTCCTCTCTCATGCCTTCATAATTACCTTTATTCAACTGTAACACCATTACATCAGATTTTGCCTTCTCCCTTTCAAACTCCAGACTGAACTCTACCATATTATGGTCGCTACTTCCTAAGGGTTCCCTTACTTTAAGATCTTTTATAGAGTCTGGTTCATTGCAAAGCACTAGGTCCAGAATAGCCTGCTCTCTTGTGGGCTCCATGACAAGCTGTTCCAAAAAGCCATCCTGTAAGCATTCCATGAATTCCCTTTCTTTAGATCCACTAGCAACATTATTTACCCAGTCCACCTGCATATTGAAGTCACCCATGATCAATGTAACCTTGCCTTTCTGACATGCCTTCTCTATTTCCCGGTACATGTTGCGTCCCTGGTCCTGACCACTGTTAGGAGGTCTATACACAACTCCAATTATGGTTTTTTTGCCTTTGTGGTTCCTCAATTCCACCCACACAGACTCCATATCATCCGACGCTATGTCATTCAATACCATAGATTTAATTTTGTTCTTAACTAACAAGGCAACCCCACCCCCTCTTCCCACCTCTCTGTCTTTTCGATAAGTTGAAAAACCATGGAGGTTTAACTGCCAGTCCTGACCCCCCTGTAACCAAGTCTCTGTGATCTGCATATAATGTGAAAAACTACTCCGCAAGTCCTCTGTGACGAAAGCAGGTGAACTCTTACTTGGCTTAACCATCAGCACATTGATGTAAACCATTTTCAACAGTGCCATCAAGTGGTATTGGAAAATGAATAATATGCTATCTCATAGTTTGGGTTCTGTCAGGGCCAATCAGATCCTGACCTTATTACAGACTTGATCTAAATATGGGCAAAAGATCTGAACTCTAGAGGTGACTTTAGAATGACTGCCCTTGACATCAAGGTATCATTTGACTGCGTGTGTCATTAAGCAACCCTAGGATAACTGGAGTAAATCAGATTGGGGGAAAGGTCTTTACTGTTAAAGTCATATAGAATCACAGAATTTTCATTGCATAGAAGGCACCTTGGTTGCACTCACATATTGTGCCAATCTCCTGCCTTTTCCACATAACCTTGCACACTATTTCCAGTCAAAATGCTCATCCAATGACCTCTTGAATACCTGAATTGAACACGGTTGTGTTTTTTGGAGAACGATCATTTACATTTCTGCAAGGTGTTGACATAACATCTACGATGGTATTGTTGTTTCCCTGGTGCCATAGTCAAGGACGTCACAGAGTAATTGCAGGATATTCTTCTGGAGGGAGGCTGAACAGTAAGAGGTTGTGGTCTACATTAGTAAGAATTACTTAGAGAGGAAGGATAATGTGGCCCTTCAGCCAGAATTTAGGGATCTTTATAGATACTAACAAACTTTAGATGTAGTAATTTCTGGATTATTGCCAGGGCCATATGATAGGGAGTACAGAAATAGCAGGATGAGGCAGATGAATGTGTGGCTGGAAAGAAGGTGCAACAGGGAGGGCTTTAGATTTCTGGGACATTGGGGCTAGGGGATAGGGGATAGGGGATAGGGGCTGGGGGTGGGTGGGGGGTGGAATAGTATCTGTTTAGGTAAAAGTAACAGAGGTTGGGTACTGAGTTCCTTCAGTGACACTTTGTCACTGTGGTTTGAAGGGTTCTAAGCTATCATGGCAGGGGTATGGGAACCAGCAAAGAATATTAGAGAAGAATACCAAGGTGCCCAAAATATTGAGGGACAGATAGTACTAGGACAGAGAATAATAGGTCAATAGGTGAAATCGGAAAATGGGAGGAAATTAGGAAGTTTAAATTAAGGTTACTATACAAGGTGTGTGCATGCATAGAAAATAATAAATAAGATTGGGGAGTTACAGGCACAGATTACCATTTGAAAATAAGATGTGGGATGAAATGAGGTGACTCAAGGCCGTGCAGGATTGGCTATTTTAATTTGTTTTGAACACAAGATCTTCAGGAAAGATAGGATAGGAAGGGAAGGAGGAAAAGTGGCAGTATTGGTTAAGATGAGCTTCATGGTGCTGGAGAAAGAGGATGTCCCAGAGGGATCGATGATAGAATCAATTTGACTAGAACTATGGAATAAAAAGGGTACCAAAACATTGCCCAATGTTGTCTGTAACATGCCATCTATGGGAATGATGTAGAGGTTCAAATCTGCAGGATAATTAGAGAAATTTCAACATTATAGAGTAGCTATAATAGGAAACCTTAGCTATCTAAATGTAGACTGGGATAGTAGTAGCATATAGGGTGCAGTAAGCCAAACGTTCTTACTTTGTTACATCAGCAAATGTTTGAAGCATAACATGGTGGCTCACAGTACCAGGGACTTTGGAGTGATGTGGGCTTAATGGACCAAATGGCCTGCTTCCACACTATAGGGACTCTATGAAAGTTTTCCAGACTGTTACTACCAGACCCTAGGTAAGGTTCACCAATTCCTTACAGCTCCAGATGGGATACCCCACACTGTTAAGCTCCCGGAAGAGAAGGGATGAGCTAGCTTCCCTGTTTTATTCACCCACCTCCTTGGTTGCAACAAGGTTAATATAAAATGGACACATTCCCTGTGGATGTTGTTCTCCCAAACCAATTGAACCTATGCTTTAAAAAAGGAGCCATTTAAGCCAGGTATTTGTTGAGTTGACAAGAAGAATAAGTTCATTCATTACTATACACAAGAAAAAATACTAATACACCACAAAATATGCACTGATTAGGTCTAAGATGTGGGTCCAGAAAAACTGTAAGTCTAAAATGAAACTGATATGCAGATCAGTACTCACTAAGTCTCAGTGTGATATCTGTGACTGCACATTATCTGCTACTGCCTTTTAGTCTGCTACTCATACAGTACCAAGTGATATACTTTGGATTGCCATAATTATTTCTTCTTTGATTTTAAAGTCTTTGCATAAAGAGTCAGGGGTCATAATCATTGCTTCATTTAGTTAATTCGCCATTAGATTCCCTACATTGTGGAAACAGGCCCTT
The DNA here is from genome assembly GCF_047496795.1 of Chiloscyllium punctatum. NCBI lineage: Eukaryota > Metazoa > Chordata > Chondrichthyes > Orectolobiformes > Hemiscylliidae > Chiloscyllium > Chiloscyllium punctatum. Next base: position 77,032,145 of record NC_092746.1, read on the forward strand.
CGGCCCAACCAGTCCACACCGACCCTCCGAAGAGTAACCCACACAGACCCACCTCCCCTCTGATCAGTGCACCCAACACTATGGGCAATTTAGCATGGCCAATTCACCTAACCTGCACATCTTTGGACTGTGGGAGGAAACCAGTGCACCCAGAGGAAACCCACACAGACACAGGGAGAATGTGCAAACTCCACACAGTCGTCTGAGGCTGGAATCGAACCTGGGACCCCGGTGCTGTCCTCCCATTCGTTTTCCTTAACCCTGCACCTTTCCTTTTGAAATACATGTTTATGTTTGCACCCTCAATCACTACTACCAAAAATGATTTAACTCAACTTCTTTGTTACTTGTGAGATCCAAATGTGTACAAGATGGAGTAGAAGTTCCGGTAGTGGACTCACTTGAATTGTGCTGTGACCAACATTCTGATATCAAGTAACTTATGCTGTAGAGAGTGGGATTTAAACTTAATTGGTAGGGTCAGGGCAGAGCTTGGTGGAAATACATAGGTATAAGAGCAAAAAGGAGATAACAGCACTGCAGAAGAGATTTAAAGTGAAGATACCCAGAGTTGGATAGGATGGAGCAGAGGTGGAAACATTAAAAAAAAGTAGTAAGAAGGGGGAAAATAGTAAAAAGGCAAAATTAATATCTCATCCCTTGAATGCATGGAGTATTCAGAATAATAAATGAATTAATGGTACAAATAGAAGTTATTGGCAATGAACTTATAGCCATTAGGAAAACATGGTGACAAGGAGATTAAAGCTGGGAACTAAATATTCTCGGATACTTGACTTTTCAGAAGGACAAGCAGGAAGGAAAGTCAACAGAAATAGCTTTATGAATATGGGATGGAATAAGTCCAAAAGCAGGCTCTTGGTCAGAAGAAGTAGAAGTAGAATTGGTATTGATGGAGGCAAGAATTAATGAGGGGAAGGTGGGAGTAGGCCTCCCACAGGCCTCATAATTGTAGCTATACTGTAGGGCTGAGAATAAATCAACAGGTAGTGAGGATGCGTAAAAAGTACAGTGCATGAATCATGGGTGAATTTAATTTTCGTGTAGACTAGGAAAACATTTGACAGAGGTAGCCACAAAACATAATTCAGAAAGTGTATTTGGAACAGTTTCCCAGAACAATGTGCTGTGGATCCAACCAGGATTCACAATATTTTGGATCTGGTAAGTTTAATAAATAATATCACAGTGAAAGATCCTCAATGTTACAATGACCATATTGAGGGAGGATTTAGCATTCATTTTGAGAGTGAGGAACTCAGGTCAGAAACAATTACGATAAAATTAAATGAGGGTAACATCAAAGTAACGATAGCTGAGTTGACTGGAGTGAACTTGGAAAGGGGTTTAGCAGGAGAGACAGTTGATGAACAATAGCTGACATTTAAGAAAATAGTTTGTGATTTCAAACAGACATATATGCCAGTGAGGAAGAGGGATTCTGCGAGGGGAATAAACCACCCATGCTAACCAAAGAGGTTAAGGATAAACCAAATTGAAAAACAAACTATTCAGTGTAGCAAAGATTAATGATACATCAGAATATTGAAAAAAAGGTGATAAAATCCATCAAAAGATGATCAAAACCAAAAAAAAAAGGAAAAAATCTTTCAGGGTGAACTAGAAAGAAATATAAAATGGACTGAAGAACATCTTTGAATATGATAAAATGAGAGAAGTTAAATTGAACATAGGCCTCTTAAGAGAATGAGGCTTGAGAAATATTAATGGGAATCAGGAAAAGGCAAAGGAGCTGAATAAATACTTTGCATCACTTGTCATAGTAGAAGATGCTACTAACGTTCTAAAAATACTAAATAATCACGGCTGAAAATGTGGGCTGTGTGGCAAAGGAACCAAAACAAAACAAACCAAAATAAACTGTCACTACAGACAAAGAACTCGGGACATCAGTGTGACTAAAGACCAATTGGTTCACTGAGCCGAATGGACTGCATCCTATGGTAATAAAGGTCGTAGCTAGAGAGAATGGATGCATTGGTAGAAATCTTCCAAAAATTTTTAGATTCTGAAGAAGGATTAGAAAACTGTCAATGGAACACCATTATGCAAAAAGGGAGGAGACAAAAATAGCTAATTTCTACTCCTATGTTATACAATCTGATATTTGCCCACATACAAATCACTATCCATCAAAATAGTATCTTCTTAGTTCTTTCATGGGATGTGACTGCTGCCGTAAGACCAGAGCTCGTTGGAAATCACCAACTGTCCTTTAGACTCTTATGTTGAGTCATCCTCTTAAGGTTGTCAAAGCAATGAAATGAGAAAACAAGAATCCAGAAAAAGTATATTCCTGTCAGGGTGAAAGAAAAGGCTGGTAGGTATAGGGAATGCTGAATGACTAAAAGAAATTGAGGGTTTGGTTAAGAAAAAGAAGGAAGCAAATGTAAGGTATAGACAGGATCGATAGAGTGAATCCTTAGAAGAGTATAAAGGCAGTAGGAATATACTTAAGAGGGAAATCAGGAGGGCAAAAAGGGGACATGAGATAGCTTTAGCAAATAGAATTAAGGAGAATCCAAAGGGTTTTTACAAATACATTAAGGACAAAAGGGTAACTAGGGAGAGAGTAGGGCCCCTCAAAGATCAGCAAGGCGGCCTTTGTGTGGAGCCGCAGAAAATGGGGGAGATACTAAATGAGTATTTTGCATTAGTATTTACTGTGGAAAAGGATATGGAAGATATAGACTGTAGGTAAATAGATGGTGACATCTTGCAAAATGTCCAGATTACAGAGGAGGAGGTGCTGGGTGTCTTGAAAGGGTTAAAGGTGGATAAATCCCCAGGACCTGATCAGGTGTACCCGAGAACTCTGTGGGAAGCTAGAGAAGTGATTGCTGGGCCTCTTGCTGAAATATTTGTATCATTGATAGTCACAGGTGAGGTGCTGGAAGACTGGAGGTTGGCAAACGTGGTGCCACTGTCTAAGAAGGGCGGTAAAGACAAGCCAGGGAACTATAGACCAGTGAGCCTGACCTCGGTGGTGGGCAAGTTGTTGGAGGGATTCCTGAGGGACAGGATGTACATGTATTTGGAAAGGCAAGGACTGATTAGGGATAGTCAACATGGCTTTGTGCGTGGGAAATCATGTCTCACAAACTTGATTGAGTTTTTTGAAGAAATAACAAAGAGGATTGATGAGAGCAGAGCAGTAGATGTGATCTATATGGACTTCAGTAAGGCGTTCGACAAGGTTCCCCATGGGAGACTGATTAGCATGATTAGATCTCACGGAATACAGGGAGAACTAACCATTTGGATACAGAACTGGCTCAAAGGTAGAAGACAAAGGGTAGTAGTGGAGGGTTGTTTTTCAGACTGGAGGCCTGTGACCAGTGGGTCCTCTACTTTTTGTCATTTACATAAATGATTTGGATGAGAGCATAAGAGGTACATTTAGTAAGTTTGCAGATGACACCAAAATTGGAGGTGTAGTGGACAGCAAAGAGGGTTATTGACCAGATGGGCCAATGGACTGAGAAGTGGCAGATGAAGTTTAATTCAGATAAATGAGAGGTGCTGCATTTTGGGAAAGCAAATCTTAGCAGGACTTATACACTTAATGGTAAGGTCCTAGGGAGTGTTGCTGAACAAAGACACCTTGGAGTGCAGGTTCATAGCTCCTTGAAAGTGGAGTCGCAGGGAGATAGGATAGTGAAGGAGGTGTTTGGTATGCTTTCCTTTATTGGTCAGAGTATTAAGTACAGGGGTTGGGAGGTCATGTTGTGGCTGTACAGGACATTAATTCGGCCACTGTTGGAATTCTGCGTGCAACTCTGGTCTCCTTCTTATCGGAAAGATGGTGTGAAACTTGAAAGGGTTCGGAAAAGATTTACAAGGATGTTGCCAGGATTTGAGGATTTGAGTTATAGGGAGAGGCTGAACAGGCTGGGGTTGTTTTCCCTGGAGCGTCGGAGGCTGAGTGGTGACCTTATAAAGGTTTACAAAATTACAAGGGGCATGGATAGGGTAAATAGGCAAAGTCTTTTCCCTGGGGTCAGGGAGTCCAGAACTAGAGGGCATAGATTTAGGGTGAGAGGGGAAAGATATAAAAGAGACCTAAGGGGCAACTTTTTCACGCAGAGGGTGGTACGTGTATGGAATGAGCTGCCAGAGGAAGTGGTGGAGGCTGGTACAATTGCAACATTTAAGAGGCATTTGGATGGGTATATGAATAGGGAGGGTTTGGAGGGGTATGGGTCGGGTGCTAGCAGGTGAGACTAGATTGGGTTGGGACATCTGGTCGGCATGGACGTGTTGGACCGAAGGGTCTGTTTCCATGCTGTACATCTCTATGACTCTCTGACTCTAGTGATAGAAAGTGGATTGGGAAGTCTTTAAGCTGACTAAACTAAAAGGGAGAAAACTCATGATGAAAATAAATTGGCAAGCAACATAAAAATATATAGCAAATAAACAGTGACACAAGAAGAATAAAAGTAGCTAAAGCATGTGTGTAACCTTTGAAGGATGTGACTGGGAAATTGATAACAGGAAACATGGAAATGCGAGATGATTTAAACTAATAATTTGGTTCAGTCTTCATGGTGGAGAAAACTACAAACACCCCAAAAGACATCAGATAAACAAGGTATTAATGGGGGCGATAGATCTGTTAATGGCCTACATCATGAGAGACAAAGTACTTAACAAACTGAACACAAGTTAAGACTTGATGGCCTGTATCCAAGGCTTTTAAATAAAGTGACTGCAGAGATGGTGGAAACATTGGTCGAAATACTCCAGACTACTGTTTTCAGTGAAAACACAATTCCCTATCTATTTTATTACAAATAATGAACCAAGGGGTCAGTTAACTCCATTCATTGGATGCTGACTTGTAACGCAGTGTAACATCAATAAGTGTGGGTTCAATTCTCACATTGGCAGAGGTCAATTTGAAGGATCCACCTTCCCAACCTAAAATGTGGTGACCTTCAGGTTAAAGCCACCACTGGTTGTCCCTCTGTAATGAGAGAGCAGCCTTCTGAGACTATGGTGACTTTCCCTTGACAAAAAAAAGGAATTCAGTTAGTCTCAATTCTTGTCATTCTTGAACCAGTACCTGAAGAGCATTTCAAGGCAAACTCTGAAAGTGGGGCAATCCTTCTAAGTTAAAACAAAATTCTCTCAGTTGCAGTAACATAATTAAATCAGCATTGGCTAAATTAAAGAAAGAACAATCACTACCTTATCAAGAGCAGCTTGAACAGTAGCTTCACTCTCAGCATCTAAAGCTGATGTAGCTTCATCCAGCAGCAGAATCTTTGGATTGCGTACCAGAGCACGGGCAATGGCAATTCTTTGCTTCTGGCCTCCGCTTAGCTGTGTGCCTCTTTCGCCAACTAACGTTTCAAATTTCTACAGAAGATGTCAAAATCAGAGTTAGCAACACATTATAGATGTCTATTTATTAAGAGAAAGTTAAAATAAATAAGCCTCATTTAATGATGACTGGACGTCTCAAACTATCAAAGGTAATTTTCTCTTTTGAGTGAGTCCAGAACTAGACGGCACTGTTTAAAAATGAGGGGTCTCTCTGTTTGGACAGAAAATGAGAAGAATGTTTTTTCTGTCAGAGGGTTGTGCAGCTTTGGAATTCTCTGGCCTAGAAAGCAGTGATGACTGGGTCATTGAATGTTTTCATGATGGAAATAGATAGGTTGTTGTTAGAAAAGATGATCAAAGATTAGTGGGGTAGATCAAATTTGGAATTCAAAACCCAACCAGATCAACCATGATTTTATTTCTCAGCCCCAGCCTACAAGCCTCATTCCTGATGAAAGGCTTATGCCCAAAACGTCGACTCTGATCTCCAGCATCTGCAGTCCTCAGTTTCTCCAAAAGCGAGATCAGGTCAATCAGTCTAATCTCAGTAATGCAGCAGTTATTAGAAAGAATTCTGAGGGACAGAGATGAGCTTATAAGAACAGAAATCAAACTCAAAAGAAAACAGGTTTTCACAATGTAAAATGTATTAAATCAATAACAAAGGCAGTCAATACTTACATCTGGCAGTTTCATAATAAAATCATATGCATTAGCTTCCTTGGTAGCTTCTTCTATCTCAGTCATACTGACATCTTGACGACCGTAACGAATGTTTTCAGCTATCGTGGTTGCAAAGAGAATAGGTTCCTGGCTCACCACCCCAATCATTTCCCTAAGATGCCTAACATTCAAAGTTCGGATATCCTGTCCATCAAGCATAATCTGTTGAAAATAATTATTGATGTCAATGTATAATTATGTTGTCACAAATTTTAAAGTACTGCATGTGAAAGCTATTACTATAATGTCAGGCTTCATTGAGTCAAATGCACCTGAAATCAAGCACGGTTATTTCCAAGAGAAAGGTTGTATTCAAAGTACAGAAAATTCCCAATTTTATCCATCTATTTAGACCCAGATTGTCAGAAAGACAGGCCAGGTTTCTGCACTTAAAAGAAAGACCATCTATTACAAATAGATTCTAGCTACAGGTAAGCAATTGTGAACAATGCACATATAACTCCACTAGTTAAAACTCTAACTCTGCTTCTAAAATCGCCCTACAAAAATATATTGACAGACATGAAGAAACGTTGGTGTTAGGAATGGATGGAAAAACTAGGAAGGCATTTCAATGGAGGTTCTGATTAAAAGCAACAACTTACAGTAACGAGTGAGGGAAAATAAACTCGCTTGAGGATTTTTTTTAATTGCAAAGGACATAACGCTCTCCTTCTGGATGTCCGAAAACCTTTGGTTATCTCATTTACTCTCACAAGCTATTCAGCTAGCTGGGAGCCAATGAAATAGTTGTCGGTAGGCAGAAAAGCCTGTCATTGACAACTTAGTCACCATTGCACAGACCAATCAGTGACTTGTTATCAGCCAAATCTCTCTATGCATATGCCTCTTGGCACTATCCAGTCTAGAATAACCTCCAACCTCCACACTGCTTGAACAAGCAAGAGTATAAACAGTGGGCGGCACGGTGGCACAGTGGATAGAAGAAGCTACCAAGGGTTCAATTCCCGCCTCAGGCGACTGACTGTGTGGAGTTTGCACATTCTCCCCGTGTCTGCGTGGGTTTCCTCCGGGTGCTCCGGTTTCCTCCCACAGTCCAAAGATGTGCAGGTCAGGTGAATGGGCCATACTAAATTGCCCGTTGTGTTAGGTAAGGGGTAGATGTAGGGGTATGGGTGGGTTGCGCTTCGGCGGGGCGGTGTGGACTTGTTGGGCCGAAGGGCCTGTTTCCACACTGTAAGTAATCTAATCTAATCTAATCTAGTACTTACAATGAATGTCAGTAGCCTGTTTTTAAAAATGCAGCAACCTTTCCAAAATCCTTGGCTTTTAAATAGTCTTTTCCTATTTTAGTCCCAAAATCAAAAAGACAAAAATATCAAATGACACACTCTTTACAATATGCAAACTGTGTGAACTTCACAGGAGAGCAGAAAAAAAAGACTCATAACACCTCAAAGTACATGAAGCGATTAAAACTAAAAATAATCAGAATCCCTGGTTATGTATTAGGCAGCAACAAACAGTGCCTTATATACCCAAAATCAATCTGACCCAGACTACATTGTAGTTCATTGTATTATCTAAGAACTACAGACGTTGAAGATCTGAAACAGAAAACACAAAATGCTGAAGAAACGCAGCAGGTCTGGCACTAACTATGGAAAAACTGCAGAGTTAATGTTTTGGGTCTACTGACCCTTCTTCAGAATTGATAATAGCTAGGAATAGGGTGGTATTTATGTGGATGATGGGCAATGGGGAGGGAAGGGAGAGAGTGGATCAGTGGAGACAGAGCCCAGAAAGAGAGAAAGAAAGTTAGGCAGACAAAGGATGTCAGGGAAAAAAAAGATCTTATCAAAGGGACAAAGGCTGAGATAAAAGCAGCCTGGAGGGTGGGGGGAGGGGGAGGAGGAGGGGGAGGTGTAAAGAAAACAGAAGCAGGTGTCCAGGTTCTAAAATTATTGAAATCGATATTCAGACCTGAAGGGTGTGGGATACCCAGGTAGAAAATGAGATGCTGTTCTTCTAACTTCACTGGGGCACTGCAGAAAGCCTGATACAGAGCTGTTGGCCAAGGAACATGGTGCTGCATTGAACTGGAAGCTCAAGGTCATATTTGTGTTCAGAGTGTAGGTGATCTGCAAAGCAGTTGCCTAGTCTTTGCTTCATCTCCCCAGTGTAGAGGAGACCACATTGTGAGCAATGAATACAGCAGACTAAGTTGAGTAAAGTGCAGATAAATCGCTGCTTCACCTGAAAGGTGTGGCTCGGGCCTTGGATATTGAGGAGGGAGGAGGTAAACAGACTATTGTAACACTGTCTGTGGCTGAATGGGAAGGTGCCGTGGGTGTGTGGGGAGGTGATGGGAGAGGACCAGGGTGCTCTGGAAGAAACAGTCTCAGCAAAATACTGACAAGGAAAAGGGGCTTGTTGGGGAAGGGAAGAAAACTATGAATGGGTATTTGGTAGTTCCACCTACTGGAACTGGCAGAAATAGCAGCTTCTGACACTTTGGATGTGGGCAGTGGTGGATTGGAAAGTAAACACCAGGGAACCTTATTGGATTGTGGGGAGGAATAGAAAAAGGGGAGGCAGAAATGCAGGGAAAGGGTTGGACATGGCTGAAGATCCTGTCAACTATGGTGGTAGGGAATCATGTGAGGGAGATGGTGGAAATATCTGAGGACCCTGAGGAGATAAAAAGAAGGCACAATAAATCGTATAGCTTTTTAGTTGCTTGTAAATGGCAGCTGTATTAGCTTGTGAGATTGCAAACAAAGGCTTTACTCCTTTTAAAATATTACTCTTTAACACATATAAAGGGCTCCTAATTTAAGAATGTCCAACTTACAAACACTAGTACTGAAGAATGCGATCCATTTAATTTTAAAGTACTGACATTTGGACATTTCCTGTACTTGCAAACGACTGCATACTATTATAATGCGTAGTGTTCTAACTTACGTCAGATTGACGAACGGAACACTTCACAACCCAGGGACACTTTGTATTTCGATTCCAAAGTTTTCTTTATGTTTGCTACTAGGAGCTGCAAGAACTTATCCTGCCAATAAATCCTCCCGTAGTCCCTATCAACACTTATCATAATTTATTAGAATCATAGAATTCCTACAATGTGGAAACAAGCCATTTGACCTATTGAGTCCATACTGATCCTCCAAAGTACGTTCATCCAGAACCCACCGTGCTCCCTCCTCTCCCCATCCCCAATCCCTGTATTTCCCATGGTAAATCCACCAAGCCTGCACATCCCTGGACACTGTGGGTAATTTAGCCTGGTCAATCCATCTAAACTGCACATCTTTGGACTGTGGAAGGAAACCAGAGCACCATGAGAAGTCCAAGCAGGAAAAGAAAAATGTGCAAACTCCACACAGACAATCACCCAAGGCTGGAATCAAACCAGGGTCCCTGGCGCTGTGAGGCAGCAGTGCTAACCACTGAGCCACCATACTAACCTATTGTGCCAACCTACAATCTGCTGTCATGAACAAATTTTGATGTTCATCTTCCAATTCATGTCTACAGATACTTTATGTGTCATTTCTGTCATTCTTATCTCAAGATCCTGCGATTATCTTCTGTGTTCACTTGCTTTGAATCATGCCCTCACCTTCACTCTCCTGTTTTGGGTTGTGTTTTGTTTCCTCCAGACAAGTAGTAAATTCAGGTACTGGGCTATAGCATGAATCATATACATTATTTCTGCAATTTACATCTGCACGGGAACGGAACACTATTTTCTGTACATAGGTTTACCATATGGCTGCTGTTCTTATTTCAAACACCAGACAAAAGAATGCTGGCTCATGCTCTGTCCTGGATGAGTGGTGCTGGAAGAGCACAGTAGTTCAGGTAGCATCCAAGTAGCTTCGAAATCGACGTTTCGGGCAAAAGCCCTTCATCAGGAATAAAGGGAGTGAGCCTGAAGTGTGGAGAGATAAGCTAGAGGAGGGTGGGGGTGGGGAGCTCACTGCCTTTATTCCTGATGAAGGGCTTTTGCCCGAAACTTCGATTTCGAAGCTCCTTGGATGCTGCCTGAACTGCTGTGCTCTTCCATCACCACTAATCCAGAATCTGGTTTCCAGCATCTGCAGTCATTGTTTTTACCTCATGCTCTGTCCTGCCCAGCAGTTCAAATTGCCATGTCCACATTCTCTTGCGTGCAGTTGGAAAAGTTACCCACCAGCTTTCCTGTTGAAAATTCCCTGTGTTAAAAATCTACTCCTGTAGGGATCACATCCCACCCAATGTTGGATTTGGAGCTCTCAACTGCTGAACCCACTTGGTGTTTAGTGACTTTATTTTCACAACATGACAAATGTTGTTAAACGCTTTACCATTCCTTCTTCAGGGTCATAGAATCTCTGCAGAAGTTGGATGGTGGTGCTTTTACCACAGCCACTGCTGCCAACCAGAGCGACTGTTTGCCCGCATTTCAACTTCAAGTTGAGACCTTTTAATATCTACCACAAAACAAAAAGGAAAGGTAAGTTAATACTGCACTATTAGGCTTTAATACATGTCAAGGCCTTTTCAACCATTTTTCATTTCTGTTCTGAAAATTTTGGCTCAGTTAGGCAGGACTGTGAGAAGTTTGCATTCATTCAATCTACCCTCGACGTGAGTATAGACCAATTGGTCACAAACTTAAGGTTGACAGCAAAATGCCCATGTGATTTAACCAGAAATAAGAACAGAAATACTGGAACTATCCGACAACCCAGACAGCATCAGAAAATAAAGAAATAAGTTAATAGTCTAAATTTTGCTGAGGAGGCAGGCATCCCATTGCTGGCACTGGAAGCAGGGATGACTCAGCTCTAGCTGATTCTGTAAGTTTTAGAGTACCCATGAACAAAGATGAGAGTGGTCCTAAAGGAAGAGTGCTAAATTGGGAGAAGGGCAACGATACCAAAATTCGGTGGGAGCTGGGGAATGTAGATTGGGAGCAGCTATTTGACGGCAAATCCACATTTGTATGTGAGACGTTTTCAAAGAGAGATTGATTAGAGCACAGGGGATACACATTCTTGTGAAAATGAGGGATAGATTAGATTACTTACAGTGTGGAAACAGGCCCTTCGGTCCAACAAGTCCACACCGACCTTCCGAACAGCCACCCACCCAGACCCATTCCCCTACATTTACCCCTTCACCTAACACTAAGGGTAATTTAGCATGGCCAATTCACCTAACCTGCACATCTTTGGACTGTGGGAGGAAACCGGAGCACCCGGAGGAAACCCACGCAGACACTGGGAGAATGTGCAAACTCCACACAGACAGTTGCCTGAGGTGGGAATTGAATCCGGGTCTCTGGCATTCTGAGGCAGCAGTGCTTACCACCATGTCACCGTGCCGCCCATGGATAGAAATGGCAAGATTAGGGAACCATGGATGGCAGATGAAACTGATGAAGGGCTTTTGCCTGAAACGTTGATTTTCCTGCTCTTTGGATGCTGCCTGACTAGCTGTGCTTTAGTAACACCACTCTAATCTAAAAACAGATGAAATTATAAGACCAGCTAAGAGGAAAAAGGAAGCATTCATAAAGTCTAGGCGACTGAAGACAGACATAGCTTTGGAAGAATATCAGGAATGTAGGGCCAGTCTGAAACAAGGAGTTAAGAGGGCTAAAAGGGGTCATGAGATAACTTTAGCAAACAGGGTTGAGGAAAATCACAAAGCCTTTTATTCACATATAAGGAGCAAGCGGGTCACTAGAGAAAGGGGTGGCCCACTCAAAGACAAAGAAGGAAAGTTATGCGTGGAGTCAGAGAAAATGGGTGAGATTCTTAATGTGTACTTTGCATCGGTATTCACTGAGGCGAGGGACACGACGGATGTTGAGGTTAGGGATAGATGTTTGATTACTCTACTGCAAGTCGGCATAAGGAGTGAGGAAATGTTAAGTATTCTAAAAGGCATTAAGGTCGACAAGTCCCCAGGTCTAGTTGGGATCTATCCCGGGTTACTCAGGGAAGTGAGAGAGGTAACAGCTGGGCCCTTAACATACATCTTTGCATCATCCTTGAACATGGGTGAGGTCCCGGAGAACTCGAGAATTGCTAATGTTGTCCCCTTGTTTAAGAAGGGTGACAGGGATGATCCAGCTGATTACAGACCGGTGAGCCTGATGTCAGTGGTAGGGAAGCTGCTGGAGAAGATACTGAGGGATAGGATCTATTCTCATTTGGAAGAAAAGGGGTTATCAGTGATAGGCAACATGGTTTTGTACAGGGTAAGTCATGTCTTACCAACTTAGTAGAGTTCTTTGAGGAAGTGACAAAGTTGATGGATGAGAGAAGGGTTGTGGATGTCATATACAGAATAACCTCACTTATCTGAATGAGGTGGGCAGGGAGTATTTTGTTCAGATAACTGATTATTTGGATAACTGATTGTTCGGATAATGGATAACATTTTTATGGGACCTTGAGATCTTGGTCAGATAATCCGAAATTCGGATAATGGATGTTTAGATAACTGAAGTTGTTCTGTCCATGGACTTCAGAAAGGCATTTGACAAGGTTCCCCATGGTAGGCTGATGGAGGAAGTGAAGTCGCATGGGGTCTAGGGTGCACTAGCTAGATGGATAAAGAACTGGCTTGGCAACAGGAGACAGAGAATAGTAACGGAAGGAAATTTCTCAAAATGGAGAACTGTGACCAGTTCACAGGGATCCGTGCTGGGAACACTGTTGTTTGTGATATACATATATGATTTGGAGGAAGGTATAAGTGGTCCGATTAGCAAGTTTGCAAATGACACTAAGATTAGTGGAGTGACAGTGAAGGGGACTGTCAGAGAATGCAGCAGAATATAGTGATATTAGAGAGTTGGGCAGAGAAATAGCAGATCAAGTTCAATCCGGGCAAATGCAAGGTGACACATTATGGAAGATCCAATTCAAAAGCAAACTTCAAAAGCAAATGGAAAAATCCTGGGGAAAATTGATGTGCAGAGAGATCTGGATGCTCAGGTCCATTGTTCCCTGAAAGTGGCAATGCTGGTCGATAGAGTGGTTCAAGAAGGCACATGGCATGCTTTTCTTCATCGGACGGGGTGTTGAGTACAAGAGTTGGCAGGTCATGTTACAGTTGAAAAAATTGGTTCAGCCACATTTGGAATACTGCATACAGTTCTGGTTGTCACATTACCAAATGGATGTAGATTATTTGGAGAGGGTGCAGAGGAGGTTCACCAGGATGTTGCCTAGTATGGGGGGCACTAGCTATAAAGAGAGGATAAGTAGGTTAGGATTATTTTCATTGGAAAGGTGGAGGTTGAGGGGGACCTGATTGAGGTCTACAAAATCAAAAGAGGTACAAGCAGGGTGGACAGCAAGAAGCGTTTTTCCCAGAGCAGGGGACTCAATTACAAGGGGTCACAAATTCAAAGTGAGAGGGGAAAGGTTTAGGGGAGATATGCATGGCAAGTTCTTTACGCAGAGGATGGTGGTGCCTGAAACACGTTGCCAGCGGAGGTGGTAGAAGCAGGCATGATAATGTCAGTTAAGATGTATCTAGACAGATACATGAATGGGCAGGGAGAAAGTGGAGTCGCAGGTAGATAGGATAGTGAAGGCGGCATTTGGTATGCTTTCCTTTATCAATCAGAGTACTGAGTACAGGAGTTGGAAGGTCATGTTGCGGCTGTACAGGACATTGGTTAGGCCACTGTTGGAATATTGCCTGCAATTCTCGTCTCCTTCCTATCGGAAAGATGTTGTGAAACTTGAAAGGGTTTAGAAAAGATTTACCAGGATGCTGCCTGTGTTGGAATATTTGTGCTACAGGATGAGGCTGAACAGGCTGGAGCTGTTTTCCCTGGAACATTGGAGGATGAGGGGTGACCTTATAGAGGTTTACAAAATTATGAGGGACATGGATAGGATAAATAGACAAAGTCTTTTCCCTGGGATTGGGGAGTCCAGAACTAGAGAGCATAGGTTTAGGATGAGAAGGGAAAGATATAAAAGAGATCTAAGGGGCAACTTTTTCACGCAGAGGGTGGTGCGTGTATGGAATGGGCTGCCAGAGGAAGTGGCGAAGGCTGGTACAATTGCAACATTTAAAAGGCATCTGGATGGGTATAGGAATAGGAAGGGTTTGGAGGGATATGGGCCGGGTGTTGGCAGGTGGGACTAGATTGGGTTGGGATATCTGGTAATCATGGATGAGTTGGACTGAAGGGTCTGTTTCCGTGCTGTACATCTCTATGACTCCATGACTGTAAGATACAGATCTCTAGAAAATAGGCGGCAGGTTTAGGTAGAGGATCTGGATTGGCACAGGCTTGGAGGGCCGAAGGGCCTGTTCCTATGTTGTAATTTTCTTTGTTCTTTGATGGCAAAACAAAGGGGCACACTTTGGTGCCGGTGGTTCATTAAATGGCTCCTACTTAATTAAGAATGCTGACCTCACTCAGGGACTGCCAGCCATTAGTGCCACCACTAACATTGGTTATTGCTGAGGCTGAGGCTGCAGTCAAAAGCACTTCGATGGTCAGATACCCTTGAAATGGTCTAAACATTGTTGAGGAAAGCTGGGGCCAGGCAAGGTTGCCCTGCTGATTGAGTGGCGCCCTGGAGAGCTGGTCCCCAGAGCAACCACTGATATTGGAGCCTGCCTCCATGGTCCCTCGACCCATTCCCAAAGCTTGCTCGTCTTCTGAGCTGTGTAAGATACCAATCGGCAGGAAGCTGTTCTTAAACAAGCTCTTCCCATGTGGCTCAGATGGGATGCTGGCAATTATCAGAGCTTCCAAAATGGCATGGCAGTGAGAAGGTGTCAGGAAGACATTCACCCCCACCTTTCTCACCATCACCCCAACCACAGAAGCTTCCCGTGACACTTTGCAAACCTTCCTATTCCCAGTCTGTCTGCAAAGGGCTTTCATCAGAACATTACACAAAAGTGAAATATCATTGGTGTATTAGTACTGAATTCGCACAGTCCTGTCTAACTAAGCAAATATTTTCAGAACAGAAATAAAACATGGTCACATCAGCCTTGACATTTATTAAAGCAGCAAGTCTACTTTTAATAGTTTAATTTGAGTAAGAACTCTTTATCTTAATAAAGAAAACAAAGTGTTGCAATTTCTGTTCCCAAAGCATTAGAATGTGTCCTACCTGAACATCAGACCGGGAAGGGTATTTGAAATGTACATTTATAAATTCAACATCTCCTTTAACTTGATCAGGTTTATGTCCACTTTCTGAAAAACTGTCAATTGATGGTTCCTGCATTATGAAGAAGAAAAAGTATATTAATTACGTAAGATCTCAGATTTATTCTTGATAAAAAAAGGCATTTGTCAAGTTGCATGCAGTACAAATATGGAAAACGTTGCCCCAGGAGTTGTACAAGCCATAACGAAAATCTAAAAACCACAGTTGGCTGGGAGGGTGGTGCTCTACCATGAAAGCCTGCCGTGAGGTCACCATCTTTCTTTGGACAGTCTCCCCATCACCCAAATTGCCTGCAGAAACAGAATGTAGCTCTTAACGGCACAGATTCCTTCTGGGTGGGTGGCCAACCTTCCAATTTTCATGCTGCTGCCAAAAAGGCAAGGTAGTAAGAAGCTTGCCCAACACCAAGCAAGTGACCAAGTTGATAGATGAAGGAAGGGCTGTTGATGTCACATACATGGACTTTAGTAAGGAGTTTGATCAGGTTCCCCATGGTAAACTAATAGAGAGGTCACATGGTGTGCAGGGTGTCTAGCTAGGTGGATAAAGAATTGGTTGAGCAACAAGAAACAGAGAGTAGTAGTTGAAGGGAGTTTCTCGAAATGGAGAAAGGTAACCAGTGGTGTTCCACAGGGGTCAGTATTGGGTCCACTGTTGTTTGTGATATACATAAATGATCTAGAAGAGGGCACTGTTGATAGGATCAGCAAGTTTGCAGATGACACAAAGATTGGTGGAGTAGCAGAAAGCATAAGGGACTGTCAAAGAATACAGGGGAAATAGATAGACTGGAGAGTTGGGCGGAAAAGTGGCAGATGGAGTTCAATCCAGACAAATGTGAGGTGATGCATTTAGGCAAGTCTAATTCTAGAGCGAATTATACAATGAACGGAAGAGCCTGGGAAAAGTTGATGGGCAGAGAGATCTGGGTGTGCAGGTCCATTGTGCCCTGAAGGCTGCTGCACAGGTGGATGGAGTGATCAAGAAGGCATATAGTATGCTTGCCTTCACTGGACGGGGTATTGAGTATAACAGCTGGCAGGTCATGGTAAAATTGTACAAGACATTCGTTCGGCCGCATTTAGAATACTGTGTACAGTGCTGGGTGCCACATTACCAAAAGGATGTGGATGCTTTGGAGAGGGTGCAGAGAAGGTTTACGAGGATGTTGCCTGGTATGGAAGGTGCTACCTATGAAGAGAGGTTGAGTAGGTTAGGTTTGTTTTCATTAGAAAAAAGGAGATTGAGGGAGGACTTGATTGAGGTTAACAAAATCATGAAGGGTATAGACAGGGTGGATAGGGATCAGCTTTTTCCCAGGGTGAAGGATTCAATAACGAGGGGTCATGCTTTCAAGACGAGAGGTGAAAAGTTTGAGGGGGATACACGCGGCAAGTACTTCACACAGAGGGTGGTGGGCATCTGGAATGCGTTGCCAGCAGAGGTGGTAGAGGCA
Source organism: Chiloscyllium punctatum (assembly GCF_047496795.1). Lineage (NCBI taxonomy): Eukaryota > Metazoa > Chordata > Chondrichthyes > Orectolobiformes > Hemiscylliidae > Chiloscyllium > Chiloscyllium punctatum. The sequence continues at coordinate 77,048,882 of NC_092746.1, forward strand.
GGCATGTTAGATTCTTTTAAGTGTATCTGGACAGATGCATGAGTAAGTGGGGAGCAGAGGGATACAGATGCTTAGGAATTGGTCGACAGGTTTAGACAGTAGATTTGGATCATCTCAGGCTTAGAGGGCCGAAGGGCCTGTTCCTGGGCTGTAAATTTTCTTTGCTCTCTTTGTTCTTTGTTCATATCCCAGGATGTATAAGGCTATGGGCCAAATGCTAGAAAATGGGGTCAGAATAGTTGAGTGCTCATTTTTGACCACTGCAGATTTGATGGGCCGAATGGCTTTCTTCTCTGCTGTAGGTTTCTATGACTATGAATTTTCAGCATTATTTTGCCATCCTTCCTGTTTTACAACCCATCTCCAAGGATAGCAGAAAATTACCCGATTCACATTCATGGTTTGTTGCTAAACATCCGAATGAAATATTTCTGAGGAGAATCACAAAGTTAAATAGTTCATAAAATTCAGTTTAAGGTCTAAGTTTTCTTAAACTTTTTTTAAGATAAGGAGGATTTGATTATTGCAATTGTAAAATTATTAACTAACTTTTCATCTCTGTCTCATCTTTTTCTGGTGTATTTGAATTTTAGGCTTGTAAAAGATAAGAAGTCTTGTGCTTTCTCTCCAGAAGTCGAGAAAAGGGGGTGCATTCCTTACCTGAGAGTCCTCTCCTCCTTACCAGACCAATGGGATTGGCCTACATTGCTGACTGTAAATGCCAGTGAGTAGCATAACAAAGCCTTCATTGACAGCCAGTCAATTAGTGGTGGGCATTGTATCTGTCCCTGAGTAATTCTCAGTCACAACGGCTCAGGGTCAGGTTTGCAGCGGTAATCCAGCACAGAGACTAGCAGCACCAAATTACACACCGGCCGCACTGTAATTCAGGCATGAAGCCAAGTTGTAACTGTGAACAGTACTGGTCGAAGAGAGCACTACAATTAAGATCTCAACTGGTTGCTCTACTGACTTCAACCATCCTTCTTGGACAGGCTGCCTGGAAGAAACTGAGCACTTACTTTTCACAAAACTCCAGCTTAAAATGAAGTGCGGGGTGGGAAGAGAATCTAACAGGTGAAATGGAGGCCAGTAGGACAATTTTAACCTTAGCGGAGTTTCATGCATCCAGGGATCCTGGGGTTTAAAACGTACCAGATAAAAAACACCTGAAGGAGCAGCGCTCCGAAAGCTAGTGCTTCCAAATAAAACTGTTGGGACTATAACCTGGTGTTGTGTGATTTTTAAACTTTGTCCACCCTAATCCAACACCGGCACCTCCAAGTCATAAATAAATCTTCACACTCTGGATTCCCGGTCTCACAAAATACATTCTGCAGCAACTTTGATGTTTGAATGTGATTTTGTTTACAAGCTTTTCCCATTCCCAACCCCAATGGAATATATAGTCACCTGATCAATGATGTTGAAGACCATGTAGGCTGCTCCCCTTGCATTGCCAAGTGCCTCAATATTTGGTGAAGTCTGGCCAATAGAAAATGCCCCAATTAGCACCGAAAAGAACACCTAAAGATTTAAAAAACAATTGAAGTGTTAAAAGGGGGCGATACTGGCAAAAGAATGCTAGAATTACTAATTGTCTGTTCTTTAACTAACTGTCATAGTTCATTTGTTGAACCTCTAAACACCTGAGGGTAGAAATTAATCTAGACTTGCTTTTGGATTAGCAACACCCGCCTGAAGAAGGAAACCTGGGACAAGGATGAATATGGACCTTAGGCCTCATCCAAATATTCTGGGCACCTACAAAGCCTCACCGGGCAGGGCATGCCTCAGAAGTATCAAACTTTGAGCCAACTGTCTCACTGGCAGCGATGATTGTGTTTGTGATATCCAATTCTCAATTTGCATAGACTATAGTGCTAGGAGGACTATATTGTAAAGCCTCATCCCACTGCAATCTCTGAATGACACATTAGTAACTTACCTTCCTCCAGGGTCAGGACTTTCATTTTTGGTCTATCCTTCACATCTTTTTTGAATAATGGCACAATTTCCACAGACCTCCAATCCTCCAGTACATTGCCTATATTTTCTATTCTAGTGAGGTATTTCACCACTGGCTTCCTTTAATAGACTAAAGGACAGGGCGAGGTGAAGGTCTCATGGTAATGTCACTCGGCTGCTAATCCAGCAACCCAGGTAATGCTCAGGGGTCCCAGGTTCAAATCCTGCCAGGGTTGATGGTAGAATTTGAATTCAACAAAAATCTGTAATTAAGAGTCCAATGGTGACCATGAATCCATTGCTGATCTGGTTCACTAATGCTGTTTAGGGAAAGAAATGAACCATTCTTTCCTGGTCTCGTTTACATGTGACTCCAGGCCCACAGGAATGTGGCTGACTTTTAGCTGCCCTCTTGGCAATAATTGCAGGCCTGGTCAGTACCACCCTCATCCTATGAATGAATAATAAAATAAAATTTGGGCCTGGCAGTTTATCCATGTTCAAGGAAGGCAGCCATTCTGCTTATTATGCTTATCCCCTCCCCCTTTTTAACTCCATTATCCTGCTGCCTTGGAAAGACAGAAGTGCTCATTTAAAAATTTGCCCACATTTTCTGCCCTTCTTTCCTTTGTAAACCCTTTGTTCTCGAAGTCCTGATAAAACATTTTTGGATTTTCCTTAATTTTGGTGGGTGCTGAGGAAGAGGTATGGGCAGGAATAATGATAAGAGATATGTTAGTGAGGGGAGTAAACAGGCATTTCTGCAATCATAGATGTGACTGCAAGATACTCTATTCGTTCTCAAATGTCATGTTGGAACCAATGACAAGGGAAGAAGATCCTGCAAGCAGAACTTAGGGCATTAAATAGGAAATGGGCAAGCAAGACTTCAAAAGTTGTGATCGCTGGATTACTCCCAGAATCACGCAGTAGTGAGTACAGTAATAGAAGGATAGAGCATGGCTGCTGAGATGGTGCAGGAGGAGGACTTTAGATTCCTGATGTATTGTGATTATTTCTGTTAGAGGGGACACCTGTACATGTTGGACAAGTACATCTGAACAAGAACACCGACAAACATCAACCAACATCGTCAAAGGGAGTTTTTCTAATGCTGTTGGAGTAAATTTAAACTAGACTAGCATGGAGATAGGATCTGACAAGCAATTCAGAGGGGAGAACAGCCGAGAAGGTAAAACAAAGAGTCGTTGTCCAAGGGCTATGTAGTTCATCATCCACTCAGAGTACAATGAACCCGTGGAATTCTCTACCATAAAAGGCTGCGGCAGGGAAGTCACAGAATTTACTTAAGAAAGAATTAGATGGATTTCTAGAGGCCTTACGTTAGAAGGGGTTAGTGGAGAGAGAAATGTGGTGTCAAGACAGAGGATTAGTCATGATCATGTTGAATAGTGGATGGGTTCAATGGGTCAAATGGCCTACTCCTGCTGCTATTTTGTATATTTTCTTATAAAGAGTCCAGTTTCCATTTGGAAGGGTATCGTCCGTGGAAGGGAAAAGCAGCCTATTGTATGGAGTTTTGTGAATAAAGTTATATGGACAGACTGACTTCTGTTTCTTCTTTGCCAGATGGATGTTTACCGATGAACATTCCAGTCAGACATCAGTACGTAAATTAGGTGCTTAATGTCAGCTGACAAAACCTTGCTTCAGAATTAATTCTCGATGGAAGGGGAGGCTCTGGTCTGTTCTGCTCAAAATCCTTCAACAGCCTCTTGTAAGTGCTAATGTGAAGAAAGCTGTGAACATTTTAAAAAGAGGCAGGAGGAGCAGGAATGATCACTGAGTTCACAAGCACCATGATTACCCATCACAACCCTGCAGCCCACCAGAACCTCACTGCCTCCGACTTAGCTGAGGACTGCTAACACACAGCACAAAATTGCTCCTTTCTAACTTGATTTGACTGTGGAGACATGACCAACATCAGGAGCAGTCCTGAGATTCAACTAAAGTTATTCTTTGAGACTCCAGTTTAGGACATGCTTTAAAGCAATAAGTAGTAGTGATCCTCAAATGGCTCTAGATTCACTTCTACCCCATGTGGTTGAAATGGGAAAAAGAAATAAATACAATAAAAATTAGAATAAGGAGAACAGGAAAACAATTTTTAGAATCATAATCCTTATAAGCATTACCTTAGTGTTCAACATAGTGTGAAATGTCACTTACTGTTAGCACTTTTCCAATTGTATAATTATCATCCAATATCAGGGTACTTCCATACCAGAATGCCAGGGCATACGATGCATAGATCATTAAGAAGGTGAAACCCACTGCTATATTGCTGCTAATTGACTTTTTGATTCCAACGTTCTTAGCTTCAATCAAATTCTTCTCATACCTTTATAAAAAAGTGAACATAATTTGTAACAGGAACAATAATCCAACCATTACACCACTCTGGGTCATCTTTATAACAGAGTAAATGAGAAACTTTTTCAACCACCTACTTTTGTTCTGGTCGGAATGAGAATCGGAGTTAGAAAAATTATATTCTGTGATATATCGGAGAGGTGTTTCAGACAGAGAACACAAAAGCCAAGGTAAAAATTATTCTGCATGTTATTCTGATGAACGGATTTAGCTTCCAGTCAGGCAGCAAAGAACCTGAGGCAGGAAAGAAAAGCTCAATTGCAACAATGATCTTACAGGAATATGAGGGATTGGGATGAGTGGGATCCAATCCCTATTCCGGGTTGGAAAGGGATTAGAGAGTGATGGTGATTGATACCTGATATCATGTGTCTTTGAATGGATGGGAACTAAATCGGATGAAATCAACCACAGTAATGCATTTTAATTGTCAACTCCCCAAATCCCAGGAGTCCACCCCTCATTCCTTAACCTTTAAACCCGGAAGTGGGCATGTCGAACATGAACTGGATTGAATTTGGAATTTCTTCTTAAAATTTAGCTCCTTACCTCACCCTGATCCACCCAAATGTCAGGGTTAAAATTCAGCCCAAAGAATGGCACCAAAAAAGAAATTTTGCCTATTTTTGGAGTATGGCTTGACGATAAGTACCAACAAATGCTGATTCTCAGCTAGCTGTTGCTCCACTGAAACATCACTTAGCTGGGTGATAAATGTCCATTATAAATGTCCACATGACAAATGGAGTATAGTGTGGGAAAACATGAAGTGACTCATTTTGAAGGGAGAACACAACTACAGAATATTGCTTAAAAGAAACTGCAGAAAGCTGCAACACAAAGGGACTTGGGGGTACTTGTACATGAAACATAGAAAGCTAGCACACAGGTGAAGCAGGGAATTAGGAAGGCTAATGGAATGTCAGCCCTCATTTCAAGGCGTTTGGAGTATAAGCTTAGGGAAGTCAGGCCGCAATTGTGCAAGGTGCTGGTGAGATCACATCTGGTGTACAATGAACAGTTTTGTTCTCTTTACTTAGGGGAAGATATCATTTCATTGGAGGCAGTCCAGAGAACGTTCACTAGGCTGATCCCTGGTATGGAGGGATTGGCTTATGAGCAAAGGCTAAATAGGTTGGGACTCTTCTCATAGAGGTTTAGAAGAATGAAAAAAGTGATCTCAAAGAAACATATAGGATTCATAAGGGGCTTCGCATGGTAAATGCTGAGAGGATGTTTCCTCTCATGGGGCCCGAGGCCACAATATCAAAATAAAAGGGCACCAATTTTTTGACTTAGATGGGGAGGAATTTCTTCTCTCAGTGCCTTTGGAACTTCTCGCAATAAAGATCTGTGTGGGCACAGTGCTTGTGTATATTTAGGACAGAGATAAATAGATTCTTTACCAGTAGAGGGTTAAAGGGAAATGTGGGGAAGTGAACTTGATGAATGTCGGTCTTCCATGATCCTATTGAATGACGAGGCAGGCTCGAGGGGCCAAGTGGCCTACTCCTATTCCTTATAGTCTTATGCAAATTGTTCAGAGCCTATTCTGTTGTTGCCAACCAAATGTGCTTTTAAATTCACACATAAAATTAAGACTGTCATTTCCAACCAATATATTTTTGAATTATATCCAGAAAAACACTGCAGCCTAGGTTAAAGGTGGATAAATCCCCAGGACCTGATCAGGTGTACCTGAGAACTCTGTGGGAAGCTAGAGAAGTGATTGCTGGGCCTCTTGCTGAGATATTTGTATCATCGATAGTCACAGGTGAGGTGCCGGAAGACTGGAAGTTGGCAAACATGGTGCCACCATTTAAGAAGGGTGGTAAGGACAAGCCAGGGAACTATAAACCAGTGAGCCTGACCTCGGTGGTGGGCAAGTTGTTGGAGGGAATCCTGAGGGACAGGATATACATGTAATTGGAAAGGCAAGGACTGATTCGGGATAGTCAACATGGCTTTGTGCGTGGGAAATCATGTCTCATAAACTTGATTGAGTTTTTTGAAGACGTAACAAAGAGGATTGATGAGGGCAGAGCAGTAGATGTGATCTATATGGACTTCAGTAAGGTGTTCGACAAGGTTCCCCATGGGAGACTGATTAGCAAGGTTAGATCTCACGGAATACAGGGAGAACTAGCCATTTGGATACAGAACTGGCTCAAAGATAGAAGACAGAGGGTGGTAGTGGAGGGCTGTTTTTTCACACTGGAGGCCTGTGACCAGTGGAGTGCCACAAGGATCGGTGCTGGGTCCTCTACTTTTTGTCATTTACATAAATGATTTGGATGCGAGCATAAGAGGTATAGTTAGTAAATTTGCAAATGACATCAAAATTGGAGGTGTAGTGGACAGCGGGATCTGGACCAGATGGGCCAATGGGCTGAGAAGTGGCAGATGGAGTTTAATTCAGATAAATGAGAGGTGCTGCATTTTGGGAAAGCAAATCTTAGCAGGACTTATACACTTAATGGTAAGGTCCTAGGGACTGTTGCTGAACAAAGAGACCTTGGAGTGCAGGTTCATAGCTCCCTGAAAGTGGAGTTGCAGGTAGATAGGATAGTGAAGAAGGCGTTTGGTGTGCGTTCCTTTATTGGTCAGAGTATTGAGTACAGGAGTTGGGAGATCATGTTGCGGCTGTACAGGACATTGGTTAGGCCACTGTTGGAATATTGCGTGCAATTCTGGTCTCCTTCCTATCGGAAAGATGTTGTGAAACTTGAAAGAGTTTAGAAAAGATTTACAAGGCTGTTGCCAGGATTGGAGGATCTGAGCTACAGGGAGAGGCTGAACAGGTTGGGGCTGTTTTCCCTGGAGCGTCGGAGGCTGAGGGGTGACCTTATAGAGGTTTACAAAATTATGAGGGGCATGGATAGGATAAATAGGCAAAGTCTTTTTCCTGGGATCGGGGAGTCCAGAACTAGAGGGCATAGCGTTAGTGTGAGAGGACAAAGATATAAAAGAGACCTAAGGGGCAACTTTTTCACGCAGAGGGTGGTACGTGTATGGAATGAGCTGCCAGAGGATGTGCTGGAGGCTGTTACAATTGCAACATTTAAGAGACATTTGGATGGGTATATGAATAGGAAGAGTTTGGAGGGATATGGGCCGGGTGCTGGCAGGTGGGACTAGATTGGGTTGGGATATCTGGTCGGCATGGACGGGTTGGACCAAAGGGTCTGTTTCCATGCTGTACATCTCTATGACTCTATAACAGGTGAAAACAAACACAGATTCAATGGGGCTGTTAGGGCACTTGTGATGTGATGGTAGTTTCACTACCTCTGGGAACAGGAGCCCAGGGTCAAGTCTCATCTGTTTCAGAAGTGAGAGATACCATCACTGAACAGATCGTGGATAGTGGAATTATTTGTGATAAGTAAAACTCTCCATTCAGATTTTGGAATATGGATTATCAGTTGCCTCTCATTAAAATGTATTCATGTGTACAGAGGAAAAAGCAGCGAAAAGTTTCCATAAAGGTAACTAAAATGAAAAGATTGTTCCATGTTCTGAGGTTTCAGTCTATATAATAAATGCCTGCATTTGGCTATGATACACAGCAGAGGCATAAGTGTACAACTCTTATAAATCACAACTTTAGTGCCATTGGGTACTGTCATCTCTCAGGAAGGTAAACAACAAGGCTAACCTTGCAACTTCTTTCTTTTGTCCTCCAAAAGCTACAACAGTCCTGAAACCTGACAACGCCTCCTCAGCCACAGCTCCAGCTTTTGCATATGCAGTTTGCTCTTGTTTTGTGAACGAAGTCAACAACTAAATCGTCCAAAGAAAGGAAAATTAAGTCATATCCTTTGAGGAACTATAAATGGTATAGCAAACATCATAAAAATATAAGAAAATGTTATTTGTTTGACTGTAGTTCATCTCAACAGTGACAATTAATGTTACATTTGAGTTTGACAGCTGTTTAACCACAGGCGGGTACAGGAGGGCAAAGAGAGAAGTTTTCACACCAAATAGGATTCTGTATGATTCAACCCCTGTAAGGTCAAACCATCCAATATCTCTTGTCAAAATCCCTGGCTCAAGGCTCTAACTTCATGTATTGGAGAAGCCTCTAAATTGTGCAGAACTAAAATACACATCAGGTGAGAGGTTTGTGGAAGGGTCACGGAACCCCAAATGTTCACTCTGATTTCTCTCCACAGATGGTGGATAGGCTTTGCAAAGAGAGGAAATGAGTTCTTCACTGCAAATTTCCTAGTCACTGATCTACTTTTAAAGCCACAGTATTTGTATGGCTAAAAATAAATTTACTACCAATGCTGGAAATCTGAAAAACATAGATTCCTCTATCCTGGATGATGACACTGACATGATTAATACACCACTTGACATCATCATAGTCCATACTTCTGATGTTAATCCCATTGCTCTACATTTCCCATACAAATATTTATCCATCTTCTATATTTTTAAAATCTTTTTGTGCAATAGTCTTATACCTCATAGTAGTAGTCTCAGTCATGCTTTGACTAGTGTCTCTTAACAGTTTCATATTTTATTACAAACTTTTGACTCCTGACTGGCTAAAGTGAGGACTGCAGATACTGGAGATCAGTCACATTTCTGTTGAACGGCTTATGCCTGAAACATCAACACTCCTGCTCCTCGCATGCTGCCTGACATGATGTGCTTTTCCAGCGCCACACTTTTTGACTCTTGACTGGTTGGTGAGTTTTCTTCCTTTCCTGAGAAATAGTTCTATGTTTCTATCCCCTTCTTGTTCAATGATATTAATGCATTACTATTTCTCCTTTTTATCTATCCAATGAGCTGTTGCAACTCAGTATGATTTTGGCTGTAGTGTTTTACTAAGATCATTCCTTCTCTCTGTTGAAGGTTTATTCATACTCACTCGGAGTGCAGCTCTGGTAAATCTTGTGATCTGTGCCGTTTATTGAGAATTTGAGCTTGCTGTCCCTTTGCTCCTCATTCTGTTATTTCACTGTTGTGGTCATTGAGTTTTGCCAGTCTGTAACTTCTGAGACAGGTGAGGCACGGTGGCTCAGTAGTTAGCACTGTTGCCTCACAGGGCTAGGAACCCGGGTTCGACTGGGTGACCGACTGTCTGTGTGGGTTTCATCTGAGTGCTCCAGTTTCCTCCCACAATCCAAAGATATGCAGGTTAGATGGACTGACCATGATAAATTGCTGATAGTGTTCAGTAATGTATAGGTTAGGTGCAGTAGTCAGGTTAAATGTAGGGGAATGGGTCTGGGTGGATTACTCTTCGAAGGGTCGGTGTGGACTTGTTGGGCCGAAGGGCCTATTTCTACACTCTAGGGATTCTATGAAAATTGTGTTCTCAATCCTCTGCTCCTCCATGACTCTGATGGTGAGAACCCATTCTTTAGTGGTGAGGAACTCAAATTTAATGGTGCTAGTTTTAATTCTTTTTTGACACTCCTCACTCAACATCCATATTCACTCGAGGATCGTGAAGTGAAGCTGTAATATTAATGACCTTGTATTTGGATATGTATCTTTTAAACTGCTTCTTTGCAAACTGTGGACCATTATCTGAAATTACAATGTTCCAGAGTCCCACGTTTGAATAGATTCTCTTCAGTGAATTTATCAATGCCATTGCCGCTATTTTGCATAGACAGTTTACTTCAATCCATCTTGGATAACAGTCTATGATAATGATGAAGATCTTGCCTTTGAACACAAATGAATTAATACTTGACACTCCTCCAGCCTTATTGAGAAAGGTGAAGATAATTGTGGTCTTTCTTCTCTTGGCTTGTTCTCCACCCAGAGAATGCGATTAGTACCCAATTCATGTATTAAATGAGTAATACCTGTCTGACATACTGACTGTAATGCTCTTGTAAAGCACTTTGCAATGTACAAATTACCTCAATTAATTCTCCAAAGTTAAATATCGTTCAGTATAACTAATTTCTAAAAGAAAGGTTTTAGGGTAGAGGTGCTGAAAACTATTGAAAACTTAAAAAGTAAACAGCTTTGAGGTTTGTTTTTCTTAAGTTGTAACAATAAAAGCAGTGTGAATGGGTGTGGTCAAACTCTCACAGAACTAGGACTTTTGGTTTTAGTTTTTCAGGAGTAGCAGTTGTGTTTGGATCTGTTGTTGCAGTACATCTCTCCCTGCTATACACTCTCAGATTCTCTTGATGTTTTCCCTCTCGGGCTGCTGGAGTTGCATGCGAGACAATCTGTTTTCTGAATTTAACCTTTGCCAGGCGTGTGGCTATTGGATGTTACTATTTTGGAACAGTAAATTAGTAATACTTACTGAATGTATTATTCTGTTACGCTTCTCAATAGTTACAACTAAGTTAATTCTTTTCTTTATTCTTTCTTTAGTTGTTACATTACCTATCGTTAATGAATAAATTGTGTTTTGCTTAACATAAAGTAACTTGACCAATCAAAATGCATCTGGAACACAACACCTTACATTTACCTCCAAAATAAGAAAAGGTTAGGATCTAGGCTACCTTCTTAAAATATTTTGAGGGGATTTGGTCTGGTCCATAACACAATTATGATCCATTCTTCACCTGTTCTTAAGTTTCTCACATCTCCTCAGCTTTTATTCTATAGCTGCTAAGTGTTGAGTCACTTCAATACACTTCAATCTCTTCAATTAAATCAAAATCAGCTTGGTCTACTATATTTGTTATTATTTGGGACATCTGCTGTACATTTTCAATTGTGTACTCTCAGGCCTGTCACACCTCATGTGACTCAATCTGAACCTTTGAATTCTGGGTGATATCTGAGCTACTTCCTTGGTATTCAGAAGAGTGATCAATGGCTTTTAGTTTGCTTCCATCTTGAGCTGTAACTTTATCACATAACCTGAACATTTTTCCAATGCCCACATTACTGCTAAAGGTTCTTTGTCCCTCCTACTGATTTAGAGGTACAAAGATTAATTTTCAATTTCTATCTTTGTGCAACTGAAAGTGTATCGCCTCCAATCCTGTTAAAGATGCATCAGCTATCACTATGGATGGCAGACATGGATCACCATGTGTTTTAAGATTAGATTAGATTAGATTAGATTACTTACAGTGTGGAAACAGGCCCTCCACACCGCCCCGCCGAAGCGCAACCCACCCATACCCCTACATCTACCCCTTACCTAACACTACGGGCAATTTAGCATGGCCAATTCACCTGACCTGCACATCTTTGGACTGTGGGAGGAAACCGGAGCACCCGGAGGAAACCCACACAGACACGGGGAGAATGTGCAAACTCCACACAGAGAGTCGCCTGAGGCGGGAATTGAACCCGGGTCTCTGGCACTGTGAGGCAGCAGTGCTAACCACCGTGCCACCCAAGTTTTGAAGTGATGAGGAGTGCCTTAATTTTGTCAAAAGCTATTGTTGACCCTGGTGTAGAAGCTATCTCAAAGGCTTGTTAACCCCTGCTACATTTAGCAAAATCTTGTCCACCGATTCACCTCATAAGAAATCTTCGAAATTTTGTGATATTCTGCGATAGGGGCATTCTCTAATGCCTTTAGTTTTTTGCTGTTCTAGCTTAACTTCTGTAGTTTTGGTGATGTACTCATCAAGTTATATCTCCAATCCTGCGACTTTTCATTTCTCTCTCAGTATTAGCCTTACATTCAGTAGGACACGCATGACTGTTTCAGTTCTCTGGTCATGTTCTTGAATCCATTGATTAGTATATTGCCCATGTCATACAGTATTCCATCAATACCTTTTAATGAGTTTTTAATAATTTTAAAATATTACTGGCATGTGATCAATTACAAATGATAATCTGTTAAAGGCACAGCAAACTAAAAAAAGTGTAAAAAATTTGTCCGAGATCCAACCACCTAAAGCTGCTTTATCAACAACCATCCCTCCATCATAAGGTCAAAATTGAGGATGGTCTTTGATGATTACGCACTGTTTAGCTCCATTCATGACTCCTCAGATACTGAAGCAGTCTGTGTTCAAATATAGCAAGACCTGGACAATATCCAGGCTTGGGCTAAAAAGTAGCAAGTAACAATTGTGCCATTTGAGTGTCAGACTACCTCCAACAAAAGAAAATCTAATCACCCCTACACATTCAATGGCATTACCATCACTGAAACCCCCTTTATCCGGGAGTTGCTTTTGACCAGAAATCGAACTGGATCAGCCACATAAATACTGTGCCTATAGTGAAGACCAGAAGCTAGGAATTCTGCAGCAAGTAACTCGCCTCTTGACTCCCCAAAGCCTGTCCAACATCAAGAAGGCACACAGCAGGTGTGTGGTGAAATGCTCTCCACTTGCCTGCATATACGCAGCTCCAACAACACTCAAGAAGCACAACACTAACTGGGATAATGCAGCTGGCTTCAGTGGGACTAAATCCATCACCTTCAACATTCATTCTTTCATCATCAGTGGCAACAGTGCACACTATCATTGTGTGTGGAACAGTAACTCACTGAGGCCTTTCTGGCTTGTACCTTCCAAACTCTCAACCTCTACATCTAGAAGGACAAGGACATAGATGAATGGGATAACTACCACTGGCAAATTTCCCTTGAAGCCACATATTATCTTAACATGGAACTATGTCACAATTCCTTCACTGTAATTTAGTCAAAATTCTGAAACAGCCTTCCTAACAGCATTGTGGGTGTTCCTTCACTCCAAGGACAGCATTGGTTGAGGAAGACAGACCACCACCATATCTCTAAGGAAATTAGGGATGGGCAATATAGATTGATGGATGGCAGGCAATATGGATAAATAGATAGATGGATGAATGGGCAGACAATAGAGTTAGATGGATGGATCGTTGGGCAGGTGATATGATGGGTGGATGGATGGGTGGGCAATATGGATGGATGGATGGGCAGAAAGAATTAATGTTGTTAAGTTTCTGGAGACATCATTCAGAGGTAATTGCCAATTACATCCAGATAGAAGAAGATACTGCTTTATTCAACTGAGTTAAATCCAAACAGATTCTGTTTGGGGCAGCACACTGGCTCAGTGATTAGCACTGCTGTCTCACAGTGCCAGGGACTCAGGTTCAATCCCAGCTTCAGACGACTGTCTGTGTGGAGTTTGCACATTCTCCCAGTGTCTGTGTGGGTTTCCTCCAGGTGCTCTGGTTTCCTCCCATAATAAAGGCGTGCAGGTTAGGTGAATTGGCTATGTTAAATTGCTCATTGTGTTCAGAGATGCGTGGGTTAGGTGCATTAGTCAGGGGTAAAATGTAGAGTAGTAGGGGAATGGGTCTGGGTGGGTTACTCTTTGGAGGGTCAGTGTGGACTTGTTGGGTCGAAGGGCCTGTTTCCACATCGTGTGAATTCTATGATTCTTATCAAATCATTTCACTCTGTCATTACATTGATACCTGAATATTATCTTCCCCTGTTGACATAGTGACTGATGAAATCACCCGTTGCCTTGGCTTACACTCTATTTCCTGTACATCCCTAGCCATAAACGGTTGTGAAACTTTGCTCTTTTCTCCTCATCCAATGATGTAATTCAACTCAATTGCCCCAGACCCTAGGACAAATATGGAACACATTTCAAAATTCACATGTTTGGTCAATTATGGCAATCCAATCAACCTTACAGATTAATTTAATTCTCCTGCTTGGGAGAGAATATTTATTTTGAATGTCAGAGAAGTTCAACAATTTCACTTTCCTCACTTCTGAACCTTGCTGTGAATTGGGTGTTTACATTAAGGGCTTTTAATTCATAGAGGAAGCTTGTACTTTTATTTGTTTAAACAATTTAGTTAATCTGGTAATACAAAAACACTAACTCATGTATTCATTTTAAATTCTGTGGGGCGGCATCAATTTATCTCCATTCTGACACTCCAGTATTTGTTTTCAGTTTATAGGTTTCTCCCAACAAAGGTTTCATAGTGGTCGTGTGGTGTTTTGAAATCTTGATTGTGCCAATACTTCAAAGAGTTTTTTTCCTTTTGCATGGCAGTTAGCTGATGAGAAATTCCTTAATAATTACCCATTTTTTGGCAGTTGTGGCATTGTGGTCCCCCACTGGGAGGTCTTCCTTATTGTTTGGCTTGTTTGTGCTGCATCAAGGAAACTTCATGGTGTATAAACTGCTTTAAATTTCCCCTCAAGCATTTACCTGGTTCAGACTTCCTAGCAATCTGTGCCACTTTCACTAGGATTAATTCCTCTTTAGCTTGTAAAACGGTCTTTCAAGGCTTCATTTGCTACTTCAACCATGATCTAGTCACAAATTAATTCTGGGTTCAACCTTTCAGAAGAGCATTTCTCTGCCAGCCTATAAAGATCAGTAATGAACAAAAAAAAATCTGTGCTTTACACAGACCAGTTTCCTTCTATTAAACTTCACCTACTCAGTAATTTAATTTCTGTGAACACAACTAAGAATGGTTGAAATACATCTTTAGAAAGTGCAGCTTTCTCATCAGTGTCCAGTCTAGCTACTATATTTTTGTGATAGTTCCCACAGACTAATGTAATGTACTGGCCCAACTTTTCTCATCTTTCTTATCCAGTCCTGAAGCAGACAAAATTTTAACAGATTGTATACATTCAGTTAATTGGTTTTGAAAACGATCTGTTACTTCATTCCTAAACATATTATAGAATAGACAGTGTAATCAATTTGTTCCTTGTCAGTCACAATAAAAAGTGCGAGAAGGCAACCTATAAATACCTATGATTCGGAGATGCTGATGTTGGATTGGGGTGTACAAAGTTAAAAATCTAGCTAGTGTGCTTCCAATTAAACCTGTTGGACTCTAACCTGGTGTTGTGTGATTTCTAACTTTATAAATACCTATTAAGAACTGCAGTTTCTGGATATAAATGTCGTGTTCAAACATTTCAGGAAATAGAGAAAATATCAGGAACTTAGAACTATCCTGCGCATTGTTCATTTATCCAATTCTTGGACATATTTTAGAATTATATTTGCATTATAGGGTTAGTTACGCAGCTTGAAAGTTTTATAGTGACTTGAACCTTCACCATTGCGTGAGATAACTATATTGACACAAGCATTTCCCCTCTCAACCAGTTTCAAAGTTCAACCAAGCCTTAGACAAAGATATTTTAACTTATCAACAGTACCATTTAAGGTCATCAAGAAGGAATTTACTTAACACGGTTTTATGTTTATTTGTCTCTCTTTGTATATGTAATATGAACAAAGATCTGACAGGATGTGTAGGATATGAAATCATTGACCTCATGGCCACAAAGCTGTGAATACAAAACAACCTAGTACAGAAATATTTGGAAACCTGCTGAAAATGTCACACAATGACAATAGGCAACTTCAGGGTCAACATATCGCCTAACATTTTAAAACTTGGCAAGTATTTCAAATTATGTTTAATAAAATATATTTATTTTCATACACACTCGAGAAACCTGCTTTTCTTGTGCCCTATATCTTTACTTACAAAAGTTTACTTAAATCTCATTAAGGGTTACTGGACCTGAATTGTTAACTTTGCTTTCTCTCCATCGTTACAGTCAGACCTGTGGAGTTTTCCCAGCAATTTCTGTTTATAGCTCAGATTTCTGGCATCTGCAGTTCTTTGGTTAATTTTAGTACTGGCTCATATCATACTGTTTGACATTGCCTTCAGCAACCTCCCCTAACTTCTCTCCTGGTTCCTGTTTGGTCTCATTCATATTTTGCTTACTTGACAAAGCACTGAGTTCTCTCTAATCTTGGCTTCAAACCACACATCTCACCCATAACCAAGTATGAGAGCTTCTCTTCCCACTTCTCTTGAGTTCCATATTAAACTCACCCTGGACTGCCACTGAACTCCACATTAAAATCCATTTGTGAAGAACATAAGGCAATGATTGGAAAGTGCCTCTTTCCTTTAACAGAGAAATTGCAATGGTAGTTGCAAACAGATATTAAGATTTTATATTATAATCTGGGTTTCAGCTCTGATTCATGCTTCAGTCCCTTTCTCAAAAACATTTACTGCATAGTAAAAACTGCAACTTATTGCATACTTCACTTGGTATAAAATGTTGAATGTAGAAGATTTTATAATAATACAAGTTATTATTAGTGGAGATTGTTGGCAATACAACAATGCCTGCATCCCATGAACAAATAAAAAAAATTGTTTTGAGTTACAATCTGGTTTTGCTTGCTTAATTCTTCTTGAACCCTAAAAAGTAAAAGCAAGGAGCTAATTGGAAAGCAAAGATATTGGCAGAATTTAGTGGAGCCTGCTGCAGTGTCTGTGACTCCAACCAGCTTGAAAATTGTCTGCATTAAATGTGCTGAGGGAAACAGGCTGACTAGCCAGGATGTCAACAAACGGCCCATAAAAAGAGTTTTAATTATTCCTGAGCCCATTGTATTTTAATGGTGGCTCAAAGATTACATGAAACTCATTCAGGTTTCCACCATCTCCAGAACGTTGCCCAGCATCCAAATAAAGCGGTCTTTTATTCACTGGTGCTTGGTGCATGGTCAAGGAACTACTGAAAGCCATCCCTGGGCATTACATCCAACACCCAATTTTCTCCTTCACTGGTGACCCTCTCTCTGTGACCTGCCCTTGCTCTTCTGAAATCCTGAGCCCACAACCTCTGTTCGACTGACAGTTCATGGACAAGAGCTCTGCCCCACCTTGGAACTTGGTCGTACAGGAAGCTTGACGGTATTGTCGGTAAGTAGATGCTTTACCTCAATTTTATCAAGATTCTTGGTCGAAGATTACACAGGGTTCCCATGGTTCTCCAAACAGTGAATAGGACCCCATAGCCAGAACTAAATTCCAATTATTATTACTGCAAGAGAAAGTGGCAATGATTTTTATGTAACATGCCCCAACCTCACCATGGGAAACAGCTAGATTTGTTATTGTTTGCTGAACAGATTACAAATAGGGCCTCATTATGCAAGAGAACTTAAGACCTCATATTCCACATGAAGAGGATAAAAACAATAGGAATATACAGTCAATCAACAGATTTTAGGTGGGATCTACATATCAGGTTGAATGGCCAAGTTAACTTAGGCAGGAGATTCACTGCAAGGAAAGAGGAGTGAGGCTCAGACAGCCATTAACTTCATTGTCAAGGATTTATTAGATGACATAGTAAGGAAAGCTCTGAATGTTTTTTTCCAGTAATTTATAAAGTTATTGCTCCTTTTCTGTATGATATCGCGCCTGACAGATTTAGATGTGTATCTTAACAATGATAATCCATGGTACAGTGGTTTCAGCATGTATTTAGAATTGCATCCATGAAACATGCATCATTTATTCCTGGAGACGTTCCACGATTGAAAAGGAAGCCTAATTTGCCTACAACAACAAGCACCTTCATCACTAAGACCATGTTTAGCTGTCCACATTGAAACAAAATTCAACATAGCTGCCTTGAGCAACATCACAGTTTCCAATCCTGCAGGAGTAGCACATGTTCCATTAGATGGTAGTCATAATTATTGGATCTTTGCATTAATCAAGACAATAATAAGGCTTCTGACCCACAAGAAAAGTTATTATTGACTGGTTCAAAGCATAATCAACCAGGGAATGAGCTTCCTTTCATCCTACAGCAGCTGAGAAAAGCTGCAGGAGGAAACGCGAGGTAGATATTAGGGCACAATATTCATATCTCAGATGAAATGTAAGATATCATTCAAATTGTTTTAGGTAACTATATTTATGGATTAATTAAAAATGCACAAACACACTAACCTTGGACCAGATTGCTGCACAAATTCCTAGAACCGGACTCACAGCCAGAATCACCAGTGCTAGTTTCCATCCTTTGATAAAGCCAACCACAAAACCCCCTATAAAGGAGGCTAGTGATTGTATCAGCAAGCCTATTTTATCACCGATTCCTTCACTTATCTTTGCAATATCGCTGCAAAAGAAAGAGATTGTAATTTAAGATCATCATCTGCTAAAATGTCAGTTCACTGTGAGTCATGTTCAATACAAACGTTTTATACAACAGGTTCTGTTAAACCTATCCCACGTCTGACTTCTGGCATGAATGCAGTTCTGGTGTCTTCAGATCATCAAAATCATAGGTGTCCCATTCAAAATGGATGATGGCATACTCCCTCTTCCCACAAACGTATTGAGATATTTTCCCAAATCCACCTGTTCAGAGATGCAATTACACATATCTGAAACAGGTTGGTTGTGAACTCGGGTCTCCTAGTTCATAAGGACACAGACACTGTACCACAAAAATCTTCCAACAACTTAAAAACAGATTATCCAGGCATAATCAATTTGCTGTTTGTAGAAGCTGGACATGTTGTTTTGTTCCTTGCCAAACTTCAAAAGGAACTTAATTGGCTGCAAAGTGATGGGAAATATCCTGAAGTTCTGAAAGGTACCACATAAACATAAGCCTTCCTTTTAATTTAATAGATGTTACTTACAAAGGTTTTCACATGAAACAATGAAGTTTATGTTGGGTACAATATAAGTTCATAAGCCATAGGAGCAGAAGAAAGCCATTCAGCCCATTAAGCTTGCTCCACCATTTAATGAAGTCATGACTCCTCTGATAATCCTCAATTCCCCTTTTCTGTCTTTTCCCTATAACCCTCATTTCCCTACTGACTAAAAATGTTTCTCAGCCTTGAATAGATGCAGCCTCAACAACCTTCTGCAGCAAAGAATTCAATGGATTCACTACCCTCAGAGATGACATTCCTCATCTGTCTGAAATGTATCCAATCTCTCATTCTGAGATGATGCCCTCTGTTCCACAAAAGACTCTCCCACTAAAGGAAGCAACCTTTCCACATCTACCCTGTCAAGCCCCCTAAGAATCTTGTGTTTTTCAATAAGTTTGCCTCTCATTCTTCTAACTTCCAAAGAATACAGGCCCAATCTACTCAACCACCTTTCAAAACACAGTTTCTCCCGACCCAGGACTCAAAATGTCAGTAGATAAGGGACCCAAAACTGTTCACAGCATTCATTCGTGCACTGACTTATGCCTTGTAAAGTTTTGCCAAAATCTTCCTCCTTTTATATTCCATTCCATTCGAAAGAATGGACAAAATTTCATTTACCTTCTTAATTACTCACTGAACTTGGATACTAGCTTTTTGTGCTTCATGGACAAGGAATTCCAAATCCATCTGTTCCGTAGTTTTCTGCAGTCTTTCTTTGTTCAAATAATATTCAGCTCCTTTATTCTTCCAGTCAAAGATTTGATGATGTTTAATGATGTGGGTTTAATCAATCTCTGGTTGAATCCACAACATATTGTATTGGCCCAAATGCATTCTATGGTTTCTTCCTCGTGGCATCCTCTGATAAACTGACTATCCTAATCTACAAGAAGATTAAAAGGCACCAGTGATTAACGTACTGCCTTTATTATACATCCACAATTATTTCCTGACTTATTCTCTGTCCCATTGTGTAGCTACTTTAGGGGGCCTGGAGACTACTCCTATTAATGTCTACTTTCCCTTTTTATTTCTTAATTCACCTTTATGAATTCTACATCTACCAATTCAAGATCACTTAGAGTCATAGAGATGTACAACATGGAAACAGACCCTTCGGTCCAACCTGTCCATGCCGACCAGGTATCCCAACCCAATCTAGTCCCACCTGCCAGCACCCGGCCCATATCCCTCCAAACCCCTCCTATTCATATACCCATCCAAATGCCTCTTAAATGTTGCAATTGTAACAGCCTCCACCACTTCCTCTGGCAGCTCATTCCATACACGTACCACCCTCTGTGAAAAAGTTGCTCCTTAGGTCTCTTTTATATCTTTCCCCTCTCACCCTAAACCTACGCCCTCTAGTTCTAGACTCCCCGATCCCAGGGAAAATACTTTGCCTATTTATCCTATCCACGCCCCTCAATTTTGTAAACCTCTATAAGGTCACCCCTCAGCCTCCGACGCTCCAGGGAAAACAGCCCCAGTCTGTTCAGCCTCTCCCTGTAGCTCAGATCCTCCAACCCTGGCAACATCCTTGTAAATCTTTTCCGAACCCTTTCAAGTTTCACAACA
Source organism: Chiloscyllium punctatum (assembly GCF_047496795.1). NCBI lineage: Eukaryota > Metazoa > Chordata > Chondrichthyes > Orectolobiformes > Hemiscylliidae > Chiloscyllium > Chiloscyllium punctatum. Next base: position 77,069,281 of record NC_092746.1, read on the forward strand.
TCTTTCCGATAGGAAGGAGACCAGAATTGCACGCAACATTCCAACAGTGGCCTAACCAATGTCCTACACAGCCGCAACATAACCTCCCAACTCCTGTACTCAATACTCTGACCAATAAAGGAAAGCATACCAAACGCCACCTTCACTATCCTATCTACCTGCGACTCCTCTTTCAAGGAGCTATGAACCTGCACTCCAAGGTCTCTTTGTTCAGCAACACTCCCTAGGACCTTACCTAGGTCCTGCTAAGGTTTGCTTTCCCAAGATGTAGCACCTCGCATTTATCTGAATTAAACTCCATCTGCCACTTCTCAGCCCATTGGCCCATCTGGTCCAGATCCTGTTGTAATCTGAGGTAACCCTCTTCGCTGTCCACTACACCTCCAATTTTGGTGTCATCTGCAAACTTACAAACTGTACCTCTTATGCTCTCATCCAAATCATTTATGTAAATCACAAAAAGTAGAGGGCCCAGCACCAAACCTCGTGGAACTCCACTGGTCACAGGCCTCCAGTCTGAAAAACAACCCTCCACCACCATCCTCTGTCTTCTACCTTTGAGCCAGTTCTGTATCCAAATGGCTAGTTCTCCCTGTATTCCATGAGATCTAACCTTGCTAATCAGTCTCCCATGGGGAACCTTGTCGAACACCTTACGGAAGTCCATATAGATCACATCTACTGCTCTGCCCTCATCAATCTTCTTTGTTACTTCATCAAAAAATTCAATCAAGTTTGTGAGACATCTTTTCCCACGCACAAAGCCATGTTGACTATCCCGAATCAGTCCTTGCCTTTCCAAATGTACACCCTGTCCCTCAGGATTCCCTCCAACAACTTGCCCACCACCGAGGTCAGGCTCACTGGTCTATAGTTCCCTGGCTTGTCTTTACCGCCCTTCTTAAACAGTGGCACCACGTTTGCCAACTTCTAGTCTTCCACCACCTCACCTGTGACTATCGAAGATACAAATATCTCAGCAAGAGGCCCAGCAATCACTTGTCTAACTTCCCACAGCGTTCTTGGGTACACCTGATCAGGTCCTGGGGATGTATCCACCTTTAACCGTTTCAAGACATCCAGCACTTCCTCCTCTGTAATCTGGACATTTTGCAAGATGTCACCATCTATTTCCCTACATTCGATATCTTCCATATCCTTTTCCACATTAAAAACTGATGCAAAGTATTCATTTAGTATCTCCCCCATTTTCTGTGGCTCCACACAAAGGCTGCCTTGCTGATCTTAGAGGGGCTATATTCTCTCCCTAGTTACCCTTTTGTCCTTAATATATTTGTAAAACCCCTTTGGATTCTTCTTAACTCTATTTGCCAAAGCTATCTCATGTCCCCTTTTTGCCCTCCTGATTTCCCTCCTCAGTATACTCCTACTTTCTTTTTTACTCTTCTAAGGATTCACTCGATCTATCCTGTCTGTACGTGACACATACTTCCTTCTTTTTATTAACCAAACCCTCAATTTCTTTAGTCATTCAGCATTCCCTATATCTACCAGCCTTCCCTTTCACCCTGACAGGAATATACTTTCTCTGGATTCTTATTATCTCATTTCTGAAGGCTTTCCATTTTCCAGCCGTCCCTTTACCTGCAAACATCTCCAATCGGCTTTTGAAAGTTCTTGCCTAATACCGTCAAAATTGGCCTTTCTCTAATTTAGAACTTCAACTTTTAGAGCTGGTCTATCCTTTTCCATCATTATTTTAAAACGAATAGAATAATGGTCGCTGGCCCCAAAGTGCTCCCCCACTGACACCTCAGTCACCTGCCCTGCCTTATTTCCCAAGAGTAGGTTTGGCACCTTCTCTAGTAGGTACATCCACATACTGAATCAGAAAATTGTCTTGTACACACTTAAGAAATTCCTCTCCACCTAAACCTTTCACACTATGGCAGTCCCAGTTGATGTCTGGAAAATTAAAATCCCCTACCATAACCACCCCATTATTCTTACAGATAGTTGAGATCTCCTTACAAATTTGTTTCTCAATTTCCCTCTGACTATTGGGGGGTCTATAATACAATCCCAATTAGGTGATCATCCCTTTCTTATTTCTCAGTTCCACCCAAATAACTTCCCTGGATGTATTTCCAGGAATATCCTCCCTCAGCACAGCTGTAATGCTATCCCTTATCAAAAACACCACTCACCCTCCTCTTTTGCCTCCCCTTCTATCCTTCCTGTAGCATTTGTATCCTGGAACATTCAGCTGCCAGTCCCGCCCATCCCTGAGCCATGTTTCCGTAATTGCTATGATATCCCAGTCCCATGTTTCTAACCATGCCCTGAGTTCATCTGCCTTCCCTGTTAGGCCCCTTGCATTGAAATAAATGCAGTTTAATTTATTAGTCCTACCTTGCCCCTGCCTGCCCTGAATGTTTGACTGATTTCTGTTCTCAACTGTACCTGTCTCAGATCGATCTCTTTCCTCACTACCTCCCTGGGTTCCCCCCCCCCCCCCCACCTCACTAGTTTAAATCCTCCCAAGCAGTTCTAGCAAATTTCCCTGCCAGTATATTAGTCCCCTTCCAATTGAGGTACAATCCGTCCTTCTTGTACAGCTCACTTCTACCCCCATAGAGATTCCAATGATCCAAAAATGTGAATCCTTCTCCCATACACCAGCTCCTCAGCCATGCATCATCTGCTCTATCCTCCTATTCCTGCCCTCACTAGCTCGTAGCACTGGGAGTAATCCAGATATTACTACCCTTGAGGAGCTCCTTTTTAAATTCCTGCCTCTCTGTAATCTCCCTTTAAAGTCTCAACCTTTTCCCTTCCAATGTCGGTGGTTCCAATGTGGACAATGACCTCCTGCTGGTCCCTCTCCCCCCGTGAGAACATTCTGTACCCTCTCTGAGGCATCCTTGATCCTGGCACCAGGGAAACAACACACCATTCTGCTTTTTCTCTGCTGGCCACAGAAACGTCTGTCTGTACCTCGGACTAGAGAATCCCCTAACACAATTGATCTCTTGGACGCCGATGTACTCCTCATTGCATTACAGCCAGTCTTAATACCAGAAACTTGGCTGTTCGTGCTACGTTCCCCTGAGAATCCATCACCCCCTACATTTTCCAAAACAACATACATGTTTGAAATTGGTATACCCACAAAAGACCCCTGCACTAGCTGCCTACCTCTCTTACCCTTCCTGGAGTTAACCCATCTATGTGACTGTATCTGAGACTTTCCCCCCTTCCTATAACTGCCACCCATCACACACTGTTGCTGTTGCAAATTCCTCATTGCTTCTATTTGTCTCTTCAACCGACCCACTCGATCTGATAAGATTCGCATCCAACAGCATTTATGGCAGATATAATCCGCAGTAACCCTTAAACTCTCCCACATCTGACAAGAAGTACATATCACTGCAAAGGCCATTTTTGCTCCTTCACAATCTACAGACCCAGAAAATAACACTGTCTTATTCCTCGACAAACACTGCCCCAGGTTAAATTAATAGCTATGGCTTATATTTTAAGTTTAATCAAGAGACTTATCCCCAAAAACATATAATGAGGAAATAATCCACTGTAGCCACTACTGCAGCCTTTCTCTTGGACAGACGTAAAGCAACAATTAACTTATCTGATTGTGTGCTGTGAACTTCACCCAACAGTTCCTCCAAGATTAGTTGTGAATTTCACTGTTTGTTAATTTTCCCAGATGCACTCCGATGTCCAGCGATACACAAGTTCAAACAGCAAAGGCGGTAACTGTGCAGGTTCTCTCTCTCTCTCCTGCACTGTCCTCACCCTGTGCTTCCTTTGCCTGCCCTTCTCCCTTTTAAAACTGCTGTTGTTTTGACTTTTTTTTCCAAAGTTCCAAAACAATGCAACTGCTGCTCCTGGAATTCGGGTAAATCACCTCCAACACCTAAAATACCTCAAAACAAAAAAGAAGCAGCTCTTCCATCCCATCCCAACAATGCTACACCATTACCCTTCCCTTCTTGCAGGTTCTTTTGAAGAGACACACCCCCCTGAATATTTAATTCCCAACTGTGATTTCCTTGTAATTATACCAGTTAACCAGTATCGTACCATTAATTTTTTTGTTATAAATACTATTAGCATTCAAATTAGAGATCAATTTTGCACTTTTACCCCCTTTTCCCCTTTTTTGATCCTACTTACTGCAATTTTATCTGTTTTTGTGTACTCCTGTCCCACTCTGGGTATCATTGTAACTGCCCTGTAATGCTGTCATATCCATTTCCTTTGGAGTCTTCATTGCCCCTCTCCTCAAGCAACCTCGAATTAGTTTAAAGCCTTCTCTACAGCCCCAGTTTGTTTGATAGTCCATGTTTCAAGTAAAGTCCATCCCACCAGAACAGCTCACATTCAGCCCAGTACTGCTGCCAGAATCCCACGCAAAAACAATGAAGTCCGACTTAAAAGCAAGATGCACCTGATTGCATATTATTTTGGGAATCGCCATTGGAAATAAGCAGGTCTCAAACATGTGTAGCTCACCCAGCCATTTCAAAGAGCCATCCTCATCCCTGTGAGTCTGGAGTCACATGTCAGCAATGCTAGGTAATTCTGTTCTAATCCAGAGTGCCGCTTGTCAACACTAGTACTGTTAAAAGGAAATGTTATGGTTCTGTTCGCCGAGCTGGGAATTTGTGTTGCAGACGTTTCGTCCCCTGCCTAGGTGACATCCTCAGTGCTTGGGAGCCTCCTGTGAAGCGCTTCTGTGATGTTTCCTCCGGCATTTATAGTGATTTGTACCTGCCACCTCCGGTTGTCAGTTCCAGCTGTCCGTTGCAGTGGCCGGTATATTGGGTCCAGGTCGATGTGCTTACTGATTGAATCTGTGGATGATTGCCATGCCTCTAGGAATTCCCTGGCTATTCTCTGTTTGGCTTGTCCTACAATAGTAGTGTTGCCCCAGTCAAACTCATGTTGCTTGTGATCTGAGTGTGTGGCTACTAGGGATAGCTGGTCGTGTCATTTCGTGGCTAGTTGGTGTTCATGGATGCGGATCGTTAGCTGTCTTCCTGTTTGTCCTATGTAGTGTTTTGTACAGTCCTTGCATGGGATTTTGTACACTACATTGGTTTTGCTCATGCTGGGTATCGGGCCCTTTGTCCTGGTGAGCTGTTGTCTGTGCGTGGCTGTTGGTTTGTGTGATGTTATGAGTCCTAGTGGTTGCAGTAGTCTGGCTGTCAGTTCAGAAATGTTTTTGATGTATGGTAGTGTGGCTAGTCCTTTGGGTTGCGGCATGTCCTCATTCCGTTGTCTTTCCCTTGGGCATCTGTTGATGAAATTGTGGGGGTATCCGTTTTTGGCGAATACATTGTAGAGGTGTTCTTCTTCCTCTTTTTGCAGTTCTGGTGTACTGCAGTGTGTTGTGGCCCTTTTGAACAGTGTCTTGATGCAACTTCTTGTGTGGGTTGGGGTGGTTGCTTTCGTAGTTTAGGACTTGGTCTGTGAGAGTGGCTTTCCTGTATCCCTTTGTGGTGGATTCTCCGTTCAGTGTTCTCTGTACCATCACATCTCGGAATGGGAGTTGGTTGTCCTTTTCTTCCTCTCTCGTGAATCGGATTCCTGTGAGTGTGGCATTGATGATCCAGTGTGTGTTCTCTATTTCTGTGTTTTTAATGATTACAAAGGTGTCATCCACATATCTGACCCAGAGTTTGGGTTGAATTTGCGGTAAGATTGTTTGTTCTAACCTTTGCATTACCACTTCTGCTATGAGTCCAGAGATGGGTGAGCCCATGGGTGTGCTGTTGATTTGTTCATATATTTGGTTGTTGAATGCGAAGTGTGTTGTGAGGCACAGGTCCAGTAGTTTGAGTATGCGTCTTTGTTGATAGGTTCCCCGTCTTGTTGCCTGGAGGAAGAACGCCTCATCTTCCGCCTCGGAACACTTCAACCCCAGGGCATCAATGTGGACTTCAACAGCTTCCTCATTTCCCCTTCCCCCACCTCACCCTAGTTCTAAACTTCCAGCTCAGCACTGTCCCCATGACTTGTCCGGACTTGTCCTACCTGCCTATCTCCTATTCCACCTATCCACTCCACCCTCGCCTCCCTGACCTATCACCTTCATCCCCTCCCCCACTCACCCATTGTACTCTATGCTACTTTCTCCCCACCCCCACCCTCCTCTAGCTTATCTCTCCACGCTTCAGGCTCACTGCCTTTATTCCTGATGAAGGGCCTTTGCCCGAAACGTCGATTTCGAAGCTACTTGGATGCTGCCTGAACTGCTGTGCTCTTCCAGCACCACTAATCCAGAATCTGGTTTCCAGCATCTGCAGTCATTGCTTTTACCTCGTCTGTTTTGTATGTCCAGCAGGTTGGCTATTTTCTCTGGCTAGGTTAAAAGTAAATTCCTACTTTAAATTAAACTTGCCTAAAAGGTCAAATAAAATCAAAGTGCTGGAGAAACTCAGCAGATCTGGCAGCATCTGAGGAAATAAAGCAGAGTCAATCTTTCAGCTACAGGGGCCCTTCCCCAGAACATTGTTTTGGTATGATCCAGGGAGAAACTGGAGGAGGTGGCCAAGAGCTGGTGCTCAGCCCCCACAATATAGAGGTCAGCAACCCCCAGACAACAATAGCACCACCCTTGTTCACAGGCTTGATGACTAAGTCAGGACTGGATCAGAGAGTATGGAGTGCATGGAGTTCAGAAGATGATAGGTTCAAATGGGTTGTTGGTTGGGGGTGGTGGTGTGTGTATGTACGTGGGGAAGGGGCAGAGAAATTAAGGTGACCACATTCAAGTTTACAGTTCTTAATGAACAGGTCGAGTCCAGGTCATAGGCCAGAGGGAGGGTTCCAGGTGGAGAGTGTGTCTTGGAGTGGACAAAGGGATTTGTGGGACAGGGAGAGGACTCCTGTCCAAAGAGATATGCACAAAGGCAGAGGAAGATGATGATATCCTCAGAACGTAACATCTAAATTGAACTCTGACACTTATTCAAAATCTGAGCATCAACCATTAACCTAGTCATCAAATACTCACTTCACCTTAAAGCTTTCTCCTGGGAGAGAGGAGCTAGAAAATCGAGGCCAATCATGGGACAGAAACCTGGAAAATTCCTTTCAATGACCTCTTTAGGCGACTGAAACTGTTCCAGGAGATACTTTTGGATTTACGTTGAGCAGGGAAAAACAAACAGAAAATCTGTAAAATCCCAGAGAGGGCAGGATGGATCAAATGATAAAAGGTTTTATCTTGTAAAGCCAAAAAGGAGAAGTGATGAGTCAGACGAAGAAAGACAAGGACAGTGCTAACGTCCTTAAATGTGAATCTCAGAGGCCCCGGATTCATATCTTACCACAGCAGCTAGCTAAAATTAAATTCAATTAATAAACCTGGAACTGCAAATGTTGAAGGTAATGGTGACCTTGAAACAATGAGTTGTTCAAACCACTTATGTGGTTCCCTGACATCATTTAGGGAAAAAATGTGCTGACCTGGTTTGGCCATGTGACTCCAGATTCATAATCATTTGCTATTCACTTCCCTCTGAAATGGCCTAAAAAGCCACTCTGTTCAGGGGTAATCCAGGATGAGCACTAAATGCTGACAATAAACATCCAAATTTCACAAAAGGATAAACAAAAAAAAATCTTTGGGTGTGTGAATGACAGGATAGCTTCCATCTTAATATAAAGTGAAGAAAATTAGAAAACTGCAGGAAACAACCTCCTGCTTTTCTAGTTCTGCATTTCTCCTCATTCTGATGAAACGTCACAGTGGGATACATTTGAACTGAGTTTTTAAATCAAGATGATCCTTTAATCATGCCCACCACTATCTTCAATTCTATAGTCAATTGAAGGCCAAAGAGCTGACTCTCACAGCCCAATCAGGGTCAGTAACTAGGCCCTCAGTGCTAAAGGGCCAGTGGGAGGTATTGTAGTACTCAGCAATCAAAAGGCCCACACTGGACAAGGTGTGGGAACTGCCCATCTGAACTTGGAGACAGTGAGAGGGAAGGCCTGGTAAGTTTGTTTTCACTTTTTCTAAATCAACAGTTGACGAGCTGTGATCCTTGAGGGCCATCCCTCCAGGAGACCGTCAGCAGCCACTACTATGACCCCCAGCCACTGGGCGCAATCTGAAGGGGCCCATTGTTTAAAAATGCTTGGACTTTTGCTAGCTCCCTGCAAAAAATGGATCAACCTGAGCTACACTCAATAAAAGTGGACATGATCCTCACAGCAAGACAAATATAAATGCCGTTCTCTGACCTCAGAAAGGCCAAGGACAGGATCAACCAGGAAGAATTATGAAGCGCCTTTCTCAAATCAGAAATCCTTCACCATCTTCCACCTGCTGTACAACAACAAAGAGCTATGTCATTGCACTAATGCCCTTCTTCATCTTCTTCGCTGCAACATTCCATTTCACATCCATGAAGATTCCCTCTGAAGTTGAGCTACATTACAGGACAAGCAGGAAACTGCTTGATTGTAACAAGGCTGGTCAAGTGGACCTCATAGAATATGAGTTCCCTGATTGGACCAGATTAACAGCCCCAATCAGGGAGCCTTGGCTAACAGTTAGAAACAGCAGTGTCAGACATCCTGACACTCAGAGCTGGCTCTGAGGGAGCTGGATCATTGTCAAGGATTCTCCACCTGTAAATAAAGAAGGACTTGGTGACGGGGTATCGGCCTCTGTGGAGTTATTTCAGAAAATATTTAACCTGTATCACCTACAGTCCAGGATAAAAACCACCTCAACCTCTGTCACAAAGCTGCCATTAGAAGATAATGCTCGTTTATGGTCAGAGGCCAAGCTCCAAACCACTATCCATGCACTCACAAAGGGCTATCAGAGACTGGGTCTTAGGTGAAACTGGAAACATGATTGGTTTTATTCTGTTACAAAAGGGATCAGTGGGTAGTGGAAGAATAAGGTTGATTAGTTGGCTAGAGACAGACGAGAGAGTAAGGGAGATTAGATGTCTTGTAGAGCAAATGGCAAAGGTGGTTCTTAATGCAATATCTGAACAAATGCTGCTTTGATGACAAGGACAGCCACCTTCACCTCACCAATGAAGTTCACCTCTTTAGTCCATGTAAATTGTGAACTGAACCAATCCCTGCATAGATCCCTGTAGAATGATATTTTTTCACTTCCTTACAGTCTGAGCAGTTACCTTTATCCTTGCTCTTTATTTTCTCGTTTAAGTCAGCTAGCTAACCATGCTGTCACATTTCCCCTGGCCATCCTTGTCATGAATGTGCTGTGATGTATTTTATTGGTCTACTACATTACTGTGGTCTACTCTTTCTATTGCTTCTTCAAAGAATTCAGTAAACTTTAACCATGACCTTCTCCTCACGAATCCATGTGACTGTTCTTTACTATACTTTTAGCTGAGAGTTTTGACTTTATTATATCCTTGAATATGATTCTGTCATTTGTACTTCCCCGAACTTGTCTTATCCCCTTTTCGTTGTATAGGAATATTATTAGCTGTGTTTATTTATTTATTTTCTCCAGTCTTCTGAGACTAAATCAATTATCAATGATTGTTACATTTACACCACAGTGCCTCTAGGACCTCTTTTAGCATGTATAAAACTAAAAGGCATTAAAATCTAGTAGATTTAATTTTCTTTCTCCTGGAGATGTGAAATATGTTGCCCAAATTCTGGTCTTTTCTTCTAATATAGCTTTGGTGTATACTAAAGCAAAATAATCATTCAATACTTTTGTAAATAATAGTATGTAAACATAGAATTAGGTTAGATATTAGGAGTCACTTCTATTTATAGAGAGTCGGGATTATGAAACCAGTTGCTTGTTTGTGCAGTGAGCATAGATTCAATGGACATGTTCAAAATGGTCCCTACTTGATGCATGCTTACACTTAGAAGGGACTTAAGTATTGCATCTATGCCCCCAATCATCTTAGTCTCCCCAAGTCATTTGATCACCTTCGGATCAAAGAAAACTGTCCCAGACTATTAGTTTACATTTTCTTGACTGTCTCAGGTGATTTCAGGGCTAATGCGTGGGTGGTGAAGAGCAATGGGGTTTAAGATATGCACAAGTTGAAACTTGATTGTACTGGAGAGGTGTGATGGATCAGCTGGTATTTTGCTGTTTGTTTTTGCATGTTTTGCATTTGAGTGCAGAGCTAGAAGACACATTCAAGTTAACAAACCTCAACTGAGTCTTGAGGTTAGAAGATGCAAAGTTGTTTACTGTCTTTAAATGTTGGATAAATATTTATGATGAAAATGAAGTTTCCACTTAAATATGGACCTGGTTGATAAAATAGCCTTTGAGACACAATGTTAACGGGACTCAAGCAGGAAGTGGTGTTTCACCATCATATTAAAAATTCTAAAACAGAGAAATCTATACAAACCCTTAAGGATGCTGCTTGTTCAGTATGGGTGCACAGTTTCCCATGGTCAAAACAAAGACTAATTTCTAATTATTAATAGTTTGAGAAAGTCATATCTTAAGCACCCTCAAATGTATACAAGAATATTGCTGAGATTAATCTGCTAAAGCAGATCTTCAGGTACAACAGAACAAGATTAAATTACAAAAATGTGGTAAACATTTCGGAATGTGGGGAAACTTGACCATAATTCCTTGAGTGTTTAATTTATTTGAGAAGAAGCCCAAACAAAACCAAATATTCTTGAACTGTAGAAGAAATGTGCTTGATGGGCATAATGACCTTTTCATGTTTATGTTCCCCAAACATTTTTAACTGAGAAACAGCACTGATATAGGAAACAGACCTGACTGAAATACACAGTTATTCAGGGAAAATAAAGAGCAATAGTACAGCAGATATACTACATTTATACAAAATATTTATACAAAAAAACACAGAAATTGCTGGAAAAACTCAGCAGATCTGGCTTCATCTGTGAAGAGAAAGCAGAGTTAATGTTTCAGTTACCTTTCTTCAGAACTGATTGTAGTCAGGAAAAGGTTCGTATATATGCTGAAGATGGGGTGGGGAAAAGGTGGAAGGAATAAACGACAGGTGGAGATGGAGCCCAGAGAGAGAGAGAGAGAGAGAGAGAGAGAGAGAGAGAGAGAGAGAGAGAGAGAGAGAACAGTTGGGCAGACAATGCAATGGGTAAAGGTCAGCCTGGTGGAATGAATAGTTGCTAATGGGGTCTATTAGTGGCTGACAATGGGTTGTTTGTGACTGCAGACTGTGATGACAAGGCCTAGTGTGTGGGGACTGGGAGTGGAGCACTGTGGCAAACCCAAGGCAGAGATGTTGGCAGGGAACACTGTGGTGTGTTGAGATGGCAGGCAACTGGAGTACAGGGTCATTTTCAATAATCTTTTAAAATATTAGAAATCAAAATATTTAACTTGGCAAGGCGGGAGATCAGAAGGAGGAAAGAAATTAAGAAAAGCGTCACAATTACAGAATTACATGAACCAATAAAATCTTCATTCAGTCTAGCGGAACGAATGAAGATTCTTTTACATACTAGCTGGTAAAACCAAAATTTTATCTCAATTCAGTTAGAACAAAGAACAAGACAGCGCAGGAACAGGCCTTTCAGCACTCCAAACCTGTGCCGACACATTTTGCCCTCGCACACTAAAATGTCTGTCTTCACTTACAGGATCTGTCTCCCTTTATTCCCTTCCTATTCATCCAGGTGTTTCTTGAATGCTGCTTTTGTGTCTGCTTCCACCACCTCTTCTAGCAGGGTGTACCATGCACTCATCACCCCGTGTGAAAAACGTGCCTTGCACATCTCTTTTAAACATCCTCCCCTCTCCCCATTGAACCTGTGTCCGCTAGTAACTGACCCCTCCACCCTGGGAAAAAAGCCTCATACTTTCCACTCTATCCATGCCATTCACAATTTTTAAAACCTTCTATAAAGGTCACCCTCAACCACCTGCAATCCAGTGAAAACAAACCATCCAACCTTTCTTCATAGTTAAAATCCCCCATGACCAAGCGATATCCTGGTAAACCTTTTCTGTACCCTCTCCAAAGCATCCACATCCTTTTGGTAGTGTGGTGATCAGAACTGTCCTTGTTTATTTGGTATCCCAGAATAAGCCTCAATCACAATGAGAAATCTAACACAAATGGATCGGGGTGGGGGGGGGGAGAGTGTGCCTTTTTGACTTTTGACCAAAAGGTATTGTTGGACAAAAACAGGAAGGCCTTAATCTGAATCAAAATGCTACATTTACAAGCGACTGTAGTGTAATCCTATATTTTACTTTAAAAGCACTAAAGCTTCATAGTAAAATCAAAAAATTTGACTAATTAGAATAATGATTGAAATTAATCTACAAGAGAAATTAAAGTTCTGTTTGTATATTAATGGCAGAGTGAGTCAAATAAAAGCACATACATATTTAGTTCGATACCAGAGTATTAAAGACTGCATTTGTGATCACTTACTCTGTTAGACGGGTGTTGAGTTCGCCAATCTGAATTACATCAAACCATCCTATTTCCTGCCGTAACAATGAATGAAAAAATGTCTTTCTTATCTTTTGTGTCTGTCTTGCTGCAGTTAATGACCAGAAGGAAACTTGGATATAGGCAGCAACCAGAACAGCTGCCCCTAAGCCCACGTAGTAATAGGAAAATCTGCAAGTCAGGAAAAGATAAATATTCTGTTGAAAGTGAAGCATGGTTTCAGTACGTACTCAATAAATAGCACTTCAAATAGTCGAGCAATTGCTAGTAATTTCATTCCTCTTTAACTTGCATTACCAATAACTTTGCAATCATTATTACCAACCTCACCCCTGGTGGAAATTTTCAACTTTGTTGCCTGGGTGGGACCTTGATTGGCACAGAATAACTGACCACCCTTTTGTAGAATTTGCCCGTAAATTCATGAATGGAAATTGGGCAGCTTATTCAAAGGGTCAAAGAAATGGTTGTTACCACTCAGGTAGCAATGGTAAAAATCCTGGACTTGTATTTTTAGCTAAGGCTATTATCGTGGTAAAAATGGTAAAATTGTAAAGCATTGCGTTGTCACTTTAAAAGATGATGTTCTTTTCAGGATTTAGAGTTAAAATGGAATTTTGAACAGAAGTTAAAGTGCAGGTGCATGAAATGAAACATCAGACAACAGTTTAAATTCAGCCAAAAAACCACTTGGAGACCAAGGACCAATTAAATTTAAATCTGATGGTGTTGACCAATCAGCTTGACCAATCAGATTGTAAAGAAATTAGTATGTCTCCACAGGTATAAAGTTGGGGGAAACTGGACAGATAGGGGAGGGCCAACTGCCATCTGAAGAGATAAGAACTTTGCAGCTCTCAAAGGAAAAAACGCAGCTTTCTATTAAGGTATATGGCACATCTAGCAAATATTCTTGAGATCAGAAAATTATTGAGAAGGTATTTTGGACAGAAGAAAACACAGAAGATATAGAAATTTCAGGAGGCTCCATTCTGTTTGAACTTTGAGCGACTAAGTTTTACTTTATTATTCTTATTACTTGGATTTATACAAGTGGAACTTGTGTTATTGAAGCAGCATACCATTAGAATTTAATTCAGTTAGGGCATAGGTACTAGTTAGAGAGTACGTGTTCAGTTTCTTAGGAAATGTGTTAATTTGTTCACTGTTGGAGTTAGTTAAATAAATTGCTACTTGTTAATCATAGAGTGGGCAAAAGGATTCCATTTCATTTAACCACTCCTTTATAAGGGATTGGATGATGAAAGGTAAGGTATACCCCTTGTCACATGTCTTTTAACAGATTTATGAGGTGAGGTAGTCCTCTCTGTGTGGTTTGGTTTGAATTATCCAACTACTTCATCAAACTATATATGTTTTAACACACCTCCAGAGCAGATGTAACTTAAATAATGATCTCCTGCCCTAGAGGTACAATATTACCACTGCATCACATAAATCCTACATGATGTCTACATACCTTGGCTGTCAGTGACCAAAAGTCTAATGTACTATGCATTACACCAAAGAACCAGATACTACATTTAGCTGTATACCTGCCTTTTAAACTCTGTATCTGTGATCATTACTCTAGCCAACAATGCCAAAATCTTTTAAAGTGAGTCTTTTAAATTTAAATTTAGTCCAAAAAAACTTTCTTCGTAAATACGACATTGTTTGTATAATATGTTCACATATTAACTTTTGTGCATAACTGTGCATAACGAAATATTTTATTACAATTCCTTTCAGTTTTTAAGTGAGCTTTGAAAAGATTTGTAGCTTAGGTTGAGGTTCTGGATGTAGGTTTGCTCGCTGAGCTGGAAAATTCATTTCCAGACGTTTTGTCACCCTACCAGGTAACATCCTCAGCGGGCCTCCGGGCGAAGACTGTTGATAATTCCTACTTTCTATTTATATGTTTGGGTTTCTTTGGGGTGGTGATGTCATTTCCTTTTTTTTCCTCAGGTGTACTAGATGGGGTTAACTCGATACGTTTGTCAATAGAATTCTGGTTGGAATGCCATGCTTCTAGGAATTCTTGTGCGTGTCTGTTTTGTTTGTCCTAGGATGGATGTGTTGTCCCATTCGAAGTGGTGTCCTTCCTTATCTGTATGTGAGGATACTAGTGAGAGAGGGTTATGTCAGTTTGTAGCGAGTTGATGTTCATGTATCCGAGTGGCTAGTTTTGTGCCTGTTTTCCAATGGAGTGTTTGTTACAGTCCTTGCACGGTACTTTGTAAATAACATTAGTTTTGCTTGTTGTCTGTATAAGGTCTTTCAAGTTCATTAGCGGCTGTTTTGGTATATCGTTGGTTTGTAGGCTACCATGATGCCAATGGGTCTGAGTATTCTGGCAGTCATTTCCGTGATGTCTTTGATGTAGGGGAGAGTGGCTAGGGTTTCTGGACATAATTTTGTCTACTTGTTTGGGTTTGTTGCTGAGAAATCTGTGGACTGTAATCATTAGGTACCCATTCTTTTTGAATACCCTGTAAAGGTGATTTTCCTCTGCTCTGCATAGTTCCTATGTGTTGCAGTGTGTGGTGGCTCAATGAAATAATGTTCTGACACAGCTTCAGTTATGTGCATCAGAACATTATTTCAATGAGCCACCACACACTGCAGCACATAGGAACTATGCAGAGCAGAGGAAAATCACCTTTACAGGGTATTCAAAAAGAATGGGTACCTAACGATTACAGTCCACAGATTTCTCAGCAACAAACCCAAACAAGTAGACAAAATATGTCCAGAAACCCTAGCCACTCTCCCCTGCATCAAAGACATCACGGAAATGACTGCCAGAATACTCAGACCCCTTGGCATCATGGTAGTCCACAAACCCACCAACACACTAAAACAGCCGCTAATGAACTTGAAAGACCTTATACAGACAACAAGCAAAACTAATGTTATTTACAAAATACCGTGCAAGAACTGTAACAAACACTACGTTGGACAAACAGGCACAAAACTAGCCACCAGAATACATGAACATCAACTATCCACAAACCGACATGACCCTCTCTCACTAGTATCCTTACATACAGATAAGGAGGGACACACTTCAACTGAGACAACTCATCCATCCGAGGACAAGCCAAAGAGAGACACTCACGCAAATTCCTAGAAGCATGGCATTCCAAGTGGAAGTCTATCAACAAACACATCGAGTTTGACCCCATCTACCACCCCCTGAGAAAAAGAATGGGAAATGACGTCACCAACCCAAAGAAACCCAAAACATAAACAGAAAGCAGGGATTATCAACAGTGCTTCTCCCGAAGGCTCACTGAAGATGGTACTTAGTCGGGTGACGAAACGTCTGGAAATGAACCTTCCAGCTCAGCGAGCAAACCTACACCTAGTTTTTAAGTAATTACTAGAAAAGCTGGATCGAGTTACCAGCAGCTATGTACAGATCAAGTAGCAAGTAATACAACTGTGTATGCTTTAAGACTTCATACCTTGTCATCTGTTCCTCTAATGTCTCTGAAGCATTACTACTCACTTGAACATACTGGTCTCCAAAAGCTGTCAATATAAGTACATTAATCATTAAATATCAAGCATACAATTTTTTTGAAACAAAATACAAATCAGTTTTCTCAAATGTTAACCAGGGACCCAATTCCCTGAGTGATAACTATAAGGCAAGCAACGGCGCTTCCAGTTTTGAAATAACAGGTTAATCTTCTTTGGATTTAAACACATACATTGTTAGATTGAGCAGCATCTTTAGGTTGAGCCAGAGTTAATCAAACCATTAATGATGCAAGAAGACAACAGTACAGTAGAGAGGAGAGATGAGAGGGAATTGGAGTGAAAGAAAGAGTGACACTGTCTATTTATAATTATAACTTCCAGTAGTCTCCTTTTGTAGCAGTGATCTTTACAGTGGCAAAAGGTTAGCAACAAATTGTGACAAGAAGTTACAAGCAGAAGTGAAATTGTACAGAATAAAGTCAGTTATAGTCTGATATATAGTCAGATGACCTCGCTAGAGCTGTTATCATCAACATAATACAGGAGGTAAATAACAATTTAGTTGAAGCTGTTCTGTCAACAGGATCAATAATTATAAGGTGCTCTGACTGAAGGGATCATTTGCAGTTATTGGTTAATTTGTTAAATAAATTTTTAGAGTTGTTAAACTAACTCAACTATCACAAGAAATTTCAAGTCCAAAATCCACAGTCCATGATGACCATGTTCACACTGTCTAATATTTTGCACTTGCCACGATTTGAGGAGTCAATGAGCAAATATCAACTTATTAATTGTGCAATCACAGGCATATCTCTGGTGCTTGCTCCCCACCACCCATCCAATCCAATAACACGATATCTGCTGGGTGGAGGGGTTAACATGAGGATGTCCAGTCTGTTACCAACCCCACCACAGAAGCCCTGGGAGCTCCTCCATCAAAAGGTTAATCTTGATTTTGTTTCTCAGTTTTGCCAGGATGGAGGCCTGGAACGCATCGAAACACCAAAGCAGCTTTTTATCCTCTCATGGCTGTTTGAAAGATGCCACAAACAATACAGGCACAATTTAATAGGTGTCACTTGCAAAGGATTTTAGAGTCTTTTGCTTTTCTGAATGCTTTCTAAAGCTTAGAACATAAAGTACAACAGCAGCCTAATCATCAATAGTCTTTGTTGTCTTGTGTGCTCACACACATGGACACATATGAGATCTGGCATTCTGGTTTGCTAGGTGCAGCCTTTTCAGATCGGCCACCTGAATGTAAAAACAACAATATTCCCAAATGTTCTTAGGCTATTCATAGTCTGTTTTGAATCATTCTTTATGCCCTGAGGTCACTGAGGCCTTCATGAATCATTGTGGATGTTGTCAATTATTGTCATTTTTCTGTGACACCAGAGGTCCTGCCCAGTGTGAATCTACCAAACTAACATTTTCAGAAGAAAGGGGAAACTACACAGAACTGTCACGTGGGTAACTCAGACTGTCCGAGAATTTAGTTTGTGCTGTGCTGCATCATCACCTCTGTAAAGATAGACAAAATGACCTCTCACTGCCAGCCATAATGCTGGAGTAGTCACTGTAAAGGTAGACTTTTTGTATTGTTGCATGAATGAAGGCCTGGGAGGGCCACCCAAGACTTGCACTGTCTGACTGATCTGATTTAACCAAGATACCAACAAGCATTAATGACTCTTCCCAAGCTCTGCAATATCAAAAGATGCCGTGACAGTTTGGCTAATTATAAACTGAAATTTGATGGAACTCTATGCAGACATTTTGTACACTGAAGGGCAAAGTTATGAAAAAACAAATAGATTACCTCCAAATGATCATGAGATGACAACAAACAAGACAAATTCAAATTCAGATAATCAGAAAAATCATTCATGAATAATCCAGAAAAAAAGACAATTAAACTGATGATGGTACGAGTGTGGGATTCACTGTCTGCTCAGTCTCTCATAATGTGAACTAAATGGGACTTGTGGATTTGAGAGCAAATTGTTGACCTGGTTAGGAATTTAATTTGGAAATCTGGAATTAAAATCAAGTTCAATGACAACTATGCAACCCCTGATAATTGTCATAGAAACCTTTCTGGTTCACTGAAGCTCTTCAGGAAGGAAATCTGCCATTCTTATCTGGTCTGGCCTACCTGTGACTCCAGACCCACAATAAGATGGCTGACTTCTAACTGCGCAGTGTGCAACTAGGGATGGGCAGTAAATGCAAGCTGAGTCCATGGTACCCAAATTCCATGAACAAATTTGTTTTAAAATAGAGACAGCGAACAGGAAGAAAGGGCTGGTGCTCCAAATGGCAGGATGTGATATGTTGTGTCCTGTGTTGGGATCGGAGTTGTTTATTGCATTTATTAAATAACTTAAATGATGGGAAGGAAAGCTTATATACACATTTGTGAATGATTTAAAGAGTGTTCACACTTTAAGTAGAAACACAAAATTACGATGATACTGATACTGTAGAGTAAGTGAATGAATAAAATTCTGGCAAATAGATTAAATGTAAGCAAATATGAGGCCACCTAATTTAGCCCTGAAAATAATAAAATCAGAAAAGGGTCAAGGTCTACTTATTAAATGGTGAAAAGCAAAAATACATTGGTGGTCCAAAGCAGTGCACAAAATATTTTTCTTTTCAAGAGCAACATAAGGGAACATGTTGGATTTTATGAGCTCCTTTTTTATTCTCAATAAGATATCTCAGCAATCTCAACACCATCAGACACCTTCAAATAGTACGCTCACATCATGGAAATGCTCCTTTTACACACACTGTAAATAATCTAATCTAACCTAATCTAAAACAATGTTCAGCTCAAGGAAAGAAATGCAACTTGTGAAACCATTATGGAAAAATGAGGATACACAAAAGGAAAACATCTTGGGGAAAGGCCTGTCCCTGACAATGCAGTTCAGCATGTCCATAATGTTGCAAAAAAACACTTGCAGCAGACTGACTTGCTCACTGCATAAGCAACAGCATTCTTTGTCTGCACTCCGAAAGGAGCAAATTATACAAGAACTGCAAGAAGATGTAATTGGAAGAGAAACTGATCTGATGTCTCTGTCATCTATGATGCCAACTTACCTATTATCTAATCAGTGCCTACCTTGGACAGACTTTAGACCCATGTACAGATGATTAAAATAAAATCAATTAAATAAAGTAAAGACATTGCAGACTTCAGTGAAATACACTCATTCATTAAAATGCACTTACTACATTTAATGAGTGGACATGGTCATGTAATGGTAACTGGACTAGTTATCCAGAACCCCAGACTTGGAGATATGTTTCAAAATTTAAAATTGCAGCTAGTGAAATTTACATTCAAATGAACTAAAACGTGAAATACAAAACTAGCCTCTGTGTTCATGAAACTATTCCTAATTGTTATGAAAAATCGTCTGGTTCATTCATCTTCTTTAGGGAAGGAAATTCAGCTGTTCTTACCTGTTCTACCCTACATGTGACTCCAAATCCACAACAATGGGATTGCGTCTTAACTGTACTCTGAAATGGCCCAGCAAGTCCCTTGGATTGAGAGAAATTAGGGATGAGCAACAAATGCTGGCCTTGCCAGCAACACATGTCCCATTAAAAGACTTAAAAAGTGTATGTTCCCAATGCAAAAGATGTGATGCAACCATTAAAAAATAGCCTCTGTGCGTGATCCGGTGCACTTGCAACACAGTAGCAGCAACAAGTGACAGGAACAGGAATTATTGTGGCAACCAACAAATGTAAAAGCTTTCGATGCACTTTCAAGAAGTTGGAAGCCAAAAGTAACACATGTTAAATAAAAGTTTAATGGACTTTAATGTCAATGATTCACTCATTTAATTTCAATGAGTCAGACTGATTACAGCAGAATTAAAAATAGCAGAACAAGAATCACAATCACTGAATGGAGGTGAATGGCCATAAAATTTATAGGGTCTATTAAAATGCAGTAAAATTAGTCCATACAAAATTGCAAACACAGTCAGCACATTGAAGGCTACTCAAAAGAATTCCTTCCAAACATATTGCAGCTGATTTGGCCCCGGTGACCTTATTTATATTTATTTGCAATACATGGAGTTTTGCTGCAAGATGTGAGCTTAAACTCAACACTCCAGTTTTGTACATGCATACTCAGTGTTTCATCTAGCAATGGTGTTCGCTACAAAAACAGTCTTTAAAAAAATATTCAGTTTAATAAAGGTTTATAAAAATACTTCTTTCATTCAAGAACCATGTGAATTCATAGTCCCACATCAAAACATTCAAAACCACAGTCAATCAAATTCAGAAATGCAAGGTAGTATTGGATCTTTTTTAAACTCAATATTCCATAACAAACCGGGTGATGACATCTGCAGGCTTATGTTCACAGAAAGAGTTACATAGAAAACAATTGATTTTCTTCAAGGAGACGTTTTTACTTAAAAGATTGAAAGATCTTGATGCCTTGACAGTACTGACAGGTCCCTTTGACAGCTTGATTTTCCATGATACATTTTTAAAACATACACAAAGTCTACTCTTAACAGTCCTAAAAACAGCTGGCCTCTTCCAAAGAGCTGCCTAATCTCTTCAAAAGGGTTTTTTTTAAAAATCTCAATCAAAGAGCAACCTACCTCCCTCAAACATTTCTCAGAAAGAGATCCCTTACCTCTGCAAGAGCATTTCTGGTTTTCTAAATTAATCCACTGGATTACCTGCTCATACGTGATCAAATCTGTACAACTAGGGTTTCAGAGAGCTGTTTCGCCAAAATGACACAGGAATGGAGGCAGCTGATGATTTAAACATAGAAACATAGAAAACAGAAGCAGGAATAGGGCATTCAGCCCATCAACACATTTGCTGGTTCATTGGTCAAGGTGGTGTCCTGAGAAATCAGTGTCAAACATTCTAGTTTAAATGTAGGCTTGCTCACTGAGCTGGAAGGCTCATTTTCATGAACAGCGAGCAAAGCTACGTCCAGAACCTCAAATGTGAGCAAAAATCTTCTCAAAACTTGCTAATTCTAGTTTAAAATTTAAATAAAGCCTGGCAGTTAACTGTCAATCACCATTAACTGGCCATGCTTCTACCAACATGAGTCGACTTGCCAACCAATCAGTGCTTTCCCCTTATACAGCGTAAATGTTGGTTTTTCCCTGTGAATTGGTATTTTGTAAGTTGCCTTAATGAGTGCAAGCCAAAAAGCTACAACAAAATGTGTCTTTTATCAGCAATGCTCAAGATAGATTTTTGTTAGTGAATTATATTAAGGGATATGGGACAAAGGTAAGGAATTCTGTGAAAGGGTCTCTCAATCCAAAATATTAACTCTGATTTCTTTCTACAGATGGCGCCAGACTGGCTGAACTAATCCAACAATTTCTGTTTTTGTCTGTAATTATTTGGAGTCGGTTCACAGGTCAGCCATGATTGGCCTACACGAAAGTACAGACCTGTAGGGCAAAATGACCCACTCCTGTTCCTACAGTTTTAAAATGTCAGTCGTCATTAATCTGTGAAGGGTTATTGCCTTTCGTCTTACTCTTCTTTTTCCTCTGGAGATTTAAGCAGCCCTTGGAGCAATGCTCAGGCTAGTTATATTATGGAGAAGCCCATAAACCTGACTTGAAGTCAGTTTCATAGAGTGTACCAAACAAAAAGGTAACTGGCTCTGAGATCAAGAGATACTTTGAGAGCATTTACTATATTTATGATCATTAAACATCTCCCTTGCAGCTTTGAAATACATCTGCATGGTTTCTATTTGTCAGGCATTGATCGATTTGATCTGGGGAGAAAGAATTTCACACTCTTTGACCTGAACACCTATTTATAAAAATACAATACATCAGGGACCAGAAACAGCAAGGGGCCAAATGATTATTAAAAGGTCCTTGACCTCAAGGCTGTTTTACCCTTTGGCAGCAAGTACTGCCATGAACATAGCAGCCTTAAAAGGGCCCTAGCTGGGCATAGTGCAACACTACACTGACAGAATGTAGGTTACTGTCAATGACATGTCCCCTTCCAGCCAATCACCGCCTCTATCCAGATTGACCTCCAAGAGCACCAGTTTTTTTCCAACATTTCTCGTTAATTTGTAACAGAAACAGATGACCTAAATTTAATTATGTTTCACTCATTAACCTGCTACTAATCTCTGTAGATTACTAACTCGATTAAAAAGGAGGCCAGCAGTTCTTCAGGACAGTAATCAACTTGCAGTATCTTTAGCAGATTCATTAATGACCTTCCCAACAGCAGAAGGTTAGATCTGCAGAAGTGCACTGATGACTGTAACGTTCAGCACAGAA
This sequence comes from Chiloscyllium punctatum, assembly GCF_047496795.1. NCBI lineage: Eukaryota > Metazoa > Chordata > Chondrichthyes > Orectolobiformes > Hemiscylliidae > Chiloscyllium > Chiloscyllium punctatum. The sequence goes on from NC_092746.1 coordinate 77,091,539, forward strand.
CTAATATCAGTGTTTGAAAAAGTTCAATTTTTGAAGATCTTCAAAATTAAAGGAGATCAATCTCTGGGTGCATTTATACACAGCAGTATCATTATCAAAAACAACTTTGCTTCACACCGAACACTGAAAGTATATGTGGTATAAAATCAGTGGATTAGGACATCCTACTCGAACTTGTATAACATCAGGTTGCACCCTTATTCTCAAAAAAATGTCAACTGTCTTGAAACTATGAGCAGACTCAGTCCTTCTCTCTCATACTTGCATAATATGCTGTCTCTTTGACACATGGATGGAGAATCTTCCAAGCACGCAGACACCCCGCTGAGGTTCTATTTCACTGTCATCTTCCACAATGTTCCTCAGTGACTTTCCTATTTATTACAGTAACTTTGATGGTAGGTCACTGGAACCTCAGTGAGGTATTTCAATGGTGTTTGGACCCATGCTCAAAGTTACATCACCTAACTGGAGAACGCCAAGAAAATTTCAAGTCTAAGATTTTCTTTTCATTATCTTAACTAAATCAGCTTCAAGAACTGCTGTAACATCCCATTTTCCAATAAAGCTGGGTGTAAAAAAGAACTGTTTGACTGCCTGTCTCTTACTTACTTTAACAATTCTAAATTTATGGCCAGTTCTTACTGACTAGTGAAAGAAATGTAGTTGTTTTACTGTTTCACGTACATCAGTAATGTTGAAAATCTCAATTGGGTTCCCATTTTCCCAATTTGTGTTGGGCTAAATGTACACCTTTAATGACTGAGCAGTAATTTGGCGTAGCAAATAATGCACCTTTTATCGAATCTGCTAAATTTAGTTCCACTGGAATCATTGGAATGAACATCAGTTGTATCCTTAGATAGGAGAGAGGATTCATTGAATTAGATTATTCTTCATCCCCTGGTGTCATCCCTACAAATCCAGATACTTTTCTCACAGCTCCCACATCCTAGCCACATTTTTCTCATTCTAGAGATATGACAGAGCAGCAATTCAGTGCTATGAAATAGTGCTGACTCTGTAAATTTCTGACTTAACGTGGTTGAAACGTTTAAGCTGAGCTGAGATCTGAGCTGGGAACTTCTTATTGGAGAAGTGGTGGCTGACGGTTGCTGGAGGAGTAGGTTTCATAATTTTCTTCTTTCTAACCCAGATAGCTAGAGTTTATTCTGGTTCCTTTATCTTCATTCTGTCTGAAGTTAATGAACATAGTACAGATTAGGGAGTGAACGGGGAACCTTTACTGTTTAACTTTTGTTAGACAGGCCAAAAGCACCTATTTTGGTGAGTGTGTTGTGTAATTTTACAAGCAGAACTTGACCCAAAAATCAAACCACATTATTTCCTGTCACGTCTGCACACAATACAGGTCACGTAATGACAGCTATGTTGGTTATGGTCACATCTAAGTTGAATCACCTGATACAACGGTTGCCTTCCTCTCCACTGTATGTGATATTGTAAAAATATTGAAAGGAATTAACAAGGTTGCAGTGTGCACACGATGTTGGTTATTATCATAAAAAAGGTGATTCTCAACTCTAGCTGAGAATCATCCTAACGCTAGGCTGTCATAGCAGTTCTTCAGGACAGTAATCAACTTGCAGTCATCTTTAGCAGATTCATTAATGACCTTCCCAACAGCAGAAGGTTAGATCTGCAGAAATGCACTGATGACTGTAATGTTCAGCACAGATAATGAAGCACCTATCTACATATGCACTAAGTCCCAGGCAACATAAAGTACAAGGCCAGTAGGGACAAGTAACCTTCTCCACCAGCAAGTCATTCCCAATTTGGAAGTATATTATAAATTTTCCATCATGGCTGGGCCAAATCTCTATCCCAATCAAGTCAAGTCATCACAGTCATAGTCATGCAGCATAAAAACAGATCCTTCAGTCCAACCAATCAATGCCAAACATAATTCCAAACTAAACTAGTCCCACCTGCCTGCTCCTGGCCAATACCCCTTCATGTATCCATCCAAAGGTCTTTTAAACATTGTAACTGTACCCACATCCACCACTTCCTCAGGACTACTCTACTATTAGAGAGATAACTCGTGGTAATTTAACCTGAGGGCCACCACACCTCTGACAAGGGGAGAGGTTCAGAAGGAGAGTCCTTCAGGGTAGCCTCAAACAGTGTGAGGATTGAACCCCCACTGCTTGGCAAGTCAACTGTCCAGCCAACTGAGCTAAATGAATCTAGTCCCCACCTCCCAATCAATCCCCCAATCTCCAACAGTACAGCGGGTGTAGCTACACCTTATGGATAACAATGGTTCAAGAAATTCATAAACATATTCCCCAAGGCAATTAGGATGGGCAACAAACGTTGGCCTTCCCATAATACCCATATTCTAGGAACAAAGAAAGACTCATGGCACTTAGTTTTGTTGCTTTAGACCTTTTTTAAAATGTGAAATGCATGACGTTTTCACTTTAACCGGGTGGTCTAAGACACATATTTAAATACTGAGCCTTATTAATATTGTTGGGACAAGCAGATGGTACCTAACATGCAACTTGATAGGCAACTTGATAATTTAGGAAGATAAATGACAGGTTGTTTATCTTCCTTGATGTAGTCCAAATTAAGTCCTGGGAGCAGGGGAATGAGTTGCCAATGTTGGTGGATGAGAACCCTGTCACAGTTCACGCTCAGATGGTCCACGTAATCCAATCAGCTTGTGGATGTGTTGACTTCTGGTTTGGAAGCTGCTGCCTTGCAAATGTCTTTAATTTACATTTTGTGGAATGGAAAAGACCTGTTTATGAATACAGAAACAATGGAACATAGTTCCCTGACAGCTCCACCACAGTTTAAAAGCACTCTGCTGGCTGTTAGCAACTAACTGTAACTTGACCAATATTTTCCTAATCTACCTTTTGTGTCATAATGCAGTTAATTCACCTGAGGAGGAAGTCAGTGAAACCCCAACCCCAACCCCAACCCCAGAGTATGCGCCAGTAAGACTGTCACCTGAACCCTCCACCAACTCAGGTGACTTTCACCTTGCTGGGTCCTCGATCTAGATTAGATGGGTCTAGATTAGACTCTGGTACACAATCTGGTCAGCACATCACTGGTGTGCCTCTGCAGCTGGGAGAGGAAATAAAATACCTGAGTCTCTGATACTCAGAGTGGAATCAACTAGGAGAAAGTGAGGACTCCAATGCTGGAGATCAGAGTCGAGCGTGTGCTGCTGGAAAAGCACAACAGATCAGGCAGCATCCAAGGAGCAGGAGAATCGACATTTCGGTCTCCTCTACATTGGAGGAGATAGAATGCCAATTTGTGGATAGTTTCGGAGAACATCCCTGGGATATCCATACCAACCAACCTCACCACCCTCTGGCTGAACACTTGAACTCCCCCTCCCACTCCACCAAGGACCTGCAGGTTCTGGGCCTTCTCCATTGCCAAACCCTAATCACCCAATGCCTGAAGGAAGAATGCCTCCTCTTCCGCCTTGGGAGCCTGCAACAATGCAGGATTAACATAGATTTCACCAGCTTCCTCATCTCTCCTCCCCCTCCACCTTATCCCAGTCCTAAGCCTCAAACTCAGCACCATCCTCTTGACCTATCCATTGTCCTTTCCATCTATATCCACCACCCTCCTCTCCGACCTATCACCTTCTCCCCTACCTATTACATTCTCAGCTACCTTCCCCCCAACCCCATCCTCCTCCCTTTTATCTCTCAGCTCCCAGGTCCATATGCCTCATTCCTGATGAGGGGCTTATGCCTGAGTCATTGCTTCTCCTGCTCCCCAGATGCTGCCTGACCTGCTGTGCTTTTCCAGCATCACACTGTTGACTCTGGTACTCAGAGGATTGCCGGAGACCAGACACAAGAAAATCCCTTTTCTTGATCATTAATGACTTCATCAATGTGCACAGACTGCCATAGGAGCAGCCGGCAGTTTTGACAAAGGCACTTGGTAAGCTGGACTGAAGGATGGAGAAGTCCACCAATGTTATCAATGCCATGCTTGATGTGTCACAAAGGAGCCTCCAAAGACATGATCATGACCACCATGATCATGATCACCACACCCCCTAGGCCCAAAGGCCCTGGGGAATGATGCCCGAGTCTTTCAAGCTAATAAGGCCAGCCATAGTGCAGGCTCAGAAATCAGGACTATGACTTAGCAATCTGCACACACACTGAAATATTTCTCAACAACTGAAGATCAAAAGGAGATTCCCCAGGATTCCTACTGAATATCTTGAGAGGCTTCACTACAAAACACTCTGTAGCACCATGCAATGTTGGTGTGCTGTCTCACTGATGGCTTCTTTCTCCTTAAATCTGTAAATATTTGAAAATGAAAAGTCAGCGACTGTACACTAAAAAAGCAACGTGTAGTATGCAGAGGCTGGCAACCTCTATGTAATGGCAAAACAAGCAAGCACTGCAAGCAAGCTAAGAACCACAGAATGTAGCCTGTGCAGATGAGTTGTGTGGGTGTCCCTGTGACTTGGCTGCAGCATATCAATCCAAGATATCCACAAGCTCCAAAGTAAAGTGTTAAAAGGCTGAAGTGGAGGGGTGACAGTTGATCCAAAAGTAGGCTTGATGACATGTTGAGGCCACTGGTTTGCCAATGCCAAGTGTTGAGTAGGAATGGTGATCATAGGTCATGCAGGAACATTGTTCCGAAGAAGTTGCACAACAAATGGGTAAAGCAGTCAGCAAGCTGCTGTCCCCACTTTGAGTTACATGGCAGGATTTTGTAGGACTTCACTCAGTGGGATGAGTGTTTCATTGATGCATTGGGCTGACTGTGCATACATGCTGGCCAAAACCATAGAATACTAAATTTAAGACCTTGAAAAATCTTAAGACTTGGCAGTGCATTTTTAGCACCATCAAAAACAACAGTAACTAGAAATCTTAGTATAAAAAATAATCCTGCAGTCATCTAAAAAAAAAGCTAAAACTCTTTGACAAATTTATGTTGTATAAAGAACCACAAAATAAAACACAAGTGACTTTAAATCCTGTAAACAATGAAATAATGTTAATGTTAGTATGTCTTCTGGTACATGTCAAAATAAGGAGTTGCACCAATACATTTTAAATAAATTATCAGTTGCACAGAATAATGGAACATCTAGAGAAATAAACTTGTCCTAGGTATAGACTGAGGTTAAATTATAATGTATTAAATCTCAATGAGACGAGCAGCACCTCTCCCATCAGCAGCAGTACATTGTTAGGACTACAGTAAAACCTCAGTCATTTTCTCTTCCATGTAGAGCACAGAAAGAGGTTGCTGTCTAGTTACATCATGTGAACAGGAAAAGTAACCACTCTTAGTAAAGTTGAGCATTTACCTGACAGGTTTTGTGCAATTTCATGGTGTACAAAGCTGTCCGTCATCTGTCCAAATACGATGACCATGAGAGGCATGCCAGCTCCGTGAATTAAAGCAGCAACACTACCAAGCACCATTAGAAGTTTGTCTGCACAACTTGCAAAGCGAAACTAAAAAAAAAAGTTGCTATTATTTTTCAAAGCATAGTTACAGTAGCACATTTACATTGTTGTTTTACTAATTGAATCGGCACATATTCAAAGTTTAGGGTAATCTGCTTCTCAAATTTCACCTCTCACTATTTGAATGTTTTTGCTGAAATCATTGTGGGCCAAAGGGCCTGTTCTGTCCTGTACTTTTCGATGTTCTATGTTCTATGTTCAATGATTACTAACCATGTTATAGTTTTTTACTGAAATATAGGGATGAATCTTGTGTTTTGTTGGCTAGTGCAATTGCATCATGTTTTTTGGAGGGAATCTTGCCCAGTAAGATTTGTATCTTACCAACCACACCTCAGTAACTACTTACTATTCCTCAGCTCTGACACTATCTCCATCTTACAACACTTAATTCCTTAAATAACTTCTCAGTCACCAGATATCCAAAGGGCCACTGCCTTCCCATTCAACCGTGGCATCTGTGAAAGGTCATAGTGCATCTGGACAGGCACTGTCAGTCCAATGGTTCCTAACATTTGGCGTCGACATGGCATCCAGGGAGAAATTATTGCCCTGTTTGATAGGCAGGAACTTGGAAGTCCAGCTGAAGGGGTAATGCACAAACTAGACCTCCAGACCAGAGGCCACAGTGTCAGATCAAGCCAGCTGAGTCTGAGGTTCCCACCCAGGTCAATGTAGTCTCAGCCATCTCAAGGAATGCACAGTACTGTAGGAAGAGGTGGTGAGCTGCCTTTCTCCTCTCTGCTTAAGTATCACTATCTTCTCTCTGATACCTGACACTCACTATATCTCTACTACTGTGCCCGCCTCCCACAATACCCTGTCGCTCTCCTCCTCGCTCAGAATTGGAATAAGTTAAAAGAAAGCCGAGAAAAAACTCCTTTTCTTCCCCACCTCTTACGTCTTTTTTTTACCTCTTTGTCTGTCTGGGTATAAGAAATTTTTAAACAGGGGCAAGTTTATATTGCACAGTTATAAGTTAGCCAGTCATCTCTTTTTCTTGCCTTTGGTTAACTATTTATTGTAATCAAACTGCTTTTAATTTCTTATTAATGAAAAATCTGGTGCGCATATTTTTTAATCTGAACTAGAAATTAGGTAAAATTGAGTAATTCAGTGGTTTAACCAAACTTTCAGATTTGTAAAAACTCTGGGAATAGCGGGACTTGATTTCTAGCACGTTGCTCCAGTGAACTATGACAGAGTTCATGTTGAGGTAACCCCTTCTTGGATATCCAATTAATTAGGTTGGTTTTTACTTTTGCACTAATTGAATACGTCTGGTATTCTTTGTTTTTATTCATTCGTAAGATGAAGATTCCATTGGTCTGGCCAATATTTATTGCCACTGCTTACTGCCCTGGAAAAAGAGGTGCTGAGCTGCTTTGATGGCTTGATAATGCACCCAGGACAAGTGGTTTAGTCACATTTCCTCTGATCATTGTCTTTGATGGATCTTTCGTTTCTCCAACTCAACGGAACAGAATGTGGAACTTACAGTGATGAATATTGGGTAACCATCTTTCCTATAAGCACAGGACTGTATTTGGAAAGGCAAGGACGATTTAGGGATAGTCAACATGGCTTTGTGCGTGGGAAATCATGTCTCACAAACTTAATTGAGATTTTTGAAGAAATAACAAAGAAGATTGATGAGGGCAGAGCAGTAGATGTGATCTATATGGACTTCAGTAAGGCGTTCGACAAGGTTCCCCATGGGAGACTGATTAGCAAGGTTAGATCGCATGGAATACAGGGAGAACTAGCCATTTGGATACAGAACTGGCTCAAAGGTAGAAGACAGAGAGTGGTGGTAGAGGGTTGTTTTTCCAGACTGGAGGCGTGTGACCAGTGGTGTGCCACAAAGATCAGTGCTGGGTCCTCTACTTTTTGTCATTTACATAAATGATTTGGATGCGAGCATAAGAGATACAGTTAGTAAGTTTGCAGATGACACCAAAATTGGAGGTGTAGTGGACAGCGAAGAAAATTACCTCAGATTACAACAGGATCTGGACCAGATGGGCCAATGGGCTGAGAAGTGGCAGATGAAGCTTAATTCAGATAAATGAGAGGTGCTGCGTTTTGGGAAAGCAAATCTTAGCAGGACTTATACACTTAATGGTAAGGTCCTAGGGACTGTTGTTGAACAAAGACCTTGGAGTGCAGGTTCATAGCTCCTTGAAAGTGGAGTCACAGGTAGATAGGATAGTGAAGAAAGTGTTTGGTATGCTTTCCTTTATTGGTCAGAGTACTGAGTACAAGAGTTGGGAGGCCATGTTGTGGCTGTACATTCTTGATTAGGCCACTGTTGGAATATTGTGTGCAATTCTGGTCTCCTTCCTTACGGAAGGATGTTGTAAAACTTGAAAGAGTTCAGTAAAGATTTACAAGGATGTTGCCAAGATTGGAGGAGTTGAGCTATAGGGAGAGGTTGAACAGGCTGGAGCCTCGGAGGCTGAGGGGTGACCTTATAGAGGTTTACAAAATTATAAGGGGCATGGATAGGATAAATAGACAAAGTCTTTTCCCTGAGGTCGGGGACTCCAGAACTAGAGGCCATAGGTTTAGGGTGAGAGGGGAAAGATATAAAAGAGACCTAAGGGACAACTTTTTCACACAGAGGGTGGTACGTGCATGGAATGAGCTGCCAGAGGATTTGGTGGAGGCTGGTACAATTGCAACATTTAAAAGGCATTTGGATGGGTACATGAATAGGAAGGGTTTGGAGGGATATGGGCCGGGTGCTGGCAGGTGGGACTAGATTGGGTTGGGATATCTGGTCGGCATGGACGGGTTGGACCGAAGGGTCTGTTTCCATGCTGCACATCTCTATGACTCTATGACACCTTTAATCTCAATTTTTAAAAGATTTAATTTGGATTTTCAGCTGATGATTTTTAACACAATGTTTATTTGACATAAAGCACATATTTGTGACACATGGCTGATCTTCAGCCTCAAATCCACTTTCCCAACCGTTCACTTATTCCTTGATTCACTAAGAGCCTAAGAATCTAAGAATCTATCTCAGCCTTAGCTATATTTAATAAAGCAGTATCATAGCCTTCTAGGTTACAGAATTCCAAAGATTCCTTTTAAATAAGAGATTTTTCATTGTCTCAACCCTATTTAAATCGCCTGAACCCCTGATACTGTACACATCATGGTATATATTCCCCACCTTGGGAAATAACTTCTCAACTTCTACTCTGTCAAGCCTCTTCAGAATCATCCGTGTTTCAGTGAGATAACCTTTCACTATCTTAAACCCTCAAGGATACAGACCAAATGTACTCAGCTTCCCATCATAGGACAACATTCTTATTCCTGGGATCAATCTAAGAAAATTGCCTGTACCACCTCCAAAGCTTAAGGTCTCCCAATTGTTGGAGCAATGCTGAAGGTTAGCTTGCTAAAAATCATACAAGTCATCAGAGTAAATGACTTAAGGGTAAGGTTCTACTATTTGTCTCGCTCAGAAAGAGCCAAAACTGATGTATCATGTAACTGTTTACTTTTTCTTGTCACCACACTTGCAGATTTTACAGATTATTCAGTCATAGAAAGTTTTGGTACATAATCAACAGATGCTGAAGGGCAAATGTGAAGCACCATTCAAACAATATCTGCAAAATGCGGTGCCATTTTGCTAAAATGTTGTTAATGACCCAGGAGACATCAATGAAATGATTCATGACAGCAGACATTCAATTGGAACTGACTTTAAAAGGCTCACAGATGCAGCCCTTTTTTGGATGCCATGGTAACATGTGCTTTTGCTGGCACTTGGACTTTAATTAACAATTGTGCTGATTGCAGAGATCTCTTTAACTCCAGATTTTTTAAAAAAATACACTAGTAGGCATTCTGACAAATGGTCAAAACTGACATTTTAAGAAAATGAAAATAACTGCAGAAAGCTAGGATGTCAAAGAGCTTTGTCAACCTATTTCACTAACACAAATATTTCCATGGCAAAATAATCAAGCTTCGGCAGACATGGCTCATTTCTCCACTGGGAGTTGCATCAGTCACTAATTGGCAGTGCTATATGATGCCTCAAAGTTTAGATTAGATTACTTACAGTGTAGAAACAGGCCCAACAAGTCCGCACCTGACCCTCTGAAGAGCAACCTACCCAGACCCATTCCCCTAAACCTAACACTACGGGCAATTTAGCATGGCCAATTCACCTAACCTGCACATTGTTGGACTATGGGAGGAAACCAGAGCACCCGGAGGAAACCCGCACAGACATAGGGAGAATGTTGCCTGAGGGGGAATTGAACCCGGGTCGCTGGAACTGTGAGGCAGCAGTGCTAACCACTGTGCCACCAGCCAATCATAGCAAGTCACAGCTTGCATGATGTAGAGTGATTAAGAATTGGTTTGATTTTCACACATTACAAGAAGTAACCAATTCTACAAACTCTGGCTGATGTTGTAGCATAGATGTAGGAACAGAGATAGGCCATATTCAGTCCAACAAGTGTGTTCTGTGATTCAGTTAGACCATGGCTGATCTGAAAATGCATAGGATGGTTAGAAGTAACAACAGTCACCTGTTGTTTTCTAATCCATTGCACCTCCCTATAGGAATAGTGCAATGTTAGCCTGTAAATACAGTAATTTTAGGATTGTCCAGTTCACTTTCTGTCTTGCCATATGGTGATCCATTACTCATTCACATTCAAGCACTTTGCTTAGGTGGCAGACTCTTTTAGCCTTATTATCAACTTAAAATCGTGGTCCAATCATTAAGTCACTCCTCACGCCTATGAAAAATTATGTTTTACTCAAGGATATGATAAAAGTCAGCTATTACAAGGGGGCATAGCTTTAAATTAAGGGGGGTAGATATAGGACTGATGTTAGGGGTAGGTTCTTCACTCAGCGAGTCGTAAGTTCATGGAATGCCCTGCCAGTAGCAGTAGTGGACTCTCCCTCTTTATGGGTATTTAAGCGGGCATTGGATAGGTATATGGAGGATAGTGGGTTAGTGTAGGTTAGGTGGGCTTTGATCGGCGCAACATCGAGGGCTGAAGGGCCTGTACTGCGCTGTATTCTTCTATGTTCTATGTTCTAAAAGTATGTTCATCCATGACTATTCTTTCGACAAATATCATCATCTATGCAATGCAACTCAAGATTGGCAAGATCACCTCTGCTTTTGGCAAATTCAAGCTGAGATTGTAGCAGGAATCTGCTAACAAAAGTTAGTATAATTAGCTGTAGTCCTCCATATGGATATGCTATGTTTATCACAATCAGCAACTTGACCAATTCCACTGACACCACCAATGATCGCTGATGTAAACAGCATAGACCACATGATGCAGGAGAAGAAATGTTTCAATTTAGCCCATCATATCTACTCCAGCACTCAATGAGATCATGGCTGATCTGATAACCCTCAACTCCACACTGCTGCCTTTTCCCCATAATCTTTGATACCCCCTACTGATCAAAAATCTGTCTCAGTGATTATACTAACTAACCCAGCCTCGGAAAACCTCTGCTGTGAAGAATTCCACAGATTCATTACCCTCTCATATAAGAAATTCCTCCTCATCTGTCTTAAATGAATGAGCCCTTACTCTGAGATTATGCTTTCTGGTTTCTCTCAAAACGGGAAACAACCTTTCCACTTGTCATGCCAGCAAAGAATTCTATACATTTTAATAAGGTCACCTCTCATTCTTCTAAACTCAAATGAGTACAAGACCAACCTACTCAACCTCTCCTCATAAGAAAGTCTCTCCATGCTTAAGATCAACCTATGAACCTTCTCTGGACTGTCTCTCTTTACATAACAGAAACAAAACTGTCCATGGTATTGCAGCTGTAGTGTGACTGGTGCCTTGCATAGTTTTAGCAAGGCCTCCCCAAGTTATAGGAGAAAGTGAGGACTGCAGGTGCTGGAGATCAGAGTCGAAAAGTGTGGTGCTGGAAAAGCACAGCAGGTTAGGCAGCATCTGAGGAACAGGAGAGTTGCCAATCTGAGTACAAGTCCTTCATCAGGAATGTGGGTGGGTGGGGAGTGTAAGGGGGCTAAGAGATAAATAGGAGGGTGAGGGTGGGGGTGGGACTTGGGGGATACACACACCAAACAATCCCACCACCCTATGGCTGACCACTTCAACTCCATCTCCCATTCTGCCAAGCCCTGGGCCTCCTCCACTGCGAAGTCCTAGCTACCTGATGCCAGGAGGAAGCACGCCTCATCTTCCGCCTTGGGACCCGCAAACCACATGGCATCAATGTTGATTTCACCAGTTTCCTTATTTCCCCTCCCCCATCTTATCCCACATCCTACCCTCCAATTCTGCACCACCCTCTTGAACTGTCCTACCTATTCATCTTCATTATCCGCTCCACCTTCCCCTCCGACCTATCACCATCACCCCCCACCTGTATCTACCTATCACCTTCCAAGCTACCTTCGCCCCAGTGCTACCCCCTCCCATTTATCTCTCAGCCCCCTCTCCCCACCCATCCACATTCCTGATGAAAGGCTTATGCCCGAAATGAAGACTCTCCTGTTTTTCAGATGCTGCCTAACCTGTTGTGCTTTTCCAGCACCACACCTTGACTCCCTAAGTTATACTACATTCCCTTTGAAATATAGGCCAACATTCCATATGCCATCCCTATTTTCTGACAAATTTGGATGCAAATTTTTTTGTGATTCATCTAAGACCTTCAAATCTCTATTATGCAACTTTCTTCATTCTTTTTCCATTTAAATAATACTCTGCACCTCTACTGTTCTTGCTAAAGCGCAAAAATCTTGCAGTTTTCTACATTTTCTGTCAAGTCTTTGCCAACTCACTTAATCTTTCTATATTATGCTGTAGATACCTTGCATCTTTCTCACTACTTGTATTCCTGCTTATTTCTGAGTCATCTGCAAACTTGGTAGTAGCACATAATTGTGGTCCCAGCACTGACCCCTATGGCACTCCTCTACTGACAGGTAGAAATCCTGAAAATACCTCTATTTTCCCAAGTCTCTGTTTTCTGTTGGTTAGCCAATCCTCAATCCATATTAGTATACCACCCCAATACCATGGGCTCTTATCATATTAAGCAGCCTCATGTGTAGTACCTTCATAAATGCCTTTGGAAATCCAAATACATGAATCCCTGGTTCCTCCTTATTTGCCTTGTTTGTTACCTCCTCATAGAAGTCTAAAAATTTGGTCAGGCATGATTTGCCCCTTCATGAAGCCATGCTGATGCTGCTTGAATGTATTATGAGGTTATACATTTTTTATAATGGACTCAAACATCTTCCCAATGACAGATGTTAACCTAAATAAAAACCGAAAGAACTGAAGACGCTGTAAATCAGAAACAAAAACTGAAATTGCTGGAAAATCTCGGCAAGTCTGGCAGCATTTGAGTAAGGGTCACTTGACATGAAACTTTGACTCTGATTTCTCTCCACAGATATTAATCTAACTGTCCTATAGTTAGTGGTTTTGGTTTACCTCCTTTTTTTGAATAATAGTGCAAGATTGGCAGTTTTTCAATCCTCTGTGACTTTTCTAGACTAGAGGATTTTTGGAAGATTACTGCTAGTGCATCCACTATCTCTTCATAATTATTTCCTTTAAATACTTAGAATCCAACCCAGTAAGTCTAGGGAACTAATTGGTCTTTAGCCTCATTGATTTCTCTAGCACTTTTTGTGTTTACTTCCATCACCTGATCACTTTAGCCCCTTGATTATTTACTATTTTCAGAATGCCATTAATATCCTCGACTATGAAGACTGATGCAAAGTATATGTTCAACTCTTCCACTATTTCCTGGCTTCCTGTTATTATTTTACCAAACTTGTTCTCTTACGCACCTATGTTGACTTATTGACTCTCTCTTTCTTTACACATAATTATAGAAGCTCTGACTATCCATTTTGATGTTACTTGCTAAATTGTCCTCAGGTTACTTTCTCCCTTTTTTCTCAGTCATCTTTAATTGGCTTTTAAAACTTCCCAATCATAGATTTTCCACTAATCATTACCACGTTATATGATATTTCTTCAATTTTTGATACAGTCTTTAAAAGTCCTTAGTTAAAATGGTTGGTTTATCCTCTTACTAAAATCCTTCCTTCGCAATGGGATAGATCTTTGATGTGAGCCATCAAATTTTTTTTTGTTATCTGTCATTGTTCACGAAGCTCTTTTCCCAGTCCACTCCAGTCAACTCTGTCCTCATCCTTTCCATAATTACCTTTATTCAAATTTAGCACAGTTGGTTCCAACTCGCATAAACTGAATGTTAAATGCTACCATGTTATGGACACTGTTCCCTCCAGGATCTTTTGTTCTGCATAAGGAATTGTTTCCTTCATCAACCAAGGTTTAGAATATAATAGCAGTGATATTATGTTGGAACTGGGCAAGGCATTAGATCGGTCACAGCTTGAGATTTGCAGGCAATTCTGGTCACCTCATTATAGAAAACATGTAATTGTACTACAGGGGATGTTGCCAGGAAAAAATGTAGTGTGAAGAAAGATTAGGTAGACTGGTTTTGCTCTCCTCCAAACAGAGGAAGCCAAATGGAAATTTGATCAAGATCATTTACTAAACCTGCTTCATTGTCAATCACTAAAATGGCAAGATCTCTGTTTGGACCCACAACATACTGTTCCAGGAAATTTTTCTGAATACAATGAATTCTTCCTCATGGATTTGATTTTCCCAATCTATATGAAGATTAAGATCATGAACAATTAACAACCTGCCTTCTTTTTTTGTCCTCATTATCTCCTGGATTTATTCTCTATCCTACAGTTACTGTTAGGGACCTACAGACTCTTGTACTAGTGTCTTCTTCCCTCTCCTCATTCTGATTCTATATCACCAGATCCACAATAATTTCTTGCTAATATATTAACTCTAACTGTTCTTTCAAAAGGGCACCTACACATACATATTTTATTCCCAGCATAGATCTCCTTATTACGATGTCTCCACATGGCTATAAGAACATACCCATTCATCTCTATCTGTTGGGTTAATTCATTTGCTGCTTTTTTTAATGCTTGACATCACTGTCCCTTCTTATCTCACTCTGTATACCATTATCAAAACATTTGTCGTGAAATGCCATCGAATTCCTTTTGCTTTGCTTTCCCCACCCGAGCCTTCTCCCTGACCCCAATTAATTTAAAGTGCTTGTTACAGCCCTAGTTATTTGATTCAGCCCAGCGTTGTTTGTTTATGTGAAGGTTGTCCAACCAGAATAGCTCTTTTCTACCCAAGCAATGATGCTGTGCCCCATGAGCTGAAACCCATTCCTCCCACATCAATCCTTTACTTATTTCCCCTCTGACAAAATGAGGATTGCAGATTCTAGAGATCAGAGTTGAAAAGTGTGGTGCTGGATAAGCATAGCACGTAGGCAGCATCCAAGGAGGAGAATTGACATTTTGGGCATAAGCCCTTCAGTGGTGCTGCCTGACCTGCTGTGCTTGTCCGGCACAATTTTTTAAATACATATTTCCCCCATGCCAATCTTCCCATTGCTCAGATAGTAATTCTGAGATTATTGTCTTGGAGGTTCTGCATTTCTGTGCAGAAATACCTTTCCAATACAATGTCATTAGAAAAATTGTCAAAAACCATATCCTCCATTTAACAGGAACTTAGGCTATCAAACATCTAATTGTCTTGGTCTAGACATGGTGGTCATGTCCCTAATTGGACTGTCTTCTACACTGTGTACGACAAAATGCTAAACAGACATCTTGAATGTTATGTTGATATCTTGCAATATCCAACACCTGGAAAATGATAGCCACTGGCAAACCAAATTGACAGCATGAATTCCACATTGGTTTCAATGAGCTTGTGATTATTAGGTAGCAAGAGTTGACTGCCAGAGGTATGGTAGAATCTCTGCCTGAGTTTGCCAAAGTCAGTGGTGATCCCATGAATTCATTCAGTCGTACCGTCCTTGATTTTGGTCTTGTATAAATATTCAAGTCACGTGCCTTTCAATGTGATATGTGTGGTAATACATAAATGTCTAGGGTTAGAAATTTTTTTCCCATCAATACACTTTTTGTAAGTGAAATACATCTGAGAATTTAATGGGAAGCTCTTTAATACTATCTTGTTGAAAGCTGATTGTTGTTTTATATGAAAATATTGGACACTTGTAAGTGCTTTCACTTAAGTAAATTGT
This sequence comes from Chiloscyllium punctatum, assembly GCF_047496795.1. NCBI lineage: Eukaryota > Metazoa > Chordata > Chondrichthyes > Orectolobiformes > Hemiscylliidae > Chiloscyllium > Chiloscyllium punctatum. The sequence goes on from NC_092746.1 coordinate 77,107,261, forward strand.
TCTGTGGTTTTCAATTAAGTTTAATACCAAAAATGAGTAAAGCCAATGGATTTTGTGAAGTTGAAAGAGAATAGATAAAGATGAAAACAGTGGACTAATTTGTTTGACTGCAATGTGATCTGAAGCAAATAACACTTGGTGATTTTGCAACATTATACTATTTCCAAAACATTTTAAAAACTAAAACATTCTTGAGCGTTTGAATTTGGCTTAAACAGAAACAGGTTCAACTACGTTTTGGTGGTACAATTAGTGCTACACCTGAGTATTCAAGGGATAAAATGCTTCAGGGCTCTTAACACATTATTGTTCATGTTTACCAAAAGAAGAAGAGAAGCCTCTTGGGAATGACATTCAAAACAATAGAAAGCAAGCTATTGAACAAATAGGTATAAAGATCAGTCCATGCCATAGAAAAATGCAACTTATGTCAAAGTATTCATATATATGAAAGTACAATTCAAAAGCCAAAATAGATGATGTATTAATTTGCAAAGGACTTTAAAACTTGGAGTAAATTCTGCATGTATGCTGCATCCTGTATTACCATGTCAAACACAGGACTGTGGTCCAAATTGCAGGAAACAAGATGGAGACTTTATTCTGTGAAGGAAACTTTTAATTAATTAATCTTAAAACTCAATTAGGAAAGTTGGTAGCTGGATCTACTAAGAGGATAATTATATATATTTTTAAATGACAAAAGAGTGAAGGCAAAGTATACAGCAAAATAAAGGACAGCTAAAACTATTGGAAAGAAATGTTCCAGTCACTGAAAGACGACAATAAAGATTACTCTGAATTACTTTGAAAAACAGTCAAATATAACTTACCACCGAGGCTCTGAAACCTGAATTAGACAAAGAGCTAAGTACAAATGTTTTTGAAATCTGTGCTCAATCTAGAGAGCTGAAGATTTTTTATTACAGTTTCACATGTTAATGAAGAAACAACAGTGGGATGATTGCAGTGAGAAAGGGGTGATAAAGGAGTAAATTGGCTGCCCAGTAAATGCTCTGTGGTCACATCCATTTCTTTCATGAAAACAGTACACTGTAATGTACATTGTGATGACACCACTTCTGACAACTTCAGGATGATGAATGGAGTAAAACAGAGCTATATCCTTTAGCTCCTTCACTTTCTTTGGTACTATCTTTTCTGCTGTTAAAGAAGGAGGTAATGTGCATACTTTGTCAGGCACCAAGGTCCAACACCTTGGTTTAAAAGGCCTGTGTACTCAGCACCTTGTTGTATGGCTGTGAAGCATAGACAGCTTACAGCTATCAAGAAAAGAATGTTCATCTTCAATGTTTGGGGCATTGCAAGGAAGGATAAAACCATGAATGCGGCTCAGCCTTCTCAAAGGCAGATCTCCCAAGTATGCTAGCGTTCATCACGAGGAGGCAGCTTCATTGGCTTGGGCATGTTGGTGGGATGGAAGGAAGGTGCACTTCCAAGGACATATTATAACGCAAGGTAACCAGAGCCAGAAGCCAGGTAGGCTGCTCAGCTCTTACTTCAAACATGCTTACAGGCCTAATACAAAGGCCGAACTAACCCCCATTGATTTTCATATGCGGGAGATGTTAGTCAACAAGACAAATGGCAGCATCACTTGTAGGCCAGCAATGTCACCATGACCATTAGTTACCATCAATGTTTACAGCAGCCTGGCAACATGCAACAATAAACTACAGTAGCAACTGATATTCACTTTTAATACCACACTTACAGTGGAACCTGCCTCTAACAGATTAGTTTCTTCAGCCATCAGCCCAAGTACATCATATAAAAAATTGGGGGTGGCAGTGGTCTAGTGGTATTATCACTGGGCTATTAATCCAGGGACCCAGGTTGGAATCCCACTATAGCAGACTGTGGAATCTAAATTCAATAAAAATTTGAAATTAAAGAGTCTCATGTTTGTTGCCTGCCGGGAAAAAAAAATAATCTGGTTCACTAATGCCCTTTAGGGAAGGAAACTGCTGTCTTTACCTGGTCTGGCCTACATGTGACTCCACAACCACAGTCATGTGGTTGATGCTTAACTGTTCTCTGGGATGAACAATAAATGTTGGCCTTGCAGGGATGACTTCATCCTATAAAAATGATTATTTTTCAAATCCCAGTGCCAGGGATTTACAGCACATCTATCATCTCATATAGATGAAGGTTCCTGATAGCAGTTTCTTTTGATAACAGAGGAACAATAATGCGATTATTACAGTGAAAAAAAAGGCAAGGGTTGAAGGAACAATTCACAGGAAGTTCAAAAGTCATAGTTGTTGACAAAATAGGAATCATAACTGAATAAATTACCCAATTTGTGTTTGGTTTCCCAAATATGGAAGAGCCACCTGATGTGAAGTAACTGTCCACATAATACTTGTTCAAAAGGTCACATAAGAGATAATATTTTCATGTAAATACTCTTTCAAGTACAATTCTGTTTTACACTTCATGAAGACTGCATTTTGGCCCTTTTAGTAATATTTAGCACTTCACTGGGTCCTAAAAATACAGTTTGGAAAATCATGGAAATGTCTCTTACCAAAGCCAGTGGGCTGACCATTTTAGGCTTTTTCTCCTTCTCTTTTGTTTTACTATAAATTAACAAATTACAATTATTAGATTTTGAGAAAAACTTTTACTGCTTTTTGTTTCTAAAAATATTAGAATAATTGTTATACAATTAGCAGCAACCACGTGTTTTGCATTAAAGGAAGACCAACTTAATACAAAAATCAAAGCACTTTTTAATTCATAACTATAAATTGGCATAATTAATTATTCTAAATTATTTACTTTTTCCCATTATTTCCAACACTGATGACAAATAAGATTAGATTTCATTTTATTAGTCAATCAAAAGCTTCAGACAATGTATAAAGTTGGCTTCTTATTTCAAAAGATCCATCTAAAGTACTTGTAAAAGTACAAGTTACATTGGACAAATAACTGAGGTCATTTTACACCAAAAAACATTGAGAGTTCTGATCATATGGAATCACTAAATCATAGACCAGAATTCAGGCCTATCATTCTTATCATGCCACTACTTAAGTAAGCTGAACATTTACAAAGTCCAGCTTGACTCAAATACAATTTTCATGGAAAAGATGCTGTGATAGAAATTCAATGCAGTAGTGATTTGGTTAATTGAATACTTTGTCATGCAATAACCTTATTAAATAAAAATGTATAATTCATAACTATATGCGATTGATATAACAGTATAATTGCTCGAATTAGATCGCCCTAATCTTTCACATGGAGTTCCTCACCTGTCTTTCTCAACTTTTCCATCAGTAAGAACATCATCTTCCCTTTTGTCAGTCTCATCCGTGCTCCCTTTTAGATATTGGTTTGGCATCTCTTCACCTGTTGTAGAAATGGAACCTCCTCATGACTTTGAGGTTCAAACAACTTAAAACATGTTACTGTACAATTAAAGAATTAAAAAGCATACTGGAAGACGGCTTTGGAAAACAATATATAAGATCCATTTGTTCCTTAGCAAATCTGGAGTGCACCTCTACTTTCTAGCCACAATGGATTTAACTTTTTTTTTAATATTCTCTACAGTGTGGAAACAGGCCCTTAGGCCAAACCAGTCCACACCAACCCTCCGACGAGTAACCCACCCAGATCCATTTCCTTCTGACTAATGTACCGAACACTATGGGGAAATTTAGCATGGCCAATTCACCTGACCTGCACATCTTTGGACTGTGGGAGGAAACTGGAGCACCCAGAGGAGACCCACGCAGACATAGGGAGAAAGTGCAAACTCCACACAGACAGTCACCTCAAGCTGGAATCCTGGTGCTGTGAGGCAGCAGAACTAACTACTGACCCACCGTGCTGCTCCTTTTTTTTTAAATCAAAGGTATTCATCTTACAAATTTTGGCCCATACACCATACATAACCAGAACAAGCAGGAATTCAACAACTAAATTTAAAATGCAAACTTACAATACAAAAAAAAAATCTAAAAGTTCTCTTGTATTGCCCAGTTTTGCCCATTAGTTTGGGAGAGGCTCCCTGTCTAAAACTCACATTTTTATTTGTATATCATTTACAATGCGTTTTAACACACAAAGAACTAGTTGCACATTGATTTAGAATGAGAAGTCGGTTTTTTTGTCATGTTTACTCAAGTATGGGGATACAGGAGTACAGTAAAAGGTTTATAACATCGCCATCTTAGGTATAGGGTACAGAGGTGGCCAATTTTAGGTAAAGAGTAGGAAACTAAGTTGAACGTTCAACATCACAGTTCTTGTCAGTATAAAGTAGTAAATATGAAGTAAAATTAAAAGTTACAAATTACAGTCCTTCTATAGCCATGGGCCTACAGTCGCTCCATGCTGTGATTGCCCATGAGGGCTCGATCTCTCTCCCTTGCTTGGTTTGATCTTGACCTGTGCTAGGCTTGATCTCTTGATCCCCACGCCTCTGTGCTGTCGTCTCGCCTCTGACCAGTATCTGACTTCACTAGCCACGTTATCACAGGCCACCAGAGTCCCGCTCTGCTGCCGCTCCGGGTTCCCAGCCGCTTCCAAGATGGCACTGACTGACAAGAGTTCTACCCGGACACGCCAACCATGGCCAATCGCCAAAGTCCCCGTTCTGGGCCCCCAGCCCCTGCTGTCACTGCAGCTGCCTCCAGTAGGTTAAGTAGAGAGAAAAACCGAAGAAAAGAAAGAATAAACGCGTGACAAGAATAAAGAAAAACAATCGGAGCGACAAGCTCCGGCTCAGGAGCCCTACTCCACCGCCATTTTAGTGAAATGTTGAGAAGTAATTATCCCAGTTTGTTTCACTAGAATTGGCTTGTGTTGATTCTCTATTTTACTTCTCCAAGGAAATTCTTCAGCCTGCTTGGGGAAGTGGGCGTGGGGGGTGGGGGAGGGGTGATGATCATAATAACCAATAAATGGTAGAGACTGTGAAGCCTTGGCAAGCTGTGGCCTTGTATCTTGTGAAGGTAAACACAGATGCCCCAGAGATGGAGTGAGTGACTGTTTAAGGTGATAGACAGGGTGCAGATCCAGCAGGACGGATGATTATTTTTATTTTAGAAAGATACTTTAATTTATAAAATGTATTTATCTACATAGTCCCTAAAGCAGTTTGGTTCTACACAACAGCATATGAAGAAACAAGCAAATATCAGAGTCGAAAATGTGGTACTGGCAAAGCACAGCAGGTCAGGCAGCATCCAAGGAGCAGCAGAATCGAAGTTTCGGGCATAAGGCCTTCATCAGGAATATTGAAGTTTAACTCTTTCCAACAAACAAAATGAAGGAGTCATTTAAAAACAATCCAAAAGAACTACGGAAATCAGAAATAAAAACAGAAGTTGCTGCAAAAGCTCAGCAGGATATCTTGAAAATGAAAGGTTTTTGCCCAGAACATCAATCTCCTGCTTCTCAGATGCTGCCTTTCCTGCTGTGCTTTTCCAGCATCACACTCTCGACTCTGATCTCCAGCAGTTGCAGTCCTCACTTTCTCCATCTTGAAAAATGTCCATATCACAGAGGAAGAGGTGCTGGATGTCTTGAAGTGCATAAAAGTAGATAAATCTCCAGGACTTCATCAGGTGTACCTAGAACTCTGTGGGACGCTAGAGAAGTGATTGCTGGGCCCCTTTCTGAGATATTTGTATCATTGATAGTCACAGCTGAGGTGCCAGAAGACTGTCTACCGTGGTGCCACTATTTAAGAAAGGTGGTAAGGAAAAGCAAGGTAACTATAGTCTGGTGAGCTTGACATTGATGGCAGGCAAATTGTTGGAGGGAATCCTGAGAGACAGGATTTACATATATTTGGAAAGGCAAGGACATATTAGGGATAGTCAGCATAGCTTTATGCATGGGAAATCATGTATCACGAACTTGACTGAGTTTTTTGAAGAAATAACAAAGAGGATTCATGGCAAAGCGGTAGATGTGATTTATATGGACTTCAGTAACACGTTTTTACAAGGTTCCTCATGGTAGACTGGTTAGCAAGGTTAGATCTCATGGAATACAGGGAAAACTAGCCATTTGGTTACAGAACAGGCTCAAAGGTAGAAGACCTTTGGTGGTGGTGGAGGATTGTTTTTTTAGCCTGGAGGCCTATGACCAGTGGTATGCCACAATGATTGGTGCTGGAGCCACTACTTTTTGTCATTTATATAAATGATTTGGATGTGAACGTAGAAGGTACAGTTAATAAGTTTGCATATGACACTAAAATTGGAGGTGTAGTGGATGGCGAAGAAGGTTACCTCAGAGGACAACAGGATCTTGATTAGATGGGCTAATAGCCTGAGGAGTGGCAGATGGAGTTTAATTTGTACAAATCGAGGTACTGCATTTTGAGAAAGCAAATCAAATCAGGATTTATAAACGTAATGATGGGGGGGGGGGGGGGGGGGAAGTGGAGTTCAAGAACTAGAGGGCATAGGTTTAGGATAAGGGGGAAAAGATATAAAACGGAACTAAAGAGCAACTTTTTCATGCAGAGTGTGGTTTGTGCATGAAATGAGCTGCCATAGGAAGTGATGGAGGCTGGTACAATTACAATTTAAAGGCATCTGGATGGATATGTGAATAGGAAGGGTTTAGAGGGATACGGGTCAAGTGCTGGCAAATAGGACTAGATTGGGTTGGGATATCTGGTTGACATAGACGAGTTGGACCGAAGGGTCTGTTTCCATGCTGTACATCTCAATGACTCTATGACTCAGCAGGTCTGGCAGCCTCTGTGAAGAGAAATCAGAGTTAATGTTTCGGGTCCAGTGACCCTTCCTCAGAGTTCACATTAACTCCGATTTCGCTCCACAGACGCTGCCAGATCAGCTGAGCTCAAAGGCATCTCTTACATGTACAAGATTATATTCTGACTGTGTTCTGTCCCCACTGTGCCTTGGTGATCGCTGCCCCAAGTTTTAGTGCGTCTCTCAGCAAGTAGTCCTGGATATTGGAATGTGTCAGTCTGCAACACTTGGTCAGAGTCAACTCCTTGTTCTAGAATACCAACAAGTTTCAGGCAGACCAAAGGGCGTCATTCACCAAGTTGATGGTCCTCCTGGTCATCCACAATCACCTGATGAAGGAGCAGCACTCCGAAAGTGAGTGCTTCCAAATAAACCTGTTGGACTATAACCTGGTGTTGTGTGGTTTTTAACTTGATCCTCCTGGTGTAATTGATGTTAGTCTCAGCATGTGTCCCAAGAAGCAGACCACGGAGAACAGCGGCATGGAGCTGTTCGAAACAGACCTCAATAAAAACCACTGCATTTCTCTTCCTCTGCAAAGGCACGTCCCAGAAGGAGCGGTGTGACAGGTCCCTAGCAGCTGCTCAGAGGTTGAAGGCTCTCACACCAGCCAAGCAATGTCCTGTTGCTTTTTGGGAAGTTCTGATGATAAAAGAGGCTGGATGATGGTGTACAATGCACTTGAATGTTGCTGAAGCTGCAGTCTTCCAAGCAAACGGAGTGTGCTCCATCCCACCCCCACCACTTCACCGTGTCACACTCAATGTTACACTGCACCATGTACTCCAGGAGATTGGAGCAGTTTCCCGGAGCAGACGGGAAATAATTTCAGGTGAGCAGTGCCATAGGCACAGCCAGCATATGTTTCAATCCTACTCAATGTCTACCAGAGCAAGATCGTGTTTAAAAATAAAGTCTATTGTGCGAGCACAACCGTTCTCAACCAGATTCCTAGTTAGCCATTCCCAATAATCCTCCAATAGGCTGCAATTTCCAACCAAACATCCCGATTTCTTTTTTAAAAAATGTGTTTAAATGCAGCAACTTCTGCATAATGAGTCAACAACAATTAGACAGATGATATCCTTTAGCTTACCCTGTGAAATATTGAAATGAAACTTGCGCTCGTTTTCCTGGTGAGGGATGCCTCAATGTGGAGGAACGTTACCACGGGGTTAAAGGAAAATCCCCTCCAAAGTGTCCTCAATGACTGCAAGAGTCAAAATGGGTGAGTTATCCAAACACAATGGATTTTGATTGGTTTTGCCGATCCACGATGAGATGATAAAATCAAAGAATGACTGGCGGTACATCCCTACAATATTGCCTGTTGCAGATGAGTGGTGCTGATTGACAGAACACTTCCACGAATCACCTCTCTGTGCTCAACCTGGAGGCAGAGTTACAGCGTCCCCAGTGACTCTTATTGGTACTAGTGTAGCCAGTCCTGTGAACGTCTAGCAGCTGCGCTGTTAGTTTGTTGTAACATTTATTCCACCAGTTTGCCTATTAATGGATAACGGTCTACGACCATATATGGCACTGAATTTTACATTGGACCTTGTACTATTGAGAAGTGCAGGACACAAACAATTTCAGGTGAGTAGTATCACAGGTTAAAAAACATAAGGACATTTCTCTTGGGGAGTGGATATTTCTGGCTATAGGCCAGTACGGGGACCCATAGCTAATTGAACACATTAATGTGATCTGTGAGGAAGCGGCTTTCCAAACAAAGGGGAAATCGAGGGCTGGAAACTCTGCAGGTCTGGTTTCAAGGCTCACCTGTTCTAAAGGTGTAAAGTAACACCTCCGAATAGGTTGATTTAACATAAAGTACTGCAGCTGCTGAAAATCTGAAATTTAGAAGCAAATTAATTGCTGGAGATACTCAACAGGTCTGTTTTCAAGAAATATTAACTCAACTTCTCTCTCCACGGACACTGCCAAGCTTGAGTAAAAATGTCTCTCCCTAAAAAGCTGTTCAGGTAGGTCTTCAATTGAAAACTGCAAAGTTAAGATGCATCGATTTATTTCTGCTAGATTAGTTGTTCAGTAGGTAAGGATGCTATAATACAAAACAAGGAACTGCAAATGCTGGAGATTGGAAACGAACCAAAACAAATTGCTGGAGAAACTCAGCAAGTGTGGCAGTGTCCATGGAGAGAAAGCAGTATTGATGTTTCAAATCCTTCTTTGGAATTGATAGCATCAAGGAAAGGGAGGTATTTGTGCTGATGATGGGGGTGGGAAGGGAGTCCAGAGAGAGAGAGAGAGAAGATGAGGTGGACAGGTAAAGGGTTTGTTGATAGTAGAAGATGTTACAGGGTTTTCAAAATCATTCATGGGATGAGGACATCACTGGCTAGGCTAACATTTATTGCTGATTCCTAATTGCTCAGAGAGCAGTTAATAGTCAACCACATTCCTGTTGGGCTGGAGGTACATGTAGGCCAGACCAGCTAAGGAGGCAGTTTCCTTCCCTTAAGGACATTAGTGAACCCGATGGGTTTTTCCAACAATCGACAATGGATTAGTGATTATTATTAGCCTCTTATTTCCAGATTGTTAAATTTAAATTCCACCATCTGCCATGGCAGGGTTCAAACCTGAGTCGACAGAGCGTTGTTTGGGTTTCTGGATTAATATTCCAGTAATAATACTACTAAGCTATCACCTCCTCCAATTTAGAATTAAGGTATGTTGTTAACCACTTTCTCTGTTGTATGCATTGCATCAAAGTGTTGCTGTACAATGCTTGAACTCTATAGCCTCTGCTATTTCCATTGTTATTAGCACTGCTTATTCCAAAGCTAAAACTGTTTTGAAAAACTTTAGTGACCGATTTATCCACGATTCTAATGACAATTCTTTTGCAAATCAGCTTGTGATGTAAATTTCCATAGCTATATTGTTCAGATAGCTTCACTAACAAGCTGTGTATACTATTGATAGATTATTCAGGGAGTTGGTATCTGCTATTGAAGTGTGTTCATGCCAGTGCCCAACTTATCTATCTTATGAAATATTGATCAAAAGCTGGGAGGAGGTTGTCACATCTAATCTGTTTCTCATTGATCTATTGATAACATAGCACATGATCTAATGTTCTTCCCATATAGAGTCATAGAGATATACAGCATGGAAACAGCCCTTCTCGTCCAACTCCTCTGTGCCAATCAGCTATTCTAAATAAATCTAATTCCGTTTGCCAGCATTTTTCCCATATCCCTCTTAAGCCTTTCCTTTTTCAATGTTGTAATTGTATCAGCCTCTAGCACTTCCTCTGGCAGCTCAATCCATATAATGCAGCACCCTTTGCTTAAAAAAGATGCCCTTCGATCCCTTTTAAATCTTAAACCTATGCCCTCTAGTTTTGGACTCCTCCCCCACCCTGGGGAATAAACCTTGTCTATTCATCCTATCCACGCCCCTGATGATTTTATGTATTAATATGCCTGAATAGGTTGGTTAGATAAATATACAGAAGTCAATCATACAGTATGGAAACAGACTCTTTGGTCCAACTAGTCCACACTGACCATGTTCTCAAACTAAACTAGTCCTACTTGCCTGTGTTTGACCAATATCCCACCAAACCTTTCCTATTCATGTGCTTATCAAATGTCATTTAAGTGTTATAACTGGAACTTCATCCACCACTTTCTCTGGCAGTTCATTCCACATATACTGTCTGTAAAAAAAAAAAAAAAATGCTCCTTGTGTGCTCTTCTAAAACTCTCTGCTCTCACATTAAAAATATGCCCCTTGATTTTGAAATCTCACATCCTAAGGTGAAGACCCTTGCTATTCACCTTATCTATGCCCCATATGATTTTATAAACCTCTATAAGATCACCCAACAATCACAACCTCTCCAGGTTAAAAAAAGTCCCAGCCTATTTTTATAACTCAAACCTTCCATTTCCTGGTAACATTCTGGTAATCTTTTCTGAACCCACGGTACTCCAGAAGAGGCCTCACCAAGATCCTGTACAACTTCACCATGACATTGCAACTCCTAGCCTCAAAGATCTGAGCAATGCCAAAAGCATTCTAAATACCTTCTTAACCACCTTGTCTAGCTGTGACATGAATTTCAAAGATGTAGCTGAACCCCTAGGTCTCTCTGTTCTATAACATCCCCACTCAGGCCTTACCATTAATTCTAAGCCCTGCTTACCAAATTGCAATACTTTACATTCATCCAACTTTATCGTCATCCTACTACTCGTGAGCCCATTGACCCAATTAATCTAGATCTCCTTGTTTTCTTTTATGACTTTCTTCAGTGTTCACTATACCACCCAGTTTTGGTGTCATCTGCAAACTTTCTAACCATGCCTCCTACATTCTTAACTAAATCATTTTATATAAATGACAAAATGGGCCCAGTGCCAATCACTGAGGAACACCACTGATCACAGTACTACAGTCCAAAAAACAACCCTTCACTACCACCGTCTCTTGCGGTAAAGCCAATTTGGTATCCAATTGCCAAACTGACCTTGAATCCCATGTGACCTAACTTTACTAATTAGTCTACCAAACGGAACCTTGTCAAAGGTTTTACTAAAGACCATGTAAACAACATCTACCATTCTGCCGTCATCAATCTTTTTGGTTACTTGCTCAAAAGACTCCCAAGTTTGTGAGACCCAAGCTGTTGATGTTTCTGCTGTGTATATAAGGCTATATGACCTGACTCCTGAAAGGGTTATGTTGTACATGTGGAAAGGTCTGTGAATAAACATTTTATGAAACACCCTGCCGGTTTAAAAAAAAGCCATCACTCAATTAAACACAGTATATATGAGCAATTGGCATGGAGTGGCATTACCAGCAGTACTGGCAGGGGTAATGTGCATGCACATTTTGCACATGCAGACTGAGTGTGTTTTATCGGTGTCAGCAGATATTCTTCTGTCATAAATATTGTTTTTAATGTCAAGTTTGATTTTCCTTTTACCAATATGGCACCTTTGTATAGATGAATAAAGAATTATTGCGAAACTGGGTAGAATAATAGTGAGTTGAAAAGAATGCATGGTTCCCTTTTAAGAGACAAAGCGCTGTTCTGAGCTTAAGTTACAGAAAGCGCTGCCAGTATACCGAGCAGCTGGGAGACAGGCTGTGATACCATTGTACTGATTTTTCTTTGTATCAAAGGTATTTTTGGCTAATATGGTCAGATTTGAGCTTTTTTTTTCTTTACCTGAGATATGTTGATATTTTATCAATAAGATTGTGTTTACACTTCTTATATACTGAATAAACTTGTGAACATATGGGTGCTCTTTCACTCAGTACTTTATATCACTTACAGAAAGATTGCTCCCTGGGGGACATGGAAGGACTCTGTAGAATGTGGAATCGAGAGTTAAGAGAGGATATTTCATCGGAGGTATGGGAAGTCTCCATGTGTAACAGCGCAGACCATGCAATTGAAGATCCTGCTCAGAGCTCATATGGCGCCAGAGAGGCTAGCTAAGTTCAAGAGAGGAGTATCATCAGGGTGTCCCAAATGTAAAATTAGTACAGGCACTCTTACACACTGTTACTGGTCATGCATACTGGAGTGCTATAGTAAGGGAGCTAAAGGTCATCCTGGGGATTGAAATTAACGTGGATCGGTATTTCTTTAGGGGTTGCCAAATTTGCCCCCTGTGGGGGAACGCAGGAAGAGATTGTGTAATATTCTTACCCACTGTGTGAGGAAGAACATTCAGGTGAATTGGTCAGAAAAACCACCAGGTCTTATGGGGTGGCGTAGGCTGGTGAGGGAGCATCTCCCCCAAGACTACCTCACAAATATGGTGCACCACAAAACAACAGGTTTACAAGACATGGCGGCCCTCTTTTAATTATATTGATGCTGACTTACCAGCAATATTAATCAGGGCTGTGGTATAACTGTGGGAATCGGTATCGGTGCCTGTGGGGCCCCCAGAGGAGGAGACAGGGGAATAAAGAATACGTGTTCTGTAGGTGATGCTCCCAGGGATGGGAGCCTCAATGGAGATGTGATGTGTGAGATGGAATAAAGTAGTGAGATATTATTTAATTTAAGTTATTTGAATTTAGTTTAAGTTAGTATTTATTTAATATGTTTGTAATTTAGTTTAAGTAAAGTAGATATTTTGTTCTGGTAGAATAGTAGGTCGTTTATTAACAATGGCATTATGTTATGGCCTTTCTTGTACTGCCTTTTTTCTGTTTTGATGGTGTTGTATTTTTCTTTGTGTATATAAATGCTTTGTAAAAGATTTTAAAAGGTTATCAATAAAAAGTTATTTTAAAAACTTGTCAACATTATACCCTCATTCAAAAAAAGGTTGGAAAGATCAGTCCAGTAATTATAGACCAGTCAGTTTTCCTTGGGAGGTGACAAAATGTCTAGAAACATTTTTATTTAGGAATGATGATGTTACATGGAAAATGTGGATTCATTCTAAAGAGGCTGCATGGATTGGTTAATGGAAACTTGTGTCTAACTAGCTTGTTTGAATGTTTTGAAGATGTAACAGAGGGTTGATGTGGGCAACACCAAAGATATGGTATACATGGATTTCCAAAAGGTGTTCAATATTGTACCACACAACAGACTTAGGAAGGTTATAGAAGGAAATAAATAGTTGTAACATGGATACAAAGTTGACTGAAGGATACGAAACAGTCACTAACAGTTAATGATCATTTTGTTGAGTTTAGAAGGCTGAGAGGGGATCTGATTGAGATGTATAAGATTGTTAAAAGATTGGACACTCTGGAGGCAGGAAGCATGTTTCCGCTGATGGGTGAGTCCCGAACCAGAGGACACAGTTTAAAAATAAGGGGTAAGCCATTTAGAACAGAGTTGAAGAGACACCTCTTCACCCAGAGAGTGGTGGGTGTCTGAAATGCTCTGCCCCAGAAGGCTGTGGAGGCCAAGTCTCTGGATACTTTCAAGAAAGAGTTGGATAGAGCTCTTAAGGCTAGTGGAGTCAAGGGTTATGGGGATAAGGCAGGTACAGGATACTGATTGAGGATGATCAGCCATGATCATAATGAATGGTGGTGCTGGCTCAAAGGGCAGAATGGCCTACTCCTGCACCTAGTGTTTATTGTCTATTGTTGACTGGTTTGTCGCTGAGTGCCCCAGTGGTCAGTTTTGGGACCCTTGCTTTCCATAATCATGACATAAATGATCTAGATCTTGGCGCAAACTTGGGGAAATAGGAAATTGTAAGGAGAACAATACAAAACTTTGAAAGGACATGGATAAATAGGTGAATAGATGGCAGATGAAGTTAATTGTGGGATTGTGAGGTGATGAACTTCAATCAAAAGAACATGGAAAGACTATATAAAATAAAAGGTACTTTTCGAAAGAGTATGCTGGTGCAGAGAGACCTGACCGTGTTTGTACATAAGTCATTAAGGGTGGCAGGCAGGACAGGTAGAGTGAGCTTTCAATGAAGCATGCGGTATTCTAGGCTCGAATGTGGTGCTATAAAAGCACAGCCGATCAGGCAGCATCTGAGGAGTAGCAGAATCGACTTATCGGGCATAAACCCCTCATCTGGAATGAGGCTTGTGGGTTGAGGCTCAGAGGTAAATGGAAGGGGGTGGTGGGATTGGTGAGAGGTAGCTGGGAAAGTGATAGGTGGATGAAGGTGAGGGAGGAGGTGATAGGACAGTGGGGGCAATGATGGACGGGTGCGGAAGAGTGCCGAGTTGGAGGCTTGGGACTGGCATAATGTGGGGAGGGGAAATGAGGAAGCTGTTGAAATCCACATTTATCCTGTGTGGTTGAATGGTCCCAAGGCAGAATTTGAGGCGTTCCTCTTCCAGGGTGTCATGGTTTGGTTGGTGGAGGAGGCCAAGGACCTGCATGTCCTTGACAGAGTTGGAGAGGGAGTGGAAGTGTTCAACCACAGGACGGTAGGGTTGGTGGGTGTAGGTATCCCAGAGATTTTCTCTGAAACAATGCGTAAGAAGGCATTCTGTCTCCCCAACGTAGAGGAAACCACACCGGGTGCAACGGTTGCAGTAGATGACATTTGGAGAGGTACAGGTAAATTTCTGACAGATGTGGAAGGATCTCTCTGGGCCTTGGACAGAAGTGAGGGGAGTGATGTGGGCACAAGTTTTGCACTTCCTGCGGTGGCAGGGAAAGGTGCCTTGAGTAGGGTGTTGGCTGGTGGGGAGTGTGGACCTGACAATGGAGTCGCAGAGGGAATAGTCTTTTCAGAATGCTCATAGAGGTGGAGAGGGAAATTATATTTTTGGTGGTGGGGTCCATTTGGAGTTGGTGGAAGATGATGTATGTGGAGGTTGGTGGGGTGGAAGGTGAAGACCGGAGGTGGGGGGGGTGTTCTGTCCTTGTTGCTCGGTGGGGTTCAAGGGCGGTGGTACATGAAGTGGAGGAGACATGTTGGGGGGCATTGTCAACCACGTGGAAAGGGAAGTCGCAATTCTGGAAGAAGGAGGCCATCTGCAACTTTCTGAGGCGGAATTGGTCATCCTGGGAACAGATGTGGCAGAGGTGGAGGAATTGGGAATTAGATGGTATTTTTACAGGAGGTAGGGTGGGAGGAGGTATATTTTAGGTAGCTGTGGGAGTTGGTGGGCTTGTAGTATATGTCTGTCGTTAGTCGGTCACCAGAGACGGTGATGTAGAGGTCCGGAAAGGGGAGGGAGGTTGCCGAGATGGTCCAGGTGAATTTGAGGTCAGGGTGGAAGGTATTCGTGAAGTTGATGAACTGTTCAACCTCCTTGTGGGAGCACAAGGCTGCGTCGATACAGTCATCGATGTAGTGGAGGAGTAAGTGGGTGATAGTGCCGGTGTAACTGCAGAAGATGGACTGTTCTGCATATCTGACAAACAGGCAGGCATAGCTGGGTCCCATGTGGGTGCCCATAGCTACCCCTTTGGTTTGGAGGAAGTGGGAAGATTGGAAGGAGAAGTTGTTGAGGGTGATGACCAATTCAGCCAGGCAGATGA
This sequence comes from Chiloscyllium punctatum, assembly GCF_047496795.1. NCBI lineage: Eukaryota > Metazoa > Chordata > Chondrichthyes > Orectolobiformes > Hemiscylliidae > Chiloscyllium > Chiloscyllium punctatum. The sequence goes on from NC_092746.1 coordinate 77,123,020, forward strand.
GGATATCGGTGGAAGGGTACTGGTTGGGACGGCATGAGAGAAAGAAACTGCGGGCTTGGAGGTCTTCATCGTGGCACGTGGGTGTGTACAGGGACTGGGTGTCCATGGTGAAGATGAGGCATTGGAGGCCGGGGAGACGAAAATCTTGGAGGTGAAGAGCATGGGTGGTGTCACAAACGTAGGTGGGGAGTTCCTGGACTAAGGGGGAGGATGGAGTTGACATAGGAAGAGATGACTTTGGTGGGACAGGCACAGGCTGAGACAATGGATCAACTGGGGCAGTCAGGTTTGTGAATCTTAGGAAGGAGTTAGAATTGGGCAGTGCGGGGTTCACCAATAATGAGATTGGAGGCTGTGGATGGATTGCTGTTCACCAAACCACCTCTGTGACTGCAGAGATGACTAACGTTGCAGGATCCACCAATGCTGCTGAAATCACCAGCACACACATGATACCTACCTTGAACGTCACTTCCCCCACAGTTGCCATCGTGGCTGCCAATTCCATTTCACTGGAAGGCTCTGTCGTTGACATCACTTCCGTCACTAGTGACATCACCAGCCACATACCTTTAGATTAGATTACTTACAGTGTGGAAACAGGCCCTTTGGCCCAACAAGTCCACACTGACCCGCTGAAGTGCAACCCACCCAGACCCATTCCCCTACATTTACCCCTTTACCTAACACTATGGGCAATTTAGCATAGCCAATTCGCCTAACCTGCACATTTTTGGATTGTGGAAGGAAACCAGAGTACCTGTAGGAAACCCACGCAGCCACGGGGAGAATGTGCAAACTCTACACAGAGAGTCACTTGAGGTGGGAATTGAACCTGGGTCTCTGGTGCTGTGAGGCAGCAGTGCTAACCACTGTGCCACCGTGCTGCCCACAACCAATAGTAACATTGCCCTCTCCACTCGTGACGTCACTTCTGCCCCCATGAACATAGCCATAAACACTACTTCCACCGCCTTTGTGAATGTCATTTCCTTTGGTGACATCACTCCTGACCCAACAACCATGCCCACTCAAGCAACTGTCTCTGCCCCCACCTTGAACTCCAGCCCCACTCCAGGTCTCCCATCCACAACCTCCAACCTCATTGTGAACCCTGCACTGCCAGATTCCCAGCTACCTCCCCCAATCCACACCCCCATTTTTCTCTCAGCCCCGACCCACGAGCCTCATTCCTGATGAAGGGCTTATGCCCGAAACATCGATTCTCCTGCTTCTCGGATGCTGCCTGACTGGCTGGGCCTTTCCAGCACCACACTCTCAACTCTGATCTCCAGCATCTGCAGTCTTCACTTTCTCCTAGTATTCTAGGCTCCATAAATAGGGGCATAGACTTTTGTCAATAGGGCAAACTACACCGGCAACTCCACCACCAAAATGTTATAAAACCCACTGCACGATCAGTTATTGCATCTCGTCTCACTTTTACAGAGGTTGTGTTAGCTCAGCTGGCTGGATGGCTAATTTGTGATGTAGGACACTGACAATGGTGGATTGATTTCCCGCGCCAGCCATCGTTCTCATGAAGGATTCTCTTTCTCAATATCTCCCTTTGGCCTGAGGCACGGTGACCTTCAGGTTAAACCACCACCAGTCATCTCTCGGCATTGAGAGAGCAGCACTATGGTCTGGTAAGACAGTGGAAACTTCACCTAGTCAGGAAAGTAGGTTTGAGACCACAATCATATCGGTTAGAAACTTATCAACTGATTTGCCTATGCTTGCACCTAATCTGCATGCTCATATCTGCGTTAAGGTCTTGTTACAACTTGTGTGAAGAATATGCTGGGCCATGAGGTTACAGGTTGTAGTTGAGTTCAATTCTGCTGCTATTGGTGGCCTACAGTATGACATAGTTTTGAGCTGCTAGATTTTTCTGAATCTGTCTCATTTACACAGCATTGGTAAGACCTCACCAAACATTTTGTGTACAGTTTTAGTCTCCTTTTTAAAGAAAGGAAATGCTTACATTGTGCACAGAGTTCATTTTACTATTCAAATTAAATTTTGGATGCATTGCCAGAGCTCTTCAACTATAAAAATGAAAGGATCATGAAACTTCACTTCTAGCTCAATGAGCACGGTGGCTCAGTGGTTAGCACTACTGCCTAGGGTCCCAGGTTCAATTCCAACCTTGGGCGACTGTCTGTGTGGTGTTTGCACATTCTCCCCGTATCTGCGTGGGTTTTCTCTGGGTGCTCTAGTTTCCTCCCACAGTCGAAAGATATGCAGGTCAGGTGAATTGGCCGTAGTGTTAGCTGCATTAGCTAGAGGAAAATGGGTCTGGGTGGTTTGCTCTTCGGAGGTTGGTGTGGACTTGTTGGGCCAAAGGGCCTGTTTCCATGCTTTAAAAAAAAATCAATATGCTGGATGTAGATTTGCTTGATGAGCTAGAAGGTTCGTTTTCAGACGTTTCGTCACCATACATCACACCAATGTCTGAAAACAAACCTTCCAGCTCAGCGAGCAAACCTAAATCCAGAACCTCAACACGAGCTATAAATCTTATCAAAACTCGCTAATCAGTATGCTGCTGACGCTGTAGACATCTGGAATGTAGGACAAAATGGCTTGTGTGATTGACAGAGTCATTTACAGGTGTATTTATTGACCGATTGCTGAACTGAGACACCCCTCCCTGGGGTTCAAATTTTCATCTAGTGGCATGACTCGATTTGGTACAACGGATTGTGGACAGCAGGGTAAGAGCCTTGAGTCCTCCGTTTATTGAGTGTAGAGGGATCAGCTGGCCAGGTGTGAATATTTTCTCTGGATAAAAGCAAATTACTGCAGATGCTGGAATTTGAAACCAAAAGAGAAAATGCTGGAAAATCTCAGCAGGTCTGGCAGCGTCTGTTAGGAGAGAAAAGAGCTGATTTTCGAGTCTAACTGACCCTTTGTCAAAGCTCCATGCCTGACTACAGCTTTGACAAAGGTTCAGTTAGACTCGAAACGTCAGCTCTTTTCTCTCCTTACAGACGCTGCCAGACCTGCTGAGATTTTCCAGCATTTTCCCTTTTGGTGAGTATTTTCTCTGTGTGGTTTTCCTCTCATTCATGATGCGGCTGACTTGACCGCTCGCTGTTCATCGTCACATTCCAGCCCGGAAAGGATTGGTCTTGGTAAGAGTTGGTTGTAAAAAGATTTTTAAAAGCAGTTGGGGACTCTCCTTACACGTCCAAAAGGGACAATCAAGTGTATCATTTGGCGAAAAAAAGTTGTAGTCGTTAAAAGATAAGAAGAGATTTTGATCTGTGCGACAGAAGTTTGGTTTAAAGATTTTTTGATATAAAATAGGTGGTTCGGGTTCCGTAATGGAATAAACGAGGTAAAACTCACTGCCTTTATTCCTGATGAAGGGCTTTTGCCCAAAACGTCAATTTCGAAGCTCCTTGGATGCTGCCTGAACTGCTGTGCTCTTCCAGCACCACTAATCCAGAATTCCATAACGGAAGTCCGATGGGACACCGGTCCGTGGTTTAGATTCCGAAATGGAATGCTGACGGGACACTGACTCTGTGATCAATTGGTCAAAAAGGAAATGATTGAGAAGTTGTGAATTTTGTTCATTAAAGGCAGATTACCGAGGGAAAACTTTGCAGGGACTGAGTTACTTGGACTAATAGACATATAAGGTAATGGTCAGAGGTCCCGAGGACGTGTGTACGTAATTGAAGAAAAAGGGAATCAATGTAAATTTGGGAAGAAAATCTTGTGTTTGGGGATAGAGTTAAAATAAATTCCCAGTTGTATGTTTTCCTGCATTGCAGATGAATGGAACAACTTGTACTTGTACTGAATTAAAAAGTGAAAGAGGAAAAAGCTAGAAAACGTACAGTGCGTCTGTGTGAGAGAGCAGTTTGATCCTTTCAGCCTGTAGAAAATTTAACTCATTGTAGTCTGGTTTGAATGCACATTTGTTTATTCGTGTTTGAATGCTTGTGTCCTGTTCTCTGGAGATCCAAATGTAAAATAATTGTCTTGATTAAAGAAATTGTGATTTAGACATTTAAATTGGATTTGAAAATTGTATTTTAAAGATTTTAAGTTTGCTTTAAAGAGTGTTCTGTATTGTGTTGTTGTATATGTTGAAATATTCTTCTATTTTACTTTGTTTTGAAAATAAGAAATAATGGGAAATTATATAGTTTCAACCATTGAGAAAGATTGTCCTTTGCAGGCATTATGTGATACATATCCAGAAAAGGTCCATAGTTTTAGACAGTTATCTGGTGACTGGCCATTGGGAGATGAAAAGAACTTAGACATGGTAAAGTCAGCCCAACAGTAAATTTGGAGAAAAGATATGGGCTCAAAAACTAAAGAATTAATTGGACTTTGGCATCAATATTGTCAGGAACATAAAGATAATTCTTTACTAGCCTCTTGGTATGAAAATGCTACTAAATTGGGCATCAAATTGACCGAAGGGGGTATTCTCAAACTGGTTGAAGTTCTTAAAAAGGAATGTGCACATGAGAAAAGATTACAATCTGAGAGGTTTCTATGTAAATGTACTGACAGTACTAAAGAACTGTGCAGTTCAATGGTTGGCCTTAAATTAACGAGGGAGACTTTGAATATGATCTTAATTATTGGACATCAATAATTCAAAAAGGAGGAAATGAATCTACATGGAAGGTCCTATCACATTCCATTTAAGTTAATAGACAGTGTAGCTCAGTGGGGATACTGTTGATAGTTAACTAGGACTCACTACTGAGGTGACACCATATCTGGGAAAGCATCAAAACAGTCAAGTCTGCAAGTGACAAAGGTGTAATGCATAGCAGTTTCTGTGACAAGTTACTGAGAAAGGTGCAACAACTCTGATAGAAAGGATGTGAGGCTGGGACTTCAGTTTAAACTCCAACAAGTACCAAGATAAAAACTGCAGCCTGGCAGTGAATGATGGCTTAAAATTTCCAAAGTTTGATTTGAAGAAATTCTGAGTCACTCAACACTGGATTTTGGAATAGTAGTCTTGCAGTTTAGAGAGAGTGGATGAGTTAGGAGGTTTTGGGAGGAGACAGAGTTGTACATCAGTTGACATGGGAGACATTAGGGAATTGTCTGTGTAGTTGGAGCAGGGTTCAAGGAGCACAGGGTGAACCCAATGGATGAGTAAAGTGAAGATAATAGTAATAGATTTGATGACATTACAAATCAAATGAGTAAACACATGACAAAAGAACATTCAATAGCAGAATTGTGGAAGGATGCAAATTGGAATTCACATTGAGGAGGAGCAAAATAGAATGTTACAAAATAAAAAGGGAAAACGAAGACAGATCAAGACGTTCTCATGAGCAAATTTCACAGCTAATAAATTTATTAAAATGTACTGCCCATAGTAATGGCAAAGGTTCAGTTGACATTGGCAACCATTTGGCAGATGCAGCAGCAAAAGCAGCATCTAAAGGGGATCTTATGTTGTGTCCAGAATGATGAGGCAGCCTACAAATTCCAACAAGAACCAGTCAACTTTGGATGAATTAATGCCAACCATCCAAGACATTATTAAACTTTCAGGGGGATGCCCTTGACACTGAAAAGCTGTTATGGTCCAAGTTGGGCTGTTTGTATGACCCTGACGCTCAACTCTGGATGACTCGCACAGGTCAAATTTAAGTGTCTGATGATCTTGTTCTATGGGTTATTGAATATGTTTTTTGCGCAACTGATTGTGGTGCCAGAGCGGTTAGTGACTTACTTCTGACCACCTGGTGGCATCCCTACCTGCAGTTTGTTGGCTCAGAGGGTTAGTAACCATTGCTTGATCTGTCAGAAGCATAACCCCTGCAAGGGGGATCAGGGAAAGATAACCCTTTGCTTGGCAGCCCTTTTTGAGATACTCCAACTGGGCTACATTGAGTTGCGTAAATGCCAATGTTATGAATACATTTTGGTTATTGTTGATGTCTTTTCTAGGTGGATTGAAGCCTACCCTACTACTAACATTACTACTGAGGCTGTGGTGAAGATTTTGCTTAAGGAAAGGTGACTTATATTAATGAAGAACTCTGTTCCCAGCTTTCTATTCATTGGCAACTGCATTGTGCTTATCGTTCTCAGGCTGCCGACCTTGTTAAACTCCTCCTTGACCTATCAACTTCATCTCCTCCCCCACTCACCCATTGTACTCTATGCGACTCTCTCCCCACCCCCACCCTCCTCTAGCTTATCTCTCCATGCTTCAGGCTCACTGCCTTTATTCCTGATGAAGGGCTTTTGCCCGAAACATCGATTTCGCTGCTCGTTGGATGCTGCCTGAACTGCTGTGCTCTTCCAGCACCACTAATCCAGTAAAGTAATGGCTGAGACTGTCCTCTCCTGGATTATGCTGCTCCCTGTGGCCTCATTCCAGATGTGATCCATGCCTGTGGGTAAGACACAAATGTCTCCAGCTGAGATTCTGTATGGTCACCTGCTCCCCACGCCTTGGAATGATTCGGCTCCCTCCTCAGTCCATTTCCACCACATGACTGGAGAAATGATTAGTTGTGTTCTTGCTCTAACTAAAGTTATGCCTGCTTTTCACTCCCAGGTGCACGCGGCCTACGGCGATGTTCCCTCCCTTTCAGCCTGGTTCTTTTGTGCTCGTCAAGAACTGGACTGGCAAGGGTCTCCAACCTCATTGGGATGGCCCCTTCTAGGTTTTACTTATCACCCCTATGGCGGTCAAAGTCGCTGATTGCTCAGCTTGGGTCCACCTACACCATTGTAAATTGATTGGCCACACCAATCAAAAGGGGGGAGAGCAGGAGAGAATACCGGAATCTTAAGAAACCAACGGGATCCTGTCCATCTGGGTTGTTGAATCTTGCTGCTGTTTTAATGCTATTCTTATCACAGATACTTGAACTAAAAGAAGAGACGTGTGGGGGATCGCATACTTACTGACCTGTTTGATCATATATGACATCCTGATGGAGAAAGCCACTAAGTATTAATGTGATCTGGAACAGTCCAAGACTATTCACTACCTATGCCGAGGAGATGTCATCCAGTGCACCGGACCAGACGCCTTCAACGTGTGGGGCATGACAAAGAGTGATTATTGCAATGGACTTTTACATCTGAAAGACTGTATGGTCCATCTGGACAGTAAAAATCAGTGGAAATTACCATGTTGTACCAAACCTGTCTTTTTGATTTTACCTGCAGACGTAAGCCTAGTGAGGATAGAAGTTATCAACCCCGTTACTATGGTAAATGTTTTAAGGAGGCCGGGTGCACTATCCCTTTTTGCAGGAGGGGCCTACTCGAGAAAAGAGAAGCCTGATGGGGAAACTCCTCAATCCACAAACAACTTATTTATATAGGCCCACAGGACACTCTTCACCCCAGAGTCAGTATTATGTTGCTCCTCTCTATCAGTAGATGACTTACTTACCCCGTCCCCAATCTGTTCAGCAGACACTCAACTGCCGATCCTCTGAAGAGCAATATGACTTTCCAATACTGTATTAGTCCTCCTGCCACCTGTTTGCGGATGTCTTTTAACTCAACTGCAGGACTGTATGAGAATTTTTTAAATGGAACTGGCTATGGGTGTGCAATTGTTCATTTTCCACATAATATCTCCTGCCTATTTGAGACTTATCGTGTAAGACAATGAGGTCTTGTACTTCCTGCCCGGGTGTACAAACAGCTTGCATCCCACTGGCTGGGAGACAACAGGCCCTATGCAGCATAAGTAACTACAGGTATACCCATCTCCACATACGGACCCGGAACGGAACTCTTCCCGACTGCATTTATAGGTCTTTTCTCTTTTCAAAATCTGGTACTGTTGCCAAGACCACGTGCAATAGAGCTAAGGGAGAGCCTAATGGGAACAGAATGCTGAGGACCATTGACCACCATTGAGCACTCAACAGCCACTTTGCACATTTCTTAAGGTGCTCAAACGACACCTCTTGCAAAATGTCAGTCCTTTACTCCTGTAGACCTGACCAGAACCCCTGCTGTAACATTTCAGTAATCTATTTTAACAAACCCCTCCCTCATATACACAAAACAAAGCTATTATTTCTTCAGCCAAGGTAAAGCTATTAATTTCCTTGTTCTGGATGGCAAAGATATTCCCCATAAGGTTGCTATCGGAGCCCTTGTTCCCAAAGCATTACTTGTTCTGGCCAGTGGACAAGTCGATGGAACCTTCATCGGAAGAGGACGCAGCGGTCGGTCTCAGCTGACTTTTGCTCTAACTGGAAGGATCCCAAGGGACTGGGGGATAATACAGGACACTCAATAGGCTGGGGAATCCTGAGTTTGGGAGGATCAACAGGGATAATAAGTCAAGAGAACTACAACTACCTCATCTGCGGCCTGACCATTCTAGGAAATCAGACCAAGGAGGCACTGGAACAGATTAAACTGGGATTGTCAGATCTGAGTCTTTCCTCTATGCAGAATTGGTACATCTTAGGCTATATACTAGTCCGGGAAGGCGAGATCTGTACAATTGTCCAAGGTAAATGCATTATGGCCATTCCTGATCGCATTGGCAATATTACTAAGATACAAGATGAGATCCAGGTGTTCCTTGATGGAATGACTGAAGGGACCAGTTGGGGAAACTGGGGATCAGGTTCTTGGTACAATTGGCTTATTAATTTAGCTATGTAAATTGGAATCATTCTCCTCTCTGTTTGTTGGTATTGCTATTGTTAAGCGATTAATTGCTAACCTTATGAGCTCCCTTAGTGATATAGACTCACCCCAGAAGATGCTCTTTTGTGATCTGATGGCTCACCTGCATGTGTTGATGGCGATGATAAATGTGACCAGGTGAGCGGCGAAGATGGTGGTGCCACTCTAGAAGATGTGGATGGGTAGAATGCCTTGAAGGGCATTCATTTGGATTAGCCTTCCCTTTTAGTGATCACAATGCGATCAAATTGGGGGAATGAGGATGTGGGCATCTGGGAGGTAGGATAAAATGACTGAAGGAGCTGCACAAAATGGCTTCTGCATTGATAAATTAGATTGCAGAAACAAGAAACCGCAGACTGATGGAGATCTGATAAAACACAGCAGTAACAGGTTAACCCCACAAGGAAGGACAAATACGATTCTTAAGAACAGGTTGTTTACAAGAAATCGTGATAGGCAAAAACCGAATGCTTGAAGCCTTTATGCTATTTGATTGGCTGTTACCAAGCAATCGTGCTCCATGCCTGACTATGAACAATGTATATGAACCCTGAGCAAACTCTGTAAGCGGTCGGATTCTTTTGGTGGGCTAGGAGTAGTCGTACTTCTGGGCTGATCAGAGTCTACCGACCGGGCCATATCAAAGAATAAACGATTAATTGTGTGATGTGATTGACAAAGAGTCATTTACTCGTCTTCCCCACCCCCCACCCCGGGGTTCATATCTTCTCTGCTGTCTTCAGCACTGATGCCTAATATTTCAGTCCAATGATGACGTTAAAGAAAAGTTCTTCCTGTGGGATGTCAATTCCAAGGCTGAACATGATTCCAATGCATGGAGGGGAGCTGTTGGGTAATGCAGAGTAGGAAAAGTCAATGTAGACAGGGCACCTGTGCAGGTACATCCATTTCACTTCTGGTAATGTATATGCTTCTAATGGTTTCTTTTGAAGAATTCCTTTTTCAGTGTTTAGTAATAATCCAAAAAACTGATGTTTTACAACAGTATACCTTATACCCAATGATTAAATCGTGTTTTCACCCATGAAATAATCCAATAATTTAAATAATGTAACAAAGTGGAAGTAAAGTGTTAATAAAATTAGAATGATCAGGTCATTTGAATGAAGACTGGATTGTGGTGTCACTTTGTCTTTAACCACAGGGTGGTGCTAGTGCGATCTATTTGGATTGTGTGAGCCCAGCAGCAGTGTGAGGCCAGCAGTCTTTTTCATCAAAGACTGAAATTTTCAGTTGTTTTCAGAACCAGATAAAAGTGATGTATAGACAACAGGTATCCCACCCGGGACTCCATGACATTAAACTTCATTTAATGTCTGTTGAGCTGCCAAGGCCCAATAAAATTTGTTCATTGCACCTTGTTCATTTCAAACAATGAGTTCTGAGGCAAGTAGGCCAAAGGTGCAGGGTGGGTCAGGCTGTTTGAAGAAGTGATGGTTGAGGATGTATGGTTTTAGATAGACAGTGGTAGGGGTACTGCAGGGGCTGATTAATGTCACAATGGCCAAGAGGAGAGCTTCTAGACAAGAGTAACATTGGCAACATTGTATTTGCAAGTCTAAAGCTGAGGGTGTGGCCCTCTGCCCTCAGCAAAGGGAGGACAGTCAGCTCGGACCGCTTTCATTGTTGAGAAACTCTTGGCCAATATCCTCCAAGATATTTAGCAAACGAAGATCCAAGCCAAAGACTGCTAGTGACAGATTCGGCCAACAGGGCAAGAGTAGACTGTGGGGAATTGACTGAGATGGTGGTGAGGGTAATGGTTAAGAAGTGGGAAGTGCTTAAAATGGAGTTCTCAGGTCACCCTTTAAAATGATCTCTTCCATGGTCCAGTTGTACTTCCCTTACTGCTGTGTTGGAGAACACTCTGCTGTGGGTGAGTGGGGCACTCATTCTGCTTAGGTGGCATCCAGTGTCTGCAAACACTTTGAGGTTCTACATACCGCAGACAGTATCCACACCTCTCTCTTGTTTGGTACAGAAATTGGGGCCCCATCCCCAGGGCTTAACATTGTAAATCAGGCAAAATTTTGATCTGAGTGCACAAGAATCTGAGCAGAATCCAAATTAAAAACAAAAAGCTGAATCAGATACTGCAAGAAACTGCTTGGAAGAAAAGAGGCAAAAATTCAGTAACTGAAATGATCTTCTAAGACAAATAAAAGTACTACAGCAAATTCACTTATTCTAAGGTTATAGCACTTTGATTCCAAGGCATTTATATGGGATAGTTCAACTACTGAAATGTTAGCCACCCTGAGCAGTACTCAGGAATTACCAAGAAACTGCTCAGCAAGTTAAAACAGAATGGAATCATTAAACTGCAGGGGCTGGATTAGAGTGGTGCTGGAAAAGCGCAGCAGGTCAGGCAACATCCAAGGAGCAGGAAAATCGACGTTTCGGGCAAAAGCTTCCTGATGAAGGGCTTTTGCCTGAAATGTCGATTTTCCTGCTCCTCGGATGCTGCCTGACCTGCTGTGCTTTTCCAGCACCACTCTAATCCAGACTCTGGTTTCCAGCATCTGCAGTCCTTGTTTTTATCTCATTAAACTGCAGGCTGAACAGCTTGAACATAATCCACTTTTGGATCAGGTCGATGAGGAATTAACTCTTAAAGTTGATTCATCCCTATGTAACCAGCATAGAATTGGCAAAACTCTGGATGCAGTCAGAGTTTAGCGAGAGAAAGAAACGGGTGGAGAGAGAGTGAAAAAGCTCTCTGAAAATTGTAACTGGAGTTACCAGCTCAGACATAAACTTGACAGGTGGAAGTTAGTACAAAAACAACACCTAATATCAGAACAAAAATTCGAAGTTCTAAAGAAAAATCACTTTGTTTCTAAATTTGAAGAGGGTGATATAGAATCCATATTCGGTACTTTGCAGGAAGTAGGAGGCAACATGGATCCTTACATTACAAGGGCACCTGACAGGGAGAACCCATGAGGTCTATTTCATGCTGGTCTCAGAAATGTCCATGGATTGTTATGGACCAGACTAAACCCTTTCAAAATATATTAGGAAGATCATCTGGACCCTAATGTATTCTTATGTTAAAGTGAAGTGTAAGGTATTGCATTCACTCAATTGGTCAAACTATGCTATGTTAAGCAAAACACACTTTTTTCTATTACAATTAAAATGCAGCTGAAACAAAAGGAAAATAAGTGACTTAACTGTAACTATGGAATTGCTTAACAAAATAATAGATATATTAACTAATACTAATTAATTGTTCCACTATAGTAATATCCCATAAATACACCCTTATCACAGGCAATTCTAGCAGCAGGAACAGAACTCCAGCTTTTAGTTGTAACTGAGAGAGGAAAGAGAGTTTTCACATCCAGCTACAAGACTCCAGCAACTACAGAAAGCTAAAATAAAAATCCTGGTTCTGTAGGAGCTTGACCTCACCCATGCAGGCTGCTTCTATTGTTCCAACCTTTAAAAAGAGCCACAAGGTGTCAATGCTGTTTACTTTATTGGCTTTGAGCATACTGCTCAGAACCCCTATCTGAACCTTCCTTCATAAAAAAACAGGACAAAATATACTTTTTAAAGCCACAGTATCATTGTGAACAGATAGAAGCTGCCATCCTTAGTACATATGGCTCAGGGACCAATTCATATCACCAACAATTCAGGAATGCTCAACAAAAAATCTATGCAGAGCCAAGTAGAGCAAGAAAAGTGAAGGCAAACTGATTATGACTGGTGTGTCTACTCTGTAACATGATGGTGCACTTCTGACAAAGTACATGAGCATGTCACAGAGTCATATAGATGTACAGCACAGAAACCGACTCTTCAGTCCAACTCGTCCATGCCGACCAGATATCCCAACCCAATCTAGTCCCACCTGCCTTTACCCGGCCCATATCCCTCCAGATGCTTCCTATTCATATACCCATCCAAATACCTTTTAAATGTTGCAACTGTACCAGTCTCCACCACTTCCTCTGGCAACTCATTCCATACATGTACCACCCTCTGAGTGAAAAGGTTACTCTTAGGGCTCTTTTATATCTTTCCCCTCTCACCCTAAACCTATACCCTCTAGTTCTGGACTCCCCCACCCCAGGGAAAAGACTTTGTCTATTTATCTTATCCATGCCCCTCGTGATTTTGTAAACCTCTATAAGGTCACCCCTCAGCTTCCGACGCTCCAGGGAAAACAGCCCCAGCCTGTTCAGCCTCTCCTTATGGCTCAAATCCTCCAACTCTGGCAACATCCTTGTAAATATTTTCTGAACCCTTTCAAGTTTCACAACATCCTTCCGAAAGGAAGGAGACCAGAATTGCACACAATATTCCAACAGTGGCCCAACCAATGTCCTGTACAGTTGCAACATGACTCCCCAACTCCTGTACTCAATACCCTGACCAATAAAGGAAAGCATATCAAACACCTTCTTCACTATCCTATCTGTCTTCTACCTTTGAGCCCGTTCTGTATCCAAATGGCTAGTTCTCTCTGTATTCCATGAGATCTAAACTTGCTCACCAGTCTCCTAGGGGGAGTTTGTCGAATGCCTTACTGAAGTCCACATAGATCACGTCCACTGCTCTGCCTTCATCAATCCTCTTCATTACTTCTTTAAAAAAACGCAATCATGTTTGCAAGAATGATGTCCCACACACAAAGCCATGTTGACTATCCCTAATCAGTCCTTGCCTTTCCAAACACATGTACATCCTGTCCCTCAGGATTCCCTCCAACAACTTGCCAGGCACCAATGTCAGGCTCACTGGTCTATAGTTCCCTGGCTTGTCCTTACCACCCTTCTTAAACAGTGGCACCACGTTTGCCAATCTCCAGTCTTGTGGCACCTTACCTATGACTATCAATGATACAAATATCTCAGTAAGAGGCCCAGCAATCACTTCCCAAGCTTTCCACAGAATTCTAGGGTACACCTGATCAGGTCCTGAGGATTTATCCACGTTTATGCATTTCAAGAATCCAGCACTTCCTCCTCTGTAATATAGACATTTTTCAAGATGTCATCATCTATTTCCCTACATTCTATATCTTCCATGTCTTTTTCCACAGTAAATACTGATGCAAAATACTCGTTTAGTATCTGCCTCATCTCCTGTGGTTCCACACAAAGGCCTCCTTGCTGGTTTTTGAGGAGCCCTATTCTCTCCCTAGTTACCCTTTTGTCTTTAATGTATTGTAAAAGCCCTTTGAATTCTGCTTAACTCTATTTGCCAAAGCTATCTCATGTCCCCATTTTGCCCTCCTGATTTCTCTCTTAAGTGTACTCCTACTTTCTTTATACTCGTCTAAGGATTCACTCGATCTATCCTGTCTATAACTGACATATGCTTCCTTCTTTTTCTTAACCAAACACTCAATTTCTTTTAGTCATCCAGCATTCACTTTGTCTACCAGCCTTTCCTTTCACCCTAATAGGAATATACTATCTCTGGATTCTCGTTATCTCATTTCTGATGTCCCTTTACCTGCGAACATCTGTGCCCAATCAGCTTTTGAAAGTTCTTGCCTAATACTGTCAAAATTGGCCTTCCTCCAATTTAGAACTTCAACTTTTAGATCTGGTCTGTCCTTTTCCATCACTATTTTAAAATGAATAGCATTATGGTCGCTGGCCCCAAAGTGCTCTCCAACCCACACCTCAGTCACCTATCCTCCAACATTTCCCAAGAGTAGGTCAAGGTTTGCACCTTCTCTAGTAGGTACATCCACATACTGAATTAGAAAATTTTCTTGTACACACTTAAGAAATTCCCCTCCATCTAAACCTTTCACACTATGGCAGTCCCAGTTGATGTTTGGAAAATTAAAATCCCCTACTATAACCACCCTATTACTCTTACAGATAGTTGAGATCTCCTTACAAATTTGTTTCTCAATTTCCCTCTGACTATTGGGGGGTCTATAATACAATCCCAATAAGGTGATTATCCCCTTCTTATTTCTCAGTTCCACCCAAATAACTTCCCTGGATGTATTTCTGGGAATATCCTCCCTCAGCACAGCTGTAATGCTATCCCTTATCAAAAACACCACTTCCCCTCCTCTCTTGCCTCCCTTTCTTGCCTTCCTATAGCATTTGTACCCTGGAACATTAAGCTGCCAGTCCTGCCCATCCCTGAGCCATGTTTCTGTAATTGCTATGATATTCCAGTCCCATGTTCCTAACCATGCCCTGAGTTCATCTGCCTTCACTGTTAGGCCCCTTGTATTGAAATAAATGCAGTTTAATTTATTAGTCCTACCTTGCCCCTGCCTGCCCTGAATGTTTGACTCACTTCTGTTCTCAACTGTACCCGTCTCAGATCGATCTCTTCCCTCACTACCTCCCTGGGTTCCCCCCTCCCCCCCCACCTTACTAGTTTAAATCCTCCCAAGCAGTTCTAGCAAATTTCCCTGCCAGTATATAAGCCCCTTCCAATTTAGGTACAATCCGTCCTTCTTGTACAGGTCACTTCTACCCCAAAAGAGATTCCAATGATCCAAAAATGTGAATCCTTCTCCCGTACACCAGCTCCTCAGCCATGCATTCATCTGCTCTATCCTCCCATTCCTGCCCTCACTAGCTCGTAGCACTGGGAGTAATTCTAGATATTACTGCCCTCTAGGACCTACTTTTTAAATTTCTGCCTAACTCTCTGTAATCTCCCTTCAGAATCTCATTTTCCCTTCCAATGTGGACAATGACCTCCTGCTGGTCCCTCTCCCCCGTGAGAACATTCTGCGTCCTCTCTGAGACATCCTTGATCCTGGCACAAGGGAAACAACACACTATTCTGCTTTCTCTCTTGGCTGTTCATGTTACGTTCCCCTGAGAATCCATCACCCCCTACTTTTTCCAAAACAGCATACCTGTGTGAAATGGGTATATCCACAAAAGACTCCTGCACTAGCTGCCTATCTCTCTTACCCTACCTGGTGTTAACCCAATTTGCTGTGGAACGTTTTAAGTTGGACATCACACACAGAGTTTGGGGGAAGTACAGTCCCACACCACTATTTAAAAAGGGAAGAACTTAAAGAGCACCACCTCTGTTGTGGACAGGAGAAGTAGTAACGATAATTTAACTTCCATGAGAAAATACTCATTGAAGAGTTGCTTTTGCTGCTCTGAACAGCTAGTCTAACCATTCAAGGAATGAGCCACAAGGGGGCAATAGTGGTAAAGTGGCAATGTCACTGAGTCTGTAATTCTGGAAGGTTCGACTAGAATCTTTGAGTCACGTGTTCAAATCCAACCAGAACAGCTCATAAATTTGAGTTCAATTAATGAACTTGGACTGCAGTCTCAGTTATAATAGTTATTGTGAGAGATGGAACATTAAGCTGCCAGTCCTGCCCATCCCTGAGCCATGTTTCTGTAATTGCTATGATATTCCAGTCCCATGTTCCTAACCATGCCCTGAGTTCATCTGCCTTCACTGTTAGGCCCCTAGTGAGGTATGTATGACCCCAGATCCACAGCAATAGAGTTGACTGTCATCAATTTCAATTGGTAGGCCAAATTTTCCATAATCCCTCAGTTATCTACTAGAAGATGTGTATTTAAGAGTGTTTTGAACTTGGAGTGCTGTTATTTTCAGTCATGAGCACGACGCAGATAACTTTTGAATCCAGAAAGTACAGTTGAATCGCACAGTGTTTTGGCCATGTCAATTTCATTGAGTTTCAAAGAGGGTTCCCCTCCATGAAGATCAGTTCGATTTTTTGCTGTATCATCCTGAACTCTCCTCATTAACTACCTATCATACCCCCATGTTATATTAGATGATAGTCTGATTCTATTATCTTACCATGCCCGGAGGAACTCGCCGGTCACTGGGTATCCCAGAATAGATGAGTATCCCAAGCAACAGTGCCATCTTCAAACTCCATCCTAATACCCTGACAAGCATTGGTATACAGGAGGTGCCCTTCACTGCCAATGAAATGGCTCAGCAGCCCCTGACACGTGTTGCGCATGGCACATGGCTGGCACTTCCTGGCACATGCAACTCCACTTTCTTGCCCCATTCAATGTCTAAGCATCAGGCCACACAATTTAGCTGCTTGCATCTCATTCTGCCATCCTCTCTAAGTGACCACTACTCTGTGCCCAATACTCACTGCAGACCAGTACCTTATCACTATGCAGTTAGGGGAGTATCACACACAAGCAAGCAATCAGACCTTCCAAAGATGAGCTTTTATTTACAGTCAGCAAAAAGAAACACAAATAAAACAAAGAGAGGCTGCAGTTCACCCCCACGATTTAAATGAAAGGCTGACATTGTGACCTATTTTATATTCTGTGGTGGTCTGCAGCATCCAGCTCTCATCTACTGCAACTGGGTATCAATCAAGTCAGTCAAGTTTTGACAAAGAGTCGTACTGAACTTGAAGCATGAACTCTGTTTCCCTCTCTGCAGACACTGATAGACCTACTGGGGTTCTGCCTTCTGAGCAGTTTCCACAGATTAGAAAGTGGTTAATGTAAACCCACTATTTAAAAATGGAGAGAAAGAATAAAACAGGGAATTACAGACCAGTCAGCCTAATGTCGTTAAAGGGGGGAAACACTTGAGTTTATTATAAAAAAATTGATAATGGAACACTTGGAATGGCATTTACTGGATTAGATAGAATCTTCATAATTAAAAGGGAAATTATGGTTAACTAAACTACTGACATTTCTTCAGGATGTCTAATAAATAAAAGAGAACAAGTGGAGTTTGTGTACTTAGATCCAGACGTCTTTTAATAATGGCCCAGATAAAGAGGCAAGTGGATAGAATCCAAGCACATGGGATTGGATGTAACACACTGGCATGGAGTCAGAAGTCATTGGCAGACTAGAAAGTGAAAATTGTAAGAAATGTTGGCTGCAGAACAGGCTGGTCCTCTCCAATTGCTTTTCTTTTTTTCTATTCCTTCTTCTTTTCACGTTTTTCTTTTTTTTTACGTTTGTTTTGTTTCTACTTACCTTCTGGAGAGAGCTTGGTGGTGGAGGCAACAGCGAGGCTAGGGGCCAATATCACAACTTTGATAGTCAGAAGTTAAACCCAATGTGGGAAGAGTGAGCCCAATATGGCGGTGGGGGAGCTCCCCGGCATCTGTGGCAGTGAGGACGGGCAGTGAGAGTAGGCAGCTCGCGGTCTCCCAGAGAGTAGGCCAAAGCAGAGGAAATCGAATAGGGAGTGCGAAACCAGCAAGGCTTAGCATTTAAGAAAAACTGTTGAAATTTTAAGTTTGTTTGTTTATTTTTCTACTTTGTACTAAAAAGGACTGTAATGTTTAACCTTTAACTTTGTTTCTTTACTTTTCTACTTTGTATCTAACATTTTGAACCCAGCTATCTTTGTACTTAAGATGGTGCCAGGAGCTTTTCACTGTACTCATGCATCTCTGAGAACACGTGACAATAGAGTCTGATTCTCACTGGGTCTTTTTCTGGGTGGCAGGTGGTGTCTAGCGATGCATTGCAAAGATCAGTGCTGGAGCCCCAGCTTTTCACAATGAATATAAATAATGTGGATGATGGAACCAAGTGCAATATTTCAAAATTTGCTGACAACACAAAATCAGATGGATTGTGAGTTGCAGGGAATGAGGAAGCAAGGAGGCTTCAGGGTGATTTTGACGAGTTGAGTGTATGCAGACACAATACGATGTGGTGAAATGTGAAATATACTTCAGTGTGAAAAACAGAAGAGTTTTATTTTATTAGTAATATGTTGGGAAATGAAGGTTTGCAAAGGGACTTTGGTGTCCTTGCACACCAGAAAATGAAAGTAAACAGACAGCATAATTGTTCATAAGCAATTATGAACACAAACGGTTTAATGGCTTTCATTCAAGAGGATTTAGTTCAGAAGTAGGGTCGTTCTGTAGTTATACAGGGCCTTAGTGAGACTACAATTGGAGTATTGAGTGGCATTTTAGTCTTCCTACCTAAGACAGGATATATTTTCCACAGATGCAGTGCAGTGGCGATCCAACTGGCTGATACCAGGAGGGCAGGGCTGTCTTAGAGTCATAGAGATATACAGCACGGAAAAAGACCCTTTGCTGCAACTCGTCCAGGTCAATCACATATCCTAAATTAATCTAGTCCCATTTGCAAGCATTTGGCCCATATCCCTTCCTATTCATATCCCCATCCTGATGTCTTTTAAATGTTGTAATTGTACCAACCTCCACCACTTCCTCTGGCAGCTCATTCCATAGACGCACCACCCTCTGTGTAAAGAAGTTGCCCTTTAAGTCCCATTTAAATCATTCCCCTCTCACCCTAAACCTATGCCCTCTGGACTACCCCAACCCAGGGAAAAGACCTTGTCTATTCACTGTATCCATGCCCCTCATGATTTTATAAACCTCTCCAGGGAGGAGAGATTGATTTAACTGTGACTTATCCATTAGAAAACGTCACCCTAGTACCAGAGGACCAGAGGGCTGCTCTCTAAGCTGCTTCTGGAACTCTGCAGATATGTTATCCATGGAACATGTGTGGAGGTTCCCTCAGCTCATCGGCTTCTGAGCTGCTATTTGCTACCTCTAACATGGCTTATTCCAATTGCTGTCTTAGCTGGCCTTCCAACTTCCACCATCACAAACTTAATCTCATGCAAACTGTCACTATTGTCTCTTGACTTGCACCAAGTCTAAAATCAACCTTGTGTTTGCTGATCTACATTGACTCCCAATCCCCAACCACACCTCATTTTCATACATATTCTTGATATTATTGTCTAATACAGAATATTTATATGGAGTCTGCTAAGCTAAAGAAAGCACACACTTCATTGGAACTGTGGCTACATCTTATCACAAGGCTGTGCAAAGGACAGCAAAATCATGAAATGTTGCTTCATTTACAGTGATGACAGACACTCTGATCAGCATATTACAAGAATGTAATCCTTATTCTACATTATTTAAATCTCTCCAATTTCTACAACATACTGCACCACACACCCCTTTGAGAACTTTGTGTTCCTTCAATTCTGATTTCTCATGTATCCCACAATTCCTTCATTGATGGCTATGTCTTCATCTGTCTGTAAAGAAAAAGGAGCTTGCATTGATATGATGCCTTTCAGGATCTCCAAATTTCCCAAAGTATTATACAGATAATTAACTACTTTTGGAAATATAGTCACTGTTGTAATCTAGACCCAAAGCTCTGGCATTCCCTCTATATACACCTTTGCCTTTCTGCCTCCCTCTTCCCCTTTAAAACTCTGCAAAATCCACCAAGATGATCAAACTTTCAGTCACCTATCTTGATATTTCCTTCTTTGATATCAATTTTTATCTGATCATTTTTCTGTAAAATATATTGGAATGTATTACTATATTAAAGGTGCTATATAAATGCATCAATGCTCTGAGGAAACAATAAAGTAGCTCCAGTCTCCATCACCAGTGCTGATGCCTGGGCAGCATTTAAGTAAATAGGAATGGGACAGCGTGAATGGTTACATTTGGGGTAACTGAGTGGGGGACTCACCATGTTGCACTTCTGCCATCTTCATCAAATAAAACATCTCAATCAATATAATTTACGTTGGTCTGAACAACAAGTTAAAAGGTATCAGGAAGCATTTCCTTGCATATTTGTTTCCTTCAGCAGACCTTGATCTCCATTTTAGGGAAGAAGCCCAACTATTTCTTAGGAAACGGTTGAATGTTAACTTATATGTGGCAATTGCCCATAATTGATATATGTGTTCAGTGCTTTAGGCACTGACCTTGAATCCAACATTGGCATCTGTCTTGGACCGAAGCCACTCTGAAACCTCCAAATTCCCCTTTAAGTCACACACTATCTTGACTTAGAAACTTCTCCTTTGTTCATTGTGAATCAAATTCCTGGAAATTCTTGTCTAATACCATCTTCAAAACAAGATTACTATAAGGAATGTTCAAGGAGGCAACCAACAATCAACTTCTTGGAAAATGAGGAGGTAATTCTTCTTTCTCAGAAACTAAGGGATGGGAATTACTTAGAAGTTTGAAAGATTCAACTGATAAGTACAATTCATTCAGTCAGCTTTCAAGGGCAGAATGGTCTGCTCGTGGTACTTAAGAGTGAATGGGGGTCTTTTCTGGGTCCCGACTCCTACTGTATCAGTGTATCCACCTGGGAGATCGCCTCAGAGGTGACCAATTAAGAAATCACTTCACAGTCTGCCATCCAGTGAAGGATGTCGGATGAATCCATGAGACTGCAATCCCAATCAATGGGAGGGGAAATAAATGAGGCCACCCCCATTTCGAGGTACCTTCATAAGAGCCAGAATATTAACAAAACAAGTTGCTGCAAGGTCATCAGAATTTCAGGCAGTCTCCTCCTCTGGATAGTTGACAGACACAGCTATGAGCTAGAGAGGAGGGGGGGGGGGGGGGGGGGAATCATTGGAAGGTGCATGGCTTACACAGCAGACAGTAGCAAGTTGTTTCCAGGCACCTGTGGGGTCTGGCCCACAGTTAGATAAGAATGCTGGAAAGAGCCTGGCAGCATATCCAGTCAGCTCAGATTTGGGCAGTTAATAATGCAAATAGTCTACTCACCTAGTAGCAACAGGTACAGTAAACTTTGTTTTAACTGGCACCTTCTAAACTGGCACTCTTGATAAACTGGCAAAGGTTATACACCTCAAATACAGCAAAGTTTGCTGTATTATTTTGTTCAATTATTATAGCTTTCTTCAAAATTTATTTACCTCAATGTAAATATATTTGTTGTTCAAACAAATGGCCATACAAAATTTCAACAGTTGAATCACTTTTGAATCAATTTTTTGGGTGGAACTGAGAAATAAGAAGATGATAATCATCTTATTGGGATTGTGTCATAGACCCCCTAATAGTCAGAGGGAAATTGAGAAACAAATTTGTAAGGAGATCTCAACTATCTGTAAGAATAGTAGGGTGGTTATGGAAGGGGATTTTAACTTTCCAAACGTAGACTGAGACTGCCATAGTGTTAAGGGTTTAGATGGAGAGGCGTTTGTTAAATGTGTACAAGACAATTTTCTGATTCAGTATGTGGATGTTCCTACTAGATAAGGTGCAAAACATGACCTACTCTTGGGAAATAAGGCAGGGCAGGTGACTGAGGGGTCAGTGGGGGAGCACTTTGGGGCCAGCGACCAAAATATTGTTAGTTCAAAATTAGTTATGGAAAAGGACAGACCAGATCTAAAAGTTGAAGTTCTAAATTGGAGGAAGGCTAAACAGGCAAGAACTTTCAAACTGATTGGGGGCAGATGTAAAGGGATGGCTGGAAAATGGGAAGCCTTCAGAAATGAGATAATGAGAATCCGGTGATAGTATATCCCCATTAGGGTAAAAGGAAAAGCTGGTAGGTATAGGGAATGCTGGATGACTAAAGAAATTGAGGGGTTGGTTAAGAAATAGAAGGAAGCATTCGTCAGCTATAGACAGGATAGATCAAGTGAATCCTTAGAAGAGTATAAAGGCAGAAGGAGTATACTTAAAACGGAAATCAGGGGGGCAAAAAGGGGACATGAGATAGCTTTAGCAAATAGAGTTAAGGAGAATCCAAAGGGTTTTTACAAATACATTAAGGACTAAAGGGTAACTAGGGAGATAATAGGGCCCCTCAAAGATCAGCAAGGCGGCCTTTGTGTGGAGCCGCAGGAGATGGGGGAGATACTAAATGAATATTTTGCTTCAGTGTTTACTGTGAAAAAGGACATGGAAGATATAGAATGAAAAGAAATAGATGGTAACATCTTGAAAAATGTCCATAATACAGAGGAGGGAGTGCTGGGTGTCTTGAAACGCATAAAAGGTGGATAATTCCCCAGAACCTGATCAGTTGTACCCGAGAACTCTGTGGGAAGCTAGAGAAGTGATTGCTGGGCCTCTTACTGAGATATTTGTATCATTAATAGTCACAGGTGAGGTGCCGGAAGACTGGAGGTTGGCTAACGTGGTGCCACTGTTTAAGAAGGGCGGTAAAGATAAACCAGGGAACTATAGACCAGTGAGCCTGACCTCGGTGGTGGGCAAGTTGATGGAGGGAATCCTGAGGGACAGGGTGTACATGTATTTGGAAAGGCAAGGACTGATCAGGGATAGTCAACATGGCTTTGTGTGTGGGAAATCATGTCCCACAAACTTGATTGAGCTTTTTGAAGAAGTAACAAAGAGGAATTGATGAGGACAGAGTGGTGGATGTGATCTATATGAACTTCAGTAAGGTGCTTGACAAATTCCCCATAGGAGACTGGTTAGCAAGTTTAGATCTCATGGAATACAGGGAGAATGAGCTGTTTGGATACAGAACTGGCTCAAAGGTAGAAGACAGAGAGTAGTGGTGGAGGGTTGTTTTTCAGACTGGAGGCTTGTGACAGTGGAGTGCCACAAGGACCCATGCTGCTTCCACTGCTTTTTGTCATTTACATAAATGATTTGGATGCGAGCATAAGAGGTGTAGTTAGTAAGTTTGCAGACGACACCAAAATTGGAGGTGTAGTGGATGGCAAAGAAGGTTACCTCGGTGTACAATGGGATCTTGATCAGATGGACTAATGGGCTGAGGAGTGGCAGATGGAGTTTAATTTAGATAAATGTGAGGTGCTGCATTTTGGAAAAGCAAATCTCAGCAGGAGTTATACACTTAATGGTAGGGTCCTAGGGAGTGTTGCTGAACAAAGAGACCTTGGAGTGCAGGTTCGTAGCTCCTTGAAAGTAGAGTCACAGGTAGATAGGATAGTGAAGAAGGCGTTTGGTTTGCTTTCCTTTATTGATCAGAGTATTAAGTACAGGAGTTTGGAGGTCATGTTGCGGCTGTACAGGACATTGGTTAGGCCACTTTTGGAATATTGCATGCAATTTTGGTCTCCTTCCTAATGGAAAGATGTTGTGAAACTTGAAAAGGTTCAAAAAATATTTCCAAGGATGTTGTCAGAGTTGGAGGATTTGAGCTACAGGGAGAGGCTGAATAGGCTAGGGCTATTTTCTCTGCGTGTCGGAGGCTGAGGGGTGATTTTATAGAGATGTATAAAATCATGAGGGACATGGATAGGATAAATAGACAAGGTTCAAAGTTTGTGAGAAGATTTGTAGCTCGGGTACTCGTTGTTGTGGTTCTGTTCGCCGAGCTGGGAATTTGTGTTGCAGACGTTTCATCCCCTGTCTAGGTGACATCCTCAGTGCTTGGGAGCCTCCTGTGAAGCGCTTCTGTGATGTTTCCTCCGGCATTTATAGTGGTTTGTCTCTGTCGCTTCCAGTTGTCAGTTCCAGCTGTCTGCTGCAGTGGCTGGTATATTGGGTCCAGGTCGATGTGTTTGTTGATAGAGTCTGTGGATGAGTGCCATGCCTCTAGGAATTCCCTGGCTGTTCTCTGTTTGGCTTGTCCTATAATAGTAGTGTTGTCCCAGTAGAACTCATGTTGCTTGTCATTTGCGTGTGTGGCTACTAAGGATAGCTGGTCATGTCATTTTGTGGCTAGCAGATTCTATCAACAAATACATCGACCTGGACCCAATATACTGGCCACTGCAGTGGACAGCTGGAACTGACAACTGGAAGCAGCAGAGACAAACCACTATAAATGCCAGAAGAAACATCACAGAAGCGGTTCACAGGAGGCTCCCAAGCACTGAGGATGTCACCTAGACAGGGGACAAAATGTCTGCAACACAAATTCCCAGCTCGGCAAACAGAACCACAACAAATAGACAAGGTCTTTTCCCTGGGGTGGGGGAGTCCAGAACTAGAGGGCATAGCTTTTGGGTGAGAGGGGAAAGATATAAAAGAGACCTAAGGGGCAATGTTTTCACCCAGAGAGTGGTACGTGTATGGAATGAGCTACCAGAGGAAGTGGTGGAGGCTGGTACAATTGCAACATTTAAAATGCATATGGATGAGTATATGAATAGAATGGGCTTAAGAGGGATATGGACTGGGTGCTGGCAGGTGGGACTGGATTGGGTTGGGATATCTGGTTGGCATGGATGAGTTGGATTGTTGAAAGTTCTGTTTCTGTGCTGTACATCTCTTTGACTCTGAATACTGTGTTCTCTATGATGTCCAAATAGTCAGTTGAAGTTCTGAGTGAGAAGGTTCTCTGCTGCTAAGTTTTATTTAAAGCAAAGTTATGTTATTATTTCAATGATTTATGTTGTAAATGAAGTTTAACAGTGATGTGTATGCTCCCTGCATTATGTATCTATTACTTAGTGTGTGATTTTACATTGATTATTTGGACTTCTTGATTATCTGGAATTCTTGACTAGTTGGCACACTTCTGCTCCCATCAGTACCAGTTAATAAAAAGTTCACTGTAGTCAATATCTGGGATGGCCCACTTTCGGAAGGAACCTGTTGGGCCTGCCTCCAAAATTCATCCCAGTCCTGTCTTGAAACACATCCTGCAGGACTGCAAAGATTCTCCCAATATCATCACAGATAATCTTTAGGCAAATGACAACATTTATC
The DNA here is from genome assembly GCF_047496795.1 of Chiloscyllium punctatum. Lineage (NCBI taxonomy): Eukaryota > Metazoa > Chordata > Chondrichthyes > Orectolobiformes > Hemiscylliidae > Chiloscyllium > Chiloscyllium punctatum. The sequence goes on from NC_092746.1 coordinate 77,148,179, forward strand.
AAATTGAGGGGACAACTTTCTCTGAGAGCATCCAGCATGTGTCTCACAAGAGCAGTGCAAGATGTCTACTGAAGTGTTGCTAGGGAACCGCAATGAACATTTTGCATCCCAGCTGTGCCATGCATCAAACCAGAGGTAATTGGTGCAGCAGGTTCATTTGCCATCTTATAATGGTTGCTGCTCCCTTGGGCACCAACAAACAAATGAGGCACGAGGCCAGGAATATCTCGTCTCACATCCTTCCAGATATAATCTCATCCCCAACCAAGAAGTGCTTTTGCTCCCTTTTGAAAGCACGCAGACAGTGTATACATTGCACCAGCTTTCAATGTTCAGCAGCATTCACAGCATCACTGAAATAGGTCTGCAAATTTTAGCATGTTATTTATTGACTTCATCTATGAGATCATTGTGCAGGATTTACTGAATAGGATGCCTTTGGCTCACAATACATCCAATCACTTAGAGAAAATTTGTGGCTATAATGTTGTGCTTCTACAGCATGTATAAACATAAATATGATGATAAAGTGTTTGATTGTTGCTAGGAGATTTGTGCATTGGTTCATTTGTTTTGGATGTAATACTGCATCAGGTGTTACTGCAAGTGATGCAGAGAATTGAAAGCACTTATCTCATAGCTTGCATGTTATTGCCAAATATCTCCCAAATGCAGTACCAAGATATCTCAAATCATGTATAACTGCATTGCTTATTAAGCTTAAGTAATATAGCTAAGTCGGGCTGTTCCAATCGTGGTAGCTGACATCACGTGTATTCAAATGTAAGAGATGGGTACAAACTATGCCAGAATTAATTGGTGCAACCAAGAACATCATCTTTGACATTTAAAACAAAACAAATCATGTACTAGAGGGCCAACGTTAGCATTTCTGGTGAAATTCCCAGGTTAACGCAGATATATGCTCCCCTCCCCTAGATTTCCTTTGGATTATAGAATAGAAGGTATGCAGAAGAAATGTTTGCCTCTCCCTTAATATCATGATGCTATATCAGTATTACAGGAGCCCATAGGTACCAGGTTCTGGCCCCAGTTATCTCTCCACTTAAATTCCACCACAGACTCTTAGACATCCCTTTTTGTCTCAGAAAAGAAAGGCCAGAGGATGTGGTGGAGGCTGGTACAATTGCAACATTTAAGAGGCATACACCTCTATGGCCCATGTTATTCAATCTTTTCTAATGTGCCTTTCCCTTAAATTGATAGGATGAGCCATGTGATCCTTTACTGCATCAGCTTGAATAGCTAATAATCAATTTATTTTGATCTAGTTTTTACATTTCCCACAAGTATTGACCCTTGTCAAAGTTACTGATTAAAACCCATATCCTGTAACTGCACCACTTATCCTTTCTTGATCTCACTTTAACATTTAACATTACCAACCCATCGTTCTCCACTGTCTCTCCTTGACATCTCTAAAGTACTGCTCCCAATTTGCTTCGACTCTAATTGCACCATATTCCTAATGTCCCAGCAATGTCATTGCTTAACCTTGCAGTGTGCACTCAGTGAAGCCCATTGCTATTGATCTCTCCAAGGAGCAATATGTAAATGAAGATACACAGCTACAAACATTAGTTTCCATGGCTCTCTGGTGCCTCTATAAACTTATTTTGTGAAACATGGCAAAAGGGTAGTCTGACTAAGAGTTAATTCAGCTACAGGAAATCTTGCTTATTTTTCAGTTTTATCCCTCCAGAAATAAGTGTAATTTTGATGCAACAAACCTGTCATTTTCTTATCTCAGGTATAATTTGACAGAAAGTTATTTTCACATTTTTGAACATCCTGTTACATTTTATGAGATGTTTAAAAAACAAACTTGGTCTTGACCTTTGAGTCTTGGACTTTTGAAAATTTTTCCAGTTACATTTTTTATAGCTATTGTTTAGCCTCTATGTTCCCAGCTATTGTTACAGGTCTTTTCCAAATTGATTAATTTCTTTAAACATTTGACACTTTTGTGAGCTACTTTGTATTTTGGTTCTAAAATTCCAGTGCTATTAGGCCAAGCTGCTGTTCAAATTTGATACACCTCAGATCTTAGGATTGCTGAACTCTTGCTGGTCTGCTTTGCTAAGTGCAAATTGCAGTCTAAGTTTTCTGAACTATGCTTTACTTGTATCACACACCCTGATACATGTCCAGAGAGTGGCCTGTGAACTGGAAAGCTCATTTACATTTGAGGATTCTAATTTAAAATTAATCAGCAGCAAAGGTTTGATCTTAAACAAGACCAATGTTAGTTCATTACATAATTATTGCAAAGAAGTTTACTGAGGGAAAATAATAGTTCTTAATTAAAATAATAGTACAAAGATTATAATTGCATATAAACAAAAATAATAAGAAAAGCATAAGATCAGGCTGTTATAATTTCAGGCCTGTTACTTGCTTAACGATTCTTTTTCAAAGGTGAAAGGATGAAAAATCTAAGTCAGAGTTCAGCAACTGTATGTGTCTTGAGGCTTTATCCTCATTTTTGAAAGTATGACTTTTTAAAATCCTGCAAGGGGATGGAATTGTTGCAAGTTGCACTGAGGATCCTTAAAAAGCAAAGCCACCTCAAACTGGAGTGAGAGAACAACATTTCACTTATCGGTGGAGGGGTTGTACAAAAGGCAGCTCTCTACAAAATAGTCCATTTTAACTTAGCATTATCACTGGAAGACTTTCTAGATGTTGGGTCTGTTTGCGACAACCACAGTGTCAAAAATGAATCTTCTCCAAATAAAGGTGGAAACCAGTATTTCAAGGAAGGTGGTGAGACTTTTGGCAGATTCCTGAAAGGGAAGCTGCTGTTTCCAATTCATGCTCTCATAGAAACTGGCACCCAGTTTCCACAGAAGAAACATCAGGCAGTCAACAACTTTCTGCAATATTTACTACTTCTGAGTGCATCTCAGAAACCAGTCAACCAATTTCAGCCTCAGGTTAAAAAAAGGGTGCCAAAATCTATAATGTTTATCTTCCTAAGTACAGGACACAATCCCCTTTAAATTTATATGTGTATGTGAAGGCCAAGTAACTGTATCAAAACCACACAGAACAATTGCTCACAATACAAATAGCTAATTCCACTTCTAATACAGGAAGGGTACAGCCTTAAACAAGAAAACCTAAAGCCTCATTGTGTCCAGTTGAGAGGGATGAACTGAGGGGAGTCATCTCACCACCTCCTCACTTGTTTGTAGCAGATGGTTCCTGTGGTTGAATAGTTGGAATTTTCTTCCACAGGTGGAATGAACAGGACAGTTTCTTGGAGGAAGTGAAGAATCCTTTATTTGTTTTTACAGCACAGCAGGATGTGACTCTCATTAGCCTGGTTCAGTACAGTAGTCTTGCAGATGGGTTACTTTTCTCCTTCCTAAATAAAAGCAAATTACTGCGGATGCTGGAATCTGAAACCAAAAGAGATAATGCTGGAAAATCTCAGCATGTCTGGCAGCATCTGTAAGGAGAGAAAAGAGCTGACATTTCGAGTCTAACTGACCCTCTGTCAAAGCTGACAAAAGGTCAGTTAGACTCGAAACGTCAGCTCTTTTCTCTCCTTACAGATGCTGCCAGACCTGCCGAGATTTTCCAGCATTTTCTCTTTTGGTTACTTTTCTCCTTCCCCCTGGCTGCAAAGTTAATTGTCATGAATCATTGTTCCACAAATCAAAATCCATTCTGCTGGAATTTCACTCTCCTGTATTTTCTCTGAATCTTTGAATTTTTACACTTTCAGAAGTACCCTTTATGCTGTCCAAGTGTTTATCAAATCCTAATGTCTGTTAATATTGAGATAACACATCATTCTGTTGTCTTTTCAGCTGTCACGGATCGACGGTCACATTCTGTAAACTGCTTTAGAGGATTCTGTGTCCATTTTTACAGATAGATTAGTCCTATTTCAAAAATATAATATTTTAATGACATAGTCAAAACAGTGGAAATATATTATGGTGACCAGGCTAATTTAAAAGTCTTATGTTGTCTAATTTCAGATAGCTCATAAGTAACATTATCAAATATAATCATAAAAGCACCACTATTTGTGCATAGGAATAAGAAGTGGTATGTGTGAGGCCTAGAAAATGATATGCAAGATATGAATACATTGATTCAACGCTGTGGTAATTGTGCTGTCTTAGATCAGTATGCTACTAGCATTGGTCAGTATTATTTAAAATACAGGCAAAGAAATTAGGTAAATGAATTAATCCTTTCCAACAAAACGATCAAAGAAGCCAGACCATGAAATTGGATATGACATATCATTATCAACCTGTGGTTATAATTTCCAGCATTTAAATGTTAAATGTTTGATTATTTATTGGATAGACTTAACTGTTGAAAAGGATAATAAAATTATAAAAGCTGTACAGTTTTCTACAGTAATTCAGTGGTGATAAGATTGCTGATTATTATTCAGTGAAAGTTTGATTCTGATATTTATATAACTTGGTAAGATTAATTGATGATTACACAAGTTAGTGACACAATAGTGACTTTATTGAATATATGAATAGAGTGTGGAGGCTGGAAGGCCTGAATTCAAATCCCGTCTACTCCAGCTATATATCATTACATGTTCGCCTGTTCCGGATAGGCTTACGGCTATTTGTGATTCCAATTGATTCCATGGATTTGGCATCATGGGTTCAGTTGTGCGTTGTTTTAATTTTTCTGGGATGATAATGTCAGCTCTTTAGGATATCAGATGAATGTATCTCACCTAATCATGTGGTATACATTCCCAAATCTCTGTTTCTAGGCACATTGTGAAGGTAGCTGCATCTGGACTAGCTGGCTTAAACTTCTGAGAAATGTCTCAGAACTAAGTGACATACCTAGTTGTTTTCTGTTGATATTAAATTGGAAAGAATTTTTTTAAATTCTGTAATCTCTCCCACCTCTCTGTGCAGAAATGCATTACCCACCTCTTTTACACAGACACTTTACAATGATATTGAGATCACCTACAATATGACACAACCTGAGAATGTTAACTTCTAATTCAACCAATTTTTGTTTAATTAACCAATGAGTCATGTATGCATGACTGGTATCCAAACTTTAATCTGTCAATCATCTTGAACAGTCATGCACAAAATTGTGACAGCTTCAGGTTAAGATTAGGTAAGAAAGATGTTTCATGCAGCAAGTACATTTTGATTATCATGTCGTAATCTAAAAGAAAGAAAGTACACAAATACAGATGCAAAGTGACAAATCTAAGTGACAGAGTGACAAAGTACTGTCCTAACAGTATCACTGCATTGTGGACTTGATAGTTTGTTGTATATGCATCCACTATCCATTTTGTTGGCATTTCATTTTCCAGAATTTAATGTGACTAAACTTCAGTGAACTCAAGGGCACAGTTAAGAGGTACACTCTTCTTTCAGCTTCACAGTTAAAAGATACACTATCCTTCACCAGTTGAGGGTTTCCTATGCTCAATCATCAGCCACTGTTTGAAATGTATTTTATGTGAAAATGAAGCAGAGATCAGGCGTTGATATTCTGTTCATCTTGTATGAAATCAGAAAGCCTTTGTTTTCATTGTGGTACAGAGCTACAAATGAAAATGTATTCCCAGATGTACTGTTTCCCTGTGCTGAGAACAGCAGTTTTCTGACAATTTTTACCTGAATTTTAAGTTATTACTAACTTTTTATTTCATTTAATGAGGTGGTTAGTATTTAATGGGTAAGGAGGAACCTTCATTATTGTGAAGCAGTCTGGGAGGAGTATGCAGTGAGTCAGTATTGCTGTGAAGTGAACTGGGGGGAAGTGTGCAGTAAGTCAGCATTGCAGTGAATCAGACTGGGAGAAGTGTGCAGTGAGTCAGCATCACAATGAAGTAGAATGGGATGAGTTTATTAGGTGGTTCTCTAAGGAAGAGCCTGTTCAGGTGTGTGCAGGGGAGATACCAGGATCAAGAGTGGAACTTCGAGTCATCAGAGCTAGTGGAGATCATCGCTGGATCGTGACTGAATGTTGGAGAATTGCTTGGTTGTGCTGACCTGCTCTTGGTGGATCTTTATGCTGGCTTCGGCCTAACACCGATTCAGGGACCAACTAACCTAGAGCTATGGCCTCAGCAGTGGCTCGCACCCCAGGCCAGGGCATTCACAATACAGTCAGGGTGACTGTGAAGAAGGTGGAGGAACATACACCAGTCAATTGGACAGTGTTTGTCAAGAAGATTTTGATGGAGTACTGCAGGTTTGACATAGCGGATGTGTACTGCCTGCAGGATTTCCTATTTTGACGTGACCTTCAGGAGCGTGAAGAATTGCGAGCAGCTCCTGAAGGTCTTCAAGGAGAAGGAAGGAGAGCCTCTGTTCTCCATCTTGTCGGTGGTCCCGTTGTGTGTGCTTTCCGCGCAGAGGAGTCGGGTTGTTACAATCCATATGTACAACCCCCCACGTCCCAGCAGCGGATGTCCTGACCTTCCTAAGAAGATACGTCCAAGTCCCGAGGGAGAAAGCACTGATGTGGTCTATCCTTTCGGGATCTGGACCAGCAAGCGGCAGGTTAGGGTTACCCTGAGGCTTGATGCCAGTGGGAACATCCTCCACCCACCCTCCAGCTTCGCAATTGGAGGAAACAGAGGTTACCTGACGTTCGCAGGGCAGCCGAAAATGTGCCGAACCTGTGGGGTGTCAGGCCACATGGCGGCGGATTGTAAGGTGACTGTCTGTCGAAACTGCAAGCAGGAAGGCCACCCGACCAAGGAATCTAAAGAGGCCAAGAACTGTAATCTGTGCGGAGAGGCGGGCCACATGTACAAGGCCTGCCCAAGACGAGGGGCTGCCACCTTTGCACAGATGGCCAGAGGTGGCAACACGAGCTGTGGACCACATAAGACCAGCAAGGTACCTCAAAACAGCACGGGAACAGTGTCAGGAGGCACCCAGAAGGAAGGGCAGGCTGTAGTGGAGCAGACGGCAGACAGCGGGGAGGTGCAGCGGTCAATCCAAGCTCCTTCAAGACAGACGGAGGAAATGGAAGAGGAAGGAACAAAGGAGGCAGAGGAATGAATTACTGTCAAAAGCAGGAAGAGGAAACCTTGGCAGGCCCCCAAAGCCACCCAGCAAAGGGGGAAATGACACCTGCATGAGGAGAACACAGGCAGCTCTTCGGATAGTGAGGACGGGCGTAAGGAGGGTCATCACCAGAGGAAGAGCCAGAGCACAGTGGGGAAAAAGGGGGGCAGCACAGGAAAAGACGATCCCTCTGAGGGGACGGGTAAAGATCACCTCCTACCCGGTGAGAACCAAGAGGTACCCACCGGCCCACAACTCCAGGTAACTGGGAGCAGCGGGCCTATGACAGCCCCACTGTCAGACAGAGAACTGGACTGTGTGGACCCTGGGCCCGACCCGAAGACACCAGAGCAGGGAACTAGCCCAGGCGTTGAGCTGGATAGTTACCTCAGCCTGGGAGGGTCCAGCAGTTTGCCGTCACCACAGGCATGCACACATCTACCCCAGAGAGGCAAGACCAGCAGCAAATGGACACTTGTAACCTAGTAAACTGTTAAAATGGGGATAAGAATTGCAGCATCAATGTGCGTAGCATCAAATCTGCTACACAATGTGTTTCTATGATGGCCTTCCTGGGCAATGTTAAAGCTGACATCCTGTTTCTGCAGGAGTGTGGGATACCGCACCTCAGTAGCTACAGGAGATGGTTGAGCTTGTGGGCCCATGGGCCTTCAGTTTGTTTGGGTGGCAATGATAGCCGTGCCCCTGGCCTGGGTATCCTGTTGCGAGGAGACAGCGTCACCATCTCCGAGGTTAAGGAGGTGGTGGGTGGGCGCTTCCTCATCACCGACGTCATGTACAGGAATGCTCCCCTGAGACTGATTAATGTGTACGCCCCAGTGGGTAAGAGTGAACGGTTGGCCGTCCTGCAGCAGCTTCCACTGTTGCTGGCTACGTCCAGGCCGATCATTCTGGCCGGAGGCTTCAACTGTATCATTGATGCAGATGGACGGTCCGGCGGGGGGGACAGTAAACCGGACGCCACGTCCAAAGCCCTGATGGATACAGTAAAAGATGCCAAGCTGCACGACGTCTTCAGCACCCCTGCAGACGGAGCGCAGTGTAGATACACCTGGTCACGGGCAGACGGGTCTATCCGCTCAAGGATAGATTACCTGTTTGTGTCCCGAACGCTCTCGGTCAGATCCACCGACGTCAAGCCGGTGTTCTTCTCTGACCACTGCCTCCTGCTGGCCGACTGTCACCTACAGGACGAGCAGCGGGCTGGTAAGGGAACGTGGAAGCTGAACACAAAGGTGTTGACCCCGGGAAACATTGAGGAGCTCAAGAGGGATTACGCAGGTTGGAGAACCGTGAAGCCCCTCTTTGAGTCCCCAGCGGACTGGTGGGAAACAATAAAAGGGAACATCAAGAGATTCTTCATCCTCAAAGTTGTTCAGGAGGTGAAAGAGAGGCGGGGAAAACTGTCCCAGCTCCAGGAAAGTATGCAGAACCTGCTCCTGCTGCAGACGATGGGAGTCGATGTCACAGAGGACCTCAAGGAGGTGAAGGGCCAGCAAGCCTTGCTCTTTGCCTCGGAGGCCTCCAAGATAATCTTCCAGTCCAGGGTCCGCTCGTGGAGCAAGACAAGGTGTGCTCACGTTTCTTCTTCCAGAAGGTGCACAAAGAGAGCTCCATGCTCAGCAGCCTGAAGGAAGAAGATGGCTCGATAACGTCATCTCAGGCTGACGTCATGAGGATCAGTAAATCCTTCCATGCCAGCCTGTATGACGCGAAACCGACCAACAGCACAGCCTCCCAATTGTTCCTGTCCTCTATCACGGAGGTCTTAGACGACAGAACATGGGAGAGGCTGGAACCAGCCGCTATCTCTGGGCAAGCTGACCAAGGCCCTTCGTAAAGAATAAAACTTCCGGAAGCGACGGCTTACCAGTCGAGCTCTATTCTGCTCTGTGGGACTTGATTGGCCAGGACCTGCTGGAGGTGTATGTCAGTATGCTTCGGGCAGGTACCATGAGTGAATCCATGAGGAAAGGCATCATCACACTCATCTACAAGCGAAAGGGGGAAGAGGGATGAAATCAGATATTGGAGACCAATCTCACTATTGAATGCGGATTACAAAATCTTCTCAAAGGTCATCGCCAACCAGGTCAGGTCTGCTCTGGGGTCGATGATCCACCCTGACCAAACCTGTGCAGGAAGATCACTGAGAGTCTCGCACTCCTCAGGGATACGATCGCCTATGTGCAGGACAGAGGATTGGACACCTGCCTCATCAGCATGGACCAGAAGACAGCCTTTGACAGAATATCACACATGCATATGAGAGATGTTCTCTCCAAAATGGGCTTTGGGGAGGAAATCTGTAATTGGATCAGACTGATCTACACCAACATTGTCAGTGCAGTCTCAATCAATGGGTGGGAATCAGATAGCTTCCTAGTCAGATCTGGAGTCAGGCAGGGCTGCCCTCTCTCTCCTTCCTTGTTTGTGTGCTGCATAGAGCTATTTGATGAGTCCATCAGGAAGGATCAGAATCTGAGAGGGGTGACTATTCTTGGCAGCGGGGGCCTACAGGTTATGTCCTCCCTGTACATGGATGATGTCACTGTATTCTGCTCGGATCCGCTTTCCGTGCACAGACTCATGCACGGATGTGACCAGTTCGAATGGGCTTCGGGGGCCAAGGTAAACCGAGGCAAGAACGAGGCCATGCTCTTCGGGAACTGGGCCGACCAGTCCTTCATCCCCTTCACTGTCAGGACTGACCACCTGAAGGTATTGGGTATTTGGTTTGAAGGGGCTAGGGCGTGCATCAAGTCTTGGGGGGGGGGGGGCGTATCAAGAAAGTGAGGCAGAAACTGGGCAAATGGAAGCTACGGTCGCTCTCCGTCGTGGGTAAAAATCTGGTCATCTGGTGTGAGGCACTGACATTGCTGTTATATGTGGCACAGGTCCCAGAACCTGTGCCGATGCAGTCACCCGGGCCATCTTCCATTTTATATGGAGATCAAAGATGGCCAGGGTCCGAAGGGACACGATGTACAAAGCTCTGGGCAATGGGGGAGAAAACACACCCAATGCCACCCTCACCCTGATGGCCACCTTTGTGTGTGGCTGCATCAAGCTGTGCGTGGATCCCCGGTACGCAAACACAAAGTGTCACTACGTACTGAGGTTCTACCTGACTCCGGTGTTGCGAAGGATGGGCCTGGCCTCGCTGCCGCAGAATGCTCCATGTAGTTGGACCGTTCCGTATCACCTATCCTTCGTAGAGAAATTTATGAAGAAAAACACATTTGACCACAAGTCCATCAGGAAGTGGTCAGCACACAGTGTCCTTGAGACCCTTCAGGTAAAGGAGAAGGTGGATCCTATCGAGCGGTTCCCTGAGCAGACTGTCAAAACCATTTGGCAGAATGCCTCATCACCAGAACTTTCCAACAAGCACCAAGACATGGCTTGGCTGGTGGTGAGTAGGGCTCTGCCTGTGAGATCCTTTATGTACGCCTGGACTCTCTCCCGCACCATACGCTGCCCTCGAAGCAGCTGTGGAGGGACAAGACTGTCACACACCTCCTTCTGGAATGTGCCTATGGAGAAGAAGTCTGGAGAGGACTACTGTGGTGTTTGTCGAGGTTCGTCCCGAGCAGCACCGTGACGTGGGACTCCGTGATCTATGGTCTGTTCCCCGGGACGCACTGTGCCTGGAGGACCATCAACTCGGTGAAGGACGCTCTCTGGGCAGTCCCAAACATGTTGATCTTCTGGCTGAAGGAGCTGACCCCGACTGAGTGTTGCAGACTGGCACATTCCAAGGTCCAGGACTACGTGTTGAGGGACACGCTGAAGCTTGTACAGCTGCAGCCAAGGCACGATGGGGAAAGACCACCGTGTAACATCTGCCTATATAAGAACAGGGAGCCCATGCAGTAAGTGGGCTCCGCTGAAGTCTCAGCAAAGTACCTGGATAGTCAATGTACAGACATGTATATACAAATGATTAATTCTGATCTCTGCATATAAAGAAATGGAATGTACATGGATGTATAGTATCACCAATTGTATTGATATCAAAATAATTTTAAGAATAAAGTATACTTTTGAAATAATAAAAAAAAACAACAGGAGGAGTGTACAGTGAGGCAGCATCGCTGTGATATGGACTGGGAGGAGTGTACAGTGAGTCAGCATCGTTGTGAATGGGACTGGGAGGACTGTGCAGAGAGTCAGCATTACAGTGAGGCGGACTGGGAGGACGTGCAGTGAGTGAGCATTACAGTGAAGTGGACTGGGAGGAGTGTGCAGTGAGTCAGCATTCCTGTGATGTAGACTGGGAGGAGTACGCAGTGAGTCAGCATTACCGTGAAGTGGACTGGGAGGAGTGTGCAGTGAGTCAGCATTACAGTGAAGCGGACTGGGAGGAATGTGCAGTGAGCCAGCATCGCTGTGAAGGGTCTGGGAGGGCTGTGCAGTGAGTCAGCATCGCTGTGATATGGACTGGGAGGAGTGTGCAGTGATTCTGCATCGCTGTGATGTGGACTGGGAGGAGTGCGGAGTGAGTCAGCATTACAGTGAATCTGACTGGGAGGAGTGTGCAGTGAGTTTTCATCACTGTGATATGGACTGGGAGGAGTGTGCAGTGAGGTTGCATCACTGTGATATGGACTGGGAGGAGTGTGCAGTGAGGTTGCATCACTGTGATATGGACTGGTAGGTGTGTGCAGTGAGTGAGCATTATAGTGAAGCGGACTGGGAGGAGTGTGCAGTGAGTCAGCATTACAGTAAAGCTGACTAGGAGGTGTGTGCAGTGAGTCAGCATCGCAGTGAAGTGGACTGGGAGGAGTGCGCATTGAGTGAGCATTACAGTGAAGCGGATGAGGAGGAGTGAGCAGTGAATCAGCATTACAGTGAAGCGGACTGGGAGGAGTGTGCAGTGAGTCAACATTACAGTAAAGCTGACTAGGAGGTGTGTGCAGTGAGGCAGCATCGCTGTGACGTGGACTGGGAGGAGTGAGCATTACAATGAAGTGGACGAGAAGGAGTGTGCAGTGAGACAGCATAGCTGTGATGTGGACTGGGAGGAGTGTGCAGTGAGTCAGCATCGCTGTGACGTGGACTGGGAGGAGTGTGCAGTGAGGCAGCATCGCTGTGACGTGGACTGGGAGGAGTGTGCAGTGAGTCAGCATCGCTGTGATGTGGACTGGGAGGAGTGTGCAGTGAGGCAGCATCGCTGTGATGTGGACTGGGAGGAGTGTGCAGTGAGTCAGCATCGCTGTGATGTGGACTGGGAGGAGTGTGCAGTGAGTCAGCATCGCTGTGACGTGGACTGGGAGGAGTGTGCAGTGAGGCAGCATCGCTGTGACGTGGACTGGGAGGATTGTGCAGTGAGTCAGCATCGCTGTGACGTGGACTGGGAGGAGTGTGCAGTGAGTCAGCATCGCTGTGACGTGGACTGGGAGGAGTGTGCAGTGAGTCAGCATCGCTGTGACGTGGACTGGGAGGAGTGTGCAGTGAGGCAGCATCGCTGTGACGTGGACTGGGAGGAGTGTGCAGTGAGGCAGCATCGCTGTGACGTGGACTGGGAGGAGTGTGCAGTGAGGCAGCATCGCTGTGACGTGGACTGGGAGGAGTGTGCAGTGAGGCAGCATCGCTGTGACGTGGACTGGGAGGAGTGCGCAGTGAGTCAGCATCGCAGTGATATGGACTGGGAGGAATGTGCAGTGAATCAGCATTACAGTGAAGCAGTCTGGCAGAGGTATGCAGTGAGGCAGCATCGCTGTGATGTGGACTGGGAGGAGTGTGCAGTGAAGCAGAATCGCTTTGATGTGGACTGGGAGGAGTGTGCAGTGAGGCAGCATCCCTGTGATGTGGACTGGGAGGAGTGTGCAGTGAGTCAGCATTACCGTGAAGCAGACTGGGAGGACTGTGCAGTGAGTAGCATTACAGTGAGACAGACTGGGAGTACTGTGCAGTTAGTCAGCATTGCTGAGATGTGGACTGGGAGGAGTGTGCAGTGAGTCAGCATTGCTGTGATGTGGAATTGGAAGAGTATGCAGTGAGTCAGCATTACAGTGATGTGGACTGGGAGGAATGTGCAGTGAGTGAGCATTATAGTGAAGCGGATGAGGAGGAGTGTGCAGTGAGTGAGCATTACAGTGAAGCTGACTCGGAGGACTGTGCAGTGAGTTGGCATCGCTGTGATGTGGAATTGGAGGAGTACGCAGTGAATCAGCATTGCTGTTATGTGGACTGGGAGGAGTGTGCAGTGAGGCAGCATCGCTGTGATATGGACTGGGAGGAGTGTGCAGTGAGACAGCATCGCTGTGATATGGACTGGGAGGAGTGTGCAGTGAGACAGCATCGCTGTGATGTGGACTGGGAGGAGTGTGCAGTGAGGCAGCATCGCTGTGATGTGGACTGGGAGGAGTGTGCAGTGAGGCAGCATCGCTGTGATGTGAACTGGGAGGAGTGTGCAGTGAGGCAGCATTACAGTGAAGCGGACTGGGAGGAGTATGCAATTATTCAGCATTGCTGTGATATGGACTAGGAGGTGTGTGCAGTGAGTGAGCATTTACAGTGAAGCAGACTGGAAGGACTGTGCAGTGAGTCAGCATTACAGTGAATCGGACTGGGAGGAGTGTGCAGTGAGTCAGCATTACAGTGAATCGGACTGGGAGGAGTGTGCAGTGAGTCAGCATTACAGTGAAGTGGCCTGGGAGGAGTGTGCAGTGAGTCAGCATCACTGTGATATGGACTGGGAGGAGTGTGCAGTGAGTCAGCATTACAGTGAAGTGGATTCGGAGGAGTGTGTTGGGCATTTTGAAAAACTTGAGGATAGACAAGTCCCCCGGGCCTGATGGGATATATCCTAGGATTATGTGGGAAGCAAGAGAGGAAATTGCAGAGCCGTTGGCAATGATCTTTTCGTCTTCACTGTCAAGGGGGGTGGTACCATGGGACTGGAGAGTGGTGAATGTTGTGCCCCTGTTCAAAAAAGGGAATAGGGATAACCCTGGGAATTACAGGCCGGTTAGTCTTACTTCGGTGGTAGGCAAAGTAATGGAAAGGGTACTGAGGGATAGGATTTATGAGTATCTGGAAAGACACTGCTTGATTAGGGACAGCCAGCACGGATTTGTGAGGGGTAGGTCTTGCCTTACAAGTCTTATTGAATTCTTTGAGGAGGTGACCAAGCATGTGGATGAGGGTAGAGCAGTGGATGTAGTGTACATGGATTTTAGTAAGGCATTTGATAAGGTTCCCCATGGTAGGCTTATGCGGAAAGTCAGGAGGCATGGGATAGTGGGAAATTTGGCCAGTTGGATAGAGAACTGGCTAACTGGTTGAAGTCAGAGTGGTGGTAGATGGTAAATATTCAGCCTGGAGTCCAGTTACAAGTGGAGTTCCGCAGGGATCAGTTCTGGGTCCTTTGCTGTTTGTAATTTTTATTAATGACTTGGAAAAGGGAGTCGAAGGTGGGTCAGTAAATTTTCAGACAATGCAAAGATTTGTGGAGTTGTGGATAGTGAGGAGGACTGTTGTCGGCTGCAAAGGGACTTAGATATGATGCAGAGCTGGGCTGAGGAGTGGCAGATGGAGTTCAACCCTGTCAAGTGTGAGGTTGTCCATTTTGGAAGGACAAATAAGAATATGGAATACAGGGTTAACGGTAGGGTTCTTAGTAAGGTGGACGAGCAGAGGGATCTTGGGGTCTATGTTCATAGATCTTTGAAAGTTGCCACTCAGGTGGATAGAGCTTGTAAGAAGGCCTATGGTGTATTAGCGTTCATTAGCAGAGGGATTGAATTCAAGAGTCGTGAGGTGATGTCGCAGCTGTACAGGACCTTGGTAAGGCCACATTTGGAGTACTGTGTGCAGTTCTGGTCGCCTCACTTTAGGAAAGATGTGGAAGCTTTGGAGAGGGTGCAGAGGAGATTTACCAGGATGTTGCCTGGAATGGAGAATAGGTCGTACGAGGATAGGTTGAGAGTGCTAGGCCTTTTCTCATTGGAACAGCGAAGGATGAGGGGTGACTTGATAGTGGTTTATAAGATGATCAGGGGAATAGATAGAGTAGACAGTCAGAGACTTTTTCCCCGGGTACAACAGAGTGTTACAAGGGGACATAAATTTAAGGTGAAGGGTGGAAGGTATAGGGGGGATGTCAGGGGTAGGTTCTTTACCCAGAGAGTGGTGGGGGCATGGAATGTGCTGCCTGTGGGAGTGGCAGAGTCAGAATCATTGGTGACCTTTAAGCGGCAATTGGATAGGTACTTAAGCTAGGACAAATGTTCAGTACAACATCGTGGGCTGAAGGGCCTGTTCTGTGCTGTATTGTTCTATCTATGAGTGTGCAGTGAGTCAGCATTACAGTGAAGCAGACTGGGAGGAGTGTGCAGTGAGTCAGCATTACAGTGAAACGGACTGGGAGGAGTGTGCAGTGAGTCAGCATTACAGTGAAGCGGACTGGGAGGAGTGTGGCGGTGGATGAGTTGAGCATCATACCCTGTTATTATGAGGGCATGCCTGAGCACTTCCAAGTGTCTGTTCTGACACCAATTGTTAAAATCCACTTGTAAAATTTTGCGATTTACATATGAGAGAATTGAAACCAATGTGGTCATTCTAAAAGATGAGAGACTTAACAAACAATCCAGCTCTTTTTCAATATATAATTTCAGTTACATCACACTGTAAACGTTTGCTATAAATTCTGTGGCTTACAATCTTATTCTCTGCAACCACCTGATGAAGGAGCAGCACTCTGATAGCTAGTGCTTCCAAATAAACCTGTTGGACTATTACCTGGTGTTGTGTGATTTTTTAACTTTGTCCACCTCAGTCCAACACTGGCATTTCCAAATCATCACTCCGTGTCATTCAATTAGAACAAGCAAAGAGAAATCTAGTGGTAATAAGGGATAATTTAGTTCGGGAAATAGATACTGCTCTCCTCAGCAAAGACAGAAATTCCCAAAAGACTGCATTGTACCTGCTGCCATGGTTCAGATAATCTCCTCTGTTTTGCCAGCAATTTCTATTACTGTGCGATCCCATGTCAGGATCAATGGCATCTATATCATACCTCACCAGTGCATACTCTTCATTAACAAAGCTACCCCCCTCCCCTCATATATTCTTGCCTATTTTCCTGTACCAATGAACCTTTGGGTACAACTTTAGAACTGATAACTGGGAACATGGAAATGGCTGATAATTTAAACTAATATTTTGTATCAATCTTCATGGTGTAGGACACCATAAACGTCCCAAAGATAAAAAGATAAACAAGAAACTAATGTGTGGTAAGATTTTGTAACAGCCTGTATCATGAGGGATTAAGTAATTGGCAAACTAATGGGACTCAAGGTTAAGAAATCACCAGGATGTGATGGCCTGCATCCAGTGATAGTTGAAGGTGCTTAAACAAAGTGGTTGCATCGATAATGGAGGCATCGGTCAAAATATTGCAGAACTTGCTGGATTCAAGGTGTGTTATAATATATTGGTAAACTGCAAATGAGAAGAAAGGGGGAAAGAAGTCAGGAAACTATAGATCAGTTAGCCTAATATCTTGCTAGGAAAATGCTGATCTTGATTATTAATGAAGAAAGAGCAGGACATTTAGGAAAGGTTAATGCAATCAAACAGTGAATGTGGATTTGGGAAAGGGAGATCATGTTTCTCAAATTTGTTAGTATCTTTGAGGATGTAACAAGTAGAGTTGATAAAGGAGAATCAGTAGATTGGGGTTTTTAGATTTAGAAGGTATTCAATAAGGTGCCACATAAAAGGTTATTGCACAGTTTAGGAGCTTACAGTTTGGCAGTTAATATATTAGCAAAAAATTCAAGGGTTTCACCAGACAGAGGAACAAGAGTCGGAATTAATGGGTCTAGGACCTTTCTTATTTAATGTGTATATTGATGTTCTGGATCAGTGGACAAAGTATAATGTACCCAGATTTGCTGATGATACAAAAATAGTTGGGAGGGCATGTTGTGATGAGGTCAGAAGGAATCTACAAGGGATAGTTTGAGTGAATGGGCAAAACTTTGGCAGGTGGAGTTTAATATAGAAAAGTGAGAGTTCATGCACTTTGGTTGGAGAATTCAAAAGGTAGAATATTATTTAAATAGAGAAAGCTCCAAAAAAGTGCAGCACAAAAGAATCTGAGTGGTTTTGGGTTTCATGCATGCACTACGTTAGTGATTAAGAAGATAATTTCATTTGATTTGATTTATTGTTTTCACATGTACCTGAGTACAGTGAAAAGTTTTATTTTGCAACCAATACAGGCAGATCATAACCATACAAAGACATAGGGATCATAGGGTGTTTAGATAGAGTGAGGCATGCAAGGTTAAGGCTGCACATGAAGTGCACGAAAGCAAGATCAACAGTAGATCTGAAGTTAGGGAAGTCCATTCAGCACTCTATTAAAAATGGTGAAGAAGCTGTTCTTGAACCTGTTGTTACATGTGTTCAAGCTTCTATATCTTCTGCCTGACGGAAGAGGTTGGAAGAGAGTATTGTCAGAGTGGGAGAGGTCTGCGATGGTGTTGGCAACAAGAAGTGTAGATGAAGCCCATGGTTGGGGGTGTTAGTTTTCGTGATGGTCTGGGCTCTGCACACAACATTCTAGAATTTCTTCCAGTCCTGGGCAGAGCAGTTGCTGTATCAAGCTGTGATCTGGCCTTTATTACTTGGCATTTGGAGTTTTAAAATTAGGGAAGTCTTGTTGTAACTGTGCACAGTGTTGGTAAGGCCACACTGGAGTACTGTGTACAGTTTTTAAATATAGTCCCTGTATATAAGAAAGGATGTGCTGGTATTGAAGCAATTCAAAAGAGATTATCTAGGCTGATTCCTATAATGAACAGACTTATTGATCGTAAATAGCTAAACAGGTTTAGATTTTCTTCATTGGAGTTTAGAAGAATAAGGGGAAATCTGATTGAAACATACCAGATTCTGAAGGGGCTTGACAAGGTAAATGTTGAAAAGATGTTTCTATTACTGGGGAATTCTCAGACTAGGGGCCATGATTACATAATAAGGGACACTTATTTAAAACTTGGATATGAAGGAACTTCTTCTCCTAGAGGGTAGTGAATGTTTGGATTTCTTTATCCCAGAGAATTGTGGAGACACGATCACTGCAAGTATTTAAAGAGGAGCCAGTAAGATTTTTGAAATATCAGAGAGTTAACAACTGAGTTGAGCTGGCATTAGTGAAGAGTTAAAGCCCATGACAGAATAGCCATGATCTTGCTGAGTAGTAGGGCAGGCTTGAGAGTCTGAAAACCCAGTCTTGCTCCTATTTCTTACGT
Organism: Chiloscyllium punctatum; assembly: GCF_047496795.1. NCBI lineage: Eukaryota > Metazoa > Chordata > Chondrichthyes > Orectolobiformes > Hemiscylliidae > Chiloscyllium > Chiloscyllium punctatum. Next base: position 77,166,543 of record NC_092746.1, read on the forward strand.
TCGTGCTACCCATGGTTACTAATGATTGAAATCATTAGGTGGCATTACCTTAGCTGGCAATATAGAACATACAGCATTACAGCGCAGTACAGGCCCTTCTGCCCTTGATGTTGTACTGACCTGTGAAACCAATCTGAAGCCCATATAACCTATACTATTCCATTATCATCCATATGGTAATCTAATGACCATTTAAATGCCCTTAAAGTTGGCAAGTCCACTACTGTTGCAGGCAGGATGTTCCACATCCTTATTACTCTCTGAGTAAAGAACCTGCCTCTGACATCAGTCCTATATCTATTACCCCTCAATTTAAAGCTATGTCCTCTCATGCTAGCCATCACCATCCGAGGAAAAAAGGCTCTCATTGTCCATCCTATCTAATCCTCTGGTCATCTTGTATGCTTCTATTAAGTCACTCTTAACCTTCTTCTCTCTAACAAAAACAGCCTCAATTCCCTCAGCCTTTCCTCATAAGACCTTCCCTCCACACCACGCAACATCTTCTGCGTCCTTTCCAATGCTTCCATATCCTTCTGGTAATGCAGTGACCAGAACTGTATGCAGTACTCCAAATGTGATGGCACCAGAGTTTTGTACAGCTGCAACATGACCTCATGGCTCCAAAACTCAATCCATCTACCAATAAAAGCTAACACACTGTAAAACCTTCTTAACAACCCTGTCAGGGTTGGTAACTGTCAGGGATCTATGCACATGGACACTGAGATCTCTCTGCTCCTCCACACTACCGCCCACATACCATTAACCCAATACTCTGTATTCCTGTTACTCCTTCCAAAGTGAATCACCTCACACTTTTCCACATTAAACTCCATTTGCCACCTCTCAGCCCAGGTCTGCAGCTTACCTATGTCCCTTTGTACCCTGCAACATCCTTCCACCGACCTTAGTATCATTTGCAAATTTACTAACCCATTCTTCTACGCCCTCATCCAGGTCATGTATAAAAATGACAAACAGCAGTGGCCTCAAAACAGATCCTTGCAGTACACCACTAGTAACTGAACTCCAGGATGAACATTTCCCATCAACCACCAACTCTGTCTTCTTACAACTAGCCAATTTCTGACCTTAACCGGTATATCACCCTCAATCCCACGCCTCCGTATTTTGTGGGGAACCTTATCAAATGCCTTATTGAAATCTATATACACCACATCAAACACTTTATCCTCATCCACCTTTTTGGTCATGTTCTCAAAGAAGTCAATAAGGTTTGTGAGCTTGATCTACCCTTCACAAAACCGTGTTGACTATCCCTAATCAAATTATTCCTTTCTAGATGATTACAAATCCTATCTCTTATAATCCTTTTCAATAGTGAAGTAAGGCTCTACCAGAGTTGTCTCTACTCCCCTTCATGAAAAGGGTACAACATTTGCTATCGTCTAGTCTTCTAGCACTATTCCTGTAGATAATGATGGCATAAAGATCAAAGCCAAAGGCTCCGCAATCTCCTCCCCAGCTTTCAGGAGAATCCTAAGGTAAATCCCATCTAGCCCAGGGGACTTACCTATTTTCACATGTTCCAGAATTGCTAATACTTCCTCCTTATGGACTTCAGTCCATCTAATCTAATAGCCTGTACCTCAGTATTCTCTTCGACAACATTGTCATTTTCTAGTATGAATACTGACAAAAAAAATTCATTTAACGCCTCTCCTATCTCCTCAGACTCCACGTACAACTTCCCACTACTGTCCTTGACGGGCCCTAATCTTACTCTCATTAATCTTTTATTCCTGACAAAGCTATAGAAGGCCTTAGGGTTTTCTTTGATCCTATCTGCCAAAGACTTCTTATGTCCCCTCCTGACTCTTCTTAGCTCTCTGTTTAGGCTCATAAACCCCTGAAGATGGGAAAGAAACAATATGCCCATTTTCTTTTGTGGCTTTTATAGGCCTGTTCCTGCTCTATATACATTTACCAGCATCTTAAAATGATGTTTCTATAATAGATGATGATGAGATAAATGCTGACACAGTGAAAACATGTCTTCTCAATTAAATTGATGGAATAAGTAAACATAAATTGTATCTGATCTGACAGCCTATCTAAATGGTGGTTTAAAAAAAATCAGGCTGCATTTTCCTTCCTTGAGAGTGACCCTGATCTGTCCAATAGATGATAGAGTCTGAATGACTTGTCATGCGTTTTTTCCAGGCCTCCCTTTATTTCCTACAGCGAGTTTTTAGACATATTTATTACATAGTGTACCTTTAAAGCTCAGTTTTCATGCTTTATCTCTTCTCATTTTCTCTGGCTTCTTAATTTAAATCAGCCTATTTTAGTTCCTTCCACTTTAATACTCTGCCTTACTCTTTTTTTCACTCACTTCTTCCTCTAGCTTCTTTATTTCTCAATCTCATTCGTCCGTCCTACACCTTGCCTAATCTCTCATAACATGCAGTCATCCAGCAGCCGTTCTCTGGGAAATTGTCAAGTTGATAACAATTGCTAAGTAATTCTTTTCTATAATGAATGCAAGTACATTCACTAACAGAAACTGTGACTGGTGATGATAATTCCTTTGCTCTTTCAATCTCTTTGATGTTCTATCCTACCATTACTGAGTGATTAGGAGAAGATTATGCTGTATTGAAAAAGGAGTTGCAGACAAAAGCTTCTCCAAATTATTGGTGCCTGATGATAGTTTCTTGTGTAAGGCAATATTTATGTGATCTGTTTCTTACTATTACGGTGCAGATTATCCATTTTTAACAATTTCTTTGAAATATACTAAAGTGTACCTATAAAACTCTGAAACTCATAAACAAGACAAGATTTTGTTTATTACACGTACAAGTCTTTGTATATACTATACAACTTCAATGTCAGGAAAAGAGCTGAACTCCAGAGGTGAGTTAAGAGTAACTGTCCTCACATCAAGGAGCACAAACAAAACTGGAGTCAATGGAAATCTTGGGCAACTCTCAACCACTTGGAGTCATGGTTAATGAAGGAAGGTGGCTATGGTCCTGAAGGTCAATCATTTCAATCCTAGGACCTCCATGAAGGTAGGGTATTAGGTCCAACCATCTTCAATTGTTTCATGAATGACTTTCCTTCTATCATCAACAACACTCAAGAAGCTTGACCCATCCAGGACAAAGCAGCCTGCTTGACACCACCTTCAATATGCACTGGTTTCATCAGTGATACCCAGTAGTAGCAGTGTGTTCCATTTCCAAGACATACTGTAGCACCTCACCAAGATCCCTCAGACAGCACCTTCTAAACCCACAACCACTACCATATGAGAGTACAAGAACAACAGATCTATGACAACAGGTTAGCCTCCAAGTCATACACCATCCTGACTTCACAATAAATTACTGTTCCTTCAGTGTCACTGGATGGAAATCTTGGAACTTCCTTCCTAACAGCATTATGGAAGTTCCTACATTATGTGGACTGCAGTCTTTTACGAGGCAGCCCATCTTCTTCTCAAGGGCCAATGCAGATGAACAACAGATGTTGATGCCCATGCCCCATGAACAAATTAAAATACATTTTTGGGAATAATGCAAAAAAAAAACACTTAAAGCAAATACTTCAACTCTCCAGTCCTGCTCTTAATTCAATATCAAGGATAAGATTGAGGGGACTGAACAATGAACCTTAATTTGAAGTTGAGCTTTCATCCATCATAAACCTAAGCTCATCCAAAACCTTACAGCCTGGATTCTATCCTACCAATGCTCATTCACACATTCTGCTCACCTTCTCGACCCCCTCCATTCAAATTTAGCATCTTCCCTTTCTGGCCTTACCCTTCCCCCTCAACGCCCATGGGCTCCAGAGAGAATGGATGGAGCATTCAACACCAGAAATTATAAAAGTGAAATATTCTAGATGCTTAAAAGCGTAGATGCAGAAAGCTGCAACACAAAGGAATTTAGGGGTACTTGTAAATGAAGGACAGAAAGCTAGCATCCAGGTGCATCAGGCAATCTGGGAAGCTAATGAAATGTTGACCCTTATTTAAAGGGATTGAAGGAAGGGAAAAGGTAGAGATTCTGAAGGGAGATTTCAGAGAGTTAGGCAGAAATTTAAAAAGGAGGTCCTCAAGGGTAGTAATATCTGGATTAAACCCAGTGTTATGAGCTGGTGAGAGCAGGAATAGGAGGATAGAGCAGATGAATGCATGGCTGAGGAGCTGGTGTATGGGAGAAGGATTTACATTTTTGGATCATTGGAATCTCTTTTGGGGTAGAAATGACCTGTACAAGAAGGATGGATTGCACCTAAATTGGAAGGGGACTAATATACTGGCAGGAAGATTTGCTAGAACTGCTTGGGAGGATTTAAGGTGGGAGTGTGGGACCCAGGGAGATAGTGAGGGAAGAGATCGATCTGAGACGGGTACAGGTGAGAACAGAAGTGAGTCAAACAGTCAGGGCAGGCAGGGACAAGTTAGGACTAATAAATTAAACTGCATTTATTTCAATACAAGGGGCCTAACAGGGAAGGCAGATGAACTTAGGGCATGGTCAGGAATATGGGACTGGGATATCATATCAGTTACAGAAACATGGCTCAGGGATGGGCAGGACTGGCAGCTTAATGTTCCAGGATACAAATGCTACAGGAAGGATAGAAAGGGAAGCAAGAGAGGAGGGGGACCGGCATTTTTGATAAGGGATAGCATTACAGCTGTGCTGAGGGAGAATATTCCCAGAAATACATCCAGGGAAGTTATTTGGGTGGAACTGAGAAATAAGAAAGGGATGATCACTTTATTGGGATTGTATTATAGACCCTCCAATAGTCAGAGGGAAATTGAGAAACAAATTTGTAAGGAGATCACAGCTATCTGTAAGAATAATAGGGTAGTTATGGTAGGGGATTTTAACTTTCCAAACATAGACTGGGACTGCCATAGTGTTAAAGGTTTAGATGGAGAGGGATTTCTTAAGTGTGTACAAGACAATTTTCTGATTCAGTATGTGGATGTACCTACTCTTGGGAATTAAGGCAGGGCAGGTGACTGAGGTGTCAGTGAGGGAGCACTTTGGGGCCATTGACCATAATTCTATTCGTTTTAAAATAGTGATGGAAAAGGATAGATCAGATCTAAAAGTTGAAGTTCTAAATTGGAGAAAGGCCAATTTTGATGGTATTAGGCAAGCTGATTGGGGGCAGATATTCACCGGTAAAGGGATGGCTGGAAAATGGGAAGTCTTCAGAAATGATATAACAAGAATCCAGAGAAAGTATATTCCTGTCAGGGTGACAGGGAAGGCTGGTAGGTATAGGGAATGCTGGATGACTAAAGAAATTGAGGGTTTGGTTAAGAAAAAGAAGGAAGCGTATGTCAGGTACAGACAGGATAGATCGAGTGAATCCTTAGAAGAGTATAAAGGAAGTAGGAGTATACTTAAGAGGGAAATCAGGAGGGCAAAACGGAGACATGAGATAGCTTTGGCAAATAGAATTAAGGAGAATCCAAAGAGTTTTTACAAATATATTAAGGACAAATGGTAACTAGGGAGAGAATAGGGCCCTTCAAAGATCAGCAAGGCGGCCTTTGTGTGGAGCCACAGAAAATGGGGGAGATACTAAATGAATATTTTGCATCAGTTTTTAATGTGGAAAAGGATATGGAAGATATAGAATGTAGGGAAATAGATGGTGACATCTTGCAAAATGTGCAGATTACAGAGGAGGAAGTGCTGGATGTCTTGAAATGGTTAAAAGTGGCTAAATCCCCAGGACCTGATCAGGTGTACCTGAGAACTCTGTTGGAAGCTAGAGAAGTGATTGCTGGGCCTCTTGCTGAGATAGTTATATCATCGATAGTCACAGGTGAGGTGCCGGAAGACTGGAGGTTGGCAAACGTGGTACCACTGTTTAAGAAGGGCGGTAAAGACAAGCCAGGAAACTATAGACCGGTAAGCCTGACCTCGGTGGTGGGCAAGTTATTGGAGGGAATCCTGAGGGATAGGATGTACATGTATTTAGAAAGGCAAGGACTGATTCGGGATAGTCAACATGGCTTTGTGTGTGGGAAATCATGTCCCACAAACTTGATTGAGTTTTTGAAGAAGTAACAAAGAAGATTGATGAGGGCAGAGCAGTGGATGTGATCTATATGGACTTCAGTAAGGAGTTTGACAAGGTTCCCCATAGGAGACTGATTAGCAAGGTTAGATCTCATGGAATACAGGGAGAACTAGCCATTTGAATACAGAACTGGCTAAAAGGTAGAAGACAGAGGGTGGTGGTGGAGGGTTGTTTTTCAGACTGGAGGCCTGAGACCAGTGGAGTGCCACAAGGATCGGTGCTGGGTCCTCTAATTTTTGTCATTTACATAAATGATTTGGATGCAAGCATAAGAAGACAGTTACTAAGTTTGCAGATGAATGGTAAGGTCCTAGGGAGTGTTGCTGAACAAAGAGACCTTGGAGTGCAGGTTCATAGATCCTTGAAAGTGGAGTCACAGGTAGATAGGACAGTGAAGAAGGCATTTGGTATGCTTTCCTTTATGGTCAGAGTATTGAGTACAGGAGTTGGGAGGTCATGTTGCGGCTGTACAGGACATTGGTTAGGTCACTGTTGGAATATTGCGTGCAATTCTGGTCTCCTTCCTATCGGAAAGATGTTGTGAAACTTGAAAGGGCTCAGAAGATGCTTGAATGTCAGAGTTGGACTATCTGAGCTACAGAGAGAGGCTGAACAGACTGGGGCTGTTTTCCCTGGAGTGTCGGAGGCTGAGGGGTGAGCTTATCGAGGTTTACAAAATTATGAGGGGCATAGGTAGGATAAATAGGCAAAGTCTTTTCCCTGGGGTTGGGGAGTCCAGAACTAGAAGGCATAGGTTTAGGGTGAGAGGGGAAAGATATAAAAGAGACCTAAGGGGCAACTGTTTCACGCAGAGGGTGGTACATGTATGGAATGAGCCGCCAGAGGATGTGGTGGAGGCTGGTACAATTGCAACATTTAAGAGGCATTTGGATGTGTATATGAATTGGAAGGGTTTGGAGGGATATGGGCCAGGTGCTACCAGGTGGGACTAGATTGGGTTGGGATATCTGGTTGTCATGGACGGGTTGGACCGAAGGGTCTGTTTCCGTGCTGTACATCTCTATGACTCTATGACTAAGTATAAGAGTATGGAAACCGTATTGCAAATGTACAAAATGCTGGTGTGACCACAGCTGGAGTACTGTGAGCAGTTTTGGTCTCCTTACTTAAGCAGATATCATTTCATTTGAAGCAGTTCAGAGAAGGTTTGCTCGGATGATCCCTGGAATGGAGGGATTGTCTTATGAGTAAAAGTTAAACAGGTTGAGATTCTACGGACAGGGGTTTACAAGAATGAGAGGTGATCTCATTAAAACATGTAGGATTATTAAGGGGCTTGACAGTGTAAATGCTGAGAGGATGTTTCCCCTCATCAGGGAACACAGTCTCTGAATAAAGGGGTGCAATTTCAGAATGAGATGAACGGCAGAGTCCTATATATTCTCCAACGGTTTGAGCCTTTGGAGACCCTCGCAGAGTCCTTGTGTATATTTAAGGCTGAGATAGATTGATTATTTTTAGGTAGGGGAATCGAGGGTTAACAGGGAAAAGGCAAAAAAGTGGACGTGAGGAATATCGGATCAGCCATGATCCTATTGAATGGTGGAGCAGGCTCAAGGGGTCCAACAATCTATGCCTGTATTGGTGAATCTGAACTGCTGGATCAGCAGGTCTGGCAGCATAATTATCCCTGTCTGAAAAGTCATACTAGAAAGAAATCTTCTCTCTCTCCTCGGATGCTGCCAGATCTGCTGAGCATTTCCAGCAGTTTCTGTTTCACGACCAGGAATGACAATGTGGTGCGTTTTCTTTTATTTTCTTTGAAAAATTGTGAGTTAGCTGATCAAAGCCTTAAGAAATGCTTGAATGTCAGCTGATTTCGTGTCTGATTTTTTTTTGGTATCTGAGGGGTTTGTTTTGTTCATTCCTCCAAACTCGCTCAGCCCTACAATTCTGAGCTTTTCTCGAACTCTGCTTTGGTTAATAATCTCACTTCGAGGTGAAAATGAGCACCGATGCTTTCGGGCTAATTCCTTGCATTACACTGAGGGTGTAAGGAAATAATATTCAAGTCAAAACAAAGACCATTCAGAACATTCAGCACTCAATCATCACTTTCACATGAAATCAAGACAAGCCGGAGCAGATGGAGTCCCGATAGGACACGACTTACGAGGTGTTGAGTGTTAAGCGCAACCTAATCAGTTTGACACCAGACAATTAATTCACGTCAGAAGACGTGAGATGCAGCCTTTTCACAAGATATAGGCCGACAGTGATTTATAAATAAACAGCTAAAAAAAAGCAGTACTGAACAGGTTCGGTTATTGTTCTCTGCAGATCATGCAAAATGCAGCTGGACATATCCATCATTTCCGGGTTCTGATTTCCAGCATTGGCAATATTTGCCTTTGTAGCACAACGACCGCTTTTGAAGTCGTACACAGCGAGGCAATAGAGTGTAACACCAGCCGGTTTTTGTGTTTCGATGTTGCTATCCTGCGGGGAGGGGTTGGGGAACAATGTATATGCGTGGACCCTCCCTATGCTTTTGCCTGGGTGAGGTCAGACTGTCGGTGTGTCCCTTTAAAGGCAATTCGAGCTGTAAACTTCCGGTCCCGTGGTGTGTGACAGAAGGAAACTGGATGGAGAGCAGCTTGTTTCCCAGTTTCTCGTTGGGACTGTTTGTGCTGGGAAAAGGCAGTAATGGACACAGCTAGTACTGGGCTCTCAAATACCGGAGGGAGGCAGGGGGAACCAGGATATTAGCTGTGCGGAATACCAAGCATGTGCAAAGCTAACACTTGCAGGTCTACTGAAAATATTATTGTACAAAGCTGTTGCATAATGCATTGATCCTGATGCACAAGTGCCTCTGGACTACAGCTCATTCTCGTTGGCAGTTCCGAATCATTTGCTTCCCTGTTTGCTGCTGTGTGGGGTTTCTTTGCTGCAGCAGCTGCAGGTTTATTTTGGCTGAATCTGGGCTCTGTTCTGGCTGAAGCCGGCTGCACGGATGAGCATTCAGCCTGCTCCCACAATCTGCTCCTGGAGCACCGTGCACCGCAGATCATTTCAGCATCCCCCCACCGCCCCTCAACTCCTGCCAGAGTTCACTTTGGTTCTGATTCGCATCTTTTTTTAAGAGAGAGAATGGCTTCTATCAGCCTGGGACTAAATTTCTCGCGAAAGAAGAGCTTGGCGAGGAACGCTGCAGTGGAACGGAAAAACCTCATCACCGTTTGCAGGTAAACCGAGGCTTCCTGCCTGAAACATTACTGCCCTTTGTCTGTCATTTCTCCCGGTGGGATCAGTGGGGCTTGGCTTCAGAGAATCCCAGTGAAGCTAACAGTGTGTGTACTTGCAATTTCTGTCCCTTAACGTTGGTTTGCTGGCCGCTTATCTGCATTGCTATAAAATAAAGCTCTTGATTTCAAGGGCTATTTTGCATCATTTTGTTGGGTGAATTACTTTGGGGTTGTGTGCAGTTCCTCATGCAGTTGTCCCAGTCTGATCTATAAGCTGTGCATCGGATACTGTCAAATCATGGAGTGAACCTTTCACAGACACAGAGACTGTTCCCACTGTATATTTTTTAAAAAACTCAATATTGTTGAGTTTACTACATGTCCATTTGTGTAGGGCACTTGCCAAGTTTTTTTTTGTGTGTGACTGGGACCATCCCACAGCCCAGTCCCTTTCAGTGAATACCAGTCCTGGTGCCAGTGTCTTTGTGGAGGACGGGGTAATCATGAGGCGAATGGGACAAACCAGTTTGTCGAGTCCTGCAGAGGAGGTGCCTGCCTCAGTGGTGTGCACTGGCTGCAGTGTGTTCTCACTGCAAACGAATTGGATCAGGCTAAGAGTCCGCTTGCTGGCAGCTAGGGAACCGCTCGGAGTGAAGAAGGGGAAGAAAAATCATGTGCTGTTAAATTTTCCAATTGGCTAATCGAATCCGATTCAAATATTAAGATTGGATCAACAAGGTTGAGGCTCGGTAGATTAATGTTTAGCTCCTGATTGTTGCAATGACTGTCCACACGGTGCAGGGCCATTTCTATTCCCTGTCTATCAGCTTCCAGCCATAGAAATGTATAAGTGCATTTTGCTGCTGACCCGAGGGTTACACTGAGCACCAGGAGGTGGAAGTGACCGACCGGGAAATAGGAGGGCTCTCTTCTTTCCCCGCCTGCAGCTCTAGGTCGGACAGCGCACTGTGGGTTTGTTGGATGTTTTTTGTTGCCACCTTGCGCTCTCGTTTAAGGAATACTTTATTCCCCCTCCCGCAATTAACTATCTAATCATCTAGAAGTTAGAAATATTTTTGTCCCGTTTCATTCAAGGTGTACAAACATTGATTGTTGTGTTTCCCCTTCCTGCTGTGCACACGCAGTGACTAATCGATATTGCTTAATGGGAGTAAATGGTGCGATTGGAATGGTGTACAAGATACTTAAACCGCTTCCTTTCATAAGTAAGGGACTGGAGGGCTTCTCTGGTAGTGAAAATCCTACTACGGATTCAAATATTTTGTTTGACTCCAGAAAGTATTTCATCCGAAAGCGAAATCTTCTTCATCCAAATCCAAAGATGTGCAGGTCAGGTGAATTGGCCATGTTAAATTGCCCATAGTGTTAGGTGTTTTAGTCAGGGGTAATTATAGGGTAGGGGAATGGGTCTGGGTGGGTTACTGTTGGAGGGTCTGTGTGGACCTGTTAGGGCCTGTTCCCATACTGTAGGGAATCTAATCTGATCCACTCCGTCAACCTTGGTCCATGGTAACTTTTGGTTCACCAGTACCTCCACTTGAATTTCCCATGGCTGTGTTTAAATTCCTTGGTGACCTTTCGCCCCTATTCTCCTGGTAAAAGTTTTGAAGAACTCTGGAGATCCTGGAACACTGGGCTGTTACCCATTTTCACTCGGGCCACTATCCGTTCCTTTTCCTATAGTTATCTGGACCCGAGTATTTACAATTTCCTGTCTAAAATTCCACCATCCCTGACTGAGACTTTTTCTAATCAACCAGATCAGAGATATTATCACATCTCTTGAGGAAGTGGGTCTTGAACGCAGGCCTCCTAGCTCAAAGGTATCTCGAGCCCTCCAGCTCTTTTCTATTTATATCCAGACCATGCTCTTATGCACAACTGAACAGTTTTCTCATCACCAAATCGCCAGTAGTTTTTTTCATCTAATAACCACTGCCAGTAAATTCATCCGTGCTTTTCAATTGAATAATTTATGTGCAAAATTTATTAGCTTGCGCTTCTCTTATCAAAGGGAACTCTCTAAGCTGACCATATTATTGGTTGTACCTGCCTACTAACTGTCATTTTACACTTGACGACTGTAAATTGTGCATTTAACATGTTCCCTTTTGGAAAGGCAAATGAGGGCAGGACTTGTACGCTTAATGGAAAGTTCCTGGGGAGTGTTGCTGAACAAAGACCTTGGAGTGCAGGTTCATAGTTCCTTGAAAGTGGAATCACAGATAAGATAGTGAAGAAGGCTTTTGATATGCTTTACTTTATTGGTCAGTGCGTTGAGTATAGGAGTTTTACCTGCACATCCACCAATATCATTTATGGTATCCCATTGCTCCCGATGAGGTCTCCTCTACATTGGGGAGACTGGACACCTCCTAGCAGAGCGCTTTAGGGAACATCTCTGGGACACCCGCACAATCAACCCCACCGTCCCCCCCCCCACTCTGAGGACACGCAGGTCCTGGGCCGCCTTTACTGTCGCTCCCTCACCACCTGACGCCTAGAGGAAGAACGCCTTGGAATACTTCAACCCCAGGGCGTCAATGTGGACTCCCAGTTTCCTCACTTCCCTTCCCCTCACCTTACCGCAGTTCCATCCTTCCAGCTCAGCACTGTCCTCACGACCTGTCCCACTTGCCAATCTCCCTTTCCACCTATCTGTTCCACCCTCCCCTATGACCTATCACTTCCATCCCCACCCCCATTCACCTATTGTACTCTTTGCTACCTTCTCCCCAGCGCTTCTTTTTCTTCTCCCCCTACCCCTCCCCACCCCCCATTTATTTCTCCACCCTGGAGGCTTCCTGCTTCTATTCCTGATGAAAAGCTTTTGCCCAAAACGCTGATTTTCCTGCTCTTTGGATGCTGTCTGCCTGACCTGCTGTGCTTTTCCAGCACCACTCTCTTCTAAACTATAGAAGTTGGGAGTCATGTTGCAGCTATACAGGGCATTGGTTAGGCCACTTCAGGAAGGATATTGTGAAACTCAAAAGGGTTCAGAAAGCATGTTGCCAGATTTGGAGGATTAGATTAGATTACTTACAGTGTGGAAACAGGCCCTTCGGCCCAACAAGTCCACACCGACCCGCCACCCACCCATACCCCTACATCTACCCCTTATCTAACACTACGGGCAATTTAGCATGGCCAATTCACCTGTCCTGCACATCTTTGGACTGTGGGAGGAAACCGGAGCACCCGGAGGAAACCCACGCAGACACGGGGAGAATGTGCAAACTCCACACAGTCAGTCGCCTGAGGTGGGAATTGAACCCGGGTCTCTGGCGCTGTGAGGCAGCAGTGCTAACCACTGTGCCACTGTGCCGCCCAGGATCTGAGCTATAGGCTGGGGCTATCCTCCCTGGAGCATTGGAGGCTGAGGGGTGATCTTGTAGAAGTTTATAAAATTGAGCGGCATGGATAGGGTAAATAGATAAGGTCTCCTCCCAGGGGTGGGGTAGTCCAGAGGGCAGGTTTAGGGTGAGAGTGGTAAGATTTTAAAACCTTTTCACAGGGTGGTATGTGTATGGAATGAGCTGCCACAGGAAGTGGAGGCTGGTGCAATTACAACATTTTAAAAGGCATCTGGATGGGTATATCAATAAGAAGGGTTTAGAGGGATTCAGGCCAAATGCTGGCAAATGGGGTTAGATTAATTTAGGATATCTGGTCAGTATGGACAAATTGGACTGAAGAGTCTGTTTCTGTGCTGTACATCTGACTCTTATAAGATGGCCCAAGGAATGTATTTGGAACATTATCAAACAAAATTTGATATTGAGCCAAAATTTGACACAATATATCAAAAGGTTTTTCTGCATTGTCATTATAAAATCACATTGACCTCATACAATGCCTTAGACACATTTTTAAGTTTGTAACCTTAAAATATTGCATAATATCAGCTGTATGTCTCCTTTTTTTCTGTACATTGCTCTTGTGAAGTGTCTGAAGATGCTTTATTACATCGAAGATGCTGTTTAATGTGTTCAATTTTCAGTAGGATTATCTCCAATTATGAAGTTGTATAAAGTGTATGGACAGAAGATCTGTTGATCTATATAGACCAGGGAAGCCTCAGATTTGTGGCTTGGCTTGAGCTGAATTGGTCAATCTCAGTGGAGTTGGTTGCCCAGATCATGTAACTTACCTCCAGTTGATTGTGTTCTGCTATGGTTCTTTGGACCATGCACATGTGCAAAGAAGTCATCCCTCATGCTTAACTGTTTCCATAACATACCCTGCCTTTGCTCGTGTAAAGTGATAACATTGTGAAGAAGAGCAGTGGGTGACAGTGTCTAGAGTGCCACACTGTTTATTAGTGTTGTCACCTGTTTGTTTTAACCTGGACAAAAGAAATTAAATGAAATTCTAACATTAAAGGTAACAAATTGTTAGGCGGGTTGGATCGAAGGTTCTGTTTCCATGTTGTGCATCTCTGACTCTGAGCTGTAAATTTGCTTTCACTACTTCTGTTGCTTGTGTGACAGCAATTAAGACAGAAGAAATGGGAAGTAAAAGTAATATGTCCTAATCTTAATCATACGATGGTGGGAAATGTTACCTAATCTTCCTCTTGTGACTTATTTAAAAAGTATAAAAATAGATTAAAAATGCTTTCAATATTCTTATTCTTCCCTTCTCCACACTTCATTGCAGCCCGGTGATCTATGGCATTATGTAATGTAGGCTCTTACCACCCATGAGTCTAGATTAGTGGTGGTGGAAAAGCACAGCAGGTCAGGCAGCATTCAAGGAGCAGGAAAATTGATTTTCCTGCTCCTTGGGTTCTGCCTGACCTGTTCTTTTCCAGCACCACTCTAATCTAGACTCAGGTTTCCAGCATCTGCAGCCCTTGTTTTTATCTCTTACCATCCATGAGAATAAGTGAAATGACTATGCTGCCAAATGGTTGAATGTCATATTACCTAGTTCATGCATGTTAAGATGTATTGTTCTTGATTGGATAGTTGTGGGTTGGACTGGGTTTTGCAGTTATGTACCTTGAGCTGTGAGCTGGGTTCCAGTTTTTCCACTCCTGTGACCTTCGTGGAACCTCCCTAGTTTGCTTTAACAAGCTTGCAAAGTGGGGGAAACTGCACCAAATACTGTATGGCATCGCAATCTTTTTTGAACCTCCTTGAAGGTCTTTACGTGGAAGTGGTGAACCTGTCACTTATTGACTTTGCCCTGGATGTCTTTCTGGTTCTTTAGGTATGTTACCTCCAGAGCTACAACAATATTCTGCATGTTGTATTTATGTAATGCCTTTAATATTATCAAAAGTCTCAAGGGTGCTTCAATGGAGCATAAAATATAACAGTCAGTGATCCTATTGGACAGATGACCAAAAGCTTATGTCAGAGGTTTTGCGGAAGAGATGGAAAAGGATGAGGGGGTGGGGGGCACTTGTAAGCTTGGGACCATGGTGAGTGACTTAGGCACGCACAAGATTGAGGTTGAAAGAACATGGGGTTCTTGGGTTGTGAAAGATATTTTAAAAAATATGTAGAAAGTGTGAGGAAGAGTTTGAACATAAGTTGTCATTGAAAAACATTATATAACAGTCATGAGTCATGTGTACCTGATACTGTGCATCTTGTCAAAATGTAATTTGAAACCAGCAAGCTTTAGCCATAATGGCTAAACCTAATCTGTGAGGAAGCCCAAGTTTGTGTCCTATCAAGCATATATGCTGCTGTTCACTAAATGGTTTGCTTGTGTACCCTGCTAATAAGGAAAAATACATTGTATTTGCAGGAGAAATTGCTATATGATGTATTTAAGTATGCATTATGCATACCTCAAATATGGTGCAATGTGGCATTAAAATATTCTTTTGCTCTCATGTTTCCCCTTATAGTATCTTTCTCCTCTTAAGTTTTGGAATAGTTTCTTTTTGTTTTTCACATTGACAGATCAAACAAAAACAGGACACCAATGAATAGGCCATTCGACCCTTGAACCTGTTCTATTATTCAATTAAATTGTGGCTGACCTGTATCTTGGACTCTATTAATGAATGTTTTGATGCATATTCCTTTGGCCTTTGTCTATCACAGTTTTATCTATTTCAACTGATTCAACATCCCTGGCTCTTTAGAGAAAAGAGAGAATTTGTCTTGCAGACGTTTCGTCCCCTGTCTAGGTGACATCCTCAGTGCTTGGGAGCCTCCTGTGAAGCGCTTCTGTGCTGTTTCCTCCGGCATTTATAGTGGCCTGTCTCTGCCGCTTCCGGTTGTCAGTTTCAGCTGTCCGCTGTAGTGGCCGGTATATTGGGTCCAGGTCGATGTGTTTGTTGATAGAGTCTGTGGATGAGTGCCATGCCTCTAGGAATTCCCTGTCTGTTCTCTGTTTGGCTTGCCCTATAATGGTAGTGTTGTCCCAGTCGAATTCATGTTGCTTGTCATCTGTGTGTGGCTACTAAGGATAGCTGGTCGTGTCGTTTCGTGGCTAGTTGGTGTTCATGGATACGGATCGTTAGCTGTCTTCCTGTTTGTCCTATGTAGTGTTTTGTGCAGTCCTTGCATGGGATTTTGTACACTACATTGGTTTTGCTCATGCTGGGTATCGGGCCCTTCGTTCTGGTGAGTTGTTGTCTGAGAGTGGCTGTTGGTTTGTGTGCTGTTATGAGTCCTAGTGGTCGCAGTAGTCTTGCTGTCAGTTCGGAAATGCTCCTGATGTATGGTAGTATGGCTAGACATGCCACAACCCAAAGGACTAGCCACACTAGGACACTACAGCGGACAGCTGGAACTGACAACCGGAAGCGGCAGAGACAGGCCACTATAAATGCCGGAGGAAACAGCACAGAAGCGCTTCACAGGAGGTTCCCAAGCACTGAGGATGTCACCTAGACAGGGGACGAAACGTCTGCAAGACAAATTCCCAGCTCGGCAAACAGAACCACAACAACGAGCATCCGAGCTACAAATCTTCTCCCAAACTTTGAAGAAAAGAGAAGCCTAGCAAAGCCTGAAAACTGAGTGAGTGTCTTGTCTATTGACTGGAGAAGTGCCAGCAAACTTCCTGTTTGTTCTGTGGGATAGGCTCAGTGGAATCAAAAAAGGCACTTGTGGCCAATATTTGACCCTCCGAGGACACTAGCAGCAGAAGCCTATTTGTTAAGAACTGCTTTGTTGAGGTCTGGCAGGTCCTCATCCTCAAATTGCAATGGGGGATTGAATTCTATGCTGTGGGTAGGGTTTTCGGGCAGAGGGTTTGCTAAGTTTGGTTGCAGAGTTGAAGCTGAGCTATCAGGGTTTCCCTGCAGGCTCCAGAATCTTCTCTCTGTGGCATGTTTGTCTAACTAGATCTGTGCTTGGAAACCAGTCTGATTTGAGGGGCTCAGCTTGCTGTTGAACGAGGAATGCTGTAGGAGACTGGCCACCCAGGACCAGTTAAGGAACCCATTGGTTAACCTTTTTAGACAGTGAGAACTGATGGATCCCTAACCCTGCAGTGATTGGATAGAGGGGTGGCACAGGATGTGCGATGCTTGGGTGCTGTTCCCTGGCCTGATGGATGGGAGATTTTGGTAGTGTTGGAGATGGGTATGAATGCTATGTCAGGGAACTAAGAAAGCATCATTGCTCCTTCGGGTCCACACCCAAGGAGTCAAGACATTTCATTGAAGCTGCCCTTGTCTCTCTGGAAAAGTCAAAGTTCAAATGTAAAATATAAAGGCCTCTGATCTCTATTTAAGGCATAATAAGCCTGTTAGCAGGTTGTGTACCTGTTCATCTCTGGGACAGTCCCTGTTAAGCTCTAATAGTTTGAGGTCAGGTTTAAGATTGGTACAATCCACTTCCTGTGACCCCAACCCAACCACATTTGGGGTTAAAGTTAGCCCTTGTTGTCTAGTTCTGTAATATCATGGCTACTTCTTAATCACTAGGATGTGTACGATACTTTTATATGACCTGATATCCCTCTGACTGTACACTGGAATCCCAGTCATCAAGCATAAAAAAGGCTCTTAAGAACATCAAGTCTACACCAGTCAAAAACCATCACCTAACTTATCTAATCAGTTTTTCCAGCACTTGGCCCATATGCATTGGCATCATAAAAGTGCCCAACTAAATACTACAAAAAATGTTATCAGGGTTTCTGCCTCTATCACCTTTTACATGTAGTGAGTTCCACCACCTTCTGGGCAAAAAGAAATTCCACACATTCCTCCTCAACCTCCTTAACTAGTCTGTCTATTTGTTTTAGGCCAATTATTCAAAACTGATGTAGTCTGACCAAGCCTCTGTATAATTCACAAAAAACTTCCTTCTCTTTCATCTGTCCATTGACCTTTTAGAGCTTACGTACATGTTTGTTCATCTGAATAAAACCCTCTGTTCCTGCACAGCTCCTTGTTTCTCTTTAAACTAGTCAGGTTTGTCAGCCTTGATCTGAGCTTAACCATCTACTACTTCAAGTTGAAATCCATCAGTTTTCTCTGCTTGCCTAGTCTATTATGTGACTATATAACTTTATGCTTGAGTCTATGCATTGAATCAAAGCAAGTCCTGAAGACTAAGTGGCACAGAGGCAGACTGGCTTGGCAAAACTGAAAAATCTTTGACAAGCCATGCTACATGTATCTTTATAAATGCATTTTCTGCATGGGGCTTTAATAGAGCTCCTTATGCTGTGGATGTTTGAATAGGTTAAGTTCCTTTTAATATTAAATTTTCATAAGCCTGGGATGTAAAGATGCCATCAGCTCAATAAAGTCCATTCTTATCAAGGACTAATGCTACATTCATGAAACTTGGGCTGAGATTTTTAACTCCCTCTAAGTACACTTGCATAGTTGAAGCAGAAGTCTTAGCAGCACTTGAATAAACCCAATCTATGCCTATCAGGTTATTACAAATGATTCTATTAAAGTAGCTGGGAAATGTTGGATATTTTCTTATTGCACAATGACAGAAGCTAAGGTGAAATCTGCAAGGTTGTAATGCTGAAAAAAGCATGTGGTGTACTGGGGGCATGCTGGGTGGACAGGTCAGAGGTTGAAGCCATCTTCTGTTTACATAATCATTGCATTATTGAGATAGTGAGAGTGTCCCAACCTCTGACCTAGGAGGCCTGGTTTCAAGTCCCACCTAATCCCAGATGTGTGTAATAACATTAAAGGAATAGGTTATTTAGAAAATTTATCTGAATGTTAAAAATGTGGGAATGGAATTCTCCTGCATGAATATCCTCCCAGATATGGGTACATTGCATAAATTAGCAGCCCTTTTATGCAAACGTATTCTCCATTTTTAAAAAGTTGCCTTTTTTCTCTGAATGAGCAAGTGTTTTCACCAGAGAAAACCTTAATTGTAGATTGACACACCTCCTTATTTAACATTGGTATGATTTCTTTCACTGGACTTGACTAGAAATTAATGTAATGTTTCCTTTACAAAAGTATCATTTCTGTCAAATGCTCAATAGGATTCTCAGTCTTTGAGATTAATATGTAATAAGGTTCATAAACCAGCTTCTTTCATTCAAATTTCAAACAAACTTTTGTTATTCAGAAATTATTTGTTTTCTTTTCTCCTGAATGATTTTACAAACTGCACATTCAAGATCACTTGCTCCAACTTAAACTAGCTTTTTGCTATATTCATGACTGTTACCTGACAACTTTTCAATTATGGAATACAATCGATCTCACTTAGTCATTGAGATGAACAGCATGGGAACAGACCATTCAGTCCAACTTGTCCATGCCAACCAGATATCTTAACCTAATCTAGTCCCACTTGGCCTATATCCCTCTAAATGCTTCCTATTCATATGCCTTTTTAAATGTTGTAATTGTACCAGCCTCCACCACTTTCTCTGGCAGCTCATTCCATGCATACACTACCATTTGTATGAAAGTGAGGTCCCTTTTTATCTTTTTTTTTCTCTCTCTCCCTCTCACCCTAAACCTATGCCCTCTGGTGCTGGACTCTCCCACTCCAGGGAAAATACCTTGTTTATTTATCCTATCCATACCCCTCGTGATTTTATAGTCCTCTATAAGGTCACCCCTCCGCCTCCACTCCAGGGAAAACAGCCTCTCCCTATAGCTCAAATCCTTGAACCTTGGCAACATCCATGTTAATCTTTTCTGAACCCTTTCAAGTTTCACAACATCCTTCCAATAGAAAGGGCATCAGAATTGCATGTGATATTCCAGCAGCGGTCTAACCAATATCCTCTACAGCCGCAATATGATATCCCAGCTCCTATTCTCTATACTCTGACCAGTAAAGGACAGCATACCAAAGGCTGTCTTCACTATCTTATCTACCTTCCACTCTACTTCAAGGAACTATGCATGTGCACTCCAAGGTCTCTTTGTTTAGCACAGAGTCATAGAGGTGTACAGCATGGAAACAGACCCTTCGGTCCAACCTGTCCATGCCGGCCAGATATCTCAACCCAATCTAGTCCCACCTGTCAGCACCCAGCCCATATCCCTCCAGACCCTTCCTATTCATATACCTTTTAAATGTTGTAATTGTACCAGCCTCCACCACATCCTCTGATCGCTCATTCCATATACGTACCACCCTCTGTGTGAAAAAGTTGCCCTTTAGGTGTCTCTTATATCTTTCCCTTGTCACCCTAAACCTACTTCTGTACTCCCCGACCCCAGGGAAAGACTTTGTCTATTTATCCTATCCATGCCCCTCAATTTTGTAAACCTCTATAAGGTCACCCCTCAGCCTCCGCTCCAGAGAAAACAGCCCCAGCCTGTTCACCCTCTCCCTGTAGCTCAGATCCTCCAACCCTGACAACATGTAAATCTTTTCTGAGCCCTTTCAAGTTTCGCAACATCTTTCCGATAGGAAGGAGACCAGAATTGCACGTAATATTCCAACAGTGGCCTAACCAATGTCCTGTACAGCTGCAACATGACCTCCCAACTCCTGTACTCAATACTCTGACCAATAAAGGAAAGTATACCAAACGCCACCTTCACTCTCCTGTCTACCTGCAACTCCACTTTCAAGGGTCTATGAACCTGCATTCCAAGGTCTTTGTTCAGCATCACTCCCTAGGACCTTACCATTAAGTGTATAAGTCCTGCTAAGATTTGCTTTCCCAAAATGCAGCACCTCACATTTATCTGAATTAAACTCCATCTCTCACTTTTCAGCCCATTGGCCCATCTGGTCCAGATCCTGTTGTAATCGGAGTTAACCCTCTTCGCTGTCCACTACTAATTTTGGTGTCATCTGCAAAATTACTAACCATGCCTCCTATGTACACATCTAAATCATTTATATTATCTGAAATGGGACTGCAAGTTGTACAGTTGGTGCTTGATCTACTGGAATGGAGCAGATGCGTTCAATCTCCACGGAGAGAAAGTAGACCAGGGTTATGCAAGGCAGTGTTAACAAACTATATTTTGAATTTGGTGAACTTTGAGAATCTGAGTTTCAAAGAAAACTGTAGGCTTTAAAATGGTGGCAATCTAGTTAAGAATTTTTCTTTGTTTTAAAAAAAAGTACTCATAATTTATAAAGGTTAGATGTAAATTCAGGAATGGTTTTCATTTTGAACATAATGGTATCCCACATTTCAGCTTTATCAACTCCAGTAATAGTGCCAGCAATGTGACTGTTCAGTTTGAATATGGCTCAACTCCAAAAAGCCATAAATGTCCTGCAGCTAAAGTAATGTTGAGATTATATGGTGACCTATTACTTCAAGATGGCAGTTCTTGTACTCCCAATAAATAAGTATTGAATAGCTCATCCCTTTTCTATATCGAAGTATCAGTGGTTTAATATTTGTCATGATTTCTGGCTGCTTTAAAAAGAAAATCACTTCAGGAAAAGCTTATTAAAAGCAAGTTGTGCTAAAATGATGAAGGATTCAATGCCTTGGACAAATGGTGTTTTGGTCTGACATTGAATAAAATTAGTCCTATTACTACAATGAACTTGTATTAATTTTGCCTTGAGTACACTTCACAGTATTACATTTTAGACTGAGTCACAGGTGATCTATCTTAGCTGCTGGAAATAACCTTATCATAATTATATTCTTTGTGAAATGTATTATACTCCGAAAGGTATTTAATTTTTTAAAATGAAAAATTAGACTGACTTGGAATCACAATGAAGCAGTGAGGTTCTTAGATTGGCATCTCTACTTAAGCAAATTGAAATACCTCACACTGTTTTGTGTAGATAATATAATACTGTATTGAATTAACTCCAGATGTGCACGTGTCTCCTGCTGAATTTCAATCCAAAAATCCCCCTTTTTATCCACTTGTAGTTATCTTTCATTTTTACTGTATACATTTTGAGCTCCAAGTTACCATTACGTGCAGACATGACTGTGTTCCTGTGCATTAGCAACTGCTTGTTATTCCAGCTATTCCCCCTTTTTTTTTGTTTCCATGCATGGCACACAAAAGGTAAAGTGGCTGTATCTTGTGATTGTGAACATGTGGGCTGTTGGCTTTTTCTCCATTGTCTGCTCGTGGGATAATGTGCTCTCTGACTTGATTTGAAGATCTTTTCAGCTGACTCTGCCAACTTGCATTTGCTGTGTTTGGCAAGGCAGTCTTTTCATTGTATGACTTTTTGCATCAAAATTTTGGTTTTTCTACAGTTCTTCCCCCTCTCTCTTGTACTCTTTTTTTGTCAGTTGGCGTGGCCTCCAAAACACTGAATTGCATTTTGGAGAATTAAAGATTATCAATTTTGAGATTTTAACTTATTTTTACTCCCAAATTGCTACACTTTCACGTCTAATACCTGAAATTCTGACTGCTAATGACTATTGCAGTTCTGCTGTAGCCAGTGTTGGGACTACAACCATTCAAGTGATACGTTAATGATCTGGATGAAGAGACTGAGGACATTGTGTCTTCCGCAACAATAAGTGGCGGGACAGGTAATGTTGAGGAAGCAGGGAGGCTGCAGAAGGACTTAAAGAGGCTGATAAAGTGGGCAAAGAAGTGGCAGATGCAATAGCGTAAGTTTATCCATTATGGTAGGAGGAATAGAGGTGTAGACTATTTTCTAAATGGAGAAGGGATTCAGAAATCTGAAGCACAGAGTCCTAATTCAGGATTCTCTTAAGACTAATGTTAGCTTCAGGTGGCAGTTGAAGCACATGTAATGTTAGCTGAAGTTTCAAGAGGGCTAGAATGCAAGAGCAGAGATGTACAGCTGAGGCTATGTAAGACTCTGGTCAGACCAAATTTGGAATATTGAGTAGATTTGGGCCCCATATTGAAACAAGGATGTGTTAAGGGAGGGATTCCGGAGGCAACTTTAAAAGAACGATTGCGGGGATGGAGGGCTTGTCATATGAGGAGTAATTGAGGACTTTGGGTCTGTACTTGGAGTTTAGAAGAATGAAGGGAGAATCTGATTTAAAGTTAGAATACTGAGCAGCCTGGGTAGAATGAACATGGACAAGCTGTTTCTGCTGTAGGAGAGACTAAGACATGATGGCACAGCCTCTGTGAAATGATGACCCTTTTTAGAACTGAAATGAGGAGTTTCTTCAGAGGTTGATGAATCTGTGAAATTCATTGCCACTGAAGGCTGTGGCGGTCAAGCCATTGAGTGTAGTAAAGACAGAGGTTCTTGATTAGTAAGGTGATTTAAGGGTGACCAGGAGAAGACAGGAGATTGGGAAACATATAAACCATGATTGAATGGTGGAGCAGACTCAATGGACTGAATGGCCTAATTCTGTTCTTGTATGTTATGATCTTGCTATAACATTGGTCTCTTTAAATTTATTTGACTTCTCTGTGAGCATTGTTCCAGAACTTAAGCTTTGTATTCAAGCTTTTCACTTTTGGATTGGTATCTGATTTAACTTCACACAGGTCTGTGAAGTTCATAACGTTGCAGGAAGCACCTCGTGTCCATCTGGCACCTGAGATTAATTTTGTACATTCTTCATCGCAATAGTTTAAAAACCACTTTCCTCCTTTAACACTCTGCCAACCTAGGAAGAAATCTTTGTCTGACATATCTCCAGTAACCACACTTGATTTTGTTTGAATCACTATCTGACATCTTTATAGGCTTGAATATCTGCTTCCTAGCTAAATACGGCGTACAAAATAATTTAGCTCTATGCAGTTAAACCACTTTTTTCCATTTTGGATACGTTTTCCTTTGTGATGACCTCTACAATATTTACAACTTGACTGTCACCCTTGGTTTTTTTTTTCCCTGTTGGCTCATCTATGGATTGTTATTGCTCTTCTGTACATTGTACTTGAAAGATGCAGGCAGCTTTTCAACTCCGTGGCCAAGCCCTCCATATTGTAGGGACACTCACCTGTTCTCCCATGTGCATGCTATCGCTGTTGCTTCTACAAGCTCTGACCTTCTGAACATATTTATAACCTGCTTCAAGAGTCTTGTTTTGTTAGCACTGTCATGGTAGGTTTCTTGTGCTTAAAATAGTTGTATTTTAATTAGCTTCCTTTTCTAATTGTCCAATTTCAAGGTTCTGCAAGCTGTGTTAGTGCTGTTTTGTATTAATCAATGGACTCTCTATTGCCTTGGTCCCTATCATTAAGCATATAAGCTTGTTTGGAGTTCAGAGTACCTTCAAAGCTTCCAGCATGTGTGTTTTTCTGCTCTTCAGAGATTTAGATCAGAACATACTTTGAAACAGTCTCTTCCCAGCAATGAATTTAAGTGTTGTGATTTGTACCTTTTTTTACTTGCAGAATTGTGAAATAGGAACAGATTTGTCTTTTGTGTACGGAAAAGCATTTTAGTTTTGCTTCATGTCCTTCATCATTTGAACAGGAACTGATCGGGGAAAAGAAGTTGCCTTTTTAAAAACTTGTTTTTAACTGGTAGCTTTGATTTTAATAGCCGCTGACAGCTTTGTCTGTTCCTGTGTCCCCTCGCCATTGGCTGTGCTTTCCTATAGCTCAGCAACATCACCTCAGTGCGACATCTGACACGTTTTTGTGTATAGCACTGCACTGAATTTATCATGAGGACTTTATTGAAGTTAGCTTTAAGATGTTCGCTTGCAGTGTATGTGCTTCATGATTAATTTGATTATGACAGACTAAGAGGGACATCTATTATTTGAATGGTGATATGTTGGGACATACAATTGGATTGGGAGTCCTTGTACAACAATCGGTGAAAGTAGGCTGGCAGATGTAGCAAGCCATTAGGAAGGCAAATGGTACATTGGCTATCACTGAAGAGGATTTGAGTTCAGAAATAGGGATGTCTTATTGCAGTTGTACAGGTCCTTGGTGAGACTGCACCTTGAGTATTGTGTAGTTTTGATCTCCCTACCTAAGCGAAGGCATACTTACCACAGTGGGATTGCAGCCTGGGTTCACTAAACTGGTTTCAGGAATGACAGGATAGTCATATGAGGAGATTATTTCAACTGGGTTTGTATTTACTTGAGTTTAGAAAGGTGAGAATGGATCTATTTGGAGCATATGTCATAGACCAGATGCAGGCAGGATGTTTCCTATGATTGGGGATTCTAGAACCAGGGATCACAGACTCAGGGTAGTGGGTAGGCCGCATTTAGGATTGAGCTGAGAAAGATTTCTTCACCCAGAAGATGGTCAGTTTGTGGAATTTGCTACCAGAGAAAGCTGCTGTGTTCGAGAAAGAAAGAGATTAGATAAATGTTTAGATGTCAGATAAAGCAGAACATGGCTTTGAGCTATAGAATAAACCATGATCGTATTGAATGGCAAGTTATGGGGGACTCTGATCTCCCATTTTCCAGTAACTCCTCCTTAAATTATTTTCCATTACTCCTGCATTCTTTAAAAATCTGCTGAAAATAATATCAGTTTGTTCAGCAATTGTGGGTAAGGTGTTTTTGTGCAGAATTAATATATTCTTTGGGAGTTCCCCTTTATGTACAAATTACACTTGCTTTAATGTAAGTTATTATAGCTGAGGCCAGTCAATACAAGTAACAGATTCAGTAATTTCTTTGAACCCATTGAGTAAAAACAGCTGAGATGACCTGTAAGTATCACACATTCATTTAGATTTGTACTGAGCACTAGGATTGTTGAAAAAGCTATGTACTAATAATCTAGTCGCACTATTCAATGTGATCTGGAATGCATGTAATTACTGTAATGTTTGGAATAATTATAAGCAAGATTTGCTATTTTTGCAGGATAAACAAACTGAATCACAAAGTAATTCCCAGAATGTTGATACAAATCCCACGTAATTAGAATGGAAATAAGATGAGTGGTTCACAACAGTGGAGTAAGTTATGTTTGTAATTAATAAATTATAACTAACAATTTTACTGAAAGCATTGATATCATTTTGGGGTGTCTTTTTAGAGTAATTTTGGATTTTAAAAAATTGGCTGTTTGAATATATGTCTGGATGATGCAACTGATGTATAATTCCTGCGAAGATTTAATGACTATGAATTTTTTTTTAAATTGAGAATTTGTGATTTAAGTTTTGGGAAATGATATAATCTGTGTATAATTAGTTCTGAATGAAGGTAATCTATGAAATTGGTTGTGCTATCCTTTTTTCATTTTTAAAAATTGATTATGCAAATAGTAGTTGTAAGTTCGTACGACTTGCTGTAGTTGAAAATGAGCCATCGGGAGATTTACTATGCCTCTATTGCACAGACAAATGTGGAACATTTACTTGAGAAAAATTATAATAGGAGAGAGAACATTTATTTTAAGCTTGAATTAAGTGTGAGGCATGTAAGCAGGCAGTTGAATAATACAAGAGTCGAGTTTGGCTTGTCAAGGATCGATCAGCACAAATTCATTTTCAAATGGATTTTGCTGATTTAATTTTAATGTGGTGAGCATGACTATATTATAGCATTCCTTTGTCACCTAAATGATGAGCCTCTTATGGTGATTTGAGCTGTTGTTCTGAAGTCTGGGAGATCTTGATAAATGCTTAGTTGTTGGTATTTAAATTGTGATTTCTTTTCACTTAGCAGAATGGGCTTTGTGAAGGCTGCTATCTTTCACTCTGATTCATGGTCAAAAGTTGCAAAGACACCAGGTTATATTCCAACAGGTTTATTTTAAAACACACAGGCTTTTGGAGCCTCTCTCCTCCTCCAGGTGCTAGTGAGGCTCCAACAGCCTGTGGTTTTCAAATAAACCTGTTGAACTATAGCCTGCTGTCATGTGGTCTTTGACCATGTCCAACCAAGTCCAACACTGGCACTCCACATCACGGCTGATTCACTTTGTAGTATTGATCTCCAGGTTTTAGAACAATAAATCAAGTCACTGGAAAAGTCACTTGGGCCAACCAACTCACCTGCCAAGTTCTGAAGCAAGTTCCCTCCACCTCACTATTGAAGAACTGTTTCTTGAGTGAAGTTTAGTATGCTTTCCATTTTATTGGTCAAAGCATTGAGTAGAGTTAGGAGGTCATGTTGCGGCTGTATGGGACGTTGGTTGGGAAAATTTTGGAATATTGTGTGCAATTCTGGTCTGTTATGAAACTTGAAAGGGTTCAGAAAAGATTAACATGGATGTTGTAAGGGTTGGAGGATTTGAGCTATAGGGATAGGCTGAATAGGCTGGGGCTGTTTTTCCCTGGAGCTTTGGAGGCAGAGGGGTGACCTCGGAGGTTTATAAAATCATGAGGGGCATGGATAGGATAAATAGACAAGATCTTTTCCCTAGGGTGGGGGAGTCCAGAACTAGAGGACAAACCTTTTAGGTAAGGGGCAACCTTTTCACAAAAGGGTGGTGCGTGTGAAAGAATGAGCTGTGAAGGGACGTGGTGGAGGCTGATAAAATAGCAACACTCAAAAGATGTCTGGATAGGTATATAAATACGAAGGATTTAGAAGGATATGGGCCAAATGCTGGCTAATTAGGTTAGAATAGCTGGTCGGAAGGGCTCATGCCCGAAACGTCGATTCTCCTGCTCCTTGGATGCTGCCTGACCTGCTGCGCTTTTCCAGCAACACATTTTCAGCTCTGATCTCCAGCATCTGCAGTCCTCACTTTCGACTAGAAGATTTTAACCTACTGCGAATCCTCTTACAAGGATGCCTTCCTTGAAAAAGCTCTCTTCCGAAGGGCTCATGCCTGAAACGTCGATTCTCCTGCTCTTTGGATGCTGCCTGACCTGCTGCGCTTTTCCAGCTAGGATATCTGGTCAGCATGGACGATTTGGACCGAAGGGTCTGTTTTTGTGCTGTACATCTGACTGTAGAGTATTTTGCAGAATTTATGAAAATGCATGACATTCAGACATTAAAAAAACATATTTCCAATATCAAATGGTCAACTGTGACTACGTTCATTGATTCTAGTTCCTGAATAGCTACAACTCTGAAGAACAGTCTGACTGTGTATGTGACTGATTTTAACCAGTCTTTTCTCAAACTGAAGAACCAGCTCCTGCACGTCCATTACCATGAAGATGAGGTTCAGCAAAGTCCACAATTTTAAAATGATCAAAGCCAAGTGACTTATGAAGCTTGGATTTCATTAGATATGAGTAAACATCTTGTGAAAAATCCAACACAGAAGGATCTTCCACCAAATTCATGTGCAAAGCTAACCAGCTACTAATTTGACTAATTATTGGAGCCTTTCAGATAAGGGGAATATTTACAGATTACAAAGTAAAAGACCAGTAGGAAATTAAAAGAAATCAAATTAAGAACTAAGTAAACAAGGGCAGCACGGTGGTTAGCACTGCTGCCTCAGCACCAACGATCCAGGTTCGATTTCAGCCTTGGGTGACTGAGTGTGTGGAGTTTGCACGTTCTCCCAGTGACTGCGTGGGTCTCCTCTGGGTGCTCTGGTTTCCTCCCACAGTCCAAAGATGTGCAAGTCAGGTGAATTGGCCATGCTAAATTGCCCAGTGTTAAGTGCATTAGTCAGGTGATGTGGCCCTGACAACTGACCAATTCAGGGGATAGGAGGGTGTGACAATGAGAGAGGCAGGTAAAAGGATCCAGGAGGTAGTGCTGCCTCACTGTTGACCTTGTCTAACAGGATTGAGGTTCTTGCTTTCTTGGGGGATGCGAAACTGATCATAGCACCATAATACAGGGAGTCTTTGTGGAGGTGTAGGGAGTGTGGAAAGAAATCCCAGATAGTATGGTCAAGGGAACAGACATTTCTGTGTGGCCAGGATTGAAAGTCCTGAAGACTCCTGTTGTCCGCCTGGTGCCTGGGTTCAGGATATCTCAGCTGGACTGCAGAAGGACTTAGAGTGGGAAGGGAAAGATCCAGTTCTCGTGGTCCATGTACCAATAATATTGTTGGAATGAGGCCCTGTTAATGGAATAATTTAGCAAGGTGTTAAATTATAAAGCAGAACTGAAAAGGTAATCTCTGGATTACTATTTGAGTCATGAGCAAATTGAGAGATTTGACAAGATTAAATCAGCAAATGCATGGCTCAAAGATTGACCTGAGACAAATGAATTTGAATTGGGGTCATTGACATCCATACTAAGGGAGGAGGGAGCTGTTCTGATGGGATAGGCTCTACCTGAATCATGCTGGAATCAGAATTCAAGGACTTGGGAGTCCTAATTCATGATTCTCTTAAGGTTGGCATGCAGGTTCAACTGACAGTTAGGAAGACAAATGCAATGTTAGCATTCACTTCAAGAATAAAAGAGCAGAGATGTACTGCTGAGGCTGTATAAGACTCTAGTCAGACCACATTTGGAATATTGTGAACAGTTTGGGCCTTGTGTTTTAAGGAATGATATACTTGTTGAAGGTGGTCCAGAGGAGGTTTACAAGAATCATCCCTGGGATGAAGAACTTGTTGTTTGAGGAGCAGTTGAGGACTCTTAGTCTTTATTCGATGAAATTTAGAAGGATGGGTGGGAGATGGATCTGATTGAAACTTACATTATATCTAAGCCTCTCTGTATTCTGTATGTGGAGAAGATATTTCCACTAGTAGGAGAGATGAGAATCTTGAGGGCAAAGACACTGTTTTAGAATTGACATGAGGAATTTCTTCAGCCAAAGGGTGGTGAATTGTGTGGAACCTGATGCTGCAGAAGGCTGTGGAGGCTAAATCCTTAAGTGTATTTAAGATTGAGACATGTTCTTGATTAGTAGGGGGATCAAGGGTTGTGGGGGAAAAAGGTAGAAGAATGGAATTAAGTAACATAGGAATAGATTCCCTACAGTATGCAAGCGGGCTCTTTGGCCCAACCAGTCCACATCAACCCTCTGAAGAGCAACACACCCAGACCCATTCCCCTACCCTACATTAACCCCTAACTAATGCACCTAACACTACGGGCAATTTAGCATGGCCAATTCACCTGACCTGCACATCTTTGGATTGTGGGAGGAAACCAGAGCACCCGGAGGAAACCAACGCAGACACTGGGAAAATGTGCAGACTCCTCAGTCTCCTGAGGCTGGAATTGAACCTGGGTCCCGGGTGCTGTGAGGCTGCAGTGCTAACTGTACCGCCCTATCAACCATTACTGAATGGCAGAGTAGAGATGATCGGCCAAAATGGGCTAATATTGTTTTTAGACCAAAAGATATAATTATCTGGCTTACTTTTCAGTACTTAAAATTATAATATTCCTACATGTATGTATTCCATAAGAAGGAAGAATTAAAATCGCCTTACTGAAGGTTGGATGCCAAACTGCGCAGTTGCATGTGTCAAGTTTACTACTTTTTTGTTTTTCTCTTATTTTAGCAGAACATTCCACCTATGATACCAAATGTGTGGTCATTTTGAGAATGTTGGATGGCTCAGTAATTACAGACTCGCATTTGTAGCAAAGTTGGCAAGGAGTGTGAATTGAAAAATACTGTATACAAAAAAAATTTTTAAGCTTGGCTTCCTACTGGACATGGATGATGAGCTTTTAAGCTTCCATAGTTATGATTTGGGGCTGGGTTTAAATTTGGCTTATTGGGGTGGCTTTTTAAGTGGCGACAATTTCATTATTAAAGATAGTGGAAACTTTTATCTTGAAAATTTAGTTGGACCAGTTATCGGTGAAAACAGTGTGAGTTACTGACTGCAGTTGAACCTCCATATAAAGACGTTGTTACTAATTGTCCACTCTGAGGCCAGAAGCAAGTGAAGTGAGTTTTTGTGTAAAAATGGCTGTTACTATTAACAAATGTAACATGTTTTCAGTTACATTAGTGTTTATTGCTGTCAAATACTTTGGCATCTATTAGCTTTCTTTCAGACCATTCTTGATATAACTTTTTGATATTTGAATCTGATTTCTATAACTTGACTGAATTGAGCTTCTCCCACAAGAAGAGTCAGTTGTGAGCTAATTGCCATGCAATACAGGATTGTTGGATGTTTTGTAAAAGTAGATTTATTGAGTTTGATTGGTTCAAGTTCAAATGCCATTTTCAGTCAGTTCAGTTCAAAAGAAAATGAGGTAAATGTAATCCTGATTGTTTTGCTCTCAGCAACTCGCAGAAATCCAGATGTGCACTTACCTTCAGACAAATTAAATTAATTCCTAATTTGAGTGATTTTCTCTCTGGTGCTTTTGCATATTGCTTAATTACCCCACTAATTTGAAGCCATTATTTGTCTGCATGAATAGTTTTTAAAACTACTTTGGAAACTGGACATATTCTCTAGAAGGGCTAACTTATTGCTAGCATGATATTGGAATCTGTAATCACTCCAAACTAATTACTCCACTGGCTGTTTTACTATCCCTTTTCTGCACCCCTCCTTCCCATTTCACTTGTCCAGTTCTGGTTTCAACAACAATAAATGATACTGGACTGTTAGGGCAGCATGGTAAAAACAATGACTGCAGATGCTGAAAACCAAATACTGGATTAGTGGTGCTGGAAGAGCACAGCAGTTCAGGCAGCATCCAACGAGCAGCGAAATTGACGTTTCGGGCAAAAGCCCTTCATCAGGATGGTGACTCAGTGGTTAGCACTGCTGCCTCACAGCGCTAGGGACCTGTACTCGATTCCATCCCTTGGTGACCTGAAGTTTGCACCTTCTCCCCATGGCTGCATGGGTTGCCTCCCACAGTCCAGCGATCTGCAGGTTGGGTGGATTGGCCATGGGCAATGCAGGGTTACAGAGATAGGCTAGGGGGCTTGATCTGGATGGGATACTCTTTCTTTTTTTTTTTGAGTGCCAGTGTGGACTCCATGGGCTGAATAACCTGCTTCTACACAGTAGGGATTCTGTGGTTACTGCTGTCAGAATTCCAATGAGATGGTGCTATTTGACCACAAGCATTTCTTAGGTCTCTGCCCCTTTTTGAAAGCAGCTGACCAGCAATTCAGATTGTCTAAAAAGAATAGTGTACTGTATCATTAGTTTGAAGCCACAAATGTTTCATGTCTAATTCTGAAACTTAAAGTGTGGTCCGTGTTCTTTATTTTTATCAAAATCTCGGATATGCTTGAGTACTTTTTTGTTGTTGAGGGGCTGGGGGAGGTGAATGCAACCACTATTATGTAGTAAACATGACCCTCAGTGTTGACCTAGTTCTAAAAAGCAAGGTTCACTAGCCAAAGAATACATCAATGTCACAGCAAAATATGTTGACTCATATAATACGTGATACAAATGACATGCTTTTTAGCAACTCAACAAACATTATCTACCTCTGGATAGAAAAATCTTGGCCACAGAACCCCTCTAAGTACAGGTTAAAAGCTCAGTTTAATAACATATGTCCAGTGTTTGATTTTATTGAGAAATATATTCAGTGGGTGCTAGAGACCAGACCAACCATGGTAGTTGATTGTACAATTGCTAACTTTGCTTGCATATGTTTCTGAAGAATTCACCATGGGGTGACTTGTCATCACAGTCTTGGTCTAATCAAAAAAGCCTTTTATAACTATTTTAGACACATGTTTGTGATGTTCCTCCTGTGTTTCTAAGGAATCCATCTTTACTTTCTGCAGATGATTCGGCAATCCTAGATGACTAGGAGAAAGTGAGGACTGCAGATCCTAGACTGCTGACAATCCTAACTGGTAGCAGAGGGGTTGATATATGCTAATAAGACCTTTTTTTTAAATTCTTCAACCCCCTTGTTGACAAATTGATTGAATCCATTGCAGGCAGTATGGCTATAGAAATGTTCAGTTGAGAGCACAAACAAGCTCTATTGAACAATCTTTGAGCGTGCTAGAGGTTGACATTGATTTGGATTCTGGGCATGTCTTTCCAACAAATGAGTAAAAAATATCAGCCAGCCATTTTTCAACCCATCACCTCATTGCAGCCCCAATACAACAATGAATACTGTGTATATTTTCTTGCTACTTTTATGCACATGCAGTATATTACCATTATTAAGTGCTGAAAACCAACTTTTGAAAACTGATATTTTAAGATTTTAAAATTATGGCTTTTCCAAATAACATCTTTATCTGGTCATGTGTAATTACTCCTCCAATCCCTGCATATAAGTGACTCATTTTTTCCCCCTTTTCTTTGATTGATTGGATGCTGGTGTTGTTAGCTCAAAATGCAGCTGCAAGTTGGTTATTATTGCCCTTCTGAGTAGATTAGCTTTTGCAGTGTCCCTCATCTAGGACTTAAGTGGTGACTTCAGGGGTGAATTTCTGCCCCACTTATTTCCTGTTCATTTGGCAGATTTAGGATGGTTGAAATGAGAAAGTGGGCTCATGGGAATCTAAATCCCTGTTATTTTATAAGGTAAACTCTCTTGACATTTTTCCTCTGGCTACAAACCTGCCTATTTTGTGTAAAATTGTTTAATTTGCTGTTTGTATTGAAATGTGATTTTCCCATTTGTAATTACCAGATGTTTAACTCTCCGAATCACTGACTCTATGAAAGTGGTTTTGTTGTTCGCTGGCTGATGTGAAAATGTAGTTCTGAGCTATGTTACCCATTGGGAGAAATCCCAAAGGCTGAATGCTTGATTAAAATACAAGATGTCTTTTCAGTAGGAAATACTTAATTGCTTCTCCATGATACTCTTCCTCTGATCTGAAAATAGTCCTGAGTCCTTTGTCGTGCCCAATAGTGTCTCGCAGTGAGATGGCCATGAAAGAAAGAAACAATACGCTTAGTTTGTACAAACCATGCGGATCACGGGCAATACGAGCATATGTACGGTTTGTCTGTGACAATGATATGAGTTAGTCACTCTGTTTGCCATGTCCTATGTCTGCTTTGCAGCTGTATGAGGAAGACTTCTTTCTGGTCAAATAAATCCATTAACACTCAGCTGTCCATTGAAAGTGAAATTCTTGCAGATTCTTGAACCTTAATCAGTCTTTATCAGCATTGTCCTTTTAAGAACTGTGGGAGAAAGAGTGAAGGTGGGTGGTAGACTGCCTGAAATTTAGCTTCTTGTCCTTTATGGTGAGAGGCTCCTAACTCTGACTACTCTGAGCAACTGATGTCCCAGTTCCTGGACAGGTACAAGAGGCTGTTCTTGACTTACTGTATGGGACCCCTGACTGTCTCACATGTGAGATCGTGTACTGCTGACAAACATGACAGTCTTCCTGGCATTATGTCTGTACTAAACAGCATTGCATTATGGCAGTATTTTGAGCCTGGCATCTCCAGTTTACGGGTAACCTAAGGCAGGGATGCTGTGAGCATTCAAATGAGTGAGTACTAGGACAGCAAGCAAACAGCCTGGAGCTGCAGCCTGGTCCTGTCCATGAACTGGGTGCATGTCTCTGACCACACAATGTCCTTGCTGCAGCACTACAATGACAGTTGCTGGGATGCCCTAAAGTGCCGCATTTTGAAGTGTAGCAGTATACCATATATGGAACAGATGTGACATGAGGATTCTTTGGTGCTAGCCACTATGTCTGTGGACTTCAGATGCACATGGCCAGTGCCAGTGTGTGTGCCCTTAGATGTTGATACCTGACATCTAACATTGCCCTTTCTGGAGCAAGTGATTAGCTGGAGTCTGTAGGTGCCTTCCATGTTGAGAATTGCCAGTGTCCAATCAGCCCAAGGTAGTTGATAGGCTAAAAAGCTGAATATTAATGAAGTGGGATTTGGAGTTAATAGGGTTGTTCACAAACTAATCCCACAGTTTATACTGCAGGAAATTATTATTTGTATAATTTTTAATGATATTTGGGGTGAATTTCAGTCTGGTTTTTGAGTTAGTAATTGGTAGATTCTTCTGTGTGACTTGAGTATGTCTTTAACCATGGTGACTTTTAAAAAAAACTTTTTGAAGCCTGGCTAGGGAGCGAATGGCATTTTTGGACTTTTGTTTTTTTTGTTTGTGAGTGAGCTTAGTAAATAATGGGGCCTTCCTCAAAGGCTTGTTAGTTTTGGAATCTGTAATTTTAAAAAAAACTGAAGGTTTATAACAGATTTTTCATTTCAAATTTAACGTAGAGTATTTTATTCCTGAGAAGATCTTGGAAAGGGTGATGGTTTCCAACAGTGATTCTGAGAAGGGAGTTGTAGATTTAGTGAATTAGATTACATTGGTGTAAAAAGTCCCAGTCCAGAAGTGTCCGGTTTAAAAACCTGAAAATGGCTATTTAGCGGAGTACATTCAAATTATTTAAACTGTGCTGGCTCCAAGAAGAAACTTTCACCGTTCCAGTCTAGAAGTTGAAGTCCAGTGACTTAACCCTACAGAGGTATTGGGTACTGATACTGGTATAAGTATTGTATAAATTGTGATTTGAGTGCTGTACCAGGGGTGCTGTTTTGAGAACTATATCATAAACATTTTGGGCATACTACAAAGTCTGTTTTATTTCCTTTTCAATTTATGAAGGAGAGTTGTGGGATCAATGGGATTATACTTCTGTTTAAATCTTTTGAATTGATGTTGAGTAAAAGGTGGTAGTCATGTCATCTCAGGTAAAAACAATGACTGCAGATGCTGGAAACCAGATTCTGGATTAGTGGTGCTGGAAGAGCACAGCAGTTCAGGCAGCATCCGAGGAGCAGTAAAATCGATGTTTCGGGCATCAGGATTCCTGATGAAGGGCTTTTGCCCGAAACGTCGATTTTACTGCTCCTCAGATGCTGCCTGAACTGCTATGCTCTTCCAGCACCACTAATCCAGAGTCACGTCATCCTGTTTTTTTTTCCCCCTCAGCTGAAGCAAAATGCTCAGACAATGTAGTTTTACCTCCTTCATCTTTTATTCCGGGCCCTGGAGGGAGAGAGGACAATTGCCCATATGCATGGAAACATGAGTTTTCGGTCGTCTGTGGAACACCAGTTTCTTGATGAACTATATAGTCCTTTTACAAGGAGGAGCATCCAGATAAGGTAGCATACATATTGATTGGGTGATCACTACAATCAGCAAGTGTCAGTAGTTAAGATTAAGCCATCTGTTATGCAATGAATGTTCATAACCTTAACTGGCTTCACATTATGAATACTTTTCACCTTGTTAAACTGACCTTGCATACTGAATGCTTCCAGTATTGTTAAATGGCTGTACATAATGAATGCTTTTCCACCTTGTTAACCTGGTTACTCTTGTCCCCAAGCACCCCATTGTTAACTTAAGTTCTTATCTGATCTGAGTCATCCTCAGCTGAACCTATTGTTTCACAAAACTCAGAACTTAACTCCTTCCCTGTCTGCTTATACCCTATAAACATTCTCAACCATAGTCTTATTAGAAGCAACTGGTGGTGGTTTAAGCTGAGGCTGTTCATGCCTCCGGTGAGGGAAGAGGTTGAGAAGGAGAGTCTTCCATGGTGAATGCAGCTGGTGTGGGAATTGAACCCATGTAGGCATCACTGTATTTCAAATCAACTGTCTAACCCACTGAGCAAAACCAACCCCCAATTATTGTGGGTAGACTGATTGGATAATCCTGTTTTGTCGTCATTTCTTTTGTATTAAACTTCCATTTTATTGTTAAAGCAAAATTTGAAGCACTGCATCTTTGTTTTAGGAAGAGACCATTTTGTTAAAATAACCAACAACTAAAATTGTGATCTATCAAGGTGGGATCCTGTTTGGGATCTGATTTTACTGATAATATCAGCTAGGATGATAAAATCCCTTTTTAAAATTCAACTCCTCACTACCTAAGAATCCTTGACATTTGAGCTTAGTTGTTGTTGCATTTTTAACTTTGTACAAGAGGTCCAGCAAAGCCTTTGCTCAATTCCACACCATTTCTTGCTGTAGTCCATGTTGTTCAGGTCCCTACAGTATTTAGTCCACCGGTTTAGCCAAATAGTTTAGTTGATATAGCATGCGGTTGGTCTAGCATGCTGTTGTATTAGTTAAGTATGCCAAGTAAGGAATCACTGATTTGATGTGGTGCCTGTAGAGTGAATGGCATCAGCATAGAGTGCAAAGTGCTGAATCAGTTTGTGCCCATAGAAGTCACTAATGTTATATGACACATCCGTTGTTATATTTTGTAGCCATACTCTGAGCATTTCTTATTGTATTCATTTTTGTTTTACTCATTAAATCCAATTCCAGAAATGGTAACAATGGCAGCAATCATTGGTTTGTTGTTGTTTTTTTGAAAAATCTGGTTCACTAAAGCAAGAGAGGCAAAGAAATAGTAAATGGAATATAATGTGCCAGATTGTGAGAGAGACTGGTTTCTAAATGGGGTGAGACTTGAGAAATCTGCAGCACAAAGGGACTTTGGCAGTCTTTTAATTCAAAATTCTGAATGCTAGCATGTTGGTTTAGTTTGCTGTTAGGAACTGCAATGTTGGCATTCATTTCAAGACTGCTAGAATACAAGAACAGGGACGTATTGCTGATAGAAGTAAATTACTTCAGATGTTGGAACCTGCACTGAAAACAAAAATGCTGGAAATCGGTGGGTCAGGCAGCATTTGTGGAGAGAGAGATCAAGCTAACGTTCCGAGTTTAGATGACTTTGTCAGAGCGCTGAGTCTACACTATTCTTCAATGTTAACTTGTTCTCTCCACACGGACGCTGCCTGGCCCACTGCAATTTCCAGCATTTTTTGTCTTCAGATCTGTTGCTGATGCTGTATAAGGCTCCAGTCAGACTCCATTGGAACAATGAGAGTAATTTTGGGCCCGATATCAAAGGGAAGGACGTGCTGGCATGGGAGGGGATCCAGAG
This sequence comes from Chiloscyllium punctatum, assembly GCF_047496795.1. Taxonomy (NCBI): domain Eukaryota; kingdom Metazoa; phylum Chordata; class Chondrichthyes; order Orectolobiformes; family Hemiscylliidae; genus Chiloscyllium; species Chiloscyllium punctatum. The sequence goes on from NC_092746.1 coordinate 77,203,913, forward strand.
GAGGCGTACAGGAATGACTCTGGGAATGAAGGGCTGCCACATGGGTCGTTGAGGACTCTGGCTTTATAGTTGATGGAATTTAGTATGATGAGGGGAGGGGGCAGGGGATCTGATTGAAATACGGAGAGGCCTGGATAGAGCGGCCAGGGAGAATATGTTCCCACTAGTAGGAGAGACTTGGGCCTGAGGGCACAATCCCAGTGTGAAGGGATGGCCCTTTAGAACTGAGATGAGGAGAAATTTATTCAGCCAGGAGATGGTGAATCTGTGGACCTTATTGATTTGACCTCCCAAGTCCCTCTGCAGCATTGTCTCGATCTTGAATACACTCACAGGTTCTTGATTTGCTAGGGGATCAAGGGAGGAGAAGGCAGGAGAATGGGGTTGAGAAACCTATCAACCACTATTTTGAATGGTGGACTAAATGGCTGAATTCTGCTCCTGTTTTATAATCTTGAAGTCCTTTTTTAGAGCAGGAAACCAGCTGTCCTTATCTGCTCTGGGCAAAAGTGAAGACTGCGAGTGCTGGAGATTAGAATGGTGCTGGAAAAGCACAGCAGGTCAGGCAGCATTCAAGGAGCAGGAAAATAGATGTTTCGGGCAGAAACTCTTCATCAGGATTCCTGGATGAAGGGTTCCTGCTCCTTGGATGCTGCCTGACCCGCTGTGCTTTTCCAACACCATTCTAATCTTGACTCTTATCTAGTCTGGCCTACATGTGAGTCCAGCTGGCAATATGCCTGAACCTTAATTACCCCCTAAAATGGTCCAGCAAACCACCAGGTTCACAGGAACTTGGGGATGGGAAACAAATTGTGGCTCAGTCAGTAATGCTGCCATCCGATGAAAGGGGTGCCAAGTTAGGATTGAGATGAGGAATTTCTTCTGATGGTTGAGTCTTTGGAACTCCTTGCCACAGATGTGAAGGCAGACTCCTTGTGTATATTTAAGTCTGAGAAACATACTTTCTTGAACAGTACAGGAATTGAGGATTATAGGGAAAAGGCCGGAAAGTGAACGTGAGGTATACCCGGTCAGCCACAACCCTATTGAATAGCTAAGCAGGCTTCTATTTCTATTTCTTATAGTCTTATGAAATTTTCCTCATTCCCCGATGGGGATTGGACAATCTTGTGATTTTAATAAAAGAGCAAGGTCAATTTACCAAAAATTACTTCTAATTGCCTTTATGGAAGCTAAACTTGCGAATGGGGCATTATTTTGTTACTGAGATGACTACTTTTAGAGGAGACTAAAAGCAGACTTTGCTCCATTCAGTTTGCGAGCTGGCCATTGATCATTATAATCCTCTGCCTGCTCCCATGCTGATCTAACTGCCTTCAGGCTCTTGAACTGTCTTGCTGAACCTCAGTGAGAACTTGAAAAATGGCACTCCTCCATTAAGAAAAGCTTCTGGAATTGCTTAAATCTTGTTACATTCCCAACCTTTTTTTTTTCTATTTCTGACAAAGGTCAAATGTTAGCAGTTTCTATCTTCGCAGGTGTTGCCTGATCTGACTCTTTCACACATTCATAGTTTAATTTCAGACTTTCAGCATCTGCAGTATTTTATACCTTTTTTTTTAGTCGTGTCTTTAACTCTTCACATTTATGTTGTCTTTCTGCCAAAGCAGTTATATTATTCAAACTATCTAATTTTCACACCTTATTGCTTATTTTTCTGTCCTAATCCATTCATCCTATCTTGATAACCACCAGTACCTCTAATTTCCTTTCCATAGTATTAGCTATTGCAAGATCCTAGAGCGATTTAGGAATTTGCCAGTACCTTTTTTTAGTTTTGAGCTGGATTGTTTGCCTAAAACACAATCTCCTGGATAAATTGTTCAGCGTTGGACAATTGTAGTGGTTGTAGTGCAACAGGAATCACAGAATGTGGCCTCCAATATACGAATTGAACAAATAATTCCATCTACTAAAAATAGAAAGAGGACATTCGGCCATTCTCTAAAGTAATGGCCACAAACGATGACCATTTCAAAGGAAATGCTTATTCTTTTTTTTCCCCCCCAAACAAGATCACATTAGTGTAATCCGCAGGTTGTGGGAGATCCTTATTTTAGTCCTTTTAAATTCTGTTAATCTTTCACAGAAATGTTATGACTGATTCCCATTGATGGAATTCAGGATTAAAAACTCTGACCCTGCAAATTAAGCAATGAGAAAGCTTTACTTGGTCGTAGGCTTGGGATATCTCCTATTGTGGTTGGATGTTTTCTTTCCTGAAAATAAGTTCTGGGCTCTGTTTTTGCTTGTCATTTTTCAGTTTTCTTCCTGCATGACTTTATGACAGAAATTGTGACTCTCTAAACATTAGTTTACCTTTTTAAACTTCCTGTACCTTCATCTAGAACCCAGGTAAGAGGTGATATTAATTGTGACAAGCGCCAGTCCCACATTCAAATTAATCAAATTCCACTCAATTTGTTGTTCCTAATAAAATGTCTGTCAATTGAGTATCAGTTTAACTGCTATATAACAGTTACTGCTTTCGAGTGTTCAAATTCTTGACCTGATGTGTATTTTGCTGAAAATGTGTCGCTGGAAAAGCGCAGCAGGTCAGGCAGCATCCAAGGAACAGGAGAATCGACGTTTTGGGATGAGCCCTTCTTCAAGAATGAGGAAAGTGTGTCCAGCAGGCTAATATAAAAGGTAGGGAGAAGGGACTTGGGGGAGGGGCGTTGGGAATGTGATAGGTCGGAGTGGGGTGGGGGGAGGCGGAGAGGTCAGGAAGAAGATTGCAGGTTAGGAAGGTAGTGCTGAGTTTGAGGTTTGGGACTGAGACAAGGTGGGGGGAAGGGAAATGAGGAAACTGGAGAAATCGGGAGTTCATCCCTTGTGGTTCGTGGGTTCCTAGGCGGAAGATGAGGCGCTCTTCCTCCAGCCGTCGTGTTTCTATGGTCTGGCGATGGAGGAGTCCAAGGACCTGCATGTCCTTGGAGGAGTGGGAGGGGGAGTTGAAGTGTTGAGCCACGGGGTGGTTGGGTTGGTTGGTGCGGTGTCCCAGAGGTGTTCTCTGAAACGTTCCGCAAGTAGGTGGCCTGTCTCCTCAATATAGAGGGCGCCACATCGGGTGCAGCAGATGCAGTAAATGATGTGTGTGGAGGTGCAGGTGAATTTGTGGCGGATGTGGAAACTCGACGGCTGGAGGAAGAGTGCCTCATCTCGAACTCAGCACCACCTTCCTAACCTGCAATTATCTTCCTGACCTCTCTGCCCCCACCCCCACTCCAGCCTATCACCCTCACCTTATAACCCTTGCCTTAACCTCCTTCCACCTATCGCATTTCCAACGCCCCTCCCCCAAGTCCCTCCTCCTTACCTTTTATCTTAGCCTGCTTGACACATTTTCCTCATTCCTGAAGAAGGGCTCATGCCCGAAATGTCTATTCTCCTCTTTGGATGCTGCCTGACCTGCTGCACTTTTCCACCAACACATTTTCAGCTCTGATCTCCAGCATCTGCAGTCCTCACTTTCTCCTCATGTGTATTTTACCTGTATTGTTTTGATTTTGCAGGTTTTCTGTCAAGACTCTAATTGATCGCTCCTGTTTTGAGACCATTGACGACTCGTGTTCGGAATTTACAAACTTTGCAGCTATTCTGGAGCAAGTCCTGAGTCACCGCCTCAAAGGTAACTTTGTCTGCTCCATGCATCAATATGGGCACAAATATGAATTGCCCAAATAGGTTGCAGTGGTTTATTGTGTAAACGTCGAGTGGGATCAGGACTTTGTGTGGAGATAAGTACATTAATACAATCTTCAAGTTGCAAAAGGTAAAAATTCAGATTGAACAGAAATTGTACTTTGTAAATATAAAAAACATTAACTAGTAACCTTGCTGACATTTTCAAGGTTTTTAAATTTGAGTAAACTTAAATAAAATCCATTTTACTGCTGGCATACAAGAAATGGCAAGTTCTGGGGGAGGTATAGCATGTCAAACACTTACACTGACTAATGACTGGTACCATTCCCAGTTTATAGAATGTGTTTTGAACATTTAAGCTGCATGTTAAGGTGTAGGATGTTGAAAAAATACATTTTATTTTTTGTTTTGTTGATTTGGGTTTAAACATTACCCACCAACTTCTGTAAATCAACTAAAATCTGGAGTGTAACTGTTCATGCCTGTGAGGTGACTGATTTTGGCAGGAAGAAATTAGGAGCTGAATAAATAAGAGGCCTGAATTATGGCTGTACCTATCATAGTCCCAAGTTCTGGAAGAAATTAAAACAAAGTGGGAAAAGGAATGTCAAAACAGTTAGCAAATATAACTTGCCTGTCCTGACTGAAAAGGTTCAACAAAATGAAAGCAGTTACCTGAATCTGGACGAAGATATTCTCAAGCCAGCAGTAATAACTTGTAACTATCAGAAATGAAGTTCAGTTCCTCTTCATGTTAACCAGTACATTGTGTTTGTTACCTTGTTAGTCAGACTTGTTTATACAGCACTTTATTTTTGGGGGAAAACAAAACCCAGCCTGATAGTAACCCCTTTCCTTTTAAATACTGTTGTTTTCATGTGTGGTGGGAGAGTGGGTTAATTCTACAGTCCACCTATAGAATGAAAATATTTCACAATTAATAAAACTTTTAAGACAAATGAGCAGTAGTATGCCACTGGCCCATTGAGACTGTTCCATCATACTGGCAGATCTGATAATCCTCAACACAACGTTTCTGCCTATTCCCTGTACTCCTTGATTCCTTTTACTGATTTAAAATTTATATCTGTCGTGAAAGTACTTTGAAAGACCATGACTCTGCATACTTCTGCGGGAAGAAATTCATGACTACTCACTGAGACAAGAAATTCCTCTTCCTCTTCCCGACTTTCTTCCTCATTATCTCCACCTTCAACATCCACCCCCCCCCCCCCCCACCGCCACCTCTCTGGGTGGTGACCCTTTACTCTGAAATTGTCCTAGACTGTATTCCACAAAGCAAATCAACCTCTCCACATAAACTCCATCAAGCCACTGAAGAATCTTAAATTGCAATAAAGTTGCTTTTCATTTCTTCCAAACTCTAATGAGTACAAGCTCAACTTACTCAACCTCCCATTGTATGAAAAAATCTTGGGACTGAGATGGAGGAAAAAAAAAATGTTTTTTTTTAATATATCAATATGCCGAGGAACAAACTAGAGGGCTGGGTACTGTACAGCGAGAAAGGGGTAAGTAATCTTGTTGTGTGGTGCTTTGGGGAAGAGTGACCATATTATGATAGAATTCATCATTTAAGATGGAAAGTGAAAGAGTTTAATCTAAATATAGGGAACTGAGTGTATGAGGTATAACTTAGCAAGATCACTAAACTGGTTGACTGTGGGTAAGCAGTGGTTCATATGTAAAGATGTGCATGACTTGCAACAAGTATCCATTCGTGGCACAAAAATAAAAGTTCAGCAGGTCTGGCAGCATCTGTGAAGAGAAATCAGTTAACGCTTCTGGTCCAGTTACCCTCCTTCAGAAGGGTCCATTCCTGCCTAATGCAAAAATAATAGGAGAAATGGCTCAACCATAGCTTATAATATGAATACATTAGATCCAAAAAGAAGACAAAGTTGCCAGTAAAAGCAGCAGACTCAGTCATATAGCATAGAGACCAACTAGTCCATATTAGAGTCATTGACCATGTTCCCAAACTAAACCAGTCCACCTGCCTGTATATGGCCATTATGCCTCCAAACCTTTCCTATTCGTGTACTTATCCAAATAACTTTTTAACCAATGTAACTGAACCTGCATTCGCTGCTTCTTCTAGCAGTTCGTTCCATACACTAATCACAGTCTGTTCAAAACAAAAGTTGTCCCTTTGTTATCTTTTTAAATCTCTCTCTCCTCTCATTTTTAAAGATATGTCTTGTAATTTTGAACATTCCCACCTTTTAAGGAAAAGGTTTGCTTATTCGCCTTATGTATGCCCCTCATAATTTTGAGGTCACCCCTCAACTATCTGCACTCCTATGAAAGAAGTCCGTGTATCCAGCCTATTTTTATAATTGAAACCCTTCATTCCCAGCAACACTCTGATAAATCTTTTCTGAACACTCTCTCCAATTTAATATCCTTCCTATAGCAGAGTGACCAGAACTACACACAGTACTCCAGAGAAGGCCTCACCAATGCCCTATACAACCTCAATGTAACATCCCAACTACTATACTCAATGGTCTGAGCAATGAAGGAATGCGTATTAACACCTTCTTTGCCACTCTGTCTACCTGTGATGCAAATTGCAAAGAATTAAGTTCTACAGCATTACCAGAGCCCTACCATTAATGATATAATGCCCATGTTTGTTTTACAAAAGTGCAATACCTTGCATTTATCCAAATTAAACTTCATCTGCCACTCCTCGACCCATTGACCCAATACAGATGCACAATCCATTATCCGAAATCTGAAGTGTTTCTCGTGAAGTTTTTTTTCTCCGTAACAGGGTTGTTTGGTGTGTAAACAGTTAATCCAGCTCCACAACCACTCAACCCACGTCACTCAGCTGTGAGATGGTGGCATGGCCCAGCACTGGCAGGCGTCAATTCTGTCTCAGGGCTCATAGTACTCACAGGTGCGTCTGCCGTTTGGTAAGATTTTTTTAATTTCACCATTAAGCTGTTACTTTTTCCAAAATTCAAAACATTCCAAAAACCAGCTGGCCTTGGGGGTTTCGGATAAAGGGTTGTGTACCCATCTCTTTGTAATCTTAGCTGCTGCCTTTGTTCACTCTGCCACCAATTTTGGTGTCATCTGCAAACTTAACCATGCCTTCTACATTCCCATCCAAATAATTTCTGTAAATAATAAACAAAAGTGGACCCAGTACTGATCCCTCTGGAAAACTACTGGTTACAGGTCTCGTCTGATAAACTACCTTCCGCCACTAGCCTCCATCTACCAACAAGCCAATTTTCTATCCAATTAGCAAGCTCACCCTGAATCCCATGTGATTTGATTGTATTGATTAGTTTACAATGCAGAAATTTATTGAAAGCTTTATTAAAGTCCAAGTAAATAACAACTATCTCTCTTCCCTCATCAATCTTTTTGGATACTTAATCCAAAAAAACTCAATCAAATTAGTGAGCCACTATTTCCCTTGCACAAGTCCATGCTGACAATCCCTAATCATTCCTTGCTTCTCCAAATGCAACTAAGTCCTTTTCTTTTAGAATCACCTCCAACTTCTCACTGATGTCAGACTCTCTGGTCTTTAGTTTTCAGGCTTCTCCTTACAGCCTTTCTTGAACAAAGGCGCACAAGCATGAGGACTGAAAGCAGTTTAGAACTTAGCAAAAGTGGACAGTTTTAATCGAGGTGATCAATTTTGGTGAGGCCCAGATTAAGTAAGCTTTATCCTCATCTGTTCTATTAACTGCTGCTGGACGTCTAGCTTTAGTCGCTATATATATCCTTCAGGGCTCGTTCAGCAATGATACTAATAAGCCACTCTTGTTAGACATTGAAGGCTCCATCCCCACGCAGAGTACATTCTGTTCGTTCTTTTTACCCCCCTCTATTTCTCCATTTTGAAAATCAGTTGGAAGGGGTACTGATTCATTAGGAATCATTCATTGCCCAAAGATAACCTGTTTCTGTGATACTTCATGTGGTTTGGAGAAAATCTAGAGGACCAGTTAATTCCCACCTATTTGTATACCCCTTGAAGAAATCCAGGTGGATTTTCATGACAGGTGCTGGTTTCATTATAACCTGTAGGACAATGGTTCGGTGGTCAGCACTACTGCCTCATGGTACCAGGAACCCGAGTTAGATTCCAACCTCTGACGACTATGTCTAAGTGGAGTTTGCATGTACTCCCTGTGTGCATTAGTTTGCTCTGGGTGCTCTGGTTTCCACGGAAAGATGTGCAGATCAGGTGGATTATCCATAACATCCAGGGATGTGTAGGCTAAGTGGATTAGCCACTGGATATGCAGGGTTCAAGGGATACGTTGGGGAGTGGGTCTGGGTAGGAGGCTCTTTGGAGGGGCTGGTGTGGACCCAATGGGTCAAATGGTCTGCTTCCACACTCGAGGGATTCTGTGATCACTACTGAGTCTGGCTGTTCAATTTGAAATTTTTAAAAATGGATTTAATTGAATTTACATTTTACTAGCTCCAGTGGTGAGATTTGAGCCTCTATCTGAGCTATTCTTTTGTGACAACCCTTACTTCAGCACACAGAGTCATAGAGATGTACAGCATGGAAACAGACCCTTCGGTCCAACCTGTCCGTGCTGACCAGATATCCCAATCCAATCTAGTCCCACCTGCCAACACCTGGCCCATATCCCTCCAAACCCTTCTTATTCATATACCCATCCATATGCCTCTAAAATGTTGCAATTGTACCAGCCTCCTGCACATCCTCTGGCACCTCATTCCATACACGTCTAACCCTCTGCGTGAAAAAGCTGCCCCTTAGATCTCCTTTTTTTAATATCTTTCCCCTCTCACCCTAAACCTATGCCCTCTAGTTCTGAACTCCCCGACTCCAGGGATAAGACTTTGCCTATTTATCCTATCCATGCCCCTCATAATTTTATAAACCTCTATAAGGTCACCCCCTCAGCCTCCAACGCCCCAGGGAATCAGCCCCAGTCTGTTCAGCCTCTCCCTATAGCTCAAATCTCCAACCCTGGCAACATCCTTGTAAATCTTTTCTGAACCCTTTCAAGTTTCACAACATCCTTCCTATAGCAGGGAGACCAGAATTGAACACTGGTTAGGCTACTTTTAGAATACAATGACCTGTACAGCTGCAACATGACTGCCGAACTCCAACACTCAATGCAGTGACCAATAAAGGCAAAGACCAATCAAAGCAATGTAATGGGAGTCATCTGCAAAGCTTTCCTGGGTAATATTGTATTAAATCTAGTAATCTGGGTTGAATTGCCAACGCTTCCTTTGCAAACGTCATCCACTTCCTGAGCATGAATAATTTATTTTTATTCAAAGTCACAGGGCAAAGGTATGCCCTTGCAATGTGCCTTAATTGAAATCACAGGAAACATCTTTGCTGCACAGTGTGATTTATTTTTCAATTTGTTACAGCAGTGATATTATGACTGGTATAATTACCAATTGATAAATTAGGGGATAGTGTTTTTAGTGACATTGAACTCTCAATGAGGAGAAACTGAATTGAATTTTCCCAAAGCTTTTTTTTAAAAAATGTAGGATCCATAAAACTGTTGGAGAGATGAACCCATCTCCACAAGGCTGGCTAGACTTTGGGCAGCATTTATTCCATTGAGTTAGCAGGTCCCTAAAACATCCTAAGAATTTGGGGTAAGCTACATTGCAATGCTGTCCTTGAAACAGTTGATTTGCTGATCAGCAATTCTGACTTCTTTCTAAAAGACTTGTCGATGGAAGACCTGTATTTATGTTTAATGAAATAGAGCGTCCAGTTAAATAAAACGTACTCTAAAAATCAGTGTAGTTTCAAACAAATTTTATAACTGTCTTGAAGTTACAGTATTGAGTGAATCATGGCTAATTTACATGGAATTTTATTTCCGTGGCTAATGTACTTTGTCTTATTTTAAAATATAAGCTTGAGGCTGTTCATCTTCATTAATCATGCACAAAGACCGTTTTTTCCTATTCTTCATGTAATAGCAATTTATCAGCTTGCTTAATCCAGGTGATGTGAAGGTACTGAAGTTTGGTCCTCTAATTTAAGGAAAGATACTTCACTTTGGAGGCAGTTCAGAGAAGGTTCACGTGATGGTCCCTTGTCTGGAGGGGTTGCCTTAATGAGCAAAGGTTTGGACTCTCCTCACTAGAATTTAGATTGGGAGGTGATCTTATTGAAACAGAGGATTCTGAAGGAGCTTGACTGGGTAAATGCTGAGAGCAGGGTTCCCCTCATGGGAGAGTCTAGGACCAGAGGGCACAGTCTCAATAAAGGGAGACCAATAAAGAAATGTCTTCTCTCAGGGTTGAGAGTCCTTATATAATTTTAAAGCTGAGAGATTCTTGATCAGTAGATGAATCAAGGGTTATGGGCAAAAATGCTGGAAAGAGGAAAGGAGTGTTGAATCAGCCTTGATTCTATTGAATTGAGGGGTCAAACGGCCAACTCCTGTAGCTATTTCTTACAGCCTTCTGCTCTCATTAATCCACAACAAGGTCACAACAATCTAGTCTCAAATAATGCTGATTTTGCTAGTGCTGATCTTGCCAAGCACATGTCCTGTGCAATGTAACCTGTATGCCTCTAAGTCTTTTTGATCTGTACATCCTTGTTTACTATGATCTGCTTGCACTGCTCATAAGCAAAGCTTTTCACTGTAGCTCAGCACATGTGACAATCAATCAATCCCTTTTGCTTAAAATAAGCAAAGTGTATTTTTTGGGCCTGTTCAGTCATAGAGATGTACAGCACAGAAACAGACCCTTTGGTCTAATTCATCCATGCCGACCAGAGTATCCTAACCTAATCTAGTCCCATTTGCCAGCACTCCGCCTGTATCCCTCTTAAACCATTTCTATTCATATACCCATCCAGATACCTTTTTAAAATGTTGTAATTGTACCAGCCTCCACCACTTCCTCTAGCAGCTCATTTCATACACATACCACCCTCTGTGAAAGCGTTTTCCCCTTAGCTACCTTTCTATCTCTTTTCCCTCTTGCCCTAAACCTATGCCCTCATGTTCTGGATTTCCCCCATCCCAGGGAAAAGACTTTGTCTATTTATTCTATCCATGCCCCTCATGATTTTATAAACCTCTAAGATCATCCCTCAACCTCTGACCCTCCCAGGGAAAACAGCTCTAGCCTATTCAACCTATCCCTATAGCTCAAATTCTCCAACCCTGGTAACATCCTTGTAAATCTTTCTTGGACCCCTTCAAGTTTACAACAACTTTCAGATAGGAAGGAGAAAAGAATATCATGCAATATTCCAACAGTGGCCAAAACAAAGTCCTGTACAGCTACAACATAACCTTCCAACTCCCGTACTCCATACTCTGACCAATACATGAAAGCACACCAAATACCGTCTTCACTATCCTATCTACTTGTGACACGACTTTCAAGGAGCTATGAGCCAGCACTCCAAGGTCTCTTTGTTCAGCAATGCTCCCCATGACCTTGCCATTTAAGTGTATAAGTTCTGCTAAGAATAGCTTTCCCAAAATGCAGCACCTCACATGTATCTAAATTAAACTCCATCTGCTGCTGCTCAGTCCATTGGTCCATCTGATCAAGATCCCATTGTACTCTGAGGTAACTTTCTTAGCTGTCCACTATATACCTCAATTTTGATATTATCTGCAAACTCACTATCTATACCTCTTTTATGTTCATATCCAAATCATTTATATAAATGATGAAAAGCATTGGACCCAGCACCGATCCTTGTGGCACTCCACTGGTCATGGGCCTCCAGTCTGAAAAGCAACCCTTCACCACAACCCCTGTCTTCTACCTTTTTTGAGCCAGTTCTGTTTCCAAATGGCTAGTTCTCCCTGTATTCAGTGAGATCTAACCTTACTAACCAGCCTCCCATAAGGAACCTTGTCAAACTCCTTACTGAAGTTCATGTAGATCATGTCCACCGCTCTGCCCTCATCAATGCTCTTTGTTCAAAAAACTCAATCAAGTTTGTGAGACAGGATTTCCCACATACAAAGTCCCAGTGCTTGCCTTTCCAAATACACGTACATCCTGTCCCTCAGGATTCCCTCCAACAACTTGCCCACCACAATGTCAGGCTCACCGGTCTATAGTTCCCTGGCTTTTCCTTACCACCTTTCTTAAATAGGGGCACCACGTTAGCTAACCTCCAGTCTCCCAGCACCTCACCTGTGACTATTGATGATACAAGTATTTCAGCAAAGTGTCCAGGAATCTCTTCCCTTGCTTCCCACAGAGTTCCCAGATACATCTGAACAGGTCCTGGGGATGTATCCACTTTATGAATTTCAAGACACCCAGCACTTCCTCCTCTGTAATGTGGACACTTTTCAAGATGTCACCAACTATTTCCCCACATTCTACATCTTTCATGTCCTACACTGTAAAATACTCATTTAGTATTTCCACCAACTCCTGCAGTTCCACACATAGGCTGCCTTACTGATCTTTGAGGGGCCCTATTCTCTCCCTAGTTGCCCTTTTTTTTTGTCCTTAAATGTATAAAATCCCTTTTGGATTCTCCTTAACCATATTTGTTAAAGCTATCTCCTGTCCCCTTTTTGCCCCCCTGATTTCTCTCTTACTCCTCCTGCCTTTATACTCTTCTAAGAATTCATACAATCTATCCTGTCTATACCTGACATATACTTCCTTTTTTTTCTTAACCAAAACTATAATTTCTCTAGTCATCCAGTACTCCCTGCACCTACCAGCCTTTCCTTTCACCCAACCAGGAATATTCTGTCTCTGGACTCTCGTTATCTCATTTTTGAAGGCTTCCCATTTTCAAGCCATCCCTTTTACCTGTGAACATCCGATCCCAATCAACTTTTGAAAGTTCTTGCCTAATACAGTCAAATGTAGCCTCCCTTCAATTTAGAACTTCAACTTTTAGGTCCAGTCTATCTTTTTCTATCACAATCTTGAAATTAATTGAATTATGGTCACTGCCCTGCCTTATTTCCCAAGAGTAAGTCAAGTTTTGCACCTTCTCTTGTAGGTACGTCCACGTACTGAATCAGAAAATTGTCTTGTACACATTTAATAAATTCCTCTCCATTTAAACCCTTAACACTATAGCAGTGAAGTCTATGTTTGGAAATTTAAAATCCCCTATCAGAACTAACCTATTATTCTTACAGATAACTGAGATCTCCTTAGAAAACTTTTTCTCAATTTCCCTCTGACTATTGGAGGGGGTGGGGGGAGGCGGAGGGGTCTATAATACAATCCCAGTAAGGTGGTCATCCCTTATTTCTCTGTTCAACCCAAATAATGTCCCTGGATGTATTCCCAGGAATATCCTCCCTCAGCATAGCAGTAATATTACCCCTTATTAAAACGCCATTCCTCCTCCTCTCTCGCATCCCTTTCCATCTTTCTTTCTATAGCATTTGTATCCTGGAACATTAAGCTGCCAGTCCTATCCATCTCTGGGCCACGTTTCTGTAATTGCGATGATATCCCAGTCCCACGTTCCTAACCATCCCCTGAGTTCAGCTGCCTTGCCTGTTCAGCCTCTTGCATTGAAGTAAATGCAGTTTAATCAGTCCTACCTTTTTTTATTCTCTGCTTTGCTTTGTCCCTACCTGCCCTGACTGTTGGTTTGGTTTGGTTTGGTTTGGTTTGGTTTGGTTTGGTTTGGTTTGGTTTGGTTTGGTTTGGTTTGGTTTGGTTTGGTTTGGTTTGGTTTGGTTTGGTTTGGTTTGGTTTGGTTTGGTTTGGTTTGGTTTGTTTGACTTGCTCCTTTTTTTTCTCTCAACTGTACCAGTCTCTGATCTCTTTTTCCTCACTATCCCCTTGCTGCGCCCCACCCCTCCCCAGTCCCCAACCTTACTCGTTTAAATCCTCCTGAGCAGCTCCAGCAAACCTCCCTGCCAATGTATCAATCCCCTTCCAATTTAGATGCAATCAGTCTTCCTTGTACAGGTCACTTCTACCCCAGAAGAAATTCCAATGATCCAAGTATATGAAACCTGCACTAGCTCCTCAGCCACACACTCCTCTGCTCTGTCCTCCTATTCCTGCCCTCACTAGCTTGTAACACCAGGAGTAATCCAGATATTACTACTTTCAAGGACCTTTTTTAAAAATTCCTGCTTAACTTTCATTGTTCTCCCATCGTCTCCTGTGTCATTGGTTCCAATGCGTACAATGACCACCTCTGGTCCCTCTCCCCTTGAACATTCTGCACCCTCTCTGAGACATCCTTGATCCTGGCACCAGGGAAGCAACACAACACTGATTTTTCACTTCTGGTTGCCGAAGTGTCTGTCTATACCTCTGACTAGAGTCCTCTATCACAATCAATTTTGCTTGGAACCCGATGTGCCCCTCGTTACATTAGAGCCAGTCCTGATACCAGAAGCTTGGCTGTTCATGCTACATTCCCTTACAGTTTCCAAAACAGCATTATTGTTTGAAATGGGGATAGCCACAGAAGACTCCTGCATTACCTGCCTACCCCTCTACCTTTCCTGGAGTTTACCCATCTACCTGACTGTGTCTCTGTGGCTTTTCTCCCTTCCTATAACCGCCATCCATCACAGCCCCAGCTCTCGTAAATTCCTTAATGCCTCTGTGCCCCTCCAACCTATCCATGTGATCTGATAGGGTTTGTGACTAAAGACACTTCCTGCAAACATCATAATCTGTAACATGGAAACTCTCCCTAAACACTCCCATCCAACAGGAAGAGCATATGATTCTACTAAAGGCCATCTTTGCTCCTTCACAATCTACAGACTCAGAAAACAGCACTGTCTTTTTGATTTAAAAAAGTGCTCCAAGCTAACTTAGTATTTATAGTTTATATTCTTAAAATTTAATCGAGACAGATCTCAATAAAACACATAATCAACAAAGAACCCACTCTACTGTAAGTCTACAGTAGTGAGTAAGGTTACACTTAAAAACTATGTACTTACCTGTGCTGTAAGCTGGCCCATACAAGCTCCTCCAAGGTCAGCTATGAAATCACTGTTTTCCAAGACTGTCACCTTGAACTCTTCCTCCCTCCTGCCTTCAATTAGCAAGAAATGCGTTTGGGCTTTCCATTTCAGCAACTTTAAAGATGTAGATCCAGAATTACCATCATTAAAGATGAATTTGTTTGGCTGATTACCTGTCATTCATTTGCTGCAAATGTTGTCACCAAAATTTGATAAGTGTGTGGAAAAGAAAGGAGCCAGCTAATCTTTATAAATGTGGAAGCAGTCCTATCAGACTTGAAACGTTTTTCTCATCATGGATGCTATCAGATCTGCTGAGCTTCTCCATCGTTTTCTGCTTTTATTTCCACTTTCCAGCACCCAGAGTATTTTGCTTTATTATGGTTTTGTAAGTGGTGGTCGTTGTTACTTGCTTAGCTGAGTGATATAAAATTAGGTGTTATCAGTTCTACCTCTGAACTGGTAACCATATATTGGGTGATTTTAGCTACTCCGCTGTCCATTTCTGCTGGGTGGATAGCTAACTTTCCTGTCTGCAAGTTGAAATGGTTGAATTTATTTGCTGTGTTAGAAGTGGATATCTCTGCACCTGCTGCTGCCACCAACCTGCTTACTCCATTGGTTTTCTTGATTTTAAAATACTCAGTTAACTGATATCATAGAATCTCTACAGTGTGGAAATAGGCCTTTTGGCTCAACAAGTCCACACTGATCCTCTGAAGAGTAACCCATCCATACTCATTCCCTGACCCTATTACTCTACATTTACTCCTGGCTTATGCACCTAACCTACAAATCCCTGAACACTTTATGGGCACTTTAGCATGACCAATTCACCCAGCTTGCACATCTTTGCATCGTGGGAGGAAACCACCCAGACACGGAAAGAATGTGCAAACTCTGTACATTGTCACTCAAGGCTGGAATCAAACCTGGGTCCCTGCACTGAGAGGCAGCAGTGCTAACCACTGAGCCACTGTGCTGCCCAAAATATGAAGTGATTTCTGTTCATCCTTGTCAATGAATTGCTTCCTCCTAAGTGCATGGCTGATTTTGCTCCTTTGTCAGTTAAATGTCAGCACACCAGGATAAAAATGTATTTGAACTTTGTTTCTTTACTTCATGGCCCTAGTATTTAGGGCTGGTGCAAGGTTTGTCACTGGTTTGGGGTGAAGGGAGGGAGTTGACTATAGTGATGGGTGGTATTATGCATGGGGGTGCTGGAGGGGTTGTCATGGGGAGTACTAGTGAAGCCACGCCCTTTGATAGGAAGTTAATGTTGTTCTGGGGTTGCAAGGCTCTGTGCTATGTGTTTTTGTTAGCTACTGAGCAATGGGAGTGCCACTTCATCCAAATATGGGGCCAGCTTTGCGACAGTTTGTAAAACCTGAGAATAAAGAATAGAACTTCTGTATGTTTAGTATTCAGTAATAATGCCTGAGGAAGATTAATGGGCTAAAACCCACTAAATCTGGATGAGCTCACTGTAGGAGGAAACAATCAGCAATTATTAATTCCATTTCAATAATGAAAACCCACCACTCTCTCTCCTATAGAGCACTGATTTTTGTTCTTCAAGCAAAATTTCTTTTTTTAACCCCCAAACTGTCACTGTCTTTTATTCCATTAACTCAATGCTTGTTTTATCTTTTGCTTTTCAAATGCAAGGAAAGGTAAAATGGGCTTTATCCACTGCTAACCTGTCAGCCAAGATAGGAGGATTTTTCCCTGCCCCCAACTTTGAATTGGCTCTCAACGATCTGATTGTGATATACGTATTAGCTAAATTGAAAGAGCTCATCTCTTTGAAGCTAGCTGTGAACAGTGGGGTGCAAGCTGGGAAATGTGGAGCTGAGCAACTCGGGCAGTTCTGGCTCGATGAGCAGTGCACCTTTCCATATTATTGCATAGTTCAACACAATATCAATTTATCAACACGATAAAATGTCAATGCTCTTTTATTTGTGGAGATATGCTCCTCTTTGAGCTTCTGTCACCAAGCCCCAAGAACATACTGAGTGGACATAATTCAGATTGGAATAGGTGAACCTTATGACCTTTTATTGCATGGTTCATTCATTTTCTTTGCCTCTGTCTCTGGTGTCTTTTCTCCCTCCCCACTTGCTCACTCATACATGCTCTCATCGCCTCATTGTTTAACAACCCCTGCATTCTCCCCCCTGGTGCCTGTGATTTGCGTTGGTATAGGTGGGTGGCTGCATTACATGAATCCAAAACGAGCACTTCAAGAGACTAAACTAAAACCAAATAATGCAGATTCTGGAAATATGAAGAAAGAACTGAAAATGCTGGAGAAACTCAACAGATCTGGCAGCATCAGTAAAGTGAGAAACTGAGTTCTTGTTTTAAGTCCAGTATGACTCTTCAGAGTTTTCAAGGACACTTCTATCAGGTGTAATGTTCCTCTCTTCACAAATGCTGCTAGACCTCTTTAGTTTCTCCACTATTTTGTTTGTGTGTGTGTGTGTGTGTGTGGAAATAGGAACAGGGCCCTTAACCCCTCAAGCTTACTATGCCATTCAGTAGACCATGACTGTTCTGCCATTCCTCTCATCCACTTTCCTGCCATTTCACCATAACACTTAGATTCTTGATCAGTCAAGAAATCATCCTAACCTCGAATATACACAAGGTCTCTGCTTCCAGAGTTCCCTTTGGCAAAGAATTTCAACCGCTTGAGAGAAGAAATTTCTCTTCCTTACAGATCTTAACTTAGTATCAGAATAAAGGGCACCATGCGCTTTGGTCCTAGACTCTCCCATGATGGGAAACGATCTCTCAGTATTTACCATGTCAAGCCCTTTAAGAATTCTTTCACTCCTCATTCTTCTAAACCCCCGTAAGTACAGTCCAACCTCTTTAAGATTGCTTACAAGCAAAGGCTAAGTTCAAGAGATGCCTTGGTGGTGAAGTCGGTTTATAAAATGGAAACTTTGTGAAATGACGGCAGTGGGTAGCCTCAGGTAAGTTCCTGTGCTGATTTTGGGAAGTGTGATTTAGAAAATTTTAGATTATGCTGCTTGTTTATTGCGAACAAGAGGTAATTGGAAAGATGTGTTCTAAGCCAAATGTCTCCAGTTTGGCTGATATTGCATTATTATTAATCCTGCCTGCAACAACTGAACCATAATAGCTACTCAACTCTACTCTCAAGTGGGTGGATGCTGCCTGAACTGCTGTGCTCTTCCAGCACCACTAATCCAGTATCTACTCTCAAGTGTGCTAGCAACAATGGATAAATTGAAATGTAAATTTTTTAGTGTTAAAGGGGAGACGTTTTACCCTAATATTTACATATTGTTCTTGAGATTGAGGCTTTGATGTTTGGAGTACTGTTTGAATATGTACATTGTTAATAAAGTTTAAACATCCTTGAAGTGATGAGATGGGGTTTAGTGTATTAGAAACTAAAGGCAAAAATTATGCTGTTGCTTGGCAACTATGGTCACACTGCAATACACTGAGACATGGCAAAAAAAAAACCCAAATGGAAGGCTGGTCAATACCCATGTGAATACAGGGGACCGTCTAGTGGAAATTCTGGCAGAATGTTGGAAACTGTGTTTGGGGATTCTTTGTTTGGTTTGAAGTTTAAGTAATACTGAGTTTGGTTTGCAGTTTCTTTTATCGGAAAGATGCTGCTGAAAATGCATCTGATGCACGTGCAGAAATTTACTGGAAGGAAACCGGTTGAAGCTGACAGGCTGAGTAAAAAGACATTGTATGGACTTGGTTGTAGACCTTCAATGGCTATTGATGTTTGTTTGCAAAGATGTTAGATGTTGTTTCATTTTTTGTTTAAAAAAGTGAAGTTCAAATTCTTTTCTGATGTATTTAATGAAATATTTCTAATCTATTTTTGTCTAATGCAGAATTGATCATGTTCGTTTGTTTAATTTTTTTTTTACCTTTTGGGTAAAGGTTTACTGACATATGACTGGTGTGTGTGCTTAGTAGTTGACTTCCAGTTTTTTTGTTAAAAATAAAGTTGGGGTTCATCAAGCCAGCTCTCTAGGATTTGACTTGTCCAGAACTAATACCAGCTGGGATCATTACCTCTACATTGCTGATTATGTTACCAAACTTGTAATTCAGAGCCTTGAGCTACTGTTCTCAGAATTTGGGTTCAAACTACATGGCTGGTGCTGAACTTATGTTTTTTTTATTAAATTGAATTCAACCTGAGATTCAAGGATGGAGTAATGGCAAACATGCAACCATTGATAATTATTATGAAAAACCATTTGAGTTTGCTAATTTCCTTTTTTTTAAGGGAAGGAAATCTACCATCCTTAGCTGATCTGGCCATCATATGACTCCAAGAGAAAGTGAGGACTGCAGATACTGGAGAGCCAGAGTCGAAGTGTGGTGCTGGAAAAGCACAGCAGGTCAGGCAGCATCCGAGGAGCAGGAGATTCAATGTTTTGAGCATAAACCCTTGATCAGGAATGGCCAAGGTCTTATGCCCAAAATGTTGATTCTTCTGCTCCTCGGATGCTGGCTGACCTGCTGTGCTTTTCCAGCACCACACGTTTTGACTCTGCTGTGGGTCTGAAGTCATACATAACGTGGTTGATTCTTAAGTGCCCTTTGTATTAGCCGAGTAGACCAGCAAAGTATACAAACCACAAGGTTTGTAATAAGGAATTAAACTGGATGGATCTCCTGATATCAACCTAGGAGCCAGAAACACCAAAGCAATCTCAGCCCTTGCAACTGTGCAAAGTCCTCCTGTATAATATCCAGGGAGCTAGTGCTAAAAGTGGAAGAAATGTACAGTAGACTCAGGCTGTTATGTAAATCATGGTCATGCTCATGGAATCATACTATACAAATACCAACATCATTACCTCTGAGTATGACCTGTCCCATGGACAGAGTAGTTGAGTGTGTTGCTGGAAAAGCACAACAGGTCAGGCAGCATCTGAGGAGCAGGAGAATCGACATTTCGGGCCAGATGCTCCCTGACTTGCTGTGTTTTTCCAGTAACCCACTCTCAACTCTGATCTCTTGTGGGTCTTGGTGACAAAACACAATTGCAAAAGCTAGTATAGCTTTTGGCAGATTTTAAACTGCAGCCTGTGAATGTAGATGAGTAAGTATGCCTGTTGAACAGCATTTACAGATGTAGCAACCTGCATGCTCCAGGCTATGCAAGTGTGATTTTGAACTTGAGTATCTTGCCAACGTCATGCAAATGATCTCAATCATTTTCACTGAAGTTGCCTTTGTAAACTTCTAAAGATCAGATGGCATGACAAAACATCAACTTCTTTCCTGAGCTGGCATGCTGAGTGTCTGTACCATTACTGAGAGTCACAGTTGAGTTGGGCTGGTCATCTCACCAAACTACCAACCACTTAGCAAAGCAAAGTCTCTATGAAGAGCTTGTGCTGGAATGTGGTCTAATGCAAGTCAAAGGAAGTGAGCTCCGTACCCTGGAATGGAAACAAGTCATCCTCTCCCTCTCTCTGGCTGCTTTAAAATAGAAGGAACAAGGTCCTCTTCTGTTTGGTCAAGTTGCCCATTACAATAAGGGGCTTAGATTTTAGATTGGTTTAGAGGTGATTTGAAAGTGTTCTTCTTCCCCCCCCCCCCCCCCCCACTTTTCCAGAGGACTGTGGGGATCTGGATCTCTGAGAGGTTGGTAGAGACAGAAACCTTCAACCTTTTCAAAAAAAACCCTAAGGGGTGACTTTTTCATGCAGGTGGTGGTACATGTATGGAATAAGCTGCCAGAGGAAGTGGTGGAGGCTGGTGCAATTATAGCATTTAAAAGGCATCTGGATGGGTATGTGAATAGGAAGGGTTTAGAGGGATATGGGCCAAGTGCTGGCAAGTGGGTCTAGATTAGGTTAGGATATCTGGTCGGTATGGATGAATCTACTTCCATGCTGTACGTCTCGATGACCCTATGACTTGAAGTGCTGTAACCTACCAATCTAAGAACCAAAATCTAGGGAAGGCCATTAAACCTGATGGGCAACTTGTTGGCTGTTGTGGGCACAGATAAGTTTCTGATTTAGTAAGAAACTCTCAACAAGGAATTAGAATTGGTTATTAAATATTAAACTTGCTATTACCAATATCTGAATGTAGGGTTTCATGTTTAACCGCTAACTGTCCTTTTGTGTGTGTGAGAAAGAAACAAATCCAAAGGACACGTTACTGGTTTATCTGGAAAAGCAAATGAAAATTTTCGCTCGTGCATATTATGTCTTCATGGTTCTTTTTCAGAACCTGCGTTCTTGCTAAACCTGTTACCTACACCTGAACGTTTCTAATGCAAGGTCTGGATTCTGCTCCCTGTGGCTGCACAGTTAGGGAGCGTGCCTTCTGAACTTTTAGTTTTAGATTAGGTTCCCTACCGTATGGAAACAGGCCCTTCGGCCCAACCAGTCCATACTGACCCTCCGAAGAGTAACCCACCCAGACCCATTTCCTTCTGACTAATGCATCTTGCACTACGGGCAATTTAGCATGGCCAATTCACCTGATCCGCACATCTTTGGAATGTGGGAGGAAACCGGAGCACCCGGAGGAAACCCACGCAGACACGGAGAATGCGCAAACTCCACTGGAATCGAACCTGGGACCTGGCACTGAGGCAGCAGTGCTAACCACTGAGCCCCTGTGCCACCCTAGTTATATAGGATTAATAGCTGTGTGCTAATAGTTGCACCGCATCATCAGTGATTCCAGATCACATTGAAACTTTCCACGGAGGTTACAGTTGCAGAGATGTCTTGCTTAAACTTCTTGCATATGGTATAAATTGTAATAGAAGTGTTTTTCTTGAACATTGTGACAGAACAGAGTCTCTGACTAACACCCAAGTGTCAATTCGATGCTAAACATCTCTCACCAACGCCCCTGCATCATAAGTGGCTGTGTGTTGGCTTTGTGTGCTGGAAGCTGCACTCGCCTGACTTGATGATCTTGGTCATTGTAGTTGGCTTTGGGCCCGGATAACCATGTTGGAAAGGGCAAACTGTGCTTTTGCGTTTGTGCTGGGCTGTTTCAGGAAGGGAACTTGAAGCCAAGGGTGATAAAGCAACAGCTATTGCAAACCAAACTTTCCTTCCCCACCCCTCCCCTCAGCATTCTAAAGGCTGGATTTTCTAAGATAATGATGACCAGTTCACTGTCCTAATTGGGATGGCCCAGTGGTTAGCACTGCTGCTGAGGTTTGATTCCAGCCTCTGATAACTGAATTTGGGTGGAGATTGAACATTCTTCCTGTGTCTACATGGGGTCCCTCTGGGTACTCTAACTTCCTCCCACAGTCCGGAGATGTGCAGGTTGAGTAGATGGGCAATGCTGACTTATCCTGTAGTGCCCTGGGTCATGCAGACAAGGTGGATTAGCCTTGTTAAATAGAGTTATGGAGGCAGGGAATGGGAATTGTGTTACACGCTCTTCGAGGGTCAATACCAACTTAATGGTCTGAATGGCCTCTATCTGCATTGTAGGAACGCTATTTTGTTTTTCTTTCTTGGATGTAATTTTAACTGGCAAGGACTGATTCAATCAAATTGATTTTTATTTATTTTTCCTCCTAGACCATTGAACCTTAATGCCACTAAGTGGGCAGATGTCTGATTTTAGAAATTGATATATTCATCATTTAAACTTGCATGTATCCTTGGAGACTGACTGGATTCTGGCCGACTGTACAGACAAGCTCTCAGTTGGATTCTGCTCTAGAGCTTTGAACCTAGACTGTTCCTCTTGGAGATGGATTGCACAAATTCATTTCCCATTGCTTTATAGTGGATTTGAATTTTCAACTAACCAAGCTAAATTCATGTAATAATCTGTGAATCTTTCTGGCAGAAGGAAATGTCTCTGCCTCTTGAGGCTCGGAGAAGAATCTGACTCATATATGCCAATTATTGTAAGCAACTTTGAGATTAGAGTGATTGTTAAAAAAACTAAGGTCTTTATCGGGTAGGTCAATGGGCTGAGAAGTGGCAGACGGAGTTTAATTCAGATAAATGCGAGGTGCTGCATTTTGGGAAAGCAAATCTTAGAAGGACATATATACTTAATGGTAAGGTCCTAGGGAGTGTTGCTGAACAAAGAGACCTTGTAGTGCAGGTTCATAGCTCCTTGAAAGTGGAGTCACAGGTAGATAGGATAGTGAAGGTGTTCGGTATGCTTTGCTTTATTGGTCAGAGTATTGAGTACAGGAGTTGGGAGGTCATTGTGGCTGTGCAGGATATTGGTTAGGCCACCTTTGGGATGTTGCGTGCAATCCTGGTCTCCACAACAAAGATGTTGTGAAACTTGAAAGGGTTCAGAAAAGATTTACAAGGATGTTGCCACGGTTGGAGGATTTGAGCTATAGGGAGAGACTGAATAGGCTGGGGCTATATTTCCTGGAGCCTGTGGGGTGACCTTTATAGAGGTTTATAAAATCATGGGCATGGATAGGGTAAAGATACAAAGTCTCTTCGCAGGGGTCGGGGAGTCCAGAACTAGACGGCATAGGTCTAACGTGAGAGGGGCAAGATATACAAGAGACCTAAGGGGCACTTTTTTCATGCAGAGAGTGGTGTATGTATGGAATGAGCTGTTAGAGGAAGTGGTGGACGGTAGTACAAGTGCAACACTTAATAGCCATCTGGATGAGTAAATGAATAGGAAGGGTTTGGAGGGATAAGGGCCAGGTGCTGAATTCTATAATGTAACTGTCTAAAATCATGAAGCTGGTTGTCAAACTCCATTTTTAGTCACTATGTATGAAGTTGTCTTTGGATGTTTAATATGGTAGCAAAGATGGGAGATTATAGATATGGACAAACACTTGAGTCAATGCCAGAAATGCTATTAACTCTAGTTTTCTTGTATGAGTCAGAAGGCTGTGCATTTAATCTCCACTTTGAAATTTGAGCAAATAATCCAGACTGGTGCCTTTTTGCAGTAGTGAGATGTATGATGGAGTAAAAGATTTGCTCCCACTGGTTGGGTGCGTTAATTCATGTTATCCACTGAGGTTGAGGAGAATGGTGTGAACATTGTCTCAAATGTCTAAATATAACTTGCAAGGTTGGTACAATGGGCAGAGAGAAGAAAAGCAAGGTAGTTGGAGAAATGTAAAGAGAATGCAAAACGAAATATCTGGGGTTGAGGTGGGTAAAGAGCAAAATAAAAGGGTTAAGCAGACAAAGTATGAGTAGACTGAAGAATAAATGGAAAAGGTGGAGTTTGTGTGAAACGTATTCAGAAATACAGTGATAGAAAGCTTTCTTTTATGGGGCAAAGGAAATCTGAGTTTTTTTTTGGTGAATTCTTGTGATGGGTATCAGCTTGGGTCTGAATGGCTGAGCATATGCTGACCCTTCAATGTGGTTTGCATGCAAGATGCATTAGTTAAGCTGATAGATCAGGTATGGTAGTGGCATACAAGGATGTTAACCCCACCATATAGCATCCTCCCTGTGAGTGAGTGACTGGAGGGGAGAGGAGCCTACCCTGCAAGTTGGATAAAGTGATGCTGGAGATGAGGTCTGTGCAGTGTGTTCATTAGTAGAATAGCTCCGCCTGAATTTCTTTACTGCTGTCAAACAGGTGAGAAGTAACACTTTGGCTGAAACATGGTGAGATGCAGAAGCAGGAAGTGATGAGGGAAAGTTGAGAAGTGGCTTCCAGGCTTGTGTGAATATAATTGTTATCTACCACTATTGCAGTCAGTCATCAACTAACTAATAACTTTATTAAAGATACAAATTGTGCAAGATTGAAGACTTAATAGAAAATGCATGCAAATTAGTCTAGGAAAACTGATTAAATTGGGTAAAAACCAGGACTGCAGATGCTGGAAACCAGAGTCTGGATGAGTGGTGCTGGAAGAGCACAGCAAGTCAGGCAGCATCCAAGGAGCAGGAAACTGGATGTTTCGGGCAAAAGCCCTTCATCAGGAATAGAGGCAGGAAGCCTGCATAGTGGCGAGATAAATGAGGGGGTGGGGGTGGGGGGGGAGAGGTGGAAATGGTTGTGGGTGTGGGGAGAAAGTAGCAAAGAGTACAATAGATGAGTGGGGGTTGGGGATGAAGGTAATAGGTCAGAGGAGGGTGGAGTGGATAGGTGGAAAGGAAGATAGGCAGGTAGGACAGGTCATGGACAGTGCTGAGCTGGAAGTTTGGAACTGGGGTAAGGTTGGGGGTGGGGGAGAGGAAATGAGGAAACTGGTGAAGTCCACATTGATTGATTAAGTTACCTGTTTTTGCTTCAGAATAACTTGTCAAACATACCACATTGTTTCCTCATTTAAATATTAAACTATTGTATTTTGGTGTCAAAGACCACATGGTTTGGGTGCAGGGAAGTGTCTCAAATTTGTGAAATTGGCATTACGTTCAGATGTTCATTTTAATATGCTGTCTTCACATTTAACACCGATTTTGTGGGTTTTCATGCACACAAATAACATTTAAATTTCAGTGATACATACACATTTTTCACTTCAATGTTCAGTCCATGTTTTCTTAACTTCCTGAAATTTGCCAGTGAATCAAGACCATGTTAATTATGGGGCCGAAGCTTGCTTCAGTAAAGATGCTCACACTTGGTGAGTCTTCTCACTTGCAGATTGGTGATTAAAGATTATATTCACAGACTTTGGCTGAGTGCACTGGCCCCTCTGCCAAAACAGAGTGCATCATTTTCAGAGCTCTGACATCATCTCCCTTTCTGCTCATGCTTGACTTGCATTCTTCTGTAAATGTGCTAAGGACACTTTGAAGGCCAGTCAGTAAATAAGAGCTTTGTTGGCTGCTGCTCAACAGCTCATCTTTGTCCATTTTGAGCAGAGTTTAGATCCGGTTGTACCCTATTGGAAGGATGTTGTGAAACTTGACAGGGTTCAGAGAAGATTTACAAGGATGTTGCCAGGGTTGGAGGATTTGAGCGATAGGGAGAGGTCGAATAAGCTGGGGCTGTTTTCCCTGGAGTGTCGGAGGCGGAGGGGTGACCTTTATAGACGTTTATAAAATCATAAGGGGCATGGATAGGATAAATAGACAGTCTCTTCCCTGGGTTGGGAGAGTCCAGAACTAGAGGGCATAGGCTTAGAGTGAGGAGAAAGATATACAAGAGACCTAAGAGGTAACTTTTTCACGCAGAGGGTGGTAAGTGTATGGAATGAGCTGCCAGAGGAAGTGATTGGAGGCTGGTACAATTGCAACATTTTTAAAAGGCATCTGGATGAGTGTACGAATAGGAAGGGTTTGGAGGGATATGGGCCAGGTGCTGGCAGGTGGGAGTAGATTGGGTTGGGATATCTGGTTGGCATGGACAAGTTGGACAAAAGGATCTGTTTCTGTGCTGTACATTTGACTTTATGACCCTCCGACTACAACTTGCCTGCTCCAGTCTTCACCAAGTGTTTGTTCTTGTGTGAGAAAGCCAGTTGGAAATGCAACTATTCTTACTGTTCTCATAGACATGAGTGTCTGTCTGAGTTTGTGCACGCTCTCAGAGCCATTGATCTTGTCTGAGGACCTGTTGTCAGCAACCCCACCGATACATGATACACCAATGAAGGCACAGAGACAAAGGACATAGGTTATACCTTGCAAAGTTTTTGAAATTGTTTTTAAAGTGTCATTCAAGGTGATTTAACAGAATCAAAGTACCGTGTGAGATGTGGGTAGCTTTTATTTAATTGTACCATCCAATAGAAATGCCAAGTCCTATCTCCAACCGTTGGGGATATTGAAAATCTACCTCTCCTGTTCTGCTTGTGCTGTGCTCATAAGCTCAAGATTGTTAAGGATGACCTTCGATTATCTGCCCCTGCCTGGTTGTTCTATGTTGGTACATGAAGAAACTATGTACCTAATGTGGATTGAATTGGTGGATCTTGTAATGGTGCGTGTGATACCCTTAATTGCTGTTGTTTTCAACTGCCCTGCTGAAATCATTTTAAAGTATTTTCTGCACTGAATCCAGGAATCATCATTTAGTTTGTGCAGCAAACATCCACTGATGTGGATGAATATCAGTGATAATAACAGTGTATTTATGTGGTGTGTTTAATGTAATCAGGTTATGATAATAAGACACTCAGCCACATTAGATATTGGGGCAAGCAAGCAATGACTTTGAACAAAGTACAGTAGTAGGTTTTAAGGGGTATCTGTGAAAGAGGTAATTAAGTTTTAAACAGCAATACAAAAGCAATTTTAGAGCTTGGTGGCCCTGACTCGTGAAGGCATAACCACTAATGGTGCAGCGATTTTAAAATAGAGGTTATTGTGGAACTAGAGGAGGGAAGGTATCTCTGGGTTGGTGGGCTGGACGAGGTTACAGAGACGTGTAAAAGGGAGGCCACGATGGTGAGATTTAAAACCAAAAATTTTAAATAGGTTTAATGGCTGGAAGCCAGTGAGCATTTGTGAAGGTGCAAGACATTCAGTGAGACTCAGGATGTGGGAAGCAAAGTTTTGAATTGCCTCTGGCTTAGAGAGAGTAGAACATGAGAGACAGGCCGAGTGTGTATCAGAATAGTCAAGTCTACAGGTAAGAAAGACCTGGATAAGGGTTACAGCAGCAGTGCTGGAGTCAGGTAATGGAATTCAGGTGGAAATAAACTGACTTAATGATGGCACATTGTGGTTGGAAGCTGAACTTTGGGTTAAATATGCCACTGTTTGTGGTGATGTGGAGGGGCTGGTGGACTGGAGTGGACAAAGTTTAAAAATCGCAAACCAGGTTATAGTCCAACAGATGTTGTTTTTTTTAGAAGTACTCTCTTCCAGAGTGCAAAATGCTTCCAAATAAACCTGTTGGACTATAGCCTGGTGTTGTAATTTTTGACTGTCAAAAGTCTGATTCAGGAAGTGGAGCTGAGATACCAGCAAGTGAAGAGTTTGAGGGTCTTGTAGGAGCCCGAACAACAGGTGTAAGAAGTCTAATGAGGTCAAAGTCAAACCTGACATATGGAACAATATGCTACATTTTCCAATTAGGTTCCTGCTGTTGAGATGAAACTGTGAATAAGCACCTCGTTGCTGCCTAGCAACAGGGTATTGTTGCTTGCTATCGGCCTGACAAAAACCTGAATCTTGGCTCATTTATCTACAGCTTCCTAACCTACCACCTGCTGTGAGGAAACTAGACGTTGCTAATTCCTGACCCAGAAGTGTGAATGGGTACCTGATGACACCAGATGGCAGCCTGCTCCCCGAACTACTGCTGGTGTCTCAAGGTGTGCTGCATCACCAGCCACATGCAGCTCTCATCCATGGGCAATGGCATCAAAAACCTGCCAGCCTCTCAGGACACGCGTGGCACATGTGTGATCCACTTGCTGGACACTTCTGCACTTCACTGCTGTATCTCTGGGCACACTAGCAAAGATCGTTACAATTCTGTTGCAAGAACACTTTGCACAAAGGCAAGCACTCAGTTCACACACTGGATCAGGAAGCATCTCTGGGCTGTTTGTTCACTGTTTGCTCATGTTGAACCTTTTTTTTTGTACTTTATCCCCTAACCCCACTCCCACCAGCTCGACCTATTGGGCTGTCAGTGCTTTTGTTTTGTTTGACTTAGACACAAATCCAAGGAGCATGTCATGGTTCAGAGCAGCCCTCAATCAAGTCCAGGGCAAGACACTTCACTCATGTTGTCCTGGCCAAAACGAAATAAAGGATAGCCTCTGATACCAGTGTAGGGACCAGGACATGGTTAATCAGCCACTTGGAGTGGTCACTGTCAGGATCCTCTCCTCGTAAGGAGTGAGCAATTAAAATGTAAGGTAGCCCACCTTTCTTGGCTCTTTCTATCCAATGTGGACTGTTATCTCCTATAATAGAAAAGGGGGCACTGAATGAAATGAAATGGGAGGCACAGCTGTCAGTGCTCAATTGCCCCAAGTAAGTAAGTTGATGTTGTTGGCTTTTGGGGTGGGTGAGAATGAGTGAAGGAAGATGTATACAGTAGCAAGAGTGGTAGATCATAAGTCTTGGTGGGAGGTGGGTACAATAGCAGTGAGTGTGTGAGGCACTCCGCTCTGACTGAGTGGAGGTGGTCAGTGATCATGTTTCTACACTGCCAGGCATTCCTCCAGGTGGCTGAGACTACATGGACATGGTGGCGCACACTGTCTGAACTGGCATGGTCTGGCGTTATGGCCTTGACTTTCCCTGGCACAACAATGTTTGACCCTCCTCTGTATCACATCATGCTGAACATTGTAAACTCAGCTTTATAAACACTTTAATCAATTATAACCTCCGGTTTCTGGCTAGGTATTTACGAGGCCAATGCTTTTTTCAAAACATGATTAGGTCATTTGTTTCTGAAGACAAATTACCTTTACAGAACTGAAAGCCATCTTGTTTTAAATTTTTTTAAAAAATTTTTGAATACAATTCAAATTCCTGAATTATACACTTTTTTTTATCCCAACCTTCAAGTTAAGTTATGGTGAGGTGACTGAGTGAAAAAGCTGCTGTTGCACAAATTTCAATTGCATCCAGGTTTCCCTCATGTTCCCAGTCTGTCACTGGAATTAAAATCAGGGTGAACATTCTCTTAGCCTGTCATATGTCCTTGAACAGACATTTGCTGTATCTTAAAATGTATGTATCATGAATTATAATTTTTTGAATAATTTATTATTGAATATTCTTTGAAGGCTATTTCACTTCACAGTGAGGGACAGTAATATAAATTTGTAAAGAAAAGCAAAATAAAACAAGAATGTAGAAGCTTTTTTTTCTGACCATATCACCCTTTTTAAAACTAATTTTCTTAGGCAGTCTTGTTTTAATTGAAACCTAATATGCCTTTGTTCATCTCAGCAAATTTTGTGTTCGCACAAAGGAAACGTATTTTAATATTCCCTTTCATCACTATTTTGACCTTTCTGCTCAAGGGGAGTCAAAACTGAAGGAGTCTGACACAATATGACGACTCAGATGATCAAAAAAGGAACTTTTTGCAATGAACATTCCAGTGATCTCTCCAATCTCATTTCAAACATGAGGCTGTATTGATGTTGCCTTTGATTCAGTTGTAATAGCATTATGCATTGTAGTCTGAGAAAATGATATTATCTTTTTTATTTAAATTAAAAAAAACTCTCTCAGCATAAAGGAAATTAAATCTAGGCTGGTATTATGAAATTTCAATTGTTACACTCCTCGTTTAATCTAATTGACGCACATTCAAAGTATCTCATTTATTGTTCTGGCATAAGTCAAATCTGTCGCAGGCAAATTGAGCTTTCAGCAGCTTGTACTGTCTCCCTAAATCATGACCAAAATCTGTTGCTCTGCTTCATTTAACACGGTTAACTGTACAGTTTTCTTTCCCTTTTTTGTATTGCAAGTCTTTCTACTTTCTCTCCTGAATTACTCCCCAATACTATTACTTTTACTGCAATGCGAATTAACATCTGAGCCATTTTATTTAAGTCCTGATGAATAAACCAGGATATGCACAGGAACTGCACCATTGTCTGCTCAGTTTGGTTAGTGCTCCAAAAGATATCATTATATCAGTGAATGAATGAGTATGAATAAGATTTTGACTGAAGTTCTTCCCTACCCTGTAATCAGAGACACCAAATTATTTTCACTCAAAGGTTTTAATGGCGATTTTGAAAGAAAACTCAAGTTTTACAAAAACGATTGAAGCAATTGTATGTCAGCAGCCCGTTGCATTATTTCAGTAGCTTCATCATTCAACTCCTTTCATTTTGACCTTCCCTGACTGAAATCAGTCAGTTGGAACTAAAGCAATAGCAATCATATTGTTACAATGAGCAATCAACTGTCATACACCTAACTGAAGGAGAATATTTTCCTGACTGATTGCTGTGTTGTTGGTTTAATGCTTGTGTTGCGATTTCCCTCAGTGTGCTGCTCCTTTTGAGCAACTATAACAGGGTTCTCATAATTACAGATTTGTGTTTTTATACACTCTTCCAGCCATGGTTAGGATCAATGACTCATTTTATGATCCTTTTTAATACATTTCACCATTTCATGGGCCAGTAACTTTATAGCACTTGAATTCTTCACCAAATTTTCACTTAAGGTGTTGACAAAAGATTGCTGCTCTGAAGTTTATTGAAGATTTCCATTTTTTTGCATAACAGCAAACATTAATTTTCGGAGGATTGTCGTAAGCACTCCTCAAGCATTCAGTAATTGCTTCTTTCTCAAGTGCTCTAACAGTCCTTTATAATGCCAGTATTATTATGATCTTTTGCACTTTTCAGAGATGCTTTTCTTACAGACGTTGGTTTATTAAACTAGAATGATAGCCATCTGCCTGCATTTTAAAAAAAAAACTGTAGGGAAAAACTGTAAAACATTGTTTTTAATATCCAAAACGACTTAACCTCATTGGGTTATGAAGTCAGAAGAAAACCTATAAGTGTATTATTTTCATGACACACCAAATCTGCCTGTGTGCAGTATATTCAAAGTGAACGATGAATTGAGTACTCCTGCCTGTATATTCTATTGCCTGTTCAATCAGTAATATCTGTGGAATAAAATAGCCAGGGTATGCACTTTTATGGTGAAATCTGCCTTGTACTTAATTGTATTGTATATCACTTGGCAGCCCTGCTCCAGTCCTCCCATATCTGCCACAGTCCTCCCACAGTCCAAAGATGTGCAAGTTAGGTGAATTGGCCAAGTTAAATTGCCCGTAGTGTTAGGTGAAGGGGTAAATGTAGGGGAATGGGTCTGGGTGGGTTGCGCTTTGGCGGGTTGGTGTGGACTTGTTGGGCCGAAGGGCCTGTTTCCACACTAAGTAATCTTAAAAAAAAGAACATGAGAAGAAAATAACTACTGGCGAATGCTGCTGTGTTAACATTTATCAGTACGTTGATATGTTTGATATTGGTTTGAATTCTTGTTTTTAAATTTAGGATAAACTTGGTTTCACCACTGTTGCATACAGACTTTAGAACTTTGTAATATCATACACTTGCATTTCATTGTGCATAAGCTCTGTCCAAGGCAATGCTATTTTTAAAAAGAGATGTGAGACCAATGCAGACTCCTGAAGTCTAGCCATATGAGTGTTAGCAACCTGTGCAGAGCTATGTGAGTAGAATTGAATGGTAGTGTTTATGAAAGTCTTTCAAAAATCCAGTAGTAAAATTAGACCCTCATATCTCTGCATACCATGTATTGTAGTATTTAGTAACAGTGTTAGGAAGATGTCTGAGCTTAAAGACCATTATTAAACCCTTGCCTCTCCTCCACATGTCTGACTAACTCCATGTATATCTCCTTGGATTTACTAATCCTTGCCTATTTTCCCCAACTCTTGGGTGATTTATTTTTCTGTAAGCCCTGCAAGTGAATATTGGCAGCCTAATCTGTACTGGGTGTTAAGTGTATAAATTGGATTGTGTTTGCACATTGGGGGGCACTCCATTGGATGATGAGTGCATTTTATAATATGTAAAGTGTACAGAACATTTTTGTTTTTTTCAGCCAAAGATCGTTTTAACATTTTCATTGCTCTTGGAGCCATTATGGGATAGTTTGATATGTTGGAGTTTGGTGCAGTTTCTCTTGCTGTGTTGTGCTGTATGTTTGGGATAAAAGTACATTATTATTTGAGTGTTCAAGCTGCTGACTATATTCTTCATGTCAGCCTGTCAACTCACTATGATACTTTGCAAATGTAATGCAGGCTGAGCATACTAATGGAAATGTGCTGACCCACCGTTCTGAATGTTCAAGAAAAATCTTTGAGTGTAATCGGCCATGGTTGCATTGAATGGCAGAGTCGGTTCAGTTGGCTGTATGTTCTACTAATGTGAACTACTGCAGATCTGAAATAAAAACAAAATGCTGGAAATAGTTCAAACCGCATTAGTGAAGAGAGTGTTACTCTTACAGGTTGGAAATTATCCTCCTCCATCAGAATTGAGGGAAGGCAGCACAGGATATTAATTCACTATTCATTTTATTATCTTAAAGAATCTTTCAAGCTTTTGTTTTTATTTGAAAGTGAAGTTGCTAATTATATAGACTGTGTTTTACTTTGTCTGGTTCTCCTATTTCTGTTACAGGTCAGATTAATTGGTTTGGTTACGAAAGCCCTCGAAGCTTCTGGGACTTCATCCGTGTGGCATGCAGCAAGGTTCCCCATAACTGCATCAGCAGCATTGAAAACATGGAAAATGTGAGCTCATCAAGGGCAAAGGTTAGAAAGCTGTTGTATTTTTGTTACGTCATCTGCAAACAAGGGTATCAACATCAGTTTTTATATTATGCAAGACCCTGTGATACTGTCTGATTGTGGTTACACAGCTAGTTCCAATCCAAAAGTAAACATGAAGGGTGAGGGCTTAGAAGCATGTGAAAATGAGGGTAAGACTGTTTTGGCTTTTGTTTTAACCTAGATAAGGTTTTATTTTTTGTAAAATAAATGAGTCTCCCACAGATTTCTAATCTTAACACTTCTAGTTTTTACAAAGGATGTTTGAGAGCAATGCAGAATCTTGAAGACTAGCAATATGAATGTCAGTAACCTGAACTTTAATGTTTGATATCTGTGCCATGCAAAGCAAATGACAGATTGGTTGGAGAAAGTAGGAATGAAAGGAGAGCTTAAATAGCTTTGGGAATCCAAAGAAATCATTGTTGATATGGTGTAGTCGAAAGTGGGTACTGCAGATGCTGGAGATTAATGGTGTTGGAAAAGCACAGCAGCTCAGGCAGCATCCAAGGGGCAGGAAAATCAACGTTTCAGGCAAGAGCCCTCATTGATGTGGTGTCGGTCATGTCTAATTTTGAAATTTTAAGGTAGTGTTGTGAAACTGTACTATTCTTTGGTCTGTGATTTTCATGCTGGTACTTGTCCCTGTGGTAGGTGGTCACCGTGCTGCCAGATTACATCAGTTAAAATAATATATTCAAGCCAGTCAATAGTGTGATGCAGGGTGAAGGGTGGAAGGTATAGGGGAGATGTCAGGGGTGGGTTCTTCACCCAGAGAGTGGTGGGGGCATGGAATGCGCTGCCCGTGGGAGTGGTAGAGTCAGATTCATTGGCGACCTTTAAGCGGCATTTGGATAGGTACATGGATGGGTGCTTAATCTAGGATAGAAGTTCGGCACAACATCGTGGGCCGAAGGGCCTGTTCTGTGCTGTATTGTTCTATGTTCTATCTATGTTCTATGACAAGATGGCTCAGTAGTTAGCATTGCTGTCTCACAGCACCAGGGACCCAGTTTGATTCAAGTCTTGGGCGACAGTCTATGGTGTTTGCACATTCTCGACATGTTCGTGTGGGGTTTCCCCCCGGGTGCTCCAGTTTCCTCCCACAGTCCAAAGATTTGCAGGTTAGGTGAATTGGCCATTCTAAATTGCCCACCATGTTCAGAGATGTGTGGGTGTGATGTATTAGTCAAGGGGAATGCATCTGGGTGGGTTACTCTTTGGAGGGTCTGTATGTACCTGTTGTGCTGAAGGACCTGTTTCTACACTGTCTGGATTCTAATTCATGCAGGACAGCATTCTTAAACATACACATAACCTGTTTGTGCTGGGTGGCTGGGTTGAAATTAGGTCTTTGAAAATGAATGTAGTCTGGGACATGGAATGGACCAACGGGTTTTTGAGGGGGAGGCATTTGACGAGTGAATGAAATTTTAATGATTGACAACATACAATAGGCTGTATTAAGGGTTAGTTGAACTTTATAAAAGAGAAAGTGGGGGGTGGCATAAGAAAATACATCACCTCATGTTGGAAAAGATTGGGTGGGGCTGTGGTCAGTGTTTTGAAGGTGGAAAGATGCAGTCTTAATAATGAGGAATGAAGCTTAGTTCTGGTTTGCCTTGGACACCAAAGTTTTACCTGGTTTGGTTCCACTGAGTGATTTTATGTGGATGAGACAGATGGTGACTAAAAATGGCAATTTACTGTGAGGAACATATTGTTTATTTCGGGGGTGGGGAAAATGGTTTGCATCCCAAATTCTGTTGGAGAAAGTTGCACTATCTATCATTACTAATTATTAGGCAGCCTGATAGTGAGTGTGTGGTCATGGTGTTAACAGACAATCTCAGAATTATTTCTCATCATATTAGGTAGAGGTTATTTTGTATCTGCAGTCTTGTCTTCTCTCCATCGATACCAATCATCTTAAGCCGTCTTCCCCTCAAGCAATAAGTGCACAGAGATCAGATCAGGTCCCCATTTTGCTTTGCTCATGTATGTTTTGCTCACCAGACCCACCTTCTCTACTTGCCCCCTTTTGTGCGAACTCTGAATTAATAATTTTAGCTCTTATCGCCCCTCCTGCATGGTCTGGACTTCTTTTATTGACAAGGCATAACTTTACTGTCTTCCTAAAAGTTCTGTTTTTTTCCTGAGCGACCATGTTAACTGGCATTACTCTTAGTTCCCTCTTTTCTGTTTCTATTCCCCCTCTTTATCAAATCCAGTTTCTCCATTGCCCCTCGCACTAAAAAAGCTTGACCCCTCCATCTATTATAAGCTCCTGTCCCATCTGAAATGTCTCCTGTTTAAACCATTTCTTTCTATAATCATTTGAATGAACTCAGATTGCAAAATCGCTGCCTAATGTTTTCCCAATTTATTGTTTAAGTCCCACCATCTTGTTCATATGCCTGTCCATGTACTGAGCTTTGTTAACATTGCAAATTATGCCCTGGTTGACTATGACAAAGGGCGACAATCCCTCTTTGATCACTTTATTTGTGGAATTTGATGCAGTTAATCTCAAAATTCTCCCTGAACTCTGCCAGTCATTCACTGACCAGTGTGAAACTGTGCTTGCCTGTTTTCTATCATTCTGGTCAAAACCAGAAAACCAACAATAATGGCTTCCTTCCCTACTCCCACACCACCTTTTGGCACTACCCAAGGATTTATTTCTCAACTGTATCCTTTCTCTCATCAACATGTAGCCCCTCAGATTCTGAAACCATGACATTAGTTTAGTGTATGCTAAACATACCCATCTCTCCCCCTCTTCCATTTGATCCTTAATAGACCCTGTCTGAGGCCAAGCTGGACTCTTGTGGCTGTTTGTATTTTGAGCGCACAATAAGCTTCTGACTGCACATCCACATCACTAAGGCTGTCAGTTTGCACCGCTGTTATTATCTGAGATTGACTTGCTGCTGATATACCGTTTTGGATACTGTTGGGGGGGAGGCGGCCTAGCAGGGGTAAGCTGCAGTGACCGGGTCTCTGGCATGAGGTCCGGCTCTGAGGCTCGGGGAAGAGGAGGAGAGCGCTAGTTATAGGAGACTCTATAGTTAGAGGGACAGGCAGGCGGTTCTGTGGACATGGGCGAGACTCAGTTGGTTTTTGCCTCCCGGGTGCCAGGGTCCGAGACATCTCTGACCGTGTCTTCAGAATCCTTAAAGGGGAGGGTGTGCAGCCAGAAGTTGTGGTGCACATTGGCACCAACGACATAGGTAGGAAGAGGGGTGGGGAGGTCATTCAGGAGCTCAGGGAGTTAGGCTGGAAGCTAAAACCAAGGACGGACAGAGTCGTCATCTCTGGGTTGTTGCCGGTGCCATGTGACAGTGAGGCAAGGAATAGGGAGAGAGTGCAGTTGAATACGTGGCTGCAAGGATGGCGTAGGAGGGAGGGCTTCAGGTATTTGGACAATTGGACTGCATTCTGGGGAAGGTGGGACCTGTACAAGCAGGACGAGTTGCACCTGAACCAGAAGGGCACCAATATCCTGGGAGGTAGGTTTGCTAGCACTCTTCGGCAGGGGGGGGTTTAAACTAATTTGGCAGGGGGATGGGATCCGGACTTGTTGTCCAGCAAGTAAGTTAACTGTTTTTCAGGATGTCCAAGAATGTAGGGAGGCTGTGGAGAAGGTAGCACTGACAGGGAATACTTGCGGACACAGAGATGGGCTCAAGTGTGTAAACTTCAATGCCAGGAGTATCAGAAATAAGGTGGGTGAACTTAAGGCATGGATCGGTACTTGGGACGACAATGTTGTGGCCATCACGGAAACGTGGATAGAAGAGGGACAGGAATGGTTGTTGGAGGTTCCTGGCTACAGATGTTTCAGTAAGATTAGGGAGGGTGGTTTTAAAAAAAAGGAGGGGGGGGTGGTGTTGCTAATTAGAAATGGTATAACGGCTACAGAAAGGCAGTTTGAGGGGGATCTGCCTTTGGAGGTAGTATGGGCTGAAGTCAGAAATAGGAAAGGAGCCGTCACCTTGTTGGGTGTTTACTATAGGCCCCCCCAATAGCAGCAGAGATGTGGAGAAACAGATTGGGAAACAGATTTTGGAAAGGTGCAGAAGCCACAGGGTGGTAGTCATGGGCGACTTCAACTTCCCAAATATTGATTGGAAACTCTTTAGACCAAATAGATTGGACAGGGCGGTGTTTGTGCAGTGTGTCCAGGAAGCTTTTCTAACTCAGTATGTAGATTGTCCGACCAGAGGGGAGGCCATATTGGATTTGGTACTCGGTAATGAACCGGGACAAGTGATGGGCTTGTTAGTGGGTGAGCATTTTGGTGATGGTGACCACAATTTTGTGACTTTCACCTTGGTTATGGAGAGAGATAGGTGCGTGCAACAGGGTAGGTTTTAAAATTGGGGGAAGGGTAAATACGATCCCCCTGCAAGACAGGATCTGAGGAGCATAAGTTGGGAGCATAGGCTGTCAGGGAAGGATGTCGTTGAAATGTGGAACTTTTTCAAGGAACAGATATGACGTGTCCTTGGTATATATGTACCTGTCAGGCAGGAAAGAAATGGTCGTGTGAGGGAACCTTGACTGACGGAGGTTGGGCGTCTAGTAAAGAAGAAGAAGGAGGCTTACATAAGGTTGAGGAAACAAGGTTCAGACAGAGCGTTGGAGGGATACAGGATAGCCAGGAGGGAGCTGAAGAAAGGGATTAGGAGAGCTAAGAGAGGGCATGAAAAATCTTTGGCGGGTAGGATCAAGGATAACCCCAAGGCCTTTTATACGTATGTGAGAAACATGAGAATGACGAGAACGAGGGTAGGTCCGATCAAGGACAGTAGTGGGAGACTGTGTATTGAGTCGGAAGAGATAGGAGAGGTCTTGAATGAGTACTTTTCTTCAGTATTTACAAATGAGAGGGACCGTATTGTTGAAGAGGAGAGTATGAAATGGACTGGTAAGCTAGAGAAGATACTTGTTAGGAAGGAAGATGTGTTGGGCATTTTGAAAAACTTGAGGATAGACAAGTTCCCCGGGCCTGATGGGATATATCCTAGAATTATGTGGGAAGTAAGAGAGGAAATTGCAGAGCCGTTGGCAATGATCTTTTCGTCTTCACTGTCAACAGGCTTGGTACCAGGGGACTGGAGAGTGGCGAATGTTGTGCCCCTGTTCAAAAAAGGGAATAGGGATAACCCCGGGAATTACAGGCCGATTAGTCTTTCTTCGGTGGTAGGCAAAGTAATGGAAAGGGTACTGAGGGATAGGATTTATGAGTATCTGGAAAGACCCTGCTTGATTAGGGACAGCCAGCACGGATTTGTGAGGGGTATGTCTTGCCTTACAAGTCTTATTGAATTCTTTGAGGAGGTGACCAAGCATGTGGATGAGGGTAGAGCAGTGGATGTAGTGTACATGGATTTTAGTAAGGCATTTGATAAGGTTCCCCATGGTAGGCTTATGCGGAAGGTCAGGAGGCATGGGATAGTGGGAAATTTGGCCAGTTGGATAGAGAACTGGCTAACCTGTCGAAGTCAGAGTGGTGATGGATGGTAAATATTCAGCCTGGAGCCCAGTTACAAGTGGAGTTCCACAGGGATCAGTTCTGGGTCCTCTGCTGTTTGTAATTTTTATTAATGACTAGGGAGAGGGAGTCGAAGGGTGGGTCAATAAATTTTCAGACGATATGAAGATTGGTGGAGTTGTGGATAGTGAGGAGGGCTGTTGTCGGCTGCAAAGGGACTTAGATATGATGCAGAGCTGGGCTGAGGAGTGGCAGATGGAGTTCAACCCTGTCAAGTGTGAGGTTGTCCATTTTGGAAGGACAAATAAGAATGCGGAATACAGAGTTAATGGTAGGGTTCTTAGTCAGGTGGAGGAACAGAGGGATCTTGGGGTCTATGTTCATGGATCTTTGAAAGTTGCCACTCAGGTGGATAGAGCTTGTAAGAATGCCGATGGTGTATTAGCATTCATTAGCAGAGGGATTGAATTCAAGAGTCGTGAGGTGATATTGCAGCTGTACAAGACCTTGGTAAGGCCACATTTGGAGTACTGTGTGCAGTTCTGGTCGCCTCACTTTAGGAAAGATGTGGAAGCTTTGGAGAGGGTGCAGAGGAGATTTACCAGGATGTTGCCTGGAATGGAGAATAGGTCGTACGAGGATAGGTTGAGAGTGCTAGGCCTTTTCTCATTGGAACGGCGAAGGATGAGGGGTGACTTGATAGAGGTTTATAAGATGATATGGGGAATAGATAGAGTAGACAGTCAGAAACTTTTTCCCCGGGTACAACAGGGTCATAAATTTAAGGTAAAGGGTGGAAGTTATAGGGGGGATGTCAGGGGTAGGTTCTTTACCCAGAGAGTGGTGGGGGCATGAAATGTGCTGCCTGTGGGAGTGGCAGAGTCAGAATCATTGGTGACCTTTAAGCGACAATTGGATAGGTACATGGATAGGTGCTTAAGCTAGGACAAATGTTCGGCACAACATTGTGGGCCGAAGGGCCTGTTCTGTGCTGTATTGTTCTATGTTCTATGTCCATGCCTCTTGTTCCTCTCGCCATACGAATCTAATGCAATCTAAGCAGCTTTGAATGCTCTAAAGTGTATAAACCTGCAATTATTCAGAGCTCTGTTGCCGATGATTGAACACTCCAAGTCCTGCTCGCCAATTTCCCATGCATGTCAGTTTAATTAGCTTGTTTGTTGCCTGAATTTTAAAAGTTTGCATTTTTAAATCTGTTTTCAAATTGCCTCATGGCCTTTCCCCATCCAAAGTCTGTGAATTCCTTCAGCCTTTTTCTGGTCTTTTGAGCATTTCTGATTCTAACCTTTCAGTTTACTGCCGTCTATTGAGATGTTTAGGCATTAAGCTTTGGAATACCCTCCTTACATTTCCTCTGTAGAAGCAGCCTCATTTGCTTTTTGTTTAATATTTCCTTATGTGGCTGGCTGTCAAGTTTTGTTTCATAATGTTCCTGGGAGAGCATGTTGGAATGTCCTGTCTTTATAGAACACCATTTATGTAATGTACGTTGTTGCAGATGACAGAAAAAAAATAGGAAATTAGGGAACACTGGAAGTGATACTTTAAATGTGAGCATTTAGAAGATTGTGATGAAACAAAGTTAATGTCTATCTTGAATAGATGATCATAAAATAGTCAGAGGGCTTACGCTTTCACACTCAAATTCCTTTCCATTACTGTTTTGAGCACTAAAATACTTGTTGGTCAGCACCTCCTCTTTAACTGGATTTTTTTTCCACTGAGCTGAACATCAATCCTTAAGCTGATGGGTTTGTGTTATTATTAGCCATTATAAGAGGGTTGAATTGGCCTGTATGACTTGCTGCTGATGCTATTTGGCAGTCTCCACATGAAGTGTATGAGGATGAAGGTTAGGTTTAGGTGAGGATAACATTGGACTTGGCTGTGATACCTCCATGTTTTAAGAACCTGCTGATTGACATTTTTTTTGTCTCTCTCAAGTATATACCTGGGCAAGTGACAGTTTCATTCATCATGTGAGGAATGGGAAAAATAGATACTGGGACAATTATAATTCCATTGTCAAACTGGATGAGTTGTAATGTGTTGCACTAAATGTGTATTAATTTGTTCAACCTCGATTTGTCAGAATACTCTTTTACGCATCCATATGAAACAAATTATCAAATGACCAAGTGATTTTGAATGGCACTGTGACACAAAGCAAGCTTGTGCAGCTATTACAATCGGGTTGTTTGACATTCAGATACCACATTTTACAAATGCATGGGTTTCTGAGCGCCTCCTGATGACAAATCACACCCTAATGAATCATACTGTTGTGGTAATGTTGCACCAATTAGAGCAGGGATTGAACAGTTCTTCTTTCCCACTGCTCATTTGACTACGACCGGTTTATTTTTTAAAAGTATTTGTTAGTTTCAGTGGGCGTTTTAACAGTTTTGAGTGCTGTGACTGTAAAATACAGTTGTGTTGTGCAAGGATTTGTTTTAAAGTTTTTTTTCTTAAAAAAAAAAAGTTGTGCTCAGGATGCATTTGAAAGAAGCTGCTCTGTGTCATTCTTTCTAAATCACTCGTGCAGCAAATGTTTTGTAAACAAGCTGCGAAGTGGAACGATAAATTTTTTTTTTCAAAAGAATTCCAAAAATGTCACCTAGGTACAGGCTTGGTAGTTCGATGCCTTGCATGGTTTCTGACTGGGCTCATGAGTCTTTCTGGATTGTGTGTATCAGCTTTTGTTCTAGAGTCAGTATCTGTTTGGTTCTTCCAGCACTACCTGCAGCATGTAGAGGGTTACACACAAAAGCAGGACTCTAGCTTCAGCAGTGATGGAGAGGGAGAGACTATGCAATTGGGATGTGACCAGATACTCAACTGTGGTCCTAGTAAGTCAATAAAATTAATGCTGGAATAATTCCCTTGTCAACCAGGGTCCATTGCCCAAAATGACTTTTGTGTTATGGCTGCTCCATACCGAGGAATAAATAATTCATCAGGATGCTTTGCAAATAGGTCTCTGATTCTTCTAAGGTGATTTTTAATTTTCTCCTCATTCATAGGATGTGAGCATCGCTGGCTAGGCCAGTAGTATTGCTGTCCCTAATTGCACAGAGGGTAGGTAAGAGTTAGTTGTGAGTGTGGAGGCACATGTAGGCCAAACCAAGTAAGGATGGCAGATTCCCTTCCTTTAAAAGGCATTAGTGAATCAGATGGGTTTTTTCTGGCAATCAACAATGGTTTAATGGACATCATTAGACTCTTATGTTGAAAGATTGGAGCGACTGGGCTTGTATACCCTTGAGTTTAGAAGACCGAGAGAGAATCTGATTGAGATGTATAAGATTGTTAAAGGATTGGACACTCTGGAGGCAGGAAACATGTTTCCGCTGATGAGTGAGTCCCAAACCAGAGGACACAGCTTAAAAATACAGGGTAGACCATTTAGGACAGAGATGAGGAGAAACTTCTTCACCCAGAGAGTGGTGGGGTGTGTGGAATGCTCTGCCCCAGAGGGCAGTGGAGGCCCAGTCTCTGGATTCATTTAAGAAAGAGTTGGATAGAGCTCTCAAGGATAGTGGAATCGAGGGTTATGGAGATAGGCAGGAACAGGATACCGATTTGAGGATGATCAGCTATGATCATATTGAATGGTGGTGCAGGCTTGAAGGGCAGAATGGCCTACTCCTGCACCTATTGTCTATTAATTCCAGATTTTTATTTAATTCAAATTCCACAGTCTACTATGGTAAGATTTGAATGCAGGCCCCCAGAATTTTAACTTGGTCTCTAAATTAGTCTAATGATAATACCATACCCCTTTCTTTCTGATTTAATTGTTTGTCTTTGATCGACTTTTAAACTCATGGGTCCCCACAGACTTGTTTCAGGGATGACAGGACTATCTTATGAAGAGAGATTGGGCAAACTGGGCTTACACCCTCCAGAGTTTCAAAGAACAAAAGGTGATCTCTTTGATAACCTGCAAACTACATAAAGGGATAGACAGAGTAGGTACAAGCAAGATGTTACTCCTGACTGGGGAGTCTAGAAACAAAAGCATGATTTCAATCAAGGAAGGTGCTATTTAGGACTGAGATAGAACTGGATGTAGGTTTGCTCGCTGAGTTGGAAGATACATTTCCAGACGTTTCATCACCTTTTCAGTGGACCTCCCAGGTGAAGCACTGTTGATACTTCCTGCTTTCTATTTGGGTTTCTTTGGGTTGGTGACGTCATTCCTTGTTTTTTTTTTAAAGGGGGTGGTAGATGGGGTCTAACTCGATGTGTTTGTTGATTTGAGTTCTGGTTGGAATAGCACGCTTTTAGGAATTCTCATGTGCGTCTCTGGCCCGTTCTAGGATGAATGTGTTGTCCCAGTCGAAGTGGTGTCCTTCCTCATCTGTATGTAAGGATACTAGTGAGAGAGGGTCATGTCGTTATGCAGCTAGTTGATGTTCATGTACCCTGGTGGCTAATTTTCTGCTGGTTTGTCCAATGTAGTGTTGTTACAGTCCTTCCAGCTAAGCGAGCAAACCTACATCCAGAACCTCAACCTGAGCTACAAATCTTCTCAAAATTCACTCAGAACTTTTTTTTTCTCGGAGTTATGAATCTTTGAATTTTCTCCTCCAGAAGGCTGTGGAAGCTCAGTCTTTGAGCATATTTTAAAGAAAAGAATAGATTTCTGATTATGGGTACAGAAACTGGTGTAGGTAAAGCATTGAAATGTTAGATCAACGATTATCATATTAAATAGCAGAGCAGGCTGTAGGCTGATTTTGTCCACTTCTGTTCCTGTATTCCTGACTCTATTCCAAAGGATTTGGAATTTGTAGGATGTAATTATGCAAATATTTAGCCATTTTAGAATCTGCATTGCTATGTCATTTGTAATACTGTTGCTTTACCAATAGTTTCAGCCCAATAAGTAAGGTTATTTTCAATGAATTTATAACAGTAAATTGCTCCTTCATATTCTTTTTTGATTTGCTTGTAGCCTTTGACACAGTTAACCACTATCCTCCCCAATGTGTCTCTACTGTTATCCTTCCATGTCTAACTCCATTCGCTCACAAGTTGAATTTAGTTATTTATTCATAACTCAACTGCAATGATTTAGCCAAAAAGTGGCACTGGAAAAGCACAGCAGGTCAAGCAGCATCAGAGGAGCAGGAGAGTCTACATTTTGGCCATGAGCCCTTCAGCAATGTGCAGGTGGC
This sequence comes from Chiloscyllium punctatum, assembly GCF_047496795.1. Lineage (NCBI taxonomy): Eukaryota > Metazoa > Chordata > Chondrichthyes > Orectolobiformes > Hemiscylliidae > Chiloscyllium > Chiloscyllium punctatum. The sequence continues at coordinate 77,247,481 of NC_092746.1, forward strand.
CCAAGGGAGCTGAGAGATGAATGGGAAGGGAGTGGGGGCTGGTGGGAAGGTAGCTGGGAATGTGATCGGTGGATGAAGATGGGGTGATGGGTTGGTGATAAGATAGCGGATAGGTGGGAAGGAAGATGGACAGGTAGGACAGTTGAAGAGGGTGGTGCTGGGTTGGATCTGGGAGAAGGTGGGGGACGGAGAGATAAGGAAACTGGTGAAATCGACATTGATTCTGTGTGGTTGGAGAGTCCCAGGTGTCAGATGGCTAGGATGTTGATAATCAACTTGCTGCCCTTGACGGAGGGGGAGTTGAAGTGGTTGGCCATGGGTGTGTGTCTCTCTTCTACACCTTCCCCCCACAACACCTTATCCCAGATCCAACCCTTCATCTTGACACTGCCCTCTTGAATTGTCCTTCCTGTTCATCATCTTCCTTCCAGCTATCTGCTCCAACCTATCATAATGACCCTCCCCTTCCTTCATCTTCCCAGCTAACGCACCCACCCCACCTCCCAAACTCCCAACGTTCCTGATGAAGGGCTTATGCCCAAAACATAGACTCTCCTTTGCCTCAGATGCTGCCTGACAGCATTCACAAACACACATGGTCTGTTTTAGCATACATGCACCATTTTGCTGAGTGTCTCCCCTCCTTCAGATCTGCCATGCTGCTTGTCCAATATCCGGTGCTGCATGAAAATCTCCTCCTCCTGTTAAATATTAGAATAGTGAAGGCATGGTTTCTAGGCATTGAAACAAATTCTGCTTCCTGGCCCCACCTTTTACCCATTTCCCTTGGAATCACCTGAGGCTGAACTATTATCTAACTTGACACAGTTTCTGACCACACTTACACATCACCATAACTCTGTACTTCCTACTCCCTATCAGAGCTCAATTGATCTGTTACTGAAATTCTCACTGATGCCTTTATTACTTGTTGACAGGTCCTCTGCACTCCAGGCCAGCCTGTACTCCTGCAACCTAGACTTCATCCAAAATCCAATTATTAATACCCCTAATCGCATCAAATCTCATCTCTTACCAGCCCCCGACTCCCAATGCTTTACTGGTCCACATGGGCTTCTGTTATTAAAATATCCTGATTTAAAAAATTTTCATGCTTATTTTCTTATTGCTCATCGTAACTATAGATCTTCTTCCTTTCTGCTTTGCAACCCCTCTCTTGTTTATACTGCTGCTCAAAATCTTTTCTCTGACCAAGCTTTCTCTCACCTGTCTTAATGCCTTCCAGTGTGGCCTGGTATCCAATTTAGTTTCAGAATGCACTTGCAAAATAAGTTGGAATGCTTTACTGTTTGACTGCTTTGCTTTGGCATAGCACTGTGTGTGGCAACATTAGATACTTTTCACAGTACTTCTGTTCTTGAGTGCTTGTGACAATAAAATCCCTGAACGGCTCCTGCCTGAAACGTTGACTCTCCTGCTGCTCAGATGCTGCCTGATCTGCTGTGCTTTTCCAGCGCCGTACTCTTTGACTCTGATCTCCAGCCTCTGCAGTCCTCACTTTCTCCCACAATAAAATCAAAGTCTAAATCTTAAAAATCTGTATTTTAATGCTGCATAAAAACAAATTGTTTTTACAAATTGTCAATACAAACACTTTGTCTTTTGATTTTTTAAAAAATTCCTTGCTGTTGGCTGACAATGTTTTGTCCAAACGAGCTTTTGTCAGTCATCTTCTGTGTCAGTCTGATCAGCTATCTGCATGAGGTCAGTTAGACTAATGTAAGGAATCCCTTTCTGTCTAATTAGAGTGACTACTTGGAGTTTTGCAGCATTTACTTAAAGCTCTGATGTTTTACTGTCGGTAAGTTGTAGGCGTTGTATCCCACGTAGTATGTAAAACACTAGCTCCCAGTTGGCTGCTTTGGATGACTTGTGATCATATGCAGTTGTCAGCTCAATGAACAAAAAAGTGATGTAGCTGTTTGCCCCAATACATTTTTAATTCTGCTCTGCTTCTGTTCTGTCTCTTGTAACTCGACAGGGTAGAGCGTGGATTCGAGTTGCGCTCATGGAGAAGCGTCTGTCTGAGTATATCTCTACTTCCCTGAGGGACATCAAAACGACCAGGTCTTTACAAATTATCCCTGTGATGTCACATCTTTATAGCATGAAAAACTAACAAAATTGAACTTGGGTTGACATAAAATAATTCCTCTTGTTTGTCCTTTTTATATAAAAAACAAAGCAGTCTGTAGCCTGCTGACACATGATTATATACTATCCATGTTGTTTCATGAACCGGAAAACTCTAATAAGAGGCAGATGTTTGATAGTCCTCTGAATTGTTTAGCTAGAAAAAACATTATGTTTCACAGCTGATTTTAAGTTTTTATATATAGCATTAAAACTGTGCTTTAAACTGTTGGTGCCCTACAAGCAATACAGGCCTGAGAAACCTTTGTTGAAATTTCTCTTGAAGGAGATATTATGAAGATGGAGCTATTGTCCTTGGAGAAGAAGCAAACATGCTGGCTGGCATGCTGCTTGGGCTCAATGCTATTGATTTCAGGTAACTGACTTGGTTTATTCCATTGACTTTATTGTATTCAAGACTTTCAGGTAATATGTAAAAGATAAGGGATCAAGGGGCGACAGTGGGCGAGTGGTATTATCACTAGACTCTTAATCCAGGAACCTGGGTTTAAATCCTGATGTGGCAGATGGCGGAAATTGAATTTAATAAAAATTTGACCACAATAATAATGGTCACATAATGCCATAATAATGACCACAAAACTATTGCCAATTATTTTGGGGGAAAAAGAATCATCTGGTTCACTAATGCTCTTTAGAGAAGGAAATCTGCCATCCTTACCTAATCTGACCTACCTCTGACTCCAGACCAATAACAATGCTGTTCTCTGAGCACTTGGGGAAAGCGATAAATACTGGCCTGGCCAGCGATGTCCGTGTGCCATGAATGAATTTGCTTGCTTTTTAAAATAAAGCAAATAGTCGTCGTCTTTTACACAGCAGTGTATTTCCATGTTAGATAAACCAAAACTATCACTAATTTCTGGTTGAAAATTGTGCACACCTAGTTCACCTTCTGTTCTTCAAATGCAGATTAAACATTAATGTTGGTAAGCAGCCAGTAAATCAATCCATTTTCTGCTAGCACTGCACATATTAACAGTGGAAGTTGAAAGGATCTTTGGCAATTGTGATGTCTGACTGTACCCAAAGGTATACAATAACTAGTAATGTCCCTGCTGAGTTGGAAATGTGCACGTCCATGCAGTAGTTGGAAGGTAGTACGTAAACAAACTTTTTTTGTTTCAGGTTAAGACAATAGACAATAGACAATAGATGCAGGAGTAGGCCATTCTGCCCTTCGAGCCTGCACCGCCATTCAATATGATCATGGCTGATCATTCCTAATTAGTATCCTGTTCCAGCCTTATCTCCATACCCCTTGACTCCACTACCTTTAAGAGCTCTATCCAATTCTTTAGAACATAGAACATAGAACATAGAACAATACAGCACAGAACAGGCCCTTCGGCCCACGATGTTGTGCCGAACTTCTATCCTAGATTAAGCACCCATCCATGTACCTATCCAAATGCCGCTTAAAGGTCGCCAATGAATCTGACTCTACCACTCCCACGGGCAGCGCATTCCATGCCCCCACCACTCTCTGGGTGAAGAACCCACCCCTGACATCTCCCCTATACCTTCCACCCTTCACCTTAAATTTATGTCCCCTTGTAACACTCTGTTGTACCCGGGGAAAAAGTTTCTGACTGTCTACTCTATCTATTCCTCTGATCATCTTATAAACCTCTATCAAGTCACCCCTCATCCTTCGCCGTTCCAACGAGAAAAGGCCGAGAACTCTCAACCTATCCTCGTATGACCTACTCTCCATTCCAGGCAACATCCTGGTAAATCTTCTCTGCACCCTCTCCAAAGCTTCCACATCTTTCCTAAAGTGAGGCGACCAGAACTGCACACAGTACTCCAAATGTGGCCTAACCAAAGTCCTGTACAGCTGCAACATCACCTCACGACTCTTGAATTCAATCCCTCTGCTAATGAACGATAATACTCCATAGGCCTTCTTACAAACTCTATCCACCTGAGTGGCAACCTTCAAAGATCTATGTACATAGACCCCAAGATCCCTCTGTTCCTCCACCTGACCAAGAACCCTACCATTAACCCTGTATTCCGCATTCTTATTTGTTCTTCCAAAATGGACAACTTCACACTTGGCAGGGTTGAACTCCATCTGCCACTCCTCAGCCCAGCTCTGCATCATATCTAAGTCCCTCTGCAGCCGACAACAGCCCTCCTCACTGTCCACAACTCCACCTATCTTTCTTAAAAGAATCCAGAGACTGGGCCTCCACTGCCCTCTGGGGCAGAGCATTCCACACAGCCACCACTCTCTGTGTGAAGTAGTTTCTCCTCATCTCTGTCCTAAATGGTCTACCCCGTATTTTTAAGTTGTGTCCTCTGGTTCGGCACTCCCCCATCAACGGAAATATGTTCCCTCCTGCCAGAGTGTCCAGTCCTTTCATAAGCCTATACGTTTCAATCAGATCCCCTCTCAGTCTTCTAAACTCAAGGGTATACAAGCCCAGTCGCTTCAGTCTTTCCGTGTAAGGCAATCCTGCCATTCCAGGAATTGACCTCGTGAACCTACGCTGCACTCCCTCAATAGCCAGAATGTCTTTCCTCAAATTTGGAGACCAGAACTGTACACAGTACTCCAGGTGTGGTCTCACCAGGGCCCTGTACAGCTGCAGAAGCACCTCTTTGCTTCTATACTCAATCCCTCTTGTTATGAAGGCCAGCATGCTATTAGCCTTCTTCACGACCTGCTGTACCTGCATGCTTGCCTTCATTGACTGGTGGACAAGAACACCCAGATCTCTCTGAACAGCCCCTTTACCTAATTTGATACCATTGAGGTAGTAATCTGCCTTCCTGTTCTTGCCACCAAAGTGGATAACCAGACATTTATCCACATTAAACTGCATCTGCCATGCATCTGCCCACTCACCTAACTTGTCCAGGTCACCCTGTAATCCCCTAACATCCTCATCACATTTCACCCTACCACCTAGCTTTGTGTCATCAGCAAATTTGCTAATGTTATTGCTGATACCATCTTCTATATCATTTACATATATTGTAAAAAGCTGCGGTCCCAGCACGGATCCCTGCGGTACCCCACTGGTCACTGCCTGCCATTTCGAAATGGAGCCGTTAATCACTACCCTTTGTTTCCTGTTAGCCAACCAATTCTCTATCCAATCTAGTACTTTGCCCCCAATCCCGTGCGCCCTAATTTTACTCACTAACCTCTTGTGTGGGACTTTATCAAAAGCTTTCTGAAAGTCCAGGTACACTACATCCACTGGATCTCCCTCGTCCATCTTCCGAGTTACATCCTCAAAAAATTCAAGAAGATTAGTCAAGCATGATTTCCCCTTCATAAATCCATGCTGACTCTGTCCTATCCTGTTACTATTATCCAGATGTGCCGTAATTTCATCCTTTATAATAGACTCCAGCATCTTTCCCACCACTGAGGTCAGACTAACTGGTCTATAATTTCCTGCTTTCTCCCGCCCACCCTTCTTAAAAAGTGGCACAACATTAGCCGCCCTCCAATCCTCAGGAACCAACCCCGATTCTATTGAACTCTGGAAAATAATCACCAGCGCATCCACGATTTCCCGAGCCACCTCCTTCAGTACCCTGGGATGCAGGCCATCAGGTCCCGGAGACTTATCAACCTTCAGACCTAACAGTCTCTCCAACACCAAATCCTGGCAAATAGAAATTCCCTTAAGTTCAGGTCCTTCAGCCACTGTTACCTCAGGGAGATTGCTTGTGTCTTCCCCAGTGAACACAGATCTGAAGTACCCATTTAATTCCTCTGCCATTTCTTCGTTCCCAGTAATATATTCCCCTGCTTCTGTCTTCAAGGGCCCAATTTTTGTCCTAACCATTTTTTTGCCTTGGACATACCTAAAAAAGCTTTTACTATCCTCCTTTATATTCTTGGCCAGTTTACCTTCGTACCTCATTTTTTCTCTGCGTATTTCCTTCTTACTAATCCTCTGTTGTTCTTTAAAAGCTTCCCAGTCCTCCGTTTTCCCGCTTATCTTCGCTAAGTTATACTTTTTCTCTTTTAACCTTATATGTTTCTTTACTTCCCTTGTCAGCCACGGCCGCCCATGTCTCCTCCTGGGATCTTTCTTCCTTTTAGGAATGAACTGATCCTGCATCTTCTGCATTATACACAGAAATATCTGCCATTGTTCCTCCACGGTCTTCCCTGTTAAGGTATTAAACCATTGAACTTTGGCCAGTTGCTCCCTCATAGCTCCATATTTCCCTTTATTCAACTGAAATATTGTCACTTCAGATTGTACCCACTCCCTCTCAAATTGCAGATTGAAGCTTATTGTATTATGGTCACTACTTCCCAATGGCTCCTTCACTTCGAGGTCACTGACCAATTCTGGTTCGTTACACAATACCAGATCCAGAATCGCCTTATCCCTGGTCGGCTCCAGCACCAGCTGCACTAAAAATCCATCTCTGAGGCACTCCACAAAGTCTCTTTCTTGAGGCCCGATACCATCCTGATTCTCCCAGTCTACCTGCATGTTAAAATCCCCCATAACAACTGTAGTAACATCTTTGCGACAAGCCAATTTCAGCTCCTGATTCAACTTACCTCCAACATCCAGACTACTGTTTGGGGGCCTGTAGATGACTCCCATGAGGGTCTTTTTACCCTTAGTGTTTCGAAGCTCTATCCACACTTGCATGCATGGCCATGCAAAAAAAAAACTTCATCTTTTTGTCATGGCAGGGAATTTTTAAATCAGAGGGTGCATGACACCAGGTTTTAGACCAACAAATTTAAAATCTCAAGCCTTTGGTATGCTGCTCCTTCATCCACCTGACAATGGAACAATGCTCTGAAAACTTGAGATTTCAAGTATACTTGTTGGTCTCTCGCCTGGTGTGGTGTGACTTCTGACTTTTTCTACCCCAGTCCAACATTGGCACCTCCACATCATGAAAAATAGGGCCAGCACAGTAGCTCAGCGGTTAGCACTGCTGCCTCACAGCACCAGGGTCCCAGGTTCAATTCCGGACTCTGTGTGGAGTTTGCGCATTCTCCCTGCTTCTGCGTGGGTTTCCTCTGGGTGCTGCGGTTTCCTCCCACAGTCCAAAGATATGCAGGTCAGGTGAATTGGCCATTCTAAATTGCCCATAGTGTTAGGCACATTAGTCAGACGGGAATGAGTCTGGGTGGGTTACTCTTCGGAGGGTCGGTGTGGACTGGTTGGGCCAAAGGGCCTGTTCACACAGTAGGGAATCTAATCTTAAAAAGGCTAGCTGCACGCAACAAAAGCTTGATTACTGGTATGCCTGATTCCATATATATAACAATGGGGGTTGTATTGACCTGATTCTGATTAGGGGAAACTAACTCGATGGAGAGACATGGGTTCTATTAGTCAGCTGCAATTTGGGGATGCAGTTAGCCTTTATTTGTTCACTAGTATTTGGAGCCATTCAGACTGCTCTAATTTTGCAGTAATAACCACATTAGGGAAATGAACTAAACCTGTATAAATCATAATTTTGGCATAGAACATAAAATAAGAAGCAGGCACAGGAGCAAGTCCTATGGTTGACCTACTGTTGGGAAATAAGGCAGGGCAGATGACTGAGGTGTCAGTGGGAGAGCACTTTGGGGCCAGTGACCATAATTCTATTAATTTTTAAAACTGTGGGAAAGGATGGAGGGGATCTAAAGTTGAAGTTCTAAATCTAAGGAAGGCCAATTTTGATGGTATTAGGCAGGAACTTTCAAAAGCTGACTGGGGGAAGACTTCTGCAGGTAAGAGGATGGTCAGAAAATGGGAAGCCTTCAATAATGAGATAATGCAACTCCAGAGACAGTATATTCCTGTCAGGGTGAAAGGAAAGGCTGGTAGGTATAGGGAATGCTGGATGACTAGCGAAATTGAGCTTTTGGTAAGAACCAAAAGAAAGCATCTGTCAGGTATAGGCAGCAGAAATCGAGTGAATCCTTTGAAGAGTATAAAGGCAATAGGAATACGCTTAAAAGGGAAATCAGGAAGGCAAAAAAGGGCCATAAGATAGCTTTGGCAAATCGGGTTGAAGAGAATCCAAAGGGATTTCATAAAATATCTTAAGGACAGGAGGGTAACTAGGGAGAATAGGGCCACTCAAAGATCAGCAAGTCGGCCTTTGTACAGAATGGCAGGAGATGGGGGAGATACTAAATAAATATTTTGCATCAGTACTTACTGTGGAGAAGGGCATGAAGGATATAGAATGTGGGGAAGTAGATGGTGACATCTGGAAAAATCTCCATATTACACAGGAGGTTGTGCTGGATGTCTTGAAATGCATAAAAATTGAGAAATCCCCAGGACCTTTAAGCCCCTCTGGGAAGCTAGGGAAGTGATTGCTGGGCTCCTTGATGAGATATTTGTATCATCGCTAGTCGCAATAAGGTGCCAGAAGACTGGAAGCTGGCTAATGTGGTACCATTGTTTAAGAAAAATGGTAAGGACAAGCCAGGGAGCTATAGACTGGTGAGCCTGATATCGGTGGTGGGCAAGTTGTTGGAGGGAATCCTGAGGGACGGGATGTACTTGTATTTGAAAAGGCAAGGACTGATTAGGGATAGTTTGCAGGCTTTGTGTGGGAAATCATGTCTCACTAACTTGATTGAGTTTTTTGAAGAAATAACAGAGGATTGATGAGGACTGAGCAGTGAACGTGATCTATATGGACTTCAGTAAGGCGTTTGTAAGGTTCCTCCTGGTAGGCTGGTTAGCAAGGTTAGATCTCTTGGAATACAGGGAAAACTAGCCATTTGGATGCAGACTTGGCTTGAAGGTATATCAGAGGGTGGTGGTGGAGGGTTGTTTTTCAGATTAGAGGCCTTGGACCAGTGGTGTGCATAAGGATCGGTGCTGGGTCTGCTATTTGATTTATATAAATGACTTGGATGGGAACATAAGAGGTATAGTTAGTAAATTTGCAGATGATACCAAAGTTGGAGGTGTAGTGGACCATGAAGAAGGTTACCTCAGAATACAGCGAGATCTTGATCAGATGGGCCAATGGGCTGAGGAGTGGCAGATGGATTTTAATTTAGATAAATGTAAGATGCTGCATTTTGGAAAGGCAAATCAGGGCAGGTCTTATACAGTTAATGTAAGGTCCTGGGGAGTGTTGCTGAACAAATAGACCTTGGAGTGCAGGTTCATAATTCCTTGAAAGTGGAGTTGCAGGTAGATAGGATAGTGAAGAAGTCATTTAGTATGCTTTTCTTCATTGGTCAGAGCATTGACTATAGGAGTTGGGAGGTCATGTTGTGGCTTTACAGGACATTGGTTAGGCCACTTTTGGAATATTGCGTGCGTTTCTGGTCTCCCTCCTATCAGAAGGATGTTGTGAAGCTTGAAAGGGTTCAGAAAAGATTTACAAGGAAGTTGCCAGGGTTGGAGGATTTGAGCTATAGGGAGAGGCTGAATAGGCTAGGGCTGTTTTCCCTGGAGCGTCGGAGGCTGAGGGGTAACCTTAGAGGCTTATAAAATCATGAGGGACATGGGCAGGATAAATAGACAAGGTCCTTTCCCTGGGGTGGGAATCCAGAACTGGAAGGCATAGGTTTAGGGTGAGAGGGGAAAGATATGAGACCTAAGGGGCAACTTTTTCATATAGAGGGTGATGTGTGTATGGAATGAGCTCAAGAGGAAGTTGTGGAGGCTGGTATAATTACAACATTTAAAAGACATCTGGACGGGTATATGAATATGAAGGGTTTGGAGAGATTCTGGATTAGTGGTGCTGGAAAAGCACAGCAGTTCAGGCAGCATCTGAGGAGCAGTAAAATCGACGTTTTGGGCAAAAGCCAAATGCTGGCAAATGAGACTGGATTAGGTTAGGATATGTGGTTGGCATGGACTAGTTGGACCTAAGGATCTGTTTCTATGCTGTGCATCTCTATAACTCTATATGACTCCTTGAAACTGCTATAATATACATTTAAGATAATCAGGACGTAGGCAATAGGAATAGAATTAAGCCATTTTATCCTCACATCTGCTTTGATGTTTCGAAGGATTATGGCTGATCTGATCCAGGCCTCAACCCCTCTTTATCATGCCAGCTTCTCATAGCCCTCTACTTCTATTTCAAAAATCTATCTAGCTGCTCTTTGAATACTTTGCTATTTAGATCCCACAACCCTTTTAAAGTAGAGTTCTACTGGCTGAGAAGAAATTCTTTTGGATCTCAATTTTAAATGAATGTCACTTTATTCTGGTAACTTTGCTTCCTTAGCTCGAGAGATCCTCACTAATGGAAATTTCTCAACCACTCCTGTGTCAAGGCCTGAGAATCATGTGTGTTTCAATCATCCCTCATTTCTTAAACTTTAATGAATAAAGTTTAATGAATAAATCTGTTCAGTAGTTCTTGATAAGACAACTTCTTCTCCTAGGAATCAACCTACTGAATCACTTTGAACTGCCTTCAATGCCAATCCATCATTTTTGAAATTTGGAGACAAAAACTGTGCATAATATTCCTGGTACAGTCTCGCCATCCCCTTAATCAGTTGTAACATGACTTCCTTATTTTTAAAATCTAACCCCCTGGGAATAAAGGCCAAAATTTTATTTGCCACGTTAATCGCTGAAGCAGTGCGCTTGAGAAGGTGGTAGTGAGCTTTTGCCTTGAACTGCTGCAGTCTGGTGTAGGTAGACACACTGCTCGGAGGTGCTAGTGGCAGAGTAGTATTAGTACTGGATCATTAACCTGCAGACCAAGGAAAGTTTCAGGGGTTCCCGATTAAAATCCTGCCATTGCAGGTGGTGGCATTTGAAATCAATAAAATATCTTCTGTATAAAAACAAAAGCTGTAATGATGACCATTAAATTTGTGCATGGTAGGAATTATTGGGAAGAAACATCTGGTTTACTAATGGGGCTATACTGCTGCATGTGGTGGTGGGGGAGTGAATGTTTGCAGTGTGAATGTTGGGATTTTGGTTAGAACACCAAGAGAAACCTCCTTGCTCCTCATTGTATAGTGCAATGAAACTTGTATGTCCACCCATGAGGACAGGTGAGACCTTGTTTTAATGTTTAAATGGAAAAGTGGCACCTCTGAGTTTGACACCCCTTTAGTATTGTGTTGGAGTGTCAGCCACTGTTAGTTTAGCCTCCTCTTTCCAGTAGAGGTGGTTATCTATTTCTCTTGGAACCAGTCTCGCTCTCTGATTCGATCATCTCTCACTCTAAGCTATTCCCTCTGATATTCTCACCAGCTTTTTTTTTCTTCCTGCAATATTGGGCAATGTGTGAAATCTGTTCTTTACTGTTCATGCATTTTGTTATCCAATTTCTTGCCATTTCTCCTTTTTCTGTCTTTAATCCATTTAATGTCGTTGGCAGGAAGAAAACTGTGAGAATGCAATAATCAAGCTTATACTTCAGATTGAACTGGTCTCCAGCCTGATAGTAAAACTGCCAGGAAAATACTATGATTGCTCATCAAGGCAAATAATATCTACCTGAGCAGAAACATCCTCAATTTTCTCTGGTACCACTGTGCCATTTACAGATAAATTGCTAGAGTGACTACACTACTCTACACAAACTTAATTCATTGTGAAAAATTACTATTGAGCATTCTTAAGGTATAAAAGTCACTATATCAGTTAGTTACTTTTTACCTTCATAATTTGCATATCAATATGGTCCCCTCACATAAGTCTTATCTCCAAGATCTTTCAATGTGAGTGTCAGAATTTGCTAATTTGATGATTAATTTCTGCCTTCAGAGTGGGGGTCGGATCGCTGCAAGAGGATTTATATTGAGCAACTGAAGTTGATGTTTTAGTTGCTCCAAACTAAAGCATGTACTCCGTTCATCTGCCGCAGGCTTTGTTGATCCACATATTTATGTGAAGGTCTTTACTGAGGCATTCACTGTGAGACTGCCTCCTCTTGGGGATTGAGCATCACCTAAAAGTGTCTGCCTGCAATTACCTATTTATTCCTGCTACATATGAAACCCCTCACTTCACATGTTGTTGTGCCCAACTCCCAAAATGTGTTTGTGTATTTACAACTTCTAAGGAAAAGTGAACACTTAAAATTGCACCACATAATGAACAAAATATAGAAATGAAACTTTCAAAAAAAGTCTTTGAGGTGCAATCTGTTAATAACTGGCCTGGATGTAATAAATAAACTCTACCTTTTTCTTTTAGCTTCTGCTTAAAGGGTGAGAGTCTGGATGGTAATTGTCCTGCTGTTATAGACTACACTCCATATCTAAAGTTCACACAAAGGTAGATTTATTCTGATTTGTGTATTTTCTTTTCTTCAATGTGATTAGATCAAGTAATAAGAATTAAAATCTCAAAGCTAAGAATTTTCCTAAAATTTTCAACTTCCATTTATTCGTATTACACTACTGTCCCAACTGATGGACATAAATATATAATGATTTGCCTGAGATTGTGTACTGATATTTTCTGGATTACATTTGCAGACTAGTTAATCGTGAACCTAAACTATATTAATTACTTGGGCAATAAATTACTGAATTGAGGCATTAATGTTCAGAATCCAGAGTGCTCTGTTTGCTTCTACACTTTATAGTGCCTCCAATCTGGGAATCTCGTAAAATCTGATCTCTTGGTTCTTGGCTTGATCTCTGCAGTTACTGAGGCTGCTTCATTGGAAGTCAAAATATTCTGCTTGAACTTGCCTCTTCTGAGTAATCTCATCAATTAGAAGTCTAATAATAGCCATGAATCCATTGTTGATTGCTAGGAACGAACCCACCTGGTTCACTAGTGTCTTTTAGGGGAGGAAACTGTCATCCTTACCTGGTCTAGCCAACATGTGAGTCCAGACCCACAGCAATTTGGGATGGGCAATAAACACTGACATAGCCAGTGATGCCCTCATCCTGTGAATGAATGTTTTTTAAAAAAACCTCTAGCATCAACCTTGAATCTGAATAATTTGCTATTCACTGAAAGCGTCACACACAGTTGTCAAACAACTGCTTTGAAGATACAGGTCTGTCTGATCTGGACTGGAATCTGTGCCATATTACAGCAGATCTGCTATCGACCTTCTCTCTCTTTTTTTTTCCCCAAGGAGAATAGGCCCAAAGTCTCCAATCTATTTATGTATGTGAAATTCCTCACCCCTGCAGCCATTCCCTCAAAGCCTTACTATACTCTCTCTAAAGCTTTCATATCTTTTCTGAAGTGTATGCACAGAACTGAATGTTGGGCACCAGTTGAGGCTGAATCAGTATTTTTTTGCAGGTTTAATCTAATTTCCTGACTCTTGTTCTCTGTGCCCTAATAGATAAAGTCACTGTTTAATCTTCTGTGCTGTGTCCTGTCCTGCCACTTCCCTAATTTCTCTGCACACACATTTGTGTCTATCTGCTCCAACCCTTCAGAATTGTAATCTTTTTAGTTTGTACTGTCTATCTGTGTTCATAGAATCATAGAATCACTACAGTGGGAAAGCAGGTCATTTTCGTCCTTCGAGTTCACACCATCGCTCTGTAGAGCATCTCACCAGACCCACCCCCTACCCTATCCCTATAACCCTATATTTCCCTTGGTCAATTCACTTAATCTGCATGTGTGTGGACTTTGTGCCTCCTACTAATAAATCATTTCATATTTTCTGCATTAAATTACACCTGTTTCTTGCCTGTCCAATCGTTCAACATTAAATGTCTTTGAAATTCTTCGCTGTCCTCGTGGTTCACTATATCTCAAAGTTTCATATCATCTATAATTTTGAAATTGTGCTTTGTATATCAAAGTGTAGGTAATTAGTGCTTATTAAAGGCAGCAGGAGGCACAACATCAACCCAAGAGAACTCCAACTAGAAGCTTCCTGCTCTTCATAAAATAACCTTTTTTGGGCTCGTCTCTGTCCAATTTCTTCATATTAGAATTAGTACAATCTGTTTTACTGTGAGCACTAACTTTTGTCCAGGGTCTATTGCATACCATTTGACCAAATGCCTTTTGAAAGTCTGTGAACACCCTATCGACCCTCTTTGTAAATAAAATGCAAGCAGTTAGCTAAATACAGTCTGTTATCTTAATTGGTTTTCTTTAACCTACGTTTTCCCAAATGACAATTCAGGATAAAATTAATAATCATTTCAAGATGCTTTGAGGTTAAATGCTTACAATTTTCTGTCTCTGTGCTGGTAATTGGAGAATTAATTAACTGGTGTTTCAGCTAAATCTAAGTCATGAAATGTCCTGTTGCAAAGCTCTGACAGTATCAGCAGTGATGAGGAGGAGTTGCGGACTCTCGGAAGCAGTGGCAGTGAAGGCAGCACCCCTGAGAACATCGGTCCACCTTTCATTACTGACCAACACAGTTGGTACAACAAGTGCAAACGAGTGGAACAGAAGTTCAGGCTTGCGCTGGAGCAGAAGGTAATTCTCATCGTTGATTTGGTGACTCTGCTTTTCACTAATGAGGCTTACCTGCCCTAATTCTCCATTTGATCTGTTTCTGATGTAAATGTTTCCCTCGAGGGTGCGAGTGCTGGAGCTTTCCCCATTTCTTATGGCACAAAGGTAGAATCAGTAGTCCCAGTACAAACCTGTAACCTTCCATTTGGGTAATAGCACCAGTGAAATAGAATATGGTCAGGATATAAATAAATTAAATAAAGAAAAAGATTAATGATGAGATTCGAACCTCCGTCTGAGTTGACATTGGAAAGATGAAAAATTTGCTTGTGGGGTGAGTGAGGAAGTAACAAAAAGAAGGAAAAGTTGAAACAAATCTTCAAAAGAAGTCGATGTGCTAGAACCTTTGGCAAACATTTAAGATCGGCAAGTCCCCAGGGCCAGACCAGATTTATCCCAGGCTGCTCCGGGAAGGGCGAAAGGAAGTTGCTAAGCCGCTGGTGAAGATCTTTGCTTCCTCACTCTCTCCACAGGAGTCGAACCGGAGGATTGGAAAGAGGCGAATGTTGTTCCTCTTTTCAAGAAGGGTAAAAGGGAAATCCCTGGCAATTACAGACCAGTCAGTCTTACGTCTGTGGTCAGCAAAGTTTTGGAAAGAATTGAGGGATCGGATTTATGACTATTTGGCAAAGCATAGTGTGATTAAAGGCAGTCAGCATGGCTTTGTGAAGGGCAGGTCATGCCTCACTAATCTTATTGAGTTCTTTGAGGATGTGTCAAAAAAGCTCATGACGGCCGAGCAGTGGATGTGGTGTATATGGACTTCAGCAAGGCATTTGATAGGGTTCCCCATGGTAGGCTCATTCATAAAGTCAGGACGTATGGAATACAGGGAGATTTGGCTATCTGGATTCAGAATTGGCTTGCTGACAGAAGGCAGATTGGTTGTAGATTGAAAGTATGCTGCTTGGAGAACAGTGGTGAGTGGAATCCCATAGGGCTCTGTTCTTGGGCCTCTGCTCTTTGTAGTTTTTCTAAATGACTTGGATGAGGAGGTTGAGGGGTGGGGTTAGTAGATTTGCAGATGACACAAAGGTTGGAGGTGTCGTCGATAGTATCGAGGGCTACTGCAGGCTGCAGCGTGACATAGACTGGATGCAGAGCTGAGCTGAGAAATAGCAGATGGAGTTCAACCTGGATAAATGCGAAGTGATGCATTTTGGAAGGTCGAACTTGAATGCAGAACCTAGGGTTAAACACAGAATTCTTGGCAGTGTGGAGGAACAGCGTGATCTGTGTGTGCAAGTACATAGATCCCTCAAAGTTGCCACCCAAGTGGATAGGGTTGTTAAGAAAGCATATGGTGTTTTGGCTTTCATTAACAGGGGGATCGAGTTTAAGAGCCACAAGGTTTTGCTGCAGCTCTACAAGTCCCTGGTGAGACCACCCTTGGAATATTGTGTCCAGTTCTGGTCTCCCTACTATAGGAAAGATACAGAGGCTCTGGAGAGGGTGCAAAGAAGGTTTACCAGGATGCTGCCTGGACTGGAGGGCTTGCCTTATGAAGAAAGGTTGAATACGCTTGGACTTCTCACTCTGGAGAGAAGGAGGAAGAGAGGAGGCCTGATCGAGGTATACAAGATAATGAGAGGGATAGATAGTCAATAGCCAGAGACTTTCCCCAGGGCAGGATTGACTGGTACGAGAAGTCATAGTTTAAAGATATTAGGAGGAAGGTATAAGGGAGATGTCAGAGGTAGGTTCTTTACTCAGTTGTGAATGCATGGAATGCGTTGCCAGCAGAGTCACTGGGGACATTTAAGCCACTGCTGGACATATGTACATGGATAGCAGCGAGTTGAGCGGTGCGTAGGTTAAGTTACTATATTTTACATTAGGATTAAATCTCGGCACAACATCGTGGGCCAAAAGGCCTGTTCTGTGCTGGACTTTTCTATATTCTAAATTAAAGACGTAAATGCCTTAGACTATTTCAGGGTTAAAATGAATGATGAGCAAAATAAGTTGAACTGAGGTTAAGTTTAGTGGTTTCAAAGTCAATAGGTCAAATCGAAACTCTACAGTCCTGCCACTTCCAGTGTGGTGTTGGACAATTAAACTAATCACTAGAGGAGGATGTTCCACAGTTATCCCACCTTAAATAATCAGGGATCTCAGCACCTCACTGCATAACATAAGCCTGAAGCATTTATGACCATCTGTAGCCAGAAATGCTGAATGGATGATGCAACTTAACCTCTCTTTCAGTGGTTCCCAGTCCTTTAGATACCAGGCTTCAGCTGATTGATTTTATTTCGTCCACTTAATATCGGGAAATGGCCAAAGAGTACTGGATGTGGCAAAAATTTGGGCCCTGACAATTTTCTGGCAACAGTACTGAAGACTTGTGCTCCAGAATGTACTATATCCTAGCCAACCTGTTCCAGTATAGCTACAACATTGGTAGTAACCAACCAATAAAGAAAATTGCCTATGTATGTCCTATACTTAAAATAGCAAGACAAATCGAACCTGCAATGTCAGCCTTTTCTTGATCAGAAGTCAGGACTGGGCCAGCCAATGAATACTGTGACTACAGGAGTAGGATGATATACTCCACATTTACCTGGATGTGTGCATCTCCAACAACAGTCTGGAATGTTGACACCATCCAAGAGCAAGCCACCTATTTTATTAGCACCACATGGTCAGATGTTCAGACCCTCCACCACCATCACTCAGTAGCAGCACTGTGTACCATCAATAAGATGCACTGCAGAAATTCACCAAGGCATCTCCGATGGCACGTTCCAAAATCATGGCCGCTTCCATCTGAAGGGGCAGGGATATCTGGAACACCAGCACCAAGTTCCTCTCTAAGCCACTCACTGCCCTGACTTGGAAATATTTCACTGTCCCTGAAACAAGTTAGAGTTGAGGTTTTTTTAAAAAAGGAAGCAGGATTAAAGTATTGCAGGTTGTGTTTTTCAAGCTGCGCGTAAAAACAAAACCAGGTTGAAATTGCTGAGATACAGCAAGAACAGTATCAAACCAAGGACTCTAGAGGTTTGTTTTTAATTGAATCCCCACCCTGTTGTTCTCAATTGCTGTAAAAGCAATTAAGTTGCATTACTAATCCTTTGTCTCAAATACCAAATTCCTTGCTCCTGCAGATCCTACTCACCACCAAAGTTTAAAAATAGAATGCTCTTCTACACATGAAGTATCTATGTATGAAAACTCCAGTCTTGTGGCTATATATTGTGAAACTTGAAAGGATTCAGAAAAGATGTGCAAGGATGTTGCCAGGGTTGGAGGATTTGAGCTACAGGGAGAGGCTGAACAGGCTGGGGCTGTTTTCCCTGGAGCATCGGAGGCTGAGGGGTGACCTTCTAGGGGTTTACAAAATTGAGGGGCATGGATAGGGTAAATAGGCAAAGTCTTTTCCCTGGGGACGGGGAGTCCAGAACTAGAGGGCATGGGTTTAGGGTGAGAGGGGAAAGATATAAAAGAGACCTAAGGGGCAACTTTTTCTGAGGGTGGTACATGTATGGAATGAGCTGCCAGAGGAAGTGGTGGATCCTGGTCCAATTGCAACATTTAAAAGGCATTTGGATGGGTATATCATTTGCAGGATGAGGGTTTTACTGGGCCAGCATTTATTGTCCATCCTTAATTGCCCAGAAGGCAATGAAGAGTCATCCACACTGCTATGGGTCTGGAGTGACATGTAGGCCAGACTAGGTAAGGTTGGCATTTTCCATTCCTTAAGGACATTAGTGAAGCAAATGCATTTTTCCCAATAATCCAAAATGGATTCATCAGTAGACTCTTGATTCCAGATTTTTATTGAATGTAAATTCCGCTATTTGCCTTGGTGGGATTCAAACCCAGGTCCCCAGAGCATGTGGGTCTCTGGATTAACAATCCAGCAATAATACCACAAGGCCATTTCCTCCAGTTCTTGAACTGTGAAATTATGTGCCTGCTGTACTTGTAGAGCAAAACACAGTCTAATTACAAATAGATACAGGAAAGTAGGACCTTGTCTTGTTATAGTGCAATGTATCCTTGAAGGACCACCTCCATTTTGCTGCTTTTCGTTAACTGTCTTCAGCCTCCAAGTTCTGACCCTCTGGTCTATGCAGTTCCTAACTGGACCCTTGGATGAGGCATTTCAGTTCCCAGCTTCGACCTTTCAAAGTTTGCCATATCTTGAGTTTGAAGCTCCGAGCAGGCTGATTTTGTTGGTCGATCTTAAAATTGGAGAGCTGACAGTACATTCAGCTTCTTCATTCTTTTAATTTGTTCCAAGCAATTTGTTTCTGAATAACAAAATGGATAGTTGCTAGATCACACCAGTGTTTTGCATGGAGCGAAGAACATAATTGAATTTTTTGTTTTGTCTTTGTTTTTCCTCCTTTTAGTTATCTAAGCTCTGCTCACTTGCTAAGACAACTTGGGCTGAGATCATAAATGAGTTTCAGAGAGGAAGGGTCTTGATATCTTTGATACTTCATGCTGTGTGTAACAATCTGTTCATACCCTGCATCAGCTATTTCTAGCACCTTAAGCTGATCTAATCAAATGGTTGATCCACAGAGCCACTGTTTTATAGTCACAGAACAAAAACCGGATTTACTGTAATATTTAACAGTAATTTAGGAATTGCTTTTTCAACAATGGCTAATAATTGTCATTTTCATGTGGCAGTTGAATAACTGAAATTAGAATAACTTAATTTTGACCAGATTTGAGGTCTGCATTCTACAATTACATATCTCCTCACCAATAATGCAAATCAGTAACTTTGGTATTCAGAGTACAGTGCTTCACAAAATGTTTTTTCTTTCATTAGGATCGGCAAAGCTCACAGCCCTTATGTACTTATATGTAACTATGGTGACGTTATTATCATAATAATCAAATTGCACAGAATTATTGAGATTTATTTTAATTTGAGGATCTATGGCTTGTAAACCTTTTCACAGCTATACAACAATCCATTAAATACCAGTATTGGAGCAGAATCTTCAGCTGGAAAATTGTATTTTTGTGGCTTCTAATGTTATCAACACACTATTTCAGTCATGATCTCGATTTATAGTGGGTTCTTGGAACTGTTTGCTTTCAGTGCAAATCCATCTAAAGGCAATTTCACTAGTGAGGAAAGAAATGAATTTGCACTCAGGAGATGACCTTTCAAAGTCACCTTTAATGTTTTATTGGTTTAACTGCTTTTTAAATTGCTTTCCACATTTCTCACTGTTTGGAGAATGTAAGTATAACATCCGTATTAAATAGTGTCCCAGCTTTTGTGGGAGTTGAGAATGATTCCACTCAAATGGCAGTCTGTAATAAATAGGTGTAATTTTGGTTTGAGTATGGGTCATTACTTTCAAAACTTGCAGTAAAAGAAATTTCTGAATTTGTCTTAGTGATGTGTGTGGGCACTGCATTTTGAATTGTCATTATCTATTTGATTTGTAGGGTTACCTGGAAGAATTGGTACGCCTGCGAGAAGCTCAACTTGCAGAGTCAGTTTCTCAAAACAAACTTGTTCTACAAAGGATGGAAGAGACTGATCTGAACCACAAATTTGAGAAAGAACAGCTGGAGTTCATTATCCTGGAGCTGCAGGATCAGCTGTAAGAAACTAATTGAGCAGCACAATTCCTATTAAAGAACATTGGGTGGCTCTTTATATCCTCTTTTTAATATAACATTTATCAGAGGCACTTGAGACAGTGCGGAGAAGAGGCAAGAGGCTTATTCCTTGTGTCAGGGTTTATAGTTATGAAGATAGACTGAAGAGAATTGCAATACCTGCAACACACGCTTTTCGAAGGTGGATTTGTAAATCTGTGTAAGATAGTTTAAAGAGAAAAAGACAAATCCAGAACACTGCTATTAATTAAATGATATAAGGGGGCAAAGCCTTACTATAAAATGATTAAATACATACTTACAATTGAATTATTCAAAGCATGGACTTGCAGATAATGAAACAACTAATTCTAAAGAACAACTTCCTGTAACACAAAATTGGAAAGAATATTAGCTATAGGTTCTTTTCTGGACAAAATGGGACATCTTGAATGGATGATTTTTAATTTTGGATTAGTGGTGCTGGAAGAGCACAGCAGTTCAGGCAGCATCAGAGGAGCAGCAAAATCGACGTTTCAGGCAAAAGCCCTTCTCCGAAACATCAATTTTACTGCTCCTCGGATGCTGCCTGAACTGCTGTGCTCTTCCAGCACCACTGATCCAAAATCTGGTTTCCAGCATCTGCAGTCATTTGTTTTTACCTGGATGATTAAGTTTTTTCAAAAAAATTTCCATATCTCTCTTTTGAATGCTAACTTGGTCAGTAGTAATGCTGCTGAGCCATTCATGGTATTACTTATTGAAGTCCTCCACCCAGAATATGATGACCACAAGAGAAAAACCCATCTGTTTCAGTAATGTCCGTAGTGAAGGAAACTGCTGTCCTGACCTGGTCTGGCCTACACGTGACTTCAGACACAGCAATCTGGTTGGCTCTCAATTGTCCACTGGGCAATTAAGGATGGGCAATGACTGCTGTCCTAACCAGCAAAAACAAATCATTCCAATGATGGGCTACATAGACCATTACAGCGCAGTACAGGCCCTTTGGCCCTTGATGTTGCACCGTCCTGTCTTACCAATCTGAAGTCCATCCATCTACACTATTCCATTTAAATCCATATGCCTGTCCAATGAAGACTTAAATGAACTTAAACTTGGCGAATCTACTACCATTGCAGGCAATGCATTCCATATCCTTACTACTCTGAGTAAAGAAACTACCTCTGACATCTGCCTTATACCTATCTTCCCTCACTTTTTAAAGCTGTGTCCCCTCGTGTTTGCCTTCCCCATGCTTGGAAAAAGGCTCTCTCTGTCCACTCTATCTAGCCCTCTGATTATATTGTATGTCTCTATTAAGTCACCTCTCAACTTTCTTCTCTCTAGCGAGAACAGCCTCAAGGCCCTCAGCCTTCCCTTGTAAGACATTCCTTCCATACCAGGCAACATCCTAGAAAATCTCCTCTGCACGCTTTCCAAAGCTTCAACATCCTCCTTATAATGCGGTGACCAGAACTGTACACAATACTCCAAGTGCGACCGCACCAGAGCTTTGTACAGCTGCATCATAACCTCCTGGTTCCGGAACTCAATCCCTCTATTAATAAAGGCCAAAACACCTGTATGCCTTCTTGCCACCCAGATTGACAGGGTTGTTAACTTTCAAGGATCTGTGTACGTGGACACAGAGATCCCTCTGCTCATCCGCACTCCCTAGAATCCTACTCTTAGCCCAGTACTCTGCATTCTGATTACTCCATCCAAAGTGTATCACCTCACACTTGGCCATGTTAAATTCCATTTGCCACCTCTCAGCCCAGCTCTGCATCCTATCTATGTCTCTCTGCAACCTACTACATCCTTCGTCACTATCCACAACTCCACCTACCTTAGTGTCGTCAGCAAATTTGCTAACCCATCCTTCTATGCCCTCATCCAGGTCATTTATAAAAATGACGAACAGCAGTGGACCTAACACTGACCCTTGTGGTACGTCGCTAGTAACTGGACACCAAGATGAACATGTTCCATCAACTACAACCCTCTGTTTTCTTTCAGCAAGCCAATTACTGATCCAAACTGCTATGTCTCCCACAATCCCATTCCTCCGCATTTTGTATAATAGCGTACTGTGGGGAACCTTACCGAATGCCTTGCTGAAATCCATATACACCACATCAACCAGTTTACTCTCATCTATCTGTTTGGTCACTTTGTCAAAAAACTCAAATTCGTTAGGCACGACCTACCCTTCACAAAACCATGCTGACTGTCCCTGATCAGATTATTCATTTCTAGATGGTTATAAATCCTATCTCTTAACCTTTTCCAGCACTTTACCAACAACTGAAGTGAGACTCACTGGTCTGTAATTACCAGCATTGTCTCTACTACCCTTTTTGAACAGAGGAACCACATTTGCTATTCTCCGGTCCTCAGGCACTATTCCTGCAGACAATGATGATTTGAAGATTGATGCCGTAGGTTCGGCAATCTCTTTCCTTGCTTCCCAGAGGATCTTAGGATAGATCCCATCTGGCCCAGGGGACTTGTCTATCTTCACATTCTGTAATAATTCCAATACCTCTTCCTTATGAACCTCAATTTCTTCTAGTCTAGATGAAAGTATCTCTGTCATTTTCTATGTTGGCGAGAAAGAATACAATGTTGAACACTATTGAAAAATATTTGTGTTTCCCCTATCTCCTCTGCCTCCACACACAACTTCCCACTACTATCCTTGATTGGCCCTAATTTAACTCTCGTCATTCTTTTATTCCTGACATACCTATGGAAAGCCTTAGGATTAACCCTGATCCTATCCACCAACAACTTCTCATGTCTCCTCCTGGCTCTTCTGAGCTCTCTTTTTAGGTCTTTCCTGGCTTCCTTGAAACCCTCGAGTGCCCTATCATAAGCCGCTGCCTTGACCATAGATTCCACTTTCTTAGTAAACCACGGCTCACGCGTTCTATAATGTCCATCCTGTCTAACAGGTACATACTTATCTAGGACACACTGGAGCTTTTCCTTGAATAAGTTCCACATTTTTAATGTGCTCATCCCTTACAGTTTCCTCCCCCAATCTACGCTTCCTAAATCTTTCCTAATTGCATCGTAATTTCCCTTCTCTCTTCCCCCCCCCCCCCCCCCCCCCCCCAGCTGTAACTCTTGCTCGGTGGAGTACACCTATCCCTTTCCATCACTAAAGTAAACCTGACAGAATTGTGGTCTCTGTCTCCAAAATGCTCACCTACTTCCACATCTCACCCCTGGCCAGGCTCGTTACCCAGTACTAAATCTAATGTGGCTTCGCCCCTTGTAGGCCTGTCTACATACTGTGTCAGGAAGTCCTCCTCCACACACTGGACAAAAACTGACCCATCTATAGTACTCATACTGTAGTATTCCCAGTCAATATTTGGATAGTTGAAGTCCCCCATGACAACTACCCTGCTTCTCTCACTCCTATTGAGAATTATCTTTGCAATCCTTTCCTCTACATCTCTGGGACTATTCGGAGGCCTATAGAAAACTCCCAGCATGGTGATTTCTCCTTTCCTGTTTCTAACCTCAGCCCATACTACCTCAGTTGATGAGTCCCCAAACGTCATTTCTACAACTGAAATATTGTCCCTGATCGATAATGCCACACCTCCCCCTCTTTTACCATCTTCTCTGTTCTTACTGAAGCATCTGAATCCTGGAACCTGCAACAACCATTCCTGTCCCTGCTCTATCCATGTCTCTGTAATGACCACGACATCAAAGTCCCAGGTAACAAGAGACAAAAGTTTGTTTATAGTCGTCTGAAGTCACATAGCTGCCTCTTTATTAAAAATATTAACTTTCTGCTGCTATAAAATTTGATTTTTCTTCCATTGCTGAATTTTGTGAAGATGAGTATAACACTGATATATAGTGGAAATAAAGGATTGAAATGAAGTGTGTAGAGCTGTTTATTATGCACATTTCTATGGTGATGTACAGCTAGGTTTCTGCATAGAAATGAAACTTATGGGCATGTGGAGGAGGCACAAGTTTTATTTTTCATGGTAACTACTGGACTGAGTGTACTGCATAATCACATAATTAACAATGCAATAGTATACTCTGTGCACTGACTCATGGAAAACCAACACTAGAAATTGCAGTATGACATCCATTGCAAAGGCTAATTATTTTTAAATTCTGTAACATATTTTAATAACCTAGATTTTTAAATCATGTCCAAGTGTGATTTGTGAATGAGTGCTATAGAAGATGTTTTTTGTGAGTGATTTTAATCTGTGCTAACAGGAAAATGGGTCTTTGCGCAGATACATCACTAGATTCCAGTTTGTCCAGGCCACTGATCCCTTTATAGAGTCATAGAGCTATACGTCATGGACACAGATTCTTTGGTCCAACTCATCTGCACTGATTAAGTATCCTAAATTGATTTAGTCCCATTTGCTGATACTTGGGTCATATCCCTCTAACCCTTCCTATTCATGTACCCTTCCAGATGCCATTTAAATTTTGCAATTTTGTCCACCTCCAATACTTCCTCTGGTAGCTTGTTCCATACACTCACCACCATCTGCGTGAAAATCTTTTCCCTCTGGTCCCTTTTTAAACCTTTCCCCTCTCACCTTAAACCCATGCCTCCTAGTTTTTGGACTCTCCCACCCTGGGGGAAAAAAAGACCTTGGCTATCCATGCATCTCATGATTTTATAAACCTGTGTAAGGTCAACCTTCAACCTCCTACACTCACTCGGGGGAGGTGGTGAAAAAGCCTCAGCCTGTCCCTATTAGCTCGAACTCGCCAATCTGGCAACATCCTGATGTGATTTTTCAGTACCCTTTCAAGTTTGCCAATATCATTTCCAAAACAGGGAGACCAGATTGAATGCGGTATTCTAAAAGTGGCCTAACCAATGTCCTGTAACACCACAATATGATATCCCAACTCCTAGACTCCACGTACTGACCAATGAAGGCAAGTTTGCCAAACGCCACCTTCACCACCCTGTCTACCTGTCACTTTATTTTCAAGGAACTATGCACCTGCACCCTTAGGTTCCTTTATTCAATAACACTCCAAGTCCCAATATTAAGTGCTTACGTCCTGCCCTGATTTGCCTTACCAATATGCAGCAGCACACATTTAAACACCATCTGCCACTCCTTGGCCCATTTGACTCATCTGATCAAGGCCTCATTGTACTCTGAGATGACCACCTTCATTATCCACTACAACACCAATTTTATGTAATCAGCAAACTTACTAACCAAACAACTATGGTCACGTCCAAATCATTTATATAAATGATGAAAAGCAATGGACCAATACAATCCTTGTGGCACACCATTGTTTCCAGTTCTCCAGTTTAAAAATCCCCTCTGTACTACCACCCTCTGTCTCCCAACTTCAACCTGATTTTACGTCCAATTGTCTTACTCACTCTGGATTCCATGTGGTCTAACCTTGCTAACCAGATCTCTGAGGAACCTTGTCGAACGCCTAGCTGAAGTTTGTCTAGACAACTTGTACTGCTGTGCCTTTACCAATCTTCTTTGTCACTTCTTCAAAACACTCAGGCTCGTGAGACATGATTTCCCATACACAAAGCCATGTTGACTATCCCTAATCAGTCTTTGCTTTACAAATGCATCCAAATCCTGTCCCTCAAATCCAACATTTTACTCATCGCTGATGTCAGGCTCACTGGTCTTTAGTTCTCTTTTCTTTCTTTACAGCCTTTCTTAAATAATGGCACCACATGAGCCAACTGCCAGTCTTCTGGCACCTTGCCTGTGCTTATCGTTGATACAAATATCTCAGCAGGAGCCCAGCAATCCCTTTCCTTGTTTCCTATGAAGTTCTAGGATACATCTGATCAGGTCCTGGGGATTTATGCACCTTTTGTGTTTTAAGACATCCAGCACCACCTGTTCTGTAATATGGACACTTCTCAAGATATCACTATTTATTTCTTCAAGTTTGCTAACTTCCTTATCTTTCTCTACAGTAGTGATGCAAAAAGCTATTTAATATCTCACCATTTCCTGTGGTTCTAGACATAGATGGCTTTGTTGATCTTTAAGGGGGCCTGTTCTCCTCAGAGTTACCCTTTCCTTTGATGTATTTGTAGAATCTCTTTGGATTTTCCTTAACCCTATTTACCAAAAATATCTCTCTCCCTTTTTATACACTCCTGATTTCCCTCTTCAGTATACTCCCACTGCCATAATACTCCTCTAGAGATTCACTCGATCCCAGCTGTCTACATCTACCATGTGCCTCCTTATCCTTTGACAGAGCCTCAATTTCTCTCATCATTCAGCATTCCCTATGCCTGGTGCTTTGCCCTTCACCCTAACATACTGTCCCTGGATTTTCAATATCTCATTTTTAAAGGCCTCCCACTTTCCAAGTGTCCCTTTACCAATGAATAGCCTCTCCAAATCAAGTTTTGAAAGTTCCTGTCGTATACTTGATCGAAAACTGTTCTCTTTTATTTCTATATAGTAGATGCAGTCTTGGCAGATTTTTTTTCTGCAACATACTTAATTCCAAACTTTTAATGTACCTATTTGTAAAATTCTATTGCCCATCATACTTCCAATAATGAAATAGTTGCTTTATTGAAAATACATACATTGCAATTCCCACTCTATATGCAAGAGTGGAGTACAGAAATCTCACTGTAGGGAGGCCCGTTACCTTTAAACGAAAGGCTTTCAGCTCTCTATTTGATCGGGTTCACTGGTCAGTGCTTAAGTTTTACCTTGTTTTGGCAGGCACTGCTCTGTTAGTGCAGTATGGATGTGAAGGATATGTAATTGTTTTTCCAGATAACTAAACAAACAAAACAAGTCAAATTAAATTATTTTGCATTTCCCTGTTCCCTTTATTAGTTCCCCAGTTGCATTCTCGAAGAGTTCCATTCATTTTAAGTACACTCTTTTTACATACACATGGAGCGCTTGCTGTTTGCTTGTATATTTTAGCCAATTTATTTTCGTAAGTAATTTTCTCCCTTTTTTATTGGATTTTTAATCTTTCTTTTATAAAATATCCCAATTCTCTGCCCTATTAGTTCCTTTCACTGTTTTTTTGTATTTTGTAAGTAGGAACATAGAACATAAGAACTAGGAGTAGGCCATCTGGCCCTTCAAGCCTGCTCCACCACTCAGTAAAATCATGGCTAATCTTTTCATGGACTTGTTCCACTTACCTGCATTTTCACCATATCTCTCAATTCCTTTTATTTTTCAAAAAAGTATCTACCTTTAGCTTTTAAAAATTATTGAAGTCGTGTGAACTACTTTCCTGGGCAAGGAAATTCTTAGATTAACAACCCTCTGGGTGAAGAAGTTCCTTCTCAGTTCAGTTCTAAACCTGCTTCCTCTAATCTTGAGGTCATATCCTTTTTTTTTGTCCTGGTTTGACCTACACATGGAAACATCCTATCCATTTCTATTTTATCGACTTTCCATTCATAATCTTTTCTATAAGATCCCCACCTCCAGTGCCAGTACATCCATCCTTCAGTAAGGAGACCAAATCTGCGCACACTACTTCAGGTGTGGCCTCACCAGCACCTTTTTACAGCTGTAATAGTACCTCTCGGCTGTTAAACACAACCCCTTTAGCAAGTAATTTAGGAAGGACAAAATTCTATTTGCCTTCCTCATTACTTGTACCTGCAGACCAACCTTCTGCGATTCATGCACAAAGGCACCCAGGTCCCTCTGCAAATTAGCATGCTGCAATTTTTTACCATTCAAGTAGTAATCTATTTTGCTGTTAGTTCTGTCAAATTTACTAGCATTGTATTCCATTTGCCAGACTTTTGCCCACTCACCCAATGTATCTATGTTCCGCTGCACACTTTGCTCTGCCACTCCTCTTAGTGTCATTGGCAAATTATGACGCCGTACACGTGGTCCCCAACTCCAAATCATCCATGTATATTGTGAATATTTGTGGTCCTGGCATCAATTTTGTAATGTGTTAGGATGCCCAGTTGTATGCTATACCTTAAAATGCTGTACAGATTTTACATAAGTCCTCCAAGTTCAAAGCCATTCTGGGCATGGTTCTCCCCATGTTGGAGGGGAGTTGGTGGAAGCCAGTAAGTGAAACCTACATCACTGACCTGCAGAGGCAGTCTGGTCCATCAAGTGACAAAAATAGTGACATATAACATTTACAAATGATGCAGTCTTTTCCTGGGTTGTGGGTGAGCTTTTGTACCAGTTCTGTTCCTGTATCAATTATGCAAGCTGTTGGTGAGTCCACCTCCTTAATACTGAAATTTGGGGCACCTTACTTAAGGAAAGATGTCAGTGTGTAGGAGGTGATTCAGAAAGAGGTTTACCAGGTTAATACCTGAAACAAGCTTATGAGGATTGATTGGACAGACTGGGCTTGCTCTCCCTGAAGAGTAGAAGGAGGGATGACTTGTATGTATAAGATCCTAAATATTCTTGATAAGGTGGATGTGGAAAGGATGTTTCCTCTTGTGTGTGAGTTAAAAACTAGGGACCCTATTTTGAAATTAAGGGCCATCGTTTCAGGACACAGATGACCAGAATCTTTTTCACTGAGGATTGCGTGACTTTAGGACACTGTCACAGAATGTAGTAAGGCAGTGGTCATTGAATATTTTCAAGACCGGAGGTGGATAGATCCTTAGGCAGGGGAATTGAGGGTTTTTGGGAATGTGGAATTTGAAACAAACTGATCAGTTGTCATTTTATTGAATGGTAGAGCAGGCTCAAGGAGTAGTAAAGAGTATTTCCTACTTCTATTTCATATGTTCTAAGTAGTTCAGGAAAGCTGTTCATTCTTTTCCCTGGAGACAGTCATATTTTCTCTTTACAATGTTATTAAGGTTGAGGTGGCTACCAGTGACTGGTGGAATTTACGTGGTTACCAGAGTTTAGTTATAAATACTTCAAAGCCTCCAACAATGTAAGTGTAGTATTTGCTGCTGTTTATCTTTACTAATTTATGATTGGTTAAAATGTTCATTTCTTATAGCTATTGTCAGAGATCTGAACCATAAATCAAAAATTATTAAAATCTAGAAGTAAAACAATTGCATTACTAGAAATGAGTTAATGTAGCAATGTGACTGGTAATTATAGATGTTAGTGTTTTCCATATTGGCTTGTAACAGTGAGATCACAGTCACGCTTTGGAAGGTAAATAAATATTTACTGTTGAAAAGTAGCAGAACCAAGTATCTCACATAGTTGTCGGAGTAGCTGCTAGCTATTACTGAGTAATTTTGGTTAATCTGAGAAGTTTTGTTTTATTGCTGCAATCTCATTCCACACCTTGACTTTCAGGGCAGTGTTAAAACATAATGATTTGAGATCAAGACAAGAATTAACTGCACACCTCACTAATCAGTGGCCCTCCCCAGGAGCACTAGACGCAGATGCTGTTGCTTTGGATACACTTCTGTATAGAAAACAGTGTGGACAATGGGATGAGTATGTTTACATTTTATTTTAACACTCCAAGTTTGACTTGTTCTGGTTGTGATTATTCTAACTTCAAAATCACTTGTCTTATCCTGCCTTGCTCTGGTTCACCTGAGGTTTTTATTTGATCATAAAAGGATGTTTTCTTTTCTGTCTGAAAGATTTGGATTTGTAATAATATTACTGTCTCCACTAATGTTGCCTGACCTGGGCATTTTCAGCAATTTCTTTGTTTTGTTTCCCAGCATTTGCAGTATTTTGCTTTTTTGACATTTAATTGTCCTTTTGTAAATGATTCAACTTAAGACTTGCATACTCTGGACACTTTTTTTTTTGTTTTCATACAAAAATCATGCCAATATATTTTAAGTGTATTTCTTCTCTTCCATTTTGGAAGAGTAAACAAAATTTTTCAGATCAGATACTGATTTATCTATCACTGCAACTTGTGGGAGAATCTAAAACTAGGGGTCATTCCTTAAAATTAAGGAAACACCCATTTAAAGTAGAGATGGGAACATTTTTTTGTCCCCCACAAGATCTATCTTTGGAATTCCCTTCCTCCAAAAGTTAATGGATGCAGAATCTTCACAGAAGAGGTAGAAAGGTTATTGGTAACCAAGGTAATGGAATATTATTGGGGATATGTGGGCATTGAGATTAAAATAAGATCAGCCATGATTGAATTGAATGGCTGAGTAGGGTCAAAGTGCTAAGTTACCTCCTCTTGTTCCTTGTTTGTGTGTTCATATGTCGTCACCAGACACAAACAGGCAGTAATATATTCAACTCTTTATTTTTTAAAATTGCCCTTTTGATATGAGGTATGTATTCTTCGGTTGACAAAATGTTTAGTTGATATTTTGTCATGTGTATTCTAAGTATTGAGTGTTTGTGAAAATGAGGAAATTTTAATTTTAGAAAATGTGGTGAATTGGTTTAGGGAGCATCGGAGGCTGTTGTAGCAGTTTGAAATCATGAGGGGCATGGATAGACTAAATAGACAATGTCTTTACCCTTGGGTGGGGGGAAGGGGGCGGGGGGATGGGAAAATCCTGAGCTAGAGGGCATAGGTTTCAAGTGAGTGGGGTACCCAGGGTTAACTTTTTTTTAGTGTATGGTGGTACATATATGGAATGAGCTGCAAGAGGTGGTGGAGGAGGCTGGTACCATTGCAACATCTAACAGACATCTGATTGGTATATGAATAGGAAGGATTTAGAGGATTATAAACCAATTGTCGGCAAATGGGCCTAGATTAGGTTGGGATATCTGGTTGACCTGGATGAGTTGGACCGAAGGGTCTGTTGCCGTGTTGTACAGTTCTTTGACTCTGCGTTGCATGTTGTTAATGTGTAATAATTGCAAAAACCAACTTTCTGTCCACAACCTGTTTTTCAGAATTTATTGACAGCTGTTAATTCTCCAATCTTAATGATTACACAATGATTATACTGTCCTCTACATTGCATTGTTCAGTCAACTAGTCAGTTACAATAACAAAAATCTCAGTCGATTTTTCTAATCATGGTATAAAGTGTGGTATCGCAGCATTTGAGGTATAGCCAACAGCTAAACGCTAGTCCAGACTAATGTAACCAGTTTTGAAGGAAATGTCTACTTTATAAAGTAAGTGTTACTGTTGCTCAGTAAATTCTTGCACGGTCATCAATTATGTAGTATTGAAATCTACAAGTGAAATATCTTGTTGGATTTTAGGAAATAAGTGTTCTGTTCAAGAGATTTACTAATCTCACAAGAATTGGTGAATCAATAATGTTGTATACAATCTCAAGAAGTAAACAGATAATTTGCGTTGGGAGTTAAGTATAATACGTTTTGCTTCAGAATGCCTAACGGGTCATGGACTTAATGAGGTATATAATCATTTAGGCATGAATAATAGAGAGCAGTTAACAATATGCCCCCCCTGCGCCGCTGTCACCCCCCCCCAACCACAACATAATATACGATCTGCATGCTTGTGACTTAAAGACATGGTGAATTAAGATTACTTTCACGCATTTATTGGCAAGCTTCTAAAGCGATGTTGTGATTGTTTTTGCAGCCACAGTTTTCAAAGTTTGGAGCAGCTCTCTGCAGAGATCAGTCTTTCTTCAACTTCACTAGATCCGTTACATCCACAAAAAGAGGGGTTGGGAAGGCATGGAAACTCAAAAAGTGAAGGTAAGATTTAAGGTGGGGGAGAAATAGGAAGTGGCATTGACATCTTGACCCAGGATCAACTCCGCATTAAATACTTACAAGTGCTTACTTTATGGACTGAAATATATTTGTATTCAGCGTAAACAAGATGTCAACTATACAGAATTTATGACCCAGGATGTATAGTACAAAATTATTGCATTTATTGTCCCAGTTAGCCAAACACAACTGAAGCTTATCTGTTTGTAAATACCTACAGCTCAACTAACTGACTTTTAGTTTTAACTGGGGTTTGTACTTGTGCTGAGTCAGAAGCACAAATCTAGGCTGATATTTCAGTCGAGCAGAGAGGGAGTGCTGTACTGTGGAGGTGCTGTTTTTTGTTTCTGATTTTTATATACCCACTCTCCTAAAATAAAAAGGTTGGATATATTAGCTAATATTCATGCTGGAAGATACTAATTTTTAAACAAAGCAGATATCTGAACATTGTCACTTCGCTGCTGTTTATGGGAGCTTGTTGGGTGCAAACTGTCTGTTGTGTTTCCTGTGTTTCCTGCAGTGACTACACTAATACTAATAACCTGCAATGCGCTGTGGCATATCCTGACATCATGAAAGGCAGGTCATTCTTTTTTATTTGGACCAATATCTGACAATCCCAACATATTTGCACATACACTTCACAATTCCTGAAAGGGAGTGGGCTGGGGGAAGACTTGTTTGATGACCACTGAAAGTAGTAGCAATCGTGTTGTAAATTCTTTTGCGTGTGTGGGATGGGGGTAGAAGGTGACTACCACTTTGATTATGGGGATGTTTTTTTTGCCACCTTCAGCATGATGTCACCATCAAGCATTTCCCCCACCTTTTCTGGTCAATATTCTGAAGGGACCAGGTGAAAGTGAGGACTGCAGATGCTGGAGATCAGAGTCGCATGTGTGGTGCTGGAAAAGCACAGCAGGTCAAGCAGCATCCGAGGAGCAGGAGAATCGGCATTTCGGGCATTCCTGATGAAGTGCTTTTGCCCAAAACGACATTTGATTCTCCTGCCTGACCTGCTGTACTTCTCTCGCACCACACTTTTTTGATTATACAGGAGCCAGTACATCTGCAATAATCTTCTCTTGGATAATTTCCAATATCTTTCTTCTCCCCAACCCACTGCCCCCCCCCCCCCCCCCCCGCCCCCCCACCACCCACAGCACTTCCCTGAAAGCACCGAAGATGTAGCAATTCCTTTTTAACTTCTCCTTTCCCAGTATTCAGGGACCTACATATTTCTTGCAAGTAAGACAACTATTTATGATTCTGCTTTCAATGTAATATACTGCTCGTGATGCAGTCACCTCCACACTGAGATTAAACTTTGGTGAGCACTTTGCAGAATACCTCCTCAAACCTTGGTCTGAGCCTCTGTGGCTGGCTGTTGTTTTAATTCTCTGCCGTGCACCAATTCTGTCCTTGGTCTTCTACACTGACTCCATGAAGCTCAATGTCAACTTGTAGAACGCCATTTCTCTTGGGTACTTTCCAGTCTTTTGGACTCCATATTCTTAGAACATAGAACATAGAAAAATACAGCGCAGTACCCTTTGGCCCTCAATGTTGCATCGATCCAAGCCCACCTAACCTACACTAGCCCACTATCCTCCATATGTCTATCCAATGCCCGTTTAAATGCCCATAAAGAGGGAGAGTCCACCACTGCTACTGGCAGGGCATTCCATGAACTCACGACTCGCTGAGTAAAGAACCTACCCCTAACATCTGTCCTGTACCTACCACCCCTTAATTTAAAGCTATGCCCCCTCGTAATAGCTGACTCCATACGTGGAAAAAGGTTCTCATGGTCAACCCTATCTAAACCCCTAATCATCTTGTACACCTCTATCAAGTCACCCCTAAACTTCCTTTTCTCCAATGAAAACAGCCCCAAGTGCTTCAGCCTTTCCTCATATGATCTTCCTACCATACCAGGCAACATCCTGGTAAACCTCCTCTGCACCCGTTCCAGTGCCTCCACATCCTTCCTATAGTATGGCGACCAAAACTGCACACAATACTTCAGATGCGGCCGCACCAGAGTCATATACAACTGCAACATGATCTCAGGACTCCGGAACTCAATTCCTCTACCAATAAAAGCCAGTACACCATATGCCTTCTTCACCGCACTATTTACCTGGGTGGCAACTTTCAGAGATCTGTGTACATGGACACCAAGATCCCTCTGCTCATCCACACTACCAAGTATTTGACTATTAGCCCAGCACCCCATCTTTTTGTTACTCTTACCAAAGTGAATCACCGCACACTTAGCTACATTGAACTCCATTTGCCAACTTTCTGCCCAGCTCTGCAGCTTATCTATATCCCGCTGTAACCTGCCACATCCTTCCTCACTGTCAACAACTCCACCGACTTTCGTATCATCCGCAAACTTGCTCACCCAACCTTCTAGCCCCTCCTCCAGGTCATTTATAAAAATAACAAACATATAACAAATTTAGACCACAACCTCAGCCCCCCTTTTTTTTTGACTGGAGCATTGATAATGCCCCTGCTATTCCCAGATATGCTTTTTCTTTAACTCATTTATGGGATGTGGGTGTCACTTATTACCCCATCTCTAATTGCCCAGAAGGCGATTAAAGTGTCAGCTACATTGCTGTGAATCTGGAGTCGCATGTAAGTCAGACCACACAACAGCGGCAGTTTTCTTCCCTCAAGGACATCAATGAACCAGGTAGATTTTCTTTTGACAGTGGTTTCATGCTCCTCATTTGGCTCCTAATTAATGAAATCAAATTCCACCACCTTCCATGGTAGGATTTGAACCAGAATCCTCTAGGTCACTGGATTAATAGTCTCGTGATTAGGAGATGCAATGACCCACTAGTATTAAAGTCATCGTCGTCCTTCCGGACCATGAGGCTGTGCTCTCATTGGAGAGTGATGACTGACGGGTGATGATTTGACCTAAGGGTTGCCATACTTTGGGTGTGGGTGAGGCTGAGGGAGTCCTTATGGTAATCTCAGATGGTGCGGAAATTGAACCCAAGCTGTTGGCGTGACTCTACTTCACAAACCAGTCATCCAGCCAATTGAGCTAACTAATTCCCCCAAGTTCTCTCGCCTCATCTTTTTCTTTCTACATTTTTGCCTTTCACCATTTTTAAAAATATTTGACCTATTCTGAAAATTCTTCATCCTGACAGATCAACCCTTTCCCTTCCTCTATCATTGCTTAAAACCTGTCCTTTCACTGAATTTTTCCTAGCTCAAACATTGAAATGAAACTTAGCATCTGTGGAAAGAGAAGCAGAGTTGAGTGACCTGCTGAGTATTCCAAGCAATTTTTAGTCTTATACAGCATGGAAAGAGATCCTTCAGTCCAACTAGTCCACACAACATGGTTTCCAACTAAAGTAGTCCTACTTGCCTGTGTTTGGCCCACATCCCTTCAAACTTTTCCTATTCATGTACTTCGCCAAATGTCTTCTAAATGTTGTAACTGCACCCGCATCCACTGTTTCCTCTGGTAGTTCGTTCCACATATGAACCACTTTAGTTTTTAAAAAATTGACCTTTTTTTTTATACAAACTTATTTTCTTTTTAATCTTGCCTCTCACCTTAAAATTATGCTGCCTTCGTTTTGAACTCCCCCATCTAGGGAAAAGATTCTTGCTGTTCATCTTATCTATGCCCCTTGTGATTTTATAAACTTCTATAAGGTCACCACTCAACCTCCTATACTCCAGTGAAAAAAGGTCCCTGCCTATTTTTATAACTCAAACCCTCCATCCCTGGTAACATCCTGGTCAATCTTTTCTAAGTACTCTCTCCAACTTAATGACATCCTTCCTATAGCAGGACAACCAGAACTGCACACAGTACTCCAGAAGAGGCCTCAATGTCCTGTACTGTGTCAACTCTGATACTCAAAGATCTGAGCAATGAGTGCAAGCGTGCTAAACATCATCTTAGCCACCCTGTCTACATGTGACACAAATTTCAAAGAAGTAGGTACCTGAACCCCTAGGTATCTCTGTTCTACAGCGTTACCAGGGCCCTATCATTAACTATGTAAGTCCTGCCCTTGCTTTCTTTTACCAAATGCAATACTGTACATTTATCCAAAATAAACTCCATCTGCTGCTCAACCCATTAACCCAATAGACCAAGAGGTCTTAAGATAACCACCTCCACTGTCCACTATACCATCAAATTTTGTCATCCGCAAGCTTACAACCATACCTCCAATATTCTCCTCCAAATCATTTATAAATAACCAACAAAAGTGGACCTAGTACTGGTCTCTGAAACACCATTGGTCATAGGCCTCCAGTCCAAAAAC
The DNA here is from genome assembly GCF_047496795.1 of Chiloscyllium punctatum. Lineage (NCBI taxonomy): Eukaryota > Metazoa > Chordata > Chondrichthyes > Orectolobiformes > Hemiscylliidae > Chiloscyllium > Chiloscyllium punctatum. The sequence continues at coordinate 77,283,622 of NC_092746.1, forward strand.
CAATCTCCTCCACAGCCTCCATCTCCTACCATCAAGCCAACTTAATACTCAATTGGCAAGCTCACCCTAAATCCCACGTGATATAACTTTATTCATTTGTCTACAATGTGGAACCTTATCAAACGCTTTACTAAACTCCATGTAAACAATGTCTACCACTCTGCGCGCTCAATTTTTTTTGGTTACTTCCTCAAAAAAACCCTCCAATTTCTGTGAGACACGATTTCACTTGCGCAAAGCCATGCTAACTATTATGCATGCTTCTCCAAATGATGTAATTACTATCCTTCAGAATCACCTCCAACCACTTACCTACCACCAATGTCAGGCGCATCAGTGCATAATTTACAGGCTGCTTCTACGGCCTTTCTTAAAGGCACAACATTAGCCACCTTCCAGTTCTCCAACACCTCACCCGTAGCTATAGTTGATACAGATATTTCTGTTGGGGGCCCTGCAATTCCTTCCTTCCCACAACATCCTGGAATGTGTTTGATCAGGTCCCGGAGATTTCTCAACTTTCTTTTGTTTTCCAAGGCATCCAGCACTTGCTCTTTAATGTGAACTGTTTTCAAAACATCAATATCTATTTCCTGATTTTTCTAGCCTCCATTTCTTTCTCCACAATAAAACCTGATGCAAAATATATCTCCCATCTCCTGTTGTTCAATATATGATCTAGTTGATTTAAGGGTCCCTATACTCTATTGTCGCTCTTTTGCTCTTAATGTACTTGTAGAATCTCTTTGGATTATACTTAACCTTATCTGCCAAGGCTATCTCATTGCATCCTTGCCCTGATTTTGCTCTTAAGAATGCTCCTACACACTTTAAGAGACTTATTTGCTCCAAGTTGTCTATATCTAATACAGGTATCCCCTGCTTTTTGAATGTTTGCTTTATGCAATTTTGTTTTGAATGAAAGACCTACATTAGTATCTGGATTTGTGAATCCGAAGAGGATTTTTACTTTTACAAAAAGTGGTGATACTTTTTTCCCATATAAATCATACACCTTTGCTTTATTACATTTTTGCTTGTGAAAAGTTTCCTGGGAACACTCTACTTTCGGATAGCGAGGGCTATCTGTATATGATTCTTATTCTTGACTAGAACCTCTATCTTTATTCAGCCATTGTTCCCTACTCTATTAAGAGTGAAGCCTTGTCCTTCACACTCAATAGGGACATAATGCCTCAGTTCTTGTTATCACACTTTGAGAGTCTTCTACTTGTCAGTCGTCCCCTTACCTGCAAACAGTCTAGTTGAATCAACTTTTGAAAGTTCTTGTCAAATTTTAATGGTATGAGACTTAGTCTAATTAAGAAATTTCAGTTTTATGGAAGGCTTCTCCTTTTTCATAAATATATTAAAACTAATTTGTGAAGGGTAGGTCTTGCCTTACAAGTCTTATTGAATTCTTCGAGGAGGTGACCAAGCATGTGGATGAGGGTAGAGCAATGGATGTAGTGTACATGGATTTTAGTAAGGCATTTGATAAGGTTCCCCATGGTAGGCTTATGCGGAAAGTCAGGAGGCATGGGATAGAGGGAAATTTGGCCAATTGGATAGAAAACTGGCTAACCGGTTGAAGTCAGGGAGTGATGGTAGATGGTAAATATTCAGCCCGGAGCCCAGTTACAAGTGGAGTTCCGCAGGGATCAGTTCTGGGTCCTCTGCTGTTTGTAATTTTTATTAATGACTTGGATGAGGGAGTCGAAGGGTGGGTCAGTAAATTTTCAGATGATACGAAGATAGGTGGAGTTGTGGACAGTGAGGAGGGCATTTGTCGTTTGCAAAGGGACTTAGATATGATGCAGAGCTGGGCTGAGGAGTGGCAGATGGAGTTCAACCCTGCCAAGTGTGAGGTTGTCCATTTTGGAAGAACAAATAAGAATGCGGAATACAGGGTTAATGGTAGGGTTCTTAGTCAGGTAGAGGAACAGAGGGATCTTGGGGTCTATGTACATAGACCTTTGAAAGTTGCCACTCAGGTGGATAGAGTTTGTAAGAAGGCCTATGGTGCATTATATCGTTCATTAGCAGAGGGATTGAATTCAAGAGTCGTGAAGTGATGTTGCAGCTGTACAAGACCTTGGTTAGGCCACAGTTGGAGTACTGTGTGCAGTTCTGGTCGCCTCACTTTAGGAAAGATGTGAAAGCTTTGGAGAGGGTGCAGAGAAGATTTACCAGGACGTTGCCTGGAATGGAGAATAGGTCGTACGAGGATAGGTTGAGGGTTCTCATTGGAACGGCGAAGGATGAGGGGTGACTTGATAGAGGTTTATAAGATGATCAGAGGAATAGATAGAGTAGACGGTCAGAAACTTTTTCCCCGGGTACAACAGTGTGTTACAAGGGGACATAAATTTAAGGTGAAAGGTGGAAGGTATAGGGGGGATGTCAGGGGTAGGTTCTTTACCCAGAGAGTGGTGGGGGCATGGAATGCGCTGCCTGTGGGAGTGGCAGAGTCAGAATCATTGGTGACCTTTGAGCAGCAATTGGATAGGTACATGGATAGGTGCTTAAGCTAGGACAAATGTTCGGTACAACATTGTGGGCCGAAGGGCCTGTTCTGTGCTGTATTGTTCTATGTTCTATGTAATAGAAGTATGATCACTTGTTCTAAAGTGATCCCCTACTAACACCTCAACAATTTGCCCTGCCTTATTTCCCAAGAGAAAGTAAAGTTTTGCTGCTCCTCTAGTAGATATATTTACATATGGTAAAGGAAATTTTCTTGAACACATCGAACAAATAACTCCCCATCCAAGCCTTTAACATAAGCGCAGTCCCAATCAATGTTTGGAAAACTAAAATATAATTTTTTAAAAATTAGAAAAAGCATTGTGTAAGATGTCACATTTCTGGCGTTCGTAATTTTGTGCTTTTGTATTAGACTGCTAAATAAAGTGCTGAGGATATAATACTGGAGGAAGTTTTAGATTCTTTTGGGAGGAGTAGGGGGAACTTGTATTTTAAAAGCTAGACCCAGATTTGAAGACACGTGCTGTAATTTAAATTACCTTCGAGATAGTGAGGATGGGTCAGCAGAAAAGAGATGTGTGCGTGCAGAATTTAATGCCAACAAACCTTTTCAATGATTTTTTATAACTAATTTTGTAATACAATGACTAGCTCTGATTTGTATATTTTTCCCCACATATTTTCACTCCACAGCTCATGAGTTATGTGCTTGAGTTTTATAATAAAGTGAAAACTGTAAAAGTAAAGGCATTGTTTTATTTCTAGGGAAGGAGGACACTCCCTCATTACTTGGTTTGTGTGGATCCTTGACTTCCATGACAAGTTACAAGTCTCTTACAAGCCTCAAGTCAAGTGAATGCCTTGCAAGTCCCAATGCTGAGATTACAAGCCCAGGACTCACCCCATCTTAGGGATTATGTTACCAGCAAAGCAAGGACAAAGCTAGCACCTTGTGCAATTAAGTGACTTTCCAAACATTCAAATCCTGAAAAGCATGGAAACTTGACTTGATAAGTCCAAGCTGATTTTATTTAACCAGAAAACCAATTGAAAAGACACTTGCAACTCAGTGGTATCTTTAGCATCTGCAGAAGGCTTTGTCCATTTGTGCAGAGTGCTTTACTTGGGCATTTGCTTTGGAATTTATTCTAGATATGCAAATGTAATCCATGCCAGCTTGTGTTGAAATTTCTTTCCCATAAAATGTCTGCTCTAAGATATCCTCCTCCTTGTGAAAGAAAACACCATTCTTGTTGTTTGCGCTGGAGTTATTTTATAGAAACCTGAGATACTCGTGAATTTATGGAGCAAAGAGGTTGTCAAATGTGTAATTCATTTCATTGCTTAAAAAGAAAAGCTGCTACTTTTCCTAGAGAATTTAAAGTGTAAGTATTCTCTGTTCCTTGTCCTAATTAAGATTGCAGACTTCCAGATGTATTTCATTTAGATGTTGCATTTATTCTTTTTTTTTGGAAAGTCTTCATCCAGCTTTACGTTGAGTGTCTTTTGGATCAAAGCCATTTCCCACAGATCTGCAAGTGAAGGGGATTCCCTAGTCTGTTTTTTTTTTGGCAATGTTTTTAACTAACTTGATCCAAGATGATGCCTCTAACCTTCTGACCGGGCTTAGATGTGTGAAGGTGTAGGTTGGATTTATGAAATGTGAAATTTTTAAGTATCTCTCTTACATGAGAATGTAAATGATGAGCACATTTTGGTGTTAATTTAAGTGCAGTTGCCAGGACATTTTGTGTTCATTATTTGGGAATATTTACCATTAATATAAAGTCAGGAACAAACATTATAACCTAATGCACTGGTTCAAGTACTGCACCCAATATTGTAATTGTTCAATTCTAATGTCATTGTATTGACAAAATTATGACCTTTTCCTGTCCTTAAGAAATATTGTGACAGTGTCGTGCAACAAACCACAGCAAATTTGAATATATTAACAGATGATGGGTGCAAATTTTGTTAACACTGATTTAAAGAATTAAAAATAGAACCTTGCCACAAATACAGATACATTCTTGAAAGTATAGATTGTGAAAACTATTGAATAGTTGTTAATTGTAACTCATAGGTAGGAAATTTTCTAATACTTTACAATTTTAAATTGAAGTCTTTGATCTTGCATTACATGTATGTTTGTAACTGTCGATTTGTGTGATGTTTAAATCTAATTGGTCTAAAGTCTCAGCAGTCCCTCACTTGTTACTTTGAATTCTTTATATGCAAGAATAAGTATTCACAATGGGTCATAGTATACAGGGTCTTTTATTTAAAAGAATGTTGAAGTATAATCCTCTCTCACTGATTTTTAGTGTTTACTTTTAAATACAATCCCATTGTATTTGTAAACATTTTTTGTTCTATATTGAACTAACATTGAGTTGTTGGTACAATGTACATAATGCATGATGAATCTGTTTACTTTCTGTACCAATGGGTGTTTACAGGGTCTTTATTTAATCTAATTTAATTAAGGGCAAAGTCAAATTTTACTTGCATATGCTTTAAATTTTGTCTTGATAATTTGTCTTAAACTGCATGTATAATAAAATGAAATGAATAACTTCTGTAGTTTGACAGATCAATTTACAGTTGTAACCTAAATATCTGCCCTGATTTTAATATCATTGAGTTTTGAACAATGGACTGAACAGGCTGGATTTTGCAGTTGGTAGCAAAGTGACAACACACTCTCTGTGGGCAGCTGCAAGCAGAGTGAACAGACTGTTCATAGACTCTCCTACTTTTATAACATTGATCACATTTCACCTTATTTTCTGTCAAATTCTTTGAGATGTCCAGTAGTCATGAAAAACATATACAAATTCAAGTTATTTTTAAAAATGTGCCAATGTACTGTAATTAGCGATTACTTTGAGAGATTTCTTTACAGACAAGTTGCAATATACAAGGCAAGCAACAGCCTGTCTCTTCAACCATTCAGACTGAGGAATCCTCACAAACATACAGCTGTTAAACCCAGAGTATAAATTTGTAATTTAATGTAAATTCATGTACAGAAAACAGGATTGAGAGGGGGGCAAGGTGCTTTTTTTAATTTTTAAGATTCACCAACAATAATTAAAGCATCTCTGAAGAGGTCAAATAAAGCTGCAGACTATTGGGCATACCTGGCTCATGACCATCCAAAATGGCAAAGGTTCATTTGCAAAGCCATCAAACATCAAGAAACGTTTCAAAGAAATATAAAGATGAAGTTTTAAAGAGAGTTCGCAATTCTCTAGACAACTTATCTCTAACCTTGCGAGCAGCATATGGCAGAGTCTGCAGATCCCAATTGGTCTCAACACCCATCTATCTCAAAGCTGCTTGTTCAGTGGGTTTTAAGATTTTGGTTAGGCCATGGTTAAGATTGTGTGTTCAGTTCTGGTTGACACATTACAGGTAGGATGTGGTGACTTTGGAAGAAGTGCAGAAGGGGTTTACCTCTAATGCCTGGATTAGAAGGTCTGCACTATTAGGAGAGGCTAGAAAAACTTGCGTTATTTTCTCTGGAGTGGTGGAGGCTGGGACGAGATTTGATAGAAATGTAGAAGTTTGAGATGCGTAGGTTGACTGTCAGAATCGTTTTTTCAAGGGGTGAAATGTTGAATACTAGGGGGCATACATTTAAGGTAAGAGAAGTTCAAAGGAGATGTGAGGGGAAAGCTTTTAGAATGTTAGGAGTCTGGAATGTGGTGGTGGAGGCAGATATGATAGGGGCATTTAAGGAACTTTTAGATAAGCACATAAATATGCAAGGTATGGAGGGAAATCGACCAAGGGGAGGCAGAAGGCATTAGTTTAATTTGGTGTGATGTTTAGCACAATATCATGGGCCAAACAGCCCATTCCTGTGCTGTACTGTTCCATGTTCTAAAGAGTCAAGGTAAGTCATCCTTGATCCTGAAGTACTCTCGAAGAGGGGGTTAACACAATTGACTAAGGATTTTGCCATTAGGCTTTTAAAGTTTTGTGGTGCAGCTCTTTTTAGTTGAAAAGCATGAAGTGTCAGCCATGTTAATCCATACAAAAAGATCAAATCAAACAACCCACAACTTGTGTAGTGAATATTGTACTCATGGTATCTGGATTTACTTCTATATGTAAAGTAGACCTTCACTGCCTTTCAATGGGTGTCCTGCACAGCTTGTAAAACCATGGGAAAGAAGGGGGAAGATGTTTCTTTACCTTAAGTGTGCCTTTTTTTTTCTGCATTCTGACAAATTTAGCCTTGGTATAGCCGTACTTATTCATTATTCTAGTAGCAAGCACACTTTCGTAATACCATGGATGCAATTTAGTGAAAATGGCTACGATTTTAGATAATTCTGAATGTTTAAACTTCAAATTTTCAGATGGTTGCTTAGACAGCAAAGGTTATTTTGCACATGGCTGAGGGGTGACCTTTTATAGAGGTTTATAAAATAGTGAGGGGAATGGATCAGGGAAATAGACAAGTCTTTTCCCTGGCGTGGAGGAGTCCAGAACAAGAGGGCATAGGGTTAGGGTGAGAAGAGGAAATATTTAAAAGGGACCCAAGGGGCAAGTTCTTCATGCAGAGGGTGGTGCATGTATGGAATGAGCTTCCAGAGGAAGTGGTGGAGGCTGGTATAAATATAACATTTTAAAAGACATCTGGATGGGTATGTGAATAAGAAGCGTTTCAAGGGATATGCGCCAAGTGCTGGCAAATGGGACAAGATTAGGTTAGGATATCTGGCCGACATGGAAGAGTTGGACTGAAGGGTCTGTTTCCTTGCTGTACATCTGACACTGATATGGTTTATGTATATAGGATGTATATATTAAAAAGGGGACTTGGTTCTAGTGAGAAATAAATATTATAATTTCAACTGCATTACATGGACTGCACTGCCAACCAAATTATAATTCAATTTTGTATATACTTCTATTTATTTTGTTACATTTTTTTCAGCATTTTTTCTAGACTAAGCTTCTCCATGTAGAAATTGTGCCAGTGTCAACAGAATAGACTGAGAAACCAATTATTCAATAGATGTAGTCCCTGGATTGCAAATGGGTTCCATTCTGCAAGTCTGAATGATACAGGGTGATGGAAAACAGCTGTACATAAGTACAGGAAAAATTAATATGTATCTTTAAAATTCAAATGTGGGATCATGTTTGTAAGTATGAGTGTTGATAAGTTGGACTTCCTTAAATCAGGGATGTTCAGTAGTGTTTGATCTGGTAATGGAGTTATTTTAGGATTCTGGTGGTTGATGCCCTGGGAGATGATAAACCCCAGTTCTTAATTTACCAATCAGAAATTAGTATGTCTTTTCTATTTATTTGTGGCGTATGAGGATTCTGCAGCAGAGTGGTAATATCCCTTCTTCTGAACCAGGAGGCCCTGGTTCATGTCTATGTGCTCCAGAGGTATGTAATAGCATCTGAACAGGTTGATTAGAAAAATAGGCTTTTTAAAAAAAAATCTTGCCTTTGACAAGGTACTGCATGGAACATAGTTGAGTAAGGTTCCATCTCACGGGATCCAGGGTGAGATGTCCAATTGGATACAAAATTGGCTAGAATGTAGAAAACAGGATGGTGGTAGAGGTGAACCAGAGCTGAACTTGCACAGTCAATGGTAGGGCCCTGGGGAGTGTTATAGAACAAAGTGATCTATGGGTACAGGTTCATAACTCCTTTGAAAGAGGAGTCACGGGTATACAGGGTGGTGAAGGTTTTTGGTATGCTTGCTTTCATCAATCAGAACAATCAGTATAGGAGCTACACAAGATGTTAGTGAAGCCACATTTTGGAGTACTGCATGCAGTTTTGGTCGCCCTACTATAGAAAGGGTATTGAACTACAAAGACCGCAGAAAAGATTTACTCTGGTGTGTGACAATGTTGCTCTTTTGACAAAGTTATTTTATCCTTTGTTTTCCTTTTTTGAGTTATAAAAGCAGGGGTTCTGATGTGTCCGGTTTGTAAGGGTTTTAGGGCCAATTTGATTATAGCTAACAGACACTGCCTCAGGCAAAAGGCTTTAAAGTTTCTTTTAAAAGATTGTACAATATGGGGAGTAACCAGTTCTCCCAGCTCAGCTTTTCTGGTTGGTTTGTTTTTGTTTGTAGTAGCTGCTGCTCAGGTTTTCGCTGGGAACCCAGAGAAGCTGCTGGACCCAAAGAAACAACTCCATGCTGGTCCTGTCTCTCTGACATCTCTCCTGTATGAACCTGTGTTTCATTTTATCTTTTTTTTTGCCAAGGGGGTATTTATGGGGATGTTGCAGGTATTTGGAACAGCTTCATTAACTTGTGATAGAGTAGATTTAAGGTTTCAGATAAGTTACTCTAAATTGTTTTCTTTTGTTTGTGTATGAATAAATTTTTTGTTTAAAACTGAGTGGTTAGACCAGCTGCATCCCTCCTAGAATATCCAGTCTACACCTGCTTAAAACAACAAGAAAAGTTAGAGGCTGGGCTACCTCCTTGAAATGTTTTTGGGGGGTCTGGCCTGGTCCATAATAGGTGCTAGTTGGACCGGAGGGTTTGAGTTAGAAGGAGAGGTTTGATAGGCTAGGACTTTTTTTTGCCCCCTGGGATGTAGGCTAATAAGGGGTGACTTTTTAAAGAGTTCTATCAAACCATGAGAGGCATAAATAAGAGGTAGTTGGTGCCATTTCCCCGTGGTAGGTGACTCTGAAACTTGAGGGCACAGATTTAAGGTGAGATTAGAGAGATATAAAAGGGGCTAGAGGGACAATTTCTTTTTTCCACACAGGATGGTGGGTGTCTGGCTTTGGCTACCAGAGGTAGTTGTGTAGGTAAGTACAGTTTGTTATTTAAGAAACATTTGGATACATAGATGGATAGGATAGGTACTGAGGAAAATGGACCAAACACCTAGACAAATGGGGCTAGATTAATTATGGAAACTGGGCACATGGACATGGACTGAAGGGCCCATTTCCAAGCTGTAAACATATGTGACTCGGAGCATTGCTGGAAAGGTCACCCTTAATTGGACTCCTGATGATGATGAGACATGTTCTTTGAACTGCTGCTGTGTACATGAGTCCCAGGATTTTTTCCAGTGACAGCCAAAGAATGGTGATAAATTCTAATTCAGGAGGATGTGCCTGTTGAAGGGGAACTCTCAAATTATG